>NC_133172.1:17679031-18279031 GCF_040802235.1 Manis javanica
ACAGTGTAAACCCACCCCCAAACCCTAGCTCTTTTTGTGTAGGCTCCATTGGGCTCAGCTCCCCTAGACTGTTGTGGCTCTGACTGCTTCCACTCTGCTCATGTCTCCCCAGGATTGGTGGATCTACTGACCCTCCTGGGGACAATGTCGCAGCCAAAAAAGTACACCAAGTGACCAGTGAGTTGAGAGCTGGGATGTGAGGAGGAGCATGGGTTTGGGGATAGAAGGGAAGGTCATGGGTTCTTAGGTATATGCTAGTGACAGAATCTGCAGTATTTAACTGGGAACACAGGCTCTGGGAAGATGCTGAGACAGGATCCCAGAGAGGATGGGTGCTATGGAATACAGGGATGTTAGTGACGAGGCTCTGGGCAGGCCTTGAGGACATGGATAAGTTTTGGGGATACAAGGAATATTATGGGCAAGAGGTCCACATGGGTATTAGGAATGTGGAGTCCGGGTGGGTACTAGGCACATGGATAAGTATTACTGGCAAGGAGTCTGTCATCCCTTCACCCGAGACCTTGTCCTCCCCATCAGTGACGCAACCTAAACGCACCTTCACGACAGTCCGGACCCCAAAGGACATTGCATCAGAGAACTCCATCTCCAGGTGTGTAGCCACCCCCTGGCCCCTCTCCTGTGGGACGTTCAGGGAGAGGCTTCCACAAGGCCACTGTGGAACGGATCTGGATCTGGAGCTCTGGCTGGGGCTGGAAATAGACGTTAGGAAAACTTGTGACTAGTCAGTTTACCCAGGAAGTCCTTAGGGAGTGATCCCTCACACTGATTTCTGGTGACTTCAACTTTTAAGGGGCAAGTAGAGGAGGCAGAAAACCCTTTGTTCCACAGGAGCCTGAGGAGGCAGAGCCCAAGAGGTAGAGGCAGAATCCCAAAAGGCCAAACTCCAAACACTTGGGGAGGAGCTGGGGTGACAGATCCAGCTCTTCCTGCTCCCTACATCAGGGTGTGACAAGGTTCTCCTTTCCAGGTTGCTCTTCTGCTGCTGGTTTCCCTGGATGCTGAGGGCAGAGATGCAGTCTTAGAGGCCCTGGACACCCAACAAAGAGACGCAGAGCCCCCTCTAGCATCTCTTGACACAAGGAGCCCCCAAGTCACCCTGAGATAGTTTCCCAGTAACACATCCAGAATAGAGACACCCCCCATTAGCCAGCCCTCGATCACTGAGGCCCCATTATTAACAGATTCCCCCAAGATAACCCCCAAATGCAGACCCCATGTTACCCAGAAAGAGATTCCCTGAGTGTAGCACCTTCAGGCTAGTCCCTATCCCCATATCCTCAATAATGGATTTTCACATTACTCCAAGTGATGGTGACCTCCACATAATGCACCACAGCAGAACATTCCTGAGTCACTCATCACTGGATCAGAGCCCTCCCCTATTAACAAAGTCTCCCCCCAACCCCCACTCATCAATTCCCCTTGAAATAAACAGGTCACACTTCTAAAGCAACAGCTAATAGACCCACATTTAACATCAGTATGATCCTCAAGATGTGACCCCATGGTCACCCCAAAACCCTTACCTTGCAATCAGAGACTGCCTCCATTAACAAAGACCCTTGCTCTTACCCCTTAAAAAGAGACCCCATTAACCAGCCCACTGTCACTCCCAATTTACAGACACCAAAAAAGTGCTGGAATTATAGGACCCCCAAGTCTTCCTACCCTCTGCACCCTCAAGAAACCCCCAGTGCCTTGTATGAAGCCCATCCCACATGGCCCACAGTCCCCGTGCTGGCCAGGCTCCCAGAAAATTCTCTATTTTTTAAGCAATGACTTCCCCCTTTGGGGGACCCCAAAATTTGGAGGCCCCATTCTGGGACTCAGGGGATCCCAAACCCCAGAGTACACATCCCAAACTCCCCTATGCCCCCAGGTCCTACTCCCCAAGTGCCCCCTAGAAGACCCCAAGGCCCTAACTCCAAGGACCCCTAAATCATGGAATCCCCAAATCCCCAGAGAATCCCAAATTTTAAAATCCAAGCCCCCAGGAACCCCATTCATGCAGGTCCTTGTACCTGGGATAAGAAGATTGCAGTCAGAATATGTATATCGGGCTCCCAGGGCACCTGAAGCCCTATTCATAGGCACCTGTTTCAGGAGACCCCAAACAGGAATTCTCATCCCTGGAAACTGTAGGACTTTCATGCCCTGAGTCCATGGATCTCAAGACCCAAATGCGAAGAGCCCCAGCCCCAAAGGAACCCCAAATCCTAAAGTCTTCATCTCTAATATGTGAAGGGCCCCAAGCCTTGAGGGGACCCCCAACCCTGGAGCCCCCATTTCAGCCTACCTGCTGGTCACAGGTCCAAAACACCAAGTCTTAAGTCACTGGCCCCAAAGGACCTCACAGCACCCTGGCCAGACTAACCCCTCGAGGAAGAACCTGAAGGCCCGGGGGTCCAGGGCGGACCTGGGGCCCTGACCACCAAGGACAGCTCACAACTGCCCCTTCACTGCATGTCCCTGAACTCAGCATGATCCCTGTCCCCTTCAATAAAGACGTTTCTATGGCTTCTCTGTGTTGGTTCGTTATTTGGGGAGTTATGACCCCTGCCTCTTCACCCTTGCTGGGGGGTGATGGGAGAGGAAGTCCTTCTTTCAAAATACCCTGCCTTGGGTATGGGCATAAGATGATTTAGCCTGCTGTAAATTCCTCTTAAGTCTTGCCTCCTTTCTGCGGCTGTCCCTCCCACCGGGCCGACTCCGTAGTGTGGACTGGCCCGGTTCTGAGGCTCTGATTGGTCAATGCCAGACGAAGACCCGTCTCCGAAGGGTCCAATGCCAGGAAGTAAAGCCTATCAGTGAACGAAGGCGAGGCGGCGGGGAAATAGATGGCGAGAGCGCCGATTGGGTGGAAGGTGGAGCCTTAAGGCCTTTTAGAGTTCGCATTGGTCTGAGGACTCCTGCGTCAGGAATGTGGGGCGGAAGTTGCTGGGAGGGGAATGGCGGTGTTTAATTTGGGTACTGGAGGGGACGTTGGTGGACGGTCAGTTTTGGGGTGGCCTGGGGCGGAGATGGGGGTCTGAGAGGGTTGCGAGTGGGGATCCGGGGAAACTCAGAGTGCGGGGGCCTAGAAGACTCAGAGCGGGGCACTAGGGTTCAATGAGGGAGATTAAGTAGAGTCAGGCTCAGGGCTAAAGGTCCAAGGGTGCTGCAGTGAAGGGGCGATCGGCAAGGGAAGTATGAGGGTGTCCAGAGTGGGGGCAGGGGGGTTGCAAGAAGACTGGACGCGTCTGAGACTCAGATTGGGGGCAGAGGGTGCTCGGAATGGAGCAAGGGAAAGGGCTTGAGGTGGGAGAAGGGTCCATGGGGACCCTGACTGTTGTTAGAGAGCCGGGTGCCTGGTTGTAGGTCTGAAGTTGTGAGGATGGAGTCTCAAATTAAGGTGTTTGAAGGGGCTTTAGGGTGCAGCCCCGGAGGCAACGATGTGTGGCACTCTTGAGAAGGGCTCCCAGTGAGGTCAGAGCATGTTCTTTGTGGGCTTGAGGGGGTAAATATGTTTAGTTTGGTGGGCTCTTGGTGAATGGAGTTTGGGGGAGTGTTCTGTGTGCTCATTGTGTCCCAGGCAGCGAGGCTGGGGTTCATTGGATGGCTTTTGAGATGCTGAGGACCCAGGTTTTAGAAAGCAAGTATGTTTCACTGGCATGCTGAGATGAGGCCCTGGCCCATTATAGAGCAGAAAGCAGGATCATAGCCTGAGGTTGGGAGGCTTGGTGACTTCAGCATGTTCTCTCCTCACAGGCCTGGGTACATGGAGTTGGTGTCAATGGAGGATCAGGACTCCAGGGTCCCAGCCCTGGAACCATTCAGGGTGGAGCAGGTTGTCAGGGCTGTGGGTGTGGAGGGTGAAGGTGGGAGACAGTGGGGATAGGCAGGCCGATTCCTGGGTTTGTGGGGTGGGAATGCTCCAGATTTATTCTTATCCTCAGGGTCCAGCTCCCCCCTCTCCCTGACTTTCCATCCCCAAAATGGGTGTTGGTCCTTTGATTTCAGGCTCTGGGCTTTCTGAGGATGTTCCGAGCCTCACACCCAGAAGGAGGAGTTGGTCAGTGAGGCTAGGGCCTCTGTGTAGGTCAAAGGACCAGGCTTTTAAGAGGACCTCTCTATCCTAGGCACCACCTGTAATCTACTATGTCCCTGACTTCATCTCCAAGGAAGAGGAGGAGTATTTGCTTCGACAGGTGACCCCAACCTCCTTCTGGTCTATTTTTCCCCTCATCCCAGATCCTTCCCCAGCTCCCAGATCCTCAGTGAGAGCCCCCAAGGCTGCAGTGAAGATCCTGGTGGGAAGGAGAGTTCCCCACAGCATCCATAACTCACATTCCCTATTCCTCTCTCAGGACTTGCTTGGGCCTATCAGAAAGAGCTCTTCCCAGGAGGATGAGGGAAAACCAAACTGATTCTTATAAAGGAAATGGTTATTATGGAGCTCAGACTCCCTGTGCTGAGATAGCCCAGTCCAACCTCCAAAACAATGTTATTGTGATCAGTGTCCTTGTGCTGGACTAGCCCAGTGCAACCTCAGAGCCTCAGAAAAAAAGAAAGTTACAGAGCTCATACTCTCTTCTGAAATAGCCCAATCCTATTATCTTAGAGAAAAGGAGGTTATAAATGTAGGATGAGGTAGCCCTGTTCCAGCCCTTGAGATTTGGAGAATGAAGAATTTGCAGTGTTAAGATTTCCGTGCTTAGATAGCCCAGGCATCAGAATGTTACAGAGTAAACTCTTCCCCCTGCTGAGATAGCTCAGCATAGACCCAGAGTCTTGGGAACAAGGTTACCAAGCACAGACCACCTGTGCTGAGATAGTCTAGTCTGTGTTCTATTTTTAAGATTTGGGGAAAGAAGAATTTACAAAGTCCTTGCAGCCTTTTGCAGCCCCAGATCCTTAATTATACAGCACATATCTCTGTGCTATCCCATCTAGTCCTGACTAGTTTGAGTCCAGGCATACAGAACAGCTACAAAACACAGACTCTTTTGCTGAGATAGCCCATTCCAGCCCTATAACCATGAAGGGAATGAGATTATTGAGTATAGACTTCTTGGACTTCTTGGAGATAGCTCATTCGAGACTCTTGGGATCTTGGCAGTAGAGAATTTTTAAAGTATTCTCTTTGCTGTGCTGAGATAGCTCAGCTTAACACATTCCCTCTCTCAGGTGATAGGAAAAAAGAATGTTTCTATATAGCCCAGGAATCAGGAAATTACAGAGTGCAGACTAATTGCTGGACTTAAAAGAGCCCCAGCCAGCCCAGATCTTGAGTAGGTTCAGACCACACTGTAGCCCTGGTTTCTTTCTTCAATCCCAGTAGACACAGGAAAACTTTCAGGCCACAGAGGTCCACAGGGGAGAGGGCAAACAACAAAATCCTGAGAACACTATCCCAGAGAACAATCCCACAGACACTGAGATGTCCCATTTCCATCCCAGGGAAAGACCCTTATGTTGGCCTGGGTGGGAGAATCAAAAGGGTGGTCCTGAAAAAGGACTGACCCACCTCCCCACCTCCCAGGTCTTCAATGCCCCAAAGCCAAAGTGGACCCAGCTCTCTGGGAGGAAGTTACAGAACTGGGGTAAGTGTCCCTTCCTGGGGACATGGGTGATTTTGGGATATGAGCTGGGACAGGCAGCTCAGCTTGGATAGTCTCAAGATATTGGGGTGAGGGAGTTGAGATTTTAAGGCATCCCAGGGGTGAGGAGGATTGTGAAGAATCAGTGGAGATCCTGAGAGGTTAGAGATTTCCTGGTGAATTGAGGGTATCCCAAAGGGTCTGGGGTTTGGAGAGGTCAGGAAACTTTTGAAGGGTCAGGTGATGATCTCCAAAGAGTCAGGGGTCACTGAGGGGGCCAGAGTGCTACCAACCACTGAGATTCCCTAATGGGGCCCCTGGTGCCAGGGCTCCTTGGCTGGGTGCTCTCAGGTTTCTATTGCCCTCCCCCAGGTGGGCTCCCCCACCCCCGGGGGATGGTTCCTGAGCGGCTGCCCCCGTGGCTCCAGCGCTGTGTGGACAAAGTATCTGACCTCAGCCTTTTTGGGAATCTCCCAGCCAACCACGTCCTTGTGAACCATTATCTACCCGGGGAGGGTATCATGGTAACCACACGCCCTCATTCGCGACCCCCAGAGCTCTGATCAGCTATGGGGCAGGGTATCATGTTGACCCACCTCCACTCTCATTAAGCAGCCACATACCCCAGTCAGGTACTCACCTCCCTGTGCCTAGCTGGGGAGCCCCCTTAAGTCCCAGAAGGTGGGGGAGGGTGGACTTCTGCCCTGTCCAGCCCTAGTGCCTTCTCCCCAGCCCCACGAGGATGGGCCACTGTACTACCCGACTGTCAGCACCATCAGCCTGGGCTCCCACACCATGTTGGACCTCTACGAGCCGCGGCAGCCAAAGGATGATGACCCTACAGAGCAGGTGGGCCCTGAGACACTGCTGCAGCCACTCGTGGACATTCTGACATCCCACATCCTTCAAGAGGCCCCCGTCCCACGTGCCTGCTGATACTCTCACAGATACTTTCCCCATCCCCTCGTGGAATACACCCACATTCTCCCATTCAACTCATCTGCTTGCAGGGCACCCTAGAAATCATATCCAAAGACACCCCGTGCCCACCACCTGCTGAGTAGATGCCCCCAAACCCTACAGATCACCTGGTCCCACACAATCGGAGGACTCCAATAGCCCAAGGTCCACATACCCCATGCAGGCCTCCCAAAAGACACTGCTATCCTCAGATACCTCAACGTCATTCACTCATGGGTGTCGCTGACATGCCCCAGACACCCATCCTCTCTCTGCCAACTCTATGGGACACTCCAACACTGACCTCCTCCCCGCTGCTCCAATAATGTGATCTGCCACACAGGACACCCTCATATTCTTGGCACCTCAACCCATGACTCACACTACTCAGGGACCCCCACCCCCACCCAGATATCCCGGCTCCCCTCTGTGAGAGCTGCTCAAGACAGCAGCTTCCCTGACCTCTTTCTTTTGAGTGATGCATTTCTGACACCCCCGTGTTCACAGAAACTCCTCACAACACTGACCCCAGCTGCTCCTCATGGCTTCATTGCTTTAGTCCTACATGCTTCTGGATAGACTGGCAGCCCCTCCTACTGTGCCAGTGCCCTCATCCTGACGTCCCCAGCTATACCCAGACCACCATAGGCTCATCTCTACCTCACTGAGTTACCCTCCCTGCCGGCCTCTTCCTCCCTTCAGTCAAATCCTCAGCCCAGTTCCACCCAGTTACCTGAGCCTGTGATCCCCAGACCCATTCCTTGGAGGTCCCAGCTGCAGTTCCCTTAGACGTTCTCTCTGCAACCTAGTTCCTGCCCCCTTCCAAGGGATTGCTGATCCTTAACTCCCCCACCCCTTTCTGGATGCCTTGGCCCTGAGACCCGCGGGATTTTCACTCCAAAGCTTCAGTCCCCGGAATCATGCTTGCTCCTCAGCCTTTGCCCCTGGGGATTCTGTTCCTCGCTGATCTTCAACTCGCCCTGCAGCCCCGTACCCCGCCCGGGCCGGCCACCTCGCTGCTGCTCGAGCCGCGCAGCTTGCTGGTGCTCCGTGGCAGCGCCTACACGCGCCTCCTCCACGGCATCGCAGCTGCCCGCGTAGACGCGCTCGACGCCGCCTCCCTGCCGCCCAACGCCGCCGCCTGCCCCTTGGCGCGGCCCGGAGCCCGCCTGGTCCGCGGCACCCGCGTCTCGCTGACCATCCGCCGCGTGCCCCGCGTGCTGCGCGCCGGCCTCCTGCTCAGCAAGTGACCTGGGGCAGAGGCAGCGCCCCAGCATTGTTTTCCCAGTAACTTTGTGGGAACTACAGGACGAAGCCTCATTTAAAATAAACCAACACAAATCTTTCCTTGGTTTCGGATTTTTGCCGGGGGGCTGGGGGGAGAGGCGGCGCAGATGCTTGGGCTCCTGAAGGGGTAGGGCATCTAGGGTCTTAACATGGATGGTGTGAACCTGGGAATCTGATTGATGCCGGGGGTCTTGGTCACAGAGTCGAAGAATGAACTTCTCAAACACTCAAGGTAGGAGAGCAAGGGAGAGGCTTTTATTCAGAGATAAAGAGATAGGACGGAGCCCCTGGCTTTTCCAGGAGGGGACAGGAAAGCCCGTAGTTGTGCGTTGTCTAGGGGATTTATAGGAGGTTGAGGATTTCTAGGAATATGATAAAGGACTAGGGGTGTGGATCTGTTAAGTGGTCCTAGAATGTTCATCCTTAATGAGACATTAGACTCTTTTCTCATCAGTCTTCCCAGATAATTCTGCAAAATTAACATAAGAAATTTACTGCAGATTTCTTTACCAGAATAGCAGCTTTTTGGTCTGGGAGCATATCCGTCATCAATCAAGACTGCCTGCCCTGCCCTCAAGGTGGGCTGAGTTATTGCCTGTTAAAGAGTTTGTTAAGAACCATACTTCTTAACTTCCTGGGTTTTAAAAGACAATCTAAGATGGAATCTTTCTTGCTTTTTCTATGTTGTTCATGGCTGGGCTTCCATGCCATTATTAATTGTCAGGTTACAAATTGCCTGATCAGGTCTGAAAGAGGAAAAACAGTACATAGGCCTGGGCCTTTTAGCATGCTGAAGTGAGTGTTACACATGATTACAAATGATTAGCATAATAAAAACAGGTTATGCTGAGGTACTTTATCTGGGGAATATTAACTGATCTCACTGAAGAATTACTCTAGAGCTTAATGTTTAACACGGGCTTTTGGTAGGGGGTTTCTTTGCATATTGTTACACTGCTCTGACTGTAATTATCTTGCCTTGCTTTTTCCAGGGGCCCTTATCCTACTCTGTCCAAACCCACGGTCCCTGTCTCTTTGTGGGGCAGAGTCCAGGGCTGCTGAGAGGGCAGGACGGTATCTGGAAACCCCTTAGGTAGGGTGGGGTGAGCTTGGGAGTTTAACCTACTGCTTGGCTGGGGAGAAAGGAGTTAAGTGGTGCTGCTGTCACCTGAGCTGGGCATCAAATTACCTGGGCCCAGGTTCCTCTAGGAAGGAGGTGGAGCCCAGCCTGCCTCCGGGCCTGCTGCCGGCCTGGGTGAATTCCACCAAGGAGGTCTAGGGGGATACCGCTGGCCAGAAAAAGGGCTTCTTATTGGGGATCCTGACTCTGTTCCCAGGCCCCCAGTTATGGCCCTTCCCCCACCTCTGGGCCCCAGACTCAACTCAGAGCCCCTCAACCACCCCCCTGGAGCCCCTAGGGAACTGGACACTGTTGGCTGCCCAAACTGTCCTGTGTCTGGAGAGGAGAGAATCAGGTAGGAACTGGGGCTTTTGAAACTTGGGTCCCAAAAGGGTAGGGACAGTATCGGGGTGCTTTGAGGGTAGGATGTACTGTGGCTATGATCACCTGGGGACATGGAGAGGGAGCCAGGGACAGGGGCAGGATAGGGTGGATAATGGGCACTGAGACCCCAGGGGGCCTGTCCATGCCTCCTACCTCCCAGAAACGGGCGTGACTCCTTGGACCCTCCTGAGCACTCCCAGGGTGGGCTGAGGGGCACTGAGCCTGCTATTGGTTCCCTCAGATTGCCAACACCCTCTTCCCATGAGGACCCAGCTGGGGGCAAACACTATGAGGTGAGCTGAGGTGATCCAGTCCCCTGGTACCATCCCCCACCTCCTCTTTGTGCCCCAGAATCTTGCCTCCACACAGAATGAGGTGCTGATTCTGGAAAAGTTTGGGGCATTTGTTGGGGAAGGGACACCCTAGAAAATGATTTTTTACCAGTCATTATAAAAGTATTTCATTACTTTACCAACTGAGAGAATTATTTTCATCACTGACCCTGGTGCAGCTCCGTTCCTTATGGGGGTATCCAGCTCCATTACCCCTTCCCTGTCCAGACCCTCAGGCCCTGTGTGTCCAAGTTCTAGGATCCTTGAAAACCTAAGACTTTGAACTAAAGGTCCTCAGGCTTGGCTCTACTGGGAAGGACTCCAGGTGGGGACAGTCTTGGTACAGACCTAGAGATGGACTCTGCTGCAGAGAAGCATCCAGAAGGCAGGAGCCTGCAGAAGAGGTGTGGCAATGGGAGTGGGCAAGGTCTTGGGTGACCCACCAGCCCTGACTCAGCCCCCTATGTTCCCCAGCACCCCATCTCTGGCCGAGAGGTACTGGAGGCTGATCAAGACAGCCTATACCTTTGCCTTATGGGGCTTGGCCTCTGGCTGCAGGACCTAGAGCAAAGCCTGGCGTGCTGGGCATCAGCCCAGAGTGGGATGATCCAGCTGCAGGTGGGCAAGGGGAGGCCAAGATTGTGGGAGGGTGGGCAGGGCTTCACAAGTGGGGACCAGCTTCCTGGGGTGGGAGATGGGTTTATTCCATGCTCTTGGTGTCTGGGTAGGAAAGGGAGGGGGATGTAATGCTAGGTCCTAGGACTCTGGTGCCCCTGGTGTGTGTGTGTGTGTGTGGAGGGTGGGGAGGATGGTGTCCAACCATGTGTCCTCAGGCCCTACAGGCAGACCTACATGGGGCAGCTGAGTGTGTAGATGCACTGCTGGCATTCGGTGAGGGGCTGGCACAGTGGAGTGAGCCTCAGGCCCGAGCATCCCTGGAGCAGGTCCTGAGGGCCCTCGGAGCTCACCGAGACAGCATCTTCTGGCAGCTGTGGCGGCTGCAGGCCCAGCTGGTCAGCTACAGCCTGGTATGGCCCACCCTGGCAGTCCCTAGCCCAGGCGCGAATCCCACAACCCCCATGACCTCTGTCCTCTAACCAGGTGTTCGAGGAGGCCACCACCTTGGACCAGGACTTGGAGGTTGAAGGAGACTCAGATGGGCCAGGACCTGGTGGGGTCTGGGGGCCCTGGACACCCAGTAGCCTCCCCACTCCTGCAGAGTTGGAGTGGGACCCGGCTGGGGACGTTGGGGGCTTTGGGCCCTTGGGGCGAAAAACAGCCTGGACACCAGGGGCTCCCTGTGAGCTGTGTGGCCACAGGGACCCCCAGGGCAGGGGACAAGGCCTGGAGGTGAGGGCAGGTAGGGGACATCCCCGCCCTTCCCTGCGTGCCCATGCGACACCTCTGTGATCTCCCTAGCAGAGACCTTCCCTTTCCAGGTTTTGGGGGTTCTCTATCTCTCTGTGTCTATTTCTCTCTTGGGGTCTCAGTCTCCCTCCCTCCATCTTCCTCTGTCTTCTCTATCTACATTTCCTCATTTCCTCTTGCTCTTCCCTTCACTCACCCCTCTGCAGCCACACCAGCCTCCTGGACCTTCAAACATTCAAACTCCATCTCAAAGCCCAGAGATGCATGCCCAGCTCACCTCCTCACTTCATTCCAGCCTCTCCTCAACTGTTGCCTCTTCAGTGAGGCCTGCCCTGGCCTCCAAACATTATCACTCCTTATCTTCTTCACTTTCTAACAGCACTTACCACATTTTGATATTGTACATTTATTTGTTAATTTGTGGCTTCGCCCTCTCCTGCTAAGAATATATGTTCCATGGACACCAGGACTTTGCCTGTTTCCATGTCCACTGTGTCCCCTACTCCTAGAACAGTGCTTGGCATGTAATAGATACTCATTAAGTATTTGTTGAACGAATAAATAAATAATGTCTCTTCTCCTCAGTTTCTTTGGCTCTATCCCTGTCTTCATCTCTCCCTTCCCCCAGAATCTCATCTATATTACCAACCATCTTGGCCCTTCCCCAACCTTGTGTCCCTTTGTCACTGGTTCTCCAAGGGCCCACACCTCTCTCCCCACAGGACATGCTCATGTCAGGCCTCAGCCACCGGAAGCACTTACTGGGTCACCAAAGACGCTCCTTGCTCCAGAAGTCTCAGGTGAGCTGCTTCTTGGCCAAGTGTCTTGATGGCAAGTGACAGAGACCACAGAAACCCAACCCAAACTGAATTACACAAAAAAGGAATGCTATTTTTTCATGTAACTAAGAAAGTCCAGGTGCTGTTGAATTCAAGACCTCAGATGCTGACAGGGCTCAGTCCCTCTCTGTCTCAGGCTCTACTTCTCCAGGGTGGATTTCTTCTCAGCAAAAAGGCTGCCCAGCAGCGACACACTCACTTCCTACTAGTTTACCCACCCCAGGAGGAGGGTGCTACTGACCTACTGGAAGCAGTCCCAGAACTGATTTCCACTTGCCCAGCTTGGGTGTATGGCCTACATCCTGAACCAGTCACAGTGGCCAAGCTGATGGAGTGCTCTGATTGGCCATATCTGGGTCACATGTCCAACCATGGACGTGGAGGTGTGGGTCAATTGCACATGAACATGAACCTGAAGGCTTGACCCTCCTTCCCCCCAAATTGAGCCACTGTTACCAGGAAAAGGGGGACTGGATGGAGGGCAAATACAGGCAGACATCCACTATGCTTGGAGATGTTCCAAGTCCATATGGGGTCCTGAGGATCAGAGGGGTGCCAGAAGAGAATAAGCCCAGCCTACAATGGTAAGAAAAAGTCCACACTAAGTGTTACTTTTATTCATTCTGCTGCTGGCTGCCACTTACCCTTAGGACAAGAGGCAAACATCTCCCAGTCTCCAAGATGTGTCGCTGGAGGTAGACCCTGGGTGAGATGCCTGGGATATAGGTCTGGGGTGTGAGGGACAGCGCTCATGATGGCAGCCCATGCCTATGTTTGACACTGCATTTCCCTCTGCAGAACCCCTGCTCCTGTATCCAGGTGGCCCCTCAGCTTCCTCCTCCTCCTCCTCCTCCTCTTCCTTATCCTGGTGGGTGCCACAGTGCTCCTGCCCCCATTAGGGGGCTCCTGCTGCTGTCCCACCAGACAGACCAGGACACCTTACCTGGTGCTCAACTATGTCAATGGCCCCCCTCCAGTATGACTACACAGCCCCGACATATGTAATAAATGGTCACTGCCAAAGGATGTGTCTTTGTCCGTTTGGGCTGCTATAACAAAATACCACAGACTGGGTGGTTTATAAACAATAGAGATTTATTTCTCACAGTTCTGGAGGCTGTGAAGTCCAAGACCAAGGTGACAGCAGACCGGGTGTCTCATAACGGCCTGCTTCCTGGTTCACAGACGGCTGTCTTCTCACTGTGTCCTCACATGGTCAAAGGCAGGGAGCTCTTTGGTACCTCTTTTGTAAGGGCCCTAATCCCTTTCATGAGGGCTCCACCCTCATGACCCAATCACCTCCCAAAGGCACCACTTCCTACTTCTATCACAGGGGGTTAGGATTTCAATATATGAATTCTGAGGGGACACCTTCAGACCATACCGGGATGTGTGAGGATACTGGGTGCCTGAGGACTCAGAATGTATATGGACGGCCCCCTCCACAGATTTCTTTGCCTTGAGCACAGAGCACAGAACCGAACCAGCGCATTTGGGCTGGGGTGCCCCCGACCCTGCCACAAAGATTCAAACACTTGCCCACCATCATGTAATCAGTAAGCGCTGGAGTTGGGATTCAAAACCAGGCATTCCAGTCCTACAGTCCGTGCTCTTAATCACTGTTCACCTACATCCTCCTTCCTCAAAGCAGGCGTTCCCTCCCCCATCCTCTCTCCCAGGCAAACTCCATTCATCTGTAATACCCAGGTGAATGTCTCCCCTGCTGACCCAGGACACCCAGCCCCAGGGGAACTTGCTCATTGCCCGCAGCCTTGCCAGAAGCTCTTACCCTGGAGCTTATTAGGGGTGCTGTTGGAGCCAGGAGGGAGAAGTGGGAGAAGGTACGGGCTGGACAAGTAGGACCTCAGTAACCACTTTCAAGACTCTGAGCTGCAGTCTGGGCAAGATTAAAAGGACCACCCTGGTGGAAAAAAAAAATGAAGCCAAGAAAATGAGCAAAGAGGCTGGTCCTGAGATGAGTACTAACACCAAGGTGGAGCAGAAGCCATGTGGGAAAGCCGCACAGCCTTTCACTCCAACTGGGACCCTGAATTTCCCCCCTTTGCCACCTCCAGTCCTTTGCCCACACTGGGCCACTGCTTAGAAGCCTATTCCCACCTTCTAGCAAGCTTCTAATAATTCTTCAAATTTTAACCCCAATTTATAACTATTTGGGCACCTGCCTCTCCCAGTGGAATTAGGGCAGAGTCGTGTTTCTCTTCTGTCCATCCTCCTTTGGTCTGAGGTCTGGGCTCCTTTCCTAAGGTCCTTCTCCTCCTAACTCTATCTGCTAAGAATTCATCTGCTTTGCACTTATTTAACCAACATGGGTGTATATATAACTCAGGGCTGCAAAATGCAGTGCCCTAGACAATGTCTAAGGCAGGTCCACTCAGTCATAGGAGGGGGTATGCCTGGGACCTGTGGGTCCATCTCTCCTCCCTCACCCCTGGGCTTTGTTGATACAAATCCCAGCTTGTAGGTGAGGCTGTCTCAGCCAAGTTTGAGGTCCCCACTACTGCCTCAGGGTTGACCAGTCAGGCCTCCTCAGCTTCACCATTTCTTCTCCTGCCTCACTACCCTCCATTAAGGGGTCAACTGGGGATATCTCTGGGGTCAAACCAGAGTGGGTCCCCTGGATCTACCCACGAAAGAGAACTATGATGCTTCAACCAATCTGCCAATCTAGAGAGCTTCAAAGGGGAAGAGAGAGCTCCCACACCCATCCCTCTCAGATGGTCACTTGGTGTACGGGGCTTCCTCAAAAATCTCAAACACATAAAATCTTTAAGATTACCAACAGAGAAGTAAGCACATCCCCAATTTTATTCCCTTTGTTCAACAGTCCTGAGGGGAAACGGTGCAGGAGTCAGGGTTCCCTCTCAGAACCATCACATATAGGTGTTGAGAGGTCTTCAGTTGATCAGCTGGGGTAAGAGACCCTTAGCCCCTTCCTCACCAGTCCTAGTTTGTCACAATTAACGGGAGGAAAGTTTTTGTCAAATTAATGGGGGATTCGGGGATTCTCACCATCCATTTCGGCATCTTCCCTAATTCCTCAGCAAAAAGTATGCACTTCTCAAAGTACAGGAGAGGGGAGTTGAGGAGGCAGGGGTCAAGAAAGGGTGCCTCAGTCTCTTTCCATCCAACGGGGAACGTCCCTGCTACCCATGCCTTGAGAAAGTAGCTCTCAGTTTGATACAGTCCAGCTAGCCGGCGATCCATGCCGCCTCAAGCTCTCATGGGACGGTCCCTTACCATGGATGGGGCAAGGTCAGGCATTTCTCGCCATCCATCCTGGAGTTCTTTCGGACCCCACGTCACCAGCGGGGGGTGGGGGGGCTTTCCTATTCCCCCAATCCACCCAGCTAGTCTCTCAAGACTTCTCACCTTCCATCTGGTGGGTTCTTCGGTACCCCCAACTCAGACAGGCGGGCCCCTGGATTCCCCTGCTCCACCGTATGAACTCTTCTGCCCGTCACCGTCCATTGGGAGGGGTCTCTGGTGATCCCACGCCGTTGAACGGGCTCCTCGGACCCTCATCATCGTCAAGGGGTGCCCCCGGGGCTCCCGCGCAGCGGGCCTCCTCTGTTAGGCCCCGAGGGAGCACGAAGGCACCCATGGCCGTGGCGTGATCGGAGCGTAGCAGCTGGAGCTGGCGCCGCCCGCGGCGGTATAGATACTCGATGCGCAGAACGTCGGAGCGTGGCAGGCAGGCGTGCTGCCGGAATTCGGCCCGCACCCGCGCCTCGGCTCCCGGCTTCCCGCGTCCGGCGCGCAGCAGCTCGCGGTACAGGCTCAGAACTTGCCTCTGCAGCCGGCTGGGCCGGCTCATGGCAGCAGCTGGGCTGCGGGCGCACGCAAGGAATGGCTCCACCAACAGTGGGGCGACAGGGCAGTTTGGAGACGCTGAAGTGGAAGGTAAGAGTTACTTCCGGCCCGCGAGCTCCAAATGCTCCACTGCCCGCCTCCTGCTATCCGGCGCTGGCGCGCCCCATTGGCTGTGGCTGCAGTTACGTCATAATGTTTTGTTAGGGGCGGAGCTTCAGGTTCTCTGGTCAGCCCCACAGGGGAATCTGTGTCCTTGACAGGACAGCAGTTCTGGAAACCCGAAGGAGGAGGGAGCTAGGCACTCGGACTCAGGTTTGTGGTCGGAAGGCGACAAGGGGTCCTGACCTACCTTCTGGGTCCTGGGAGAGGAGGGAGCTAGAAGTTGGGACCCTTGTGTCCCCTAGGACGCGGGGGCACTGGGAGAAAGAAGACAGGAACAAACATGTTTTTGTCATCAATTATTTATTAAAGCAATCTCGAGAAGCTCCGTGCGTTCTCATCTCCAGGGCATATGTGCGTCGGGAGTCCCAGCCCTGGGGATGCGCAGAGGGACGGGGAGAAGGGGTCAGAGCAGGCAGGACAAGCTTCTCGGTGCTGCGGATAGACAAGCCCCCAAAGACAGCCTGTTGGAAGGGAATTGGCTGAAATAGTTTATTGGAGGGGATAGTTTATTAAAATTTATTTTAATATTTTAAATGATATTAAATCTTCACCAACACTCTGACAAGGTAGATCTGCAGTACGATATGCCTCTTGCATCTTACACATTAAGAAATTGAGGCCCAGAGAAGTAACAGCTTTCCCAGGTTCACATAGCTGGTAAGTGGCAGAACCAGATGTTTAAGCCAAGGGTTGTGATTTAGTGGCCTGTGTTCTTAGCCACTCTGCTATAAATAGTGTCTCTTCAATGATAATATAAAAGTGTCTGCAAGAGCAATCACAGCTTACATTTGGCACTTAGTATATGCCAAGAACTTTACAGGTAAACTCACAGCTACCCTATGTGGTGGGTACTATATTTATCACCACATTTTATGGATGAGCAAACTGAGGTGTTAGAGAGAGGTTGAGTCACTTGCCCAAAGTTACACTATGAGTTTAAGAGACACAGGCAGGGTCTCTTCACCCTTTAACCAAAGGCTCTGGCTTAGTTTACCTGGCAGGTGTGGCAGACAACCCAGCTGTTCTCTTGCTCACCTATCTTCCCACACCCACAGTTAGCTTTGATCTCAGCTGTATTGTGTTTCTCAGCATGGGATTTCATGTTTGTTTTCTCCTTACTTATAAATAATACCATTTTGCCCACCCATATTCTAATTCTCCACTTCCATGTTCCTTGGGGACATGTCTTCTACCGTAGTATCTCTCTCTGCTGGATTTCCAACCTTTCCTTGTTGGGCTTCTTCCCATCAGCACTTAAACATCCCTTAATTTCTCCCGTCTCAAAATCACTATCATAATGAATCAGTTCTAAGGTACCCTTGCCCTCTGCTTCTTCCTGGTTGGTCTCTATTCTCCCCTTTCTGCATGGACTTGTTAAAAGAGATGTGTATGTTTGCTATCTCCATGTAAGTCTCATTCCTCAACCCTGCAATCTAGGAGCTGCTCCACCCCCACTGTGATTTTTAAAGATATCAACAACCTCCTTGGCCCTAAGTCCATGGACATTTAGTGGGCTGATTTATACTCATTACTTGATTTTCACCACAGTCCCCAAATATGGTCCCTCCCTTTTCCCTGGCTTATTCTGTAATGCTCTTCCCTGCTCTCTTTTCCTAGCCTAACTTCAGGTTTCAGCACATTATCAGCTCCTTCAGAAAGCAGTCACTGATCCCCTAAGTTAGGGGCACCTCCTCTGGGCTCCCGCAGCCTAGCTCTGATCACTGTGGCCTGGACTTCCCCAAATATAGCTCTGATCACTCTGTCCGCAGATGTCAGGAGTTCAGCAGGTCTTGGGTCAAGGTGCGGTCAGTGGGTCCTGAGAAGTCCAAGACAAAGTTTATAAGGGGTCTTGAGGGTCGTGGGAGATCAGGGCAAGGACATTTACCCAAAGGAGATCAGTATAAGATCAGAGGATCATGGAAGAGAACAAGCCAATGTTAGAGGCTAGGGAAGGCTAGTGAAGGGACAACAGGTTCCAGGGTCTGGAATTGAAGTCCCTCACCCATATTTCTTGATCGGGTCCCACAGCTGCATGGCCATTCCTGAAGCTGACAATCATCCATGGTTGGGGAGCAGCCCAGCCTGGACAGGGCAGGAAGTCAGCAATAACATGGAACCATTCAGGACCTTTGGCGTCTAGAATCCACCAATGTGGCTAGCTCATAGGCATAGTAGTTGGAGTTCCTATGGCCAGGATCCTCACTAAACCTAAACCACTTGATGATGTAACTGGCCCGTTGCTAGGCTATTGCTTCCACACCCGTAGGCAATAAGCTATTATTGACTGAGTCACTATGTAAAGAGCTCGGCCCAGTGCTCTGCGTGGAGGCAGAGACAACGGAGGATTACAGACCTGCAGACTGTTGGATGCAGATGTAACTCTACTGCTCGACCTGCCACCAGGAGAACAAGCTGGGTAATAAATCCTTTTGCCCCAAGAACATTCTACTATCATTTCTGTGGTCACATTGAATCCATACTGAACTTGCCCAGGGCGAAACCCATTGGCAAGACAATTGGCATGAGTCAGTAGGGTTCACTGTTGACCAGGCTGCCTTTATGTGAGGGGTGCTTCAGCAGGCTGCCCCTATGAATGGGGAGACAGTGGATTGTCCCCCATTGGGTATGTGGTCTGAGGTGGCTTGCCTCCTAGAGGATTGGGTCCCACCCCAGGACTGGAGGCAAGTGGAGGTGACACCTGAGGCAATAGGGGTGGCCCTTGGTATAGTAAGTAGGTCTTTTGAGAGACAGAGTGCTTGTGAAGCAGCAGGTACTGTGGGTTGGCTGCTTCTCACAGTATTAAAAAAGTGTACAGATGAGAAGAACACACTCCTGAAAGAGACACAAGAAATGGCAGCATGAGAATGCAAGCTGCGAACTGATGTGAATTCATTGAAGAATGAAATGGCATTAATACAAGAGGAGGCAACACAAGAATGCCAGCAGCGAGGTGCCATTGAAAAGGTAAAGGCCATGAAGGAAAAGGCGAACCCCTGCAAAAACCACAAGAAGAGGCAGTGCAAGAATGTGAGCTGCGAGGTCCAGTGAAGGAGGTAAAAGATTCCTTACAGAATGAGACAGCAGTGCTGCCAGGTGCTCTGAAGGAGAAGGCCACAGAGGGAAAAGATGGACTTCTGAGGGAAGCACAGGAGGCGGTGGCATGAGAAGGCCAGGCGAAGCATTGAGGTGAAGGTAAGAGAGCTGCTGAAGACTGAGCTGGCATTGCCACGAGGCACTGTAGAAATGTAAAGGATGTAGAAGAGGAGGGCCGTAGCTTTCCATCCTAAGACTGAGACAATATGGGTAGAAGATGGTGAGGAGAAGGCCATCAATGGGCAGAGTTGTGGGCAGTGTGGCTTGTGATCAGCCAGGAGCCTCCCCTATAGTTGTCTGCACTGACAGCTGGGCTGTCTATTGGGGCTTGACCCTGTGGCTACCAGCATGGTACCATGCCAACTGGCTGGTTGGTCACGTTGGGGGCAAGAATTGTGGTAAGACTTATGGGCCTGTGGTCAGACTAAAACAGTTACAGTATGTCATGTGACAGGTCATTTGCCACTGGCATCCCCAGGAAATGATGAAGCAGATAAATTGGCCCAGATACATTGGTTAGAAGGAAAGCCTGCCTCTGATCTAGCCCAGTGGTTACATTAGTGTTTGTTGCACGCAGGGCAAAAGACAATGTGGGCTGTAGTCCGTCGGTGGGCTTGCCTTTGACCTTCGAAGAAGTTAGTAGAGCCTAGCAGGAGTGTGTTGTGTGCTCCAAAAGGGACTTACAGCGAGTTCCACAGCAACATGGGACAATAGCTAAGGGGCCAATACCCCCTCGTCAGGTGGCAGATAGACTATATTGGGCCTCTACCTCTGTCAGAAGGATATCGGTATGCAATGACTTGTGTGGACACAGCTACTGGACTTCTGGTTGCTTTTCCTATACGTTGTACAGACCAACAGATGACCAAAAGAGGCCTGGAGCCACCTATGGCCACCCACAGGTAATTGAGAGTGATCAGGGCACCCATTTTACTGGACATGCACTACAAGAATGGGTGCAACAGTTGGGAATCAAATGGAAGTTTCATGTGCCATACAATCCTACTGCAGCAGGCATGACAGAGAGGCACAATGGCTTGTTGAAATTCGGACTGAAGTCAGATACAAATAGTCTGCGGGGAAGGTGGGGAGGGAGGAAGAAGAGGATTGAGGGGTATTATGATTAGTACACATGGTGTGGGGGGATCATGGGGAAGACAGGGTAGCACAGAGTAGACAAGTAGCGACTGTGGCATCTTACTACACTGATGGACAGTGACTACAATGGGGCTGGGGCAGGGGGGACTCAATAATATGGGTGAATGTAGCAACCACATCATTTTTCATGTGAAACCTTCATAAGAATATATATCAATGATACCTTAAAAAAAAAAAGTCTGTGGGGATGGCCGGTTCACTTAGGAACACTGCTATGGCATTTAAACGAGAAACCCCAAAAGGGAGACCTGAGCCCCATAGAAATTTTAACACATATTGCTGCCCCCCCTATACAACTGCAAATACAAACCAAGGAAGAATCGTTGAAGCTGAAGTTTGGTCACCAGAATAACATCTTGCTGCCAGCACCAACTGCACTAAACCCTGGAGACTCTATTGAGTGGACGTGGCCTTGGACCTTTTGACACATGGACCAATGATGGATGGCTCTCCTGGCACCTTGGGGACGAGGCCTGGAAGCTGGCCTCCTGTGTATTCCTGGAGTAACAGCAGAGTAGCCCCCAAAGATCACCAGACGGTAGGCGCATCTTACCAGGGAATTTTGTTTTATCATTATGGCCAGTGCATGCATCTCCAGTAGCACTATATATAGACCCTTCAGTAACCCCCATTGGGAGAGGAGTAGAGGTATGGTATACTAGACCTGGATGGGACCCCCTTCCTGCTACAGTCCTATTACAGGACCACTCTCTTGCATGCATCCTACCTGATGGACAAGATTTGCCTGTGTTGAGTCATTAAAACATGTGTCTTATTGCCCCTAAGGTCTTTGTGGATTGGGAACCTCCTCTGGCTTGAGGATTATTATAATTTTTGTTACCTGTATCAAAATCTTGTTGTATCTTAATTTCTGTTATTATCTAAGTTGTTGTTATCCTCTGTTGCTGTTGTGGAATCTGGTTACAGTGCTCCAGCTTTCTCACACAGGGACCATTGCAGAAGATTGAGAGCCTGTAGATTATGAGGCAAAAATCCTTGAGGGGTAGAGTGTGGGGAAAGTTGGGGTTCCTATGGCCAGGATCCTCAGTGAACCTAAACTGCTTGATGATGTAACTGGCCTGTTGCTAGGCTACCACTTCCACACCCGTAGGCAATAAGCTATTATTGACTGAGTCACTATATAAAGAGCTCCACCCAGTGCTCTGCGGAGAGGCAGAAAGACAGAGGATTACAGACCTGCAGACTGTTGGATGCAGATGTAACTCTAGTGCTCCACCTACTGCAGGGAGAACAAGTCTACTCTTGTTTCACCCCAAGAACATTCTACTCACATTGAATCCATAGTGAACTTGCCCGGAGCTGAAACCCATCGGCAAAACAGCAGGCATGGGTGCAAGCCCACTGAAGCCATTAAAGGTGGTGAAGGGGCCCCCAGACACTAGGCGACACAGCCTCCCAGCCTTACAATACCACACCCCCCCATTCTGTGCCTGTGGGCAGGAAAAGGGCTGGCAATGGAGGCCTAGGCCATGCAAGCACATACAGCATTCCTGGCAGCCAGGCAGGATCACTGCCTCCCCAATGTGCAGAAATAGACAGACTCAGAATCAGATCCAAAAAACCATATGAACATCACCAAACAATGAAGATATGTGTAACACATATCACCGATGTAGGACTAATTTCCTTAATATTTAAAGAGTTCCTAGAAATCAAAAAGAAGAAGACCAATAATCCAATATTTTTGAAAATGGGCACACTATTCAGAAAGTTAATAGAAAAGGAAACAAATGTTTTTTAGGCATTTGAAAAGATGCTTACCCTAATAAGACAAATACAAATTAAAAACCCATTGAGGTTTTTTCCCCCCTGTTGGGGCAAACATGAAAACGCTTGATACATTTCTCTACTTGTCCCCCAAATATCTTCCATAACTGTTCTTTTCTAACCAAGATCCAATCAAGTTTTGTGCACTGCATTTGACTTTTGAGGTTTTTAAGTCTCTTTTAATCTAGGACAATCCCTCTGCTTTTCATTGGTGTGTGAAAAGCCCTAGTTGTTCTCTGAAGATGCTGGTGTGTGGCCAGTGTTGTCAATGCTGGCGTGGAGTAGACATGCAATGGCAGATATATCTGCTCTTATGTATCTGCATCTCTTCTTCCCTGGGCTGGTGTAGGGTTTAAACATTAATGTTTTTTCCCATCTACTGGCCCCTAATCTCCAGGACAACTATGTCAACCATACCAAGGTCTGAGGTCTTTCTTTTTCTTTTTTTTTTTTTCCAGTTTACTCCGATGGCTTTTTTTATTTGTAATAGTCCTCCCAGGTGAGCACAAATGCAAAATGTCAGGACAAAAAAAAATTCAGAACAATTTTGTTAGTTTATATGTCTCAGATTTTAACTACTGCTTTGTGCAGCTTTTCACTCTTGACTTTCTCACATTGACCTCTTAGTAGAAGCTAGTGAGTAGTTCTCCAGTTCTGTAAGAAACAGTGGAGAGGTTACCAGATTTGGTCAAACCACTTAAACTTAATTATGACTGATTTTCAATAAATGTTGGTTTCTTTATTCTAATAAGCTGTAAAGCACTCTACAATTTTAGTGATTAAACTTGCTGCTTTTTAAAAAAAATTAGAGGAGTCTTTTTACTACTTTTTAGTGTGATACTATGATCTTCTTTGCTCCTTTTCATTATAAAGTTGTCAGAGTAAAAAAACTATAAATCCATTCACATTGTTATCCATACAATAAAACAATAGGATTTCTCCTGTGTCCTCTTTTCATATTGAAATTTGCAAGACAGCAGGGGAGAAGTTTCATGAAGGTAGAATTATTTCATACCCTCAAGCACTCTAAATTTTGGTGAAATTATAATCTCAGGCACTTAAAGAGGAAACGAACAAATAAACCCTCAGAAATAGTTATTGTCTTTACTATTCAACCCTATGCATTCTTTTTTTTTTAACATTACAGGGGGGAAAATTGGTGAGTCTAAATTTTAGTATAATGGTTAAGAAATATTTATTTACGCAGATGTGAGCTGTCATGGGTGTGATATGTAAGTTGACCCAGCCTAGTGTAGTCATCAGCTGCAAGGCGGGTACTGGGACTGACTCACTTTGGTACCTGTCTGCAAGGTCAGAGCCCTTTCAGACACCCTGGATCCTGACCCCGTGTCACTGAATCCTTGCTGAATCCTTGCTGAATCCTTGGCCAATCATCCAGAGTCCCACATGTGTGCACCTCCTTTTTCCGTGAGGTCGTCTCTTTTCCCCAGATGTAGTTAGACTGTCACAGTCTTCTTTCTGGTCGATCTTTCAGGATTAGTTGTATGTGCTGTGTTTTCATATTATATATGGTTTTGGGAGGAGGTTTCTGCCTCATTTCTCATGCCATCTTTTCGTCTCTCCACCTTGAAGTGTTTTTACAATTAGCTTTTCAAATACAGTATCTGAGCCGTTGGTTAGCAGTGGTACAGTTTGGTAGCTGGTACAATTTACAGTGTGGCTGAGGAGTAGAGAGACTGGGTCACCTGGAGCACTTGAGGCAAGGTGGGCTTGAGGGTTTTTATCTGAAGTACAATAATTTCATTTGTCCTACCATGTCCCATACACCATATAGTACTGAAGATAGAGCAGTTAAAAAAAAACAAGTAAAAATGTCAGGTTTACATATCTACATGAAAAACATTTACTCCACCAGCCATATCAGAGATTGGAGGCTGAGTGGCCATGGGTGGGAGTTTGAGGACTACTTATGGACTATTCCAGTAGGAAGAGATAGACTGACTTCAACCAGGAGCCAGTGAAAGGGGGATATCAAGAGATGGATTCGAGACATACTGGAAGCAGTGCTTAGCAGTAGGTAAATTGTGGAGGGTGAAAGAAAATGAAATCAAGGTTTTAGTCCAACTTTCTAGCAACTGGGTGAATGAACAGGTTACTATAGAGATGGGAAGTCAGGAGGAAGAGCAGGCCTGGTGAGATCTTTGGGAGTTTAATTGTGGGTGTTGGGTCTGGCACGTAAGAGGAGGTCTTCTGGGAGGAGGTGTAGATTAGGTTGTATCTGTTCCAGGAGTGGATGAAACTGCCCGGTGTGAAGCAAATGAAGAGGAGAGGAGAGGGCCTGCTGAGGTCTTTATCTCCTAGTGCACTAGAGATGCAAAATCTTGAAGAGAACACCTTGCTTGCCCAGGTTCCATGTGCGGTTTTCTGGTTACAGCCTCCCAGTTTCTTTGGGGCACTCACCCCACTTTCAGTCTGTGGGATTTCCTAGGTGATATAGCTACCCTCTGGTTCCAGTATGCCCCAGGCCTGGTGAATCAGGGACAAATCAGAGTACCCCGCCCCCTGGCCTCTGTGATTAATTTCAGGATGGGCAAATGACCTACATTGGGACAATAGGAGTCAGCTGAAACTAAGAAAGAAATGCTGTCTTCCCACCGAGACTGCTAAACTATACAACGTAAATCTGGAGCAAAAGGAAACTACCACTGCCCCACAAACAGAGGTGGTTTGAGAATGAGGCTTTGGTTATCTTCAAATAGCCATTCTCCATTTCTTCCCCAGAATTAGAATTTTTAGCTGTGCACATGGCCACCCAGCTAAAGATTTTGCAGCCTCATCTGCAGCGAAATGGGGTTCTGCCATGAAGTTCTGGTCAATGGGAAGTGAACAGAAGTGATATGTGCCGTTTCTGGTTTGTGCCTTTGAAAGAAAGAGGCCTGACCTTCTTGTCCCCTCTCTTTTCCCTTCCAACTTGCCTGAATGAAGATGTGCTGGGGAGCAGATGAGGGCAATTCCACAGGGGAGGCAGAGACACATGATAGAAGGAGCCTGTATCCCTAACTTGGAGGAACCAAACAGGTTATACTTTGACTGTTCATGAGGGAGAAATAAACTCCTATCATGTTTAAGTCACTGTAATTCTGAGCCTATGTTGTAGCACTTGGACCTAGAGCCTACTTAATATAGAAGCTAACACAAATGGAGGAGGCAAGGAGGGAAGGTAGGAAGAAAAGAGTCCTAGTGACATCATTTGAGTCTCTGAATCCAGTCAGGCCTGAAGGCCTCAAATAAAATAAAAATCTACTTTTATACAAATAAAAGTAGATGTGTTCCCTGTTGTATTTAAGATAGTTGGCATAATTTTCTATCATTTACTACTGAAAATGCTGACTGATACGGTGTGGCTCAGGGAACATCTTATGATGAGGTGTGGGAGACTGTGCCCACTGGCCCAGGCCTGGGGACTTCTCTTGCAGGGGTATAGTGTCCACTGTGGAAGCAGCCACAGTGGTCCTGGGATACACAGTCTGTGCCATCAAAGATGAGGCCAGGGACACACTCACAGCCCTCATAGCATCCGGTGGAACAGTGAGCAGGGCTGGCAGGCAGGACACAGCGCCCACCAGAGGTCCATGCACAGATGCTGTAGTGACCTTGGGGTGGAGGTAAGGGCTGCAGGTAAAGATGAGTGCTTAGACTCAAGTTTCCTTTTCCAATCCTATTGCTCCCTGCCCCAGTCATCAATGGCTAGCTTCCCATTGATATTTTCCAACCTCCACACCTTTGCACTTAGTTTCCTTTCTCTTGGATGCCCTTCCCCTACACTCTCTTCAAGCACTTCCATCCATGTCAGGACTTCTCTGATTCCCATCAGGAGAGGAGGCACTACTTGCCTTGGATGCATCCTGGACCCAGCTAGAGCACTCATGACAAAGCTTGGGGCCCATCCAGGGCATCACAGGGATCCCAGGCTCTTGGCAGGCTGCAGTACAGGCTGTGAGGGCATCATAGAGGCCACAGTGCTGGCCACAGGTATGATATATACCCTTCAGGCATAGCCTAAGGAAAGGCATGGGGCTGATATGGCCCATGTAGTACCCAGAGGGACATTCTGGTGCCCGCAGGAGTTCACACAGTTTGGGAGCCTTGAAGATCTGGGCAAGTTGTGTGGGGCAGCTTATGATAAAGTCAGTCTGGGGCAGTGGGCAGGGGATAGTGGCAAGGACCTTGGGCCAGGATCTGATGTGCAAAGGTAGGTTGAGAGGGCCAGCGTTACCACCAGAGGTCCCACAGAGCCCTGCCAGTTGGCTCTGGAAGGTGGAAGGCACAGTTAGGTGCAGGCCCAGTCATATATGAGATGCAGCTCGTAGGCTGTGTGCACCACATGGCAGCCCTCCAGTGTAGCCCAGGCTTTGCTCCGAGGCAGTGCCCAGGGCAGCCAGCAATGCCCACCTGTGGATGAAGGAAGGGGTCAAGACTGGGGCTGAGAAGGCTGAGCCTGCTCCCATGCCTCCCAGCAACCTAGATATACCTCCCAGTCCATGCCACAAGGGAGCTGTGAGACTTGAATGAGGGACTTACCCTCTCTGAACTTAGGTTTCTCTATTTGTAAAGTGGGAGGATAAGTGTACTTACTTCATAGGGTTGTTGGAAGAATTAAATAAATTAACAGCAAGTGCTTAGAAAAATGCTGGGCATATATGATAAGTGCCTTTTGACTTGAACCAAGACCAGCCAAATGCCAGTCAACTCATAGATATGTGAATGAGAACCTGTTGGGGTAAGTCACTGAGATTTTATAGGCTGTTTGTTTTGTAGCATGAGCTGACTGATAACATTGTTGTAGGATTAAATGAGATGATACATGTCATGCTCAGAACAGTGCCTAGGATGTAATAAGCACTCAGTAAATCCCAGGGCCCTTTCTCTGGCCTCATCTTCCTCATTCACTGACCTCACCCCTTTTTGAAGCTCCTCTATTCCTGCTGCTGAATCTCACCACACTCCTGCTTTCACTGATACTGTTCTGCCTGTTTTCACCACAACCCACTCTACAAGGCCCTAGTGATCTGACCCTGTCACCTCTCTGACCTTATCATCTCCTTCCTGTCAACCCATCATTCACTCAGCACAAGCTACCCTGGCCTTCCTGCTGTTCCTCCAGTGTCAGGCACCACCCCAGTCCCCTGACCTTTGTTCTTGGTCACCCCTCTGCCAGGTTTGCTCTTTCTCAGGTGTTCACATGGCTCCCTCCCATACCTCCTTCAGATCTTGACACAAGTGTTACCCTCTCAGTGGGGTCTTTCTCATCCCCTCATTTAAAAGCCTAAACCTCTCTGTCCTTTGTGTCTCTCTCACCTGTCTTGTCTTTAAGAGTTCTCAGACCCATCATCTGATATACCACCTATTTTCCTAATTTTTATTTACTTATTATCTGTTTCCCTGGAGGAAAATGAGTTCCTCCAGGACTTCCTCACCATTGAATCCAACAGGGTTATCCTGAGGCTGACCACAGAGAGACTCGATGTAACTATTTATTGAAGAAACCCTGAATGACTAGTTTTATCCAGTCCTGTGCAGTAGGTGATATACAAATACTAACAGCTACCCTTTAGTGAGCCATTACTATATTCCAGGCAATACTATCACCTTGTCACATACATGCAGCATCTTTTCAACCTTGAGGGGCAGGCAGGCCCATTTTACATATGGGGAAACAGGCTCTTCCAGGAGGAGGGCGGTGCCTAGGTGCCATCCAGCGGACAAGCACCGTGATGACACCGACGGCAGCGCCGTCTGGCTGCAGGTGGTGCCTGGAAAGGCTGAAGTGCAGACTGAGCAGCCCAGCCCCATGGCGGACCATGTCTAGGCTGAAGGGCCAGGCACCCGGGCGAGCGGCCCCAGCCCGCACCCCCAAGCAGCGCACAGAGTGAAGGGCGCGGGCGGGCAGGGGCTGCGTGAGCGCGCGGCAGTAAAAAGCGGGCACGTGTGCGGGCCCGGTGAGTGCGCAGCTGGCGTGGCCATCGGGCAGGGAGGCTGCACGTCACCTAGCTGTCAGGGCCACAGCGGCGGCAGCGTGGGCAGCGCCTTCCAGGTGCCAGATGGCGCCCGGCGCTCAGCCCTCTGGGAAGCAGCCCACTTGGCTGTAAGCACGCAGGAGGCACCGCTTAGCACACGCAGCCCGCACAGCAGCGGCTGCCCCTCGCGGCAGGGCCAGAGCAGCTCTCCACGCCCGTGGACGTGGCCGGGCAGCACAGGCCGCACGTGTCCTAGGGTGGGAGCGGAGGGCGCCACACCGCTGCAGCCAGGAAGGTGTAGAGAAGGCAGAGACAAGATGATATTTTGAGTTTAATTCTTAGAGAAATCGCAAGCCCAGGGAAGAGCTGGAAAACATCCTGCCCAGACCCTGAGAACATCCGCTTGGCTACAGACTGATGACTGTAAAACCCCAAAACCTTTTCCTCTGGGCGCTGTAGTCTCTCCGACTCGGCCCTTCACTGCCTCTGCAGTGAAGTCTCACATGAAATCTTGCTGTCACCAGTCTGGACTCCTGCATTTCCTTGGCTTTCTCCACCTAACAGGAGGGTCAGAGAAGAGGGGTCAGAGATGGAGAGACAAGGGAGAGGAAAAAGGGGGAGCACAGAAGCGGGTAGGCCAGGGAGAGGGACCCAGGAACAGACAGGTGGGGGCGCAGAGGGGGAGGACAGAGACGGAGGATGGTGGGAGCAACGTGGGGGGTGGGAGTGTACTGGGGAAGAGGAACAGAGAGAACGGGAGTGGGAGGTAGAGGTAGCGAAGGGCAGAGAGTGAGATACAGTGAGAGACAGGCACGGGGGAGACACAGAAACAATGAGAAAAAGGCACAAAAACGAAAGACAGAAAGACCTTGTTAATCTTGGAATGGCCGCTTTTTCAAATCTACTCCTAACTCTGCAAGTCCCATCCTTCACCTGCCTCGGCCCACCCAGACCCGAACTTCTCCATTGGTCCTTCCACTTGTGTCCTCTGGTGGCCCCAATCCGAGCTATTCGAAGTTCATGCTTTATCTCTGCCAATCCCCACATACTCATGACAGAAGTCAGACATCGCCCAGGGCTGCAGGCTCACACCCAGAGCCTGACAGGCGACCTTGTAGGCAGCCAGGGCTCCGCAGACTGTGCAGCGAGCACTGAGTTTGTGGCACACATCATCCAGACAGTCGTGGAAGAATGGGAGCAGGTCCAGCACAGTGTAGCATGGCTCCAGAGGACCCCTCACCACCCCAGCAGCCTGCAGAAGGTGTCCCCAGAGAATAGAGTGCGTGCGGCCACTGGGCACTGGCAGTGGCCCTAGGGCACACATCGGCCCTCCAGCAGCAGGTGGCCAGGCGGGCACTGGCACGTAGGGGCACAGGGGTGGCTACAGTGCTGTGAGGCTGAAGGCTTGTCACATGTGACCAGGCATGCAGAGCCACATGGGACAAAGCGGGAGTGTTCTGGGCACTGGGGACTGGGGCTGGGGAGCAATGGTGGGGAAACCAGCAGGGGCAAAGGTGGCTGTGGGGGAGAAGAAGAGAGACAGGGACGCATGAGTCCCAAGGTCCTGGTCACCAGTCCCATCCTTTCCAGGATCCAGGAGTCATGCCCTAATCTCTGACCCCTCAGACTTCAGCCTTGGTCACCTTGTGGTGACCTAGGCCTGGATTTGTGATGCCAGAGACCCCTTCTGTAGGGCAGCTGAAGGGGACACAAGCCACACCCTCCCCCAGTTGGCAGGTGCAGGATGAGGAGCAACTCTTGGCAAGGATGGTGAGGCCAGGCTTCGGAGGAAGGGACAGAGGGTGAAAAGGTAGGTGGTATTGAAGGAGAGGTGCTGCTGGAGGTTCTGAGATGAGACTCCCACAAGGAAGTGCCTGGGAACTGAGGCAGAGTGGAAGGATCCAAGTGAAAGCCTAACAAGGAGCCAAGGGGATGCTCACAGGCAAGTCCTGGCCATTGTGGAGGCAAGAACAGTGGTCCACAGGGACACAGTCACCTCCGGCTGCGAAGAATCCCGTTATCACACTCTCAGCCCTCAGTGCAGGGGGTGGGGAGCTGTACCACCTGCAGGGCAGGGGTCCACACATGGGCTGCAGTGGCTGTTGCAGGGACCCTGCAGGGCTGTGGAGAGGTGGCTTGTCAAGCTCAGGCAAGCCACAGGCCTATCCTCAAGCCAGTTAGCACCCCCAGATTGTATTTTTCCCCAATAATAACCATTCTGAAACAGTTGAGCAGTGTCTGTATGCCATGCAGTGTGCTAGCTTCTTTAATGTGCCCTAGATGTGACTAACATGGCTTCTCTGCTCTTTGCCCTTTTGGGAGTCTTGTCTCCCCCAGCCCCTGCTGATGAGGTTCACCATCACTTGAACCACGGAGGGATCCCACCTACTATCAAGCCTGTTAGTGGACTCTAATGGTTGTCTTTATTGCCCTCCCCACCCTTTCACCTCCTTTTGGCAACCATCTATCCTTACTTTCAACATACATACTGAGGTGATTTCACATCCAGGCTCCAGGATGTGCATGGATCCCGAGGCTGGCTAAACAGATTATTGCCCCGCCTTCAGGTGACATAACTGGACAGGCAAAGCCTGTGTTTGGTGACCCTGGGACGTCTGATGGGGCCGACGGGAAAAAGGTGTCACATTCCTGCAGTGGCTTTGAAGCTGGTAGAGATGTCAGGCTTAAGTTGCCAAAGTCTTGCTGCTACAGCAAGGGGAGGATCTGTTTGAGAATAAAGCTAGCGTAGATAGAGGAAGGAAGGGAAGAACAAGACAGAGAAAGAGAGAAACAGATTTCTTTGAACTGCAGTAGAAAATTCTTAAACCACCTAAGCCTTAAGTTAGAAACACCCTTGGACTTTGCAGTTACACAGCTCCAAATCTCTTTTTCTTTCTCCCCCTAGTTGGAGTTGCAATTCTGAAATTGACATTAAGAGTCTTGTCTGATATAGTGACCACTTTGTGTCCCCATAATCAGCTGGTTGGGCCAGGGCTAGAAAAATGACCATTGCAGACAGAGATGAGGGTAATCACCAATCTGTAAGTAGACAGTGAGCCAAACCGACTCCCACCTGAAGCATTTGAACCTAGAAGCAGAAAGGAGTCAGAAAGAGAGGGACACTGACACAAAAATGATAAGCCAAGGTGGGGCCAAGAGTCCGTGAGGAGCATGAAGCAGATATGAGGACAGAGAGACTCAAAGTTGGTGGGAATTTGTTAAATAAGTGAAAACTATTCAGATGCCAGCAAAGTCATTTTCTAGATGTGTGATGCAGGGCAAATTCCTTAACCATCTAGGCTTTGGTTTTCCTCATCCATAAAATGTACCTGCCTCTTGGGGCTATTGGGAGAATTAATTCACGTGATACAGGGCTTAGTACACAGCAAATAATAAATGTCAATTATTCTTTCTATGTTATTACTGGAAGTATTTTTATATTATTGTTGGAGAGATACTATGGCATAGGGGGTCAGAGTGAGGACTGGGAGTCAGGTGGAAAGGTGCTTCTGCCACTTACAGGGTCTGTCATCTGGGGAATTACTTAGCTTCTCTATGCCTCGGTTTTCTCAACTGTAGAAAGCAGACAACAGTCGTCCCTATCTCCTGGAGCACTTTGAAGATGGAGTGGGCTGACGTAAAGCAGACCCCACCTTGCATCCAGATCTCCTGGAGAGCTTGTTAAAACAGGTTGCTAGGGGTTAACATCCAAAATATGTAACGAGCTCACATGCCTCAACAACCAAAAAAGCAAATACCCAATTAAAAAATGGGCAGAGGATCTGAACAGACACTTCTCCAAGGAAAAAATTCAGATGGCCAACAGGCACATGAAAAGATGCCCGACATCACTAATCATCAGAAAAATGCCAATTAAAACCACAATGAGATATCACCTCACACCTGTTAGGATGGCCAACATTCAAAAGACAAGCAACAACAAATGTTGGCGAGGATGCAGAGAAAGGAGAACCCTCCTACACTGTTGATGGGAATGTAAATTAGTTCAACCATTATGGAAAGCTATATGGAGGTTCCTCAAAAAAACTAAAAATAGAAACAGCATTTGACCCAGGCATTACACTCCTAGGAATTTACCCTTAAAAAACAGTTTCAACGGATCACAGATTCAAAAAGACATGCACCCCTGTGTTTATCACAGCACTATTTACAATAGCCAAGACATGGAAGCAGCCTAAGTGTCCATTGAGTAGATGGATGTATAAAGATGTGGTACATACACACAATGGAATATTATTCAGCCACAAGAAAACAAATCCTACCATTTGCAACAACGTGGGTGGAGCTAGAGGGTATTATGCTCAGTGAAATAAGCCAGGCAGAGAAAGACAAGTATCAAATGAGTTCACTCATATGTGGAGTATAAGAACAAAGAAAAAACTGAGGGAACAAAACAGCAGCAGACTCACAGAACCCAAGAATGGACTAACAGTTACCAAAGGGAAAGGGACTGGGGAGGATGGGTGGGAAGGGAGGGACAAGGGGGAAAAAAGGGCATTACAATTAGCAGATATAATGTGGGTGGGGGGCACAGGGAAGGCAGTACGACACAGAGAAGACAAGTAGTGATTCTATAGTGTCTTACTACACTGATGGACATGACTGTAATGGGGTATGTGGTGGGGACTTGATGATGGGGCGAGTCTAGTAACCACAATGTTGCTCATGTAATTGTAGATTAAGGATACCAAAATAGAAAAAAAATAAAAATAAAAATAAAAAAGAAATAAGCCAGGCAGAGAAAGCAAGTACCAAATGATTTCACTCATCTGTGGAGTACAACAACAAAGCAAAAACTGAAAGAACAAAACAGCAGCAGACTCACAGAACCCAAGAATGGACTAACAGTTACCAGAGGGAAAGGGGTTGGGGAGGGTGGGTGGGAAGGGAGAGATAAGGAGACTAAGGGGTATTATGATTAGCAATGCATAATATAGGGGGTGCATAGGGAAGGCAGTATAGCACAGAGAAGACAAGCAGTGGCTCTATAGCATCTTACTCTGCTGATGGGCAGTGACTGTAATGGGGCTGGGGAGCAATGGGTAAAGGTAGCCTGGCCCCAGAGGGTGGGGACTTGATAATAAGGGGGAACGTAGTAACTACAATGTTGCTCATGTGAAACCTGAGCATAAGATTGTTTATCAATGATACCTTAATAAAAATAAAATAAAATAAAATAATTATGTTTAGTGAACAGTAAAAAACAAATGAATGAACAAAACAAACAAACAGGTTGCTAGGTTCTACCCCAGTTTCTGATTGAGGAAGTCTCAGGCAGCACAAGAGTTTGCATCATAAATAAGCCCTGGATGTTGTTGATGCTGTTGGTCCAGAGACAGCAATCTGAGAACCTTAACACAGAGCCTGGCACAGATGGTGCTCTTTAAGTGTTAGCTAAGAGATACAGTCAAGTCTGTTTTCCCAACGACAGTGTGTGCAGGCCTCTGTCCTGTTTGGTGTATCTCGAACTTGGGCCCAGGACCCGGCAGGTCCTCAACCAACACCTGCGAGATGACTGAACCAGACCTGAGTCCTCCGCCGCTGACTCCATCCTCCAAGGGCTTCTGAAGCCTCTGGGGCCAGCGACTTACAGCAAAAGCTGGGCGCCCTCCAGGGCCGCACACTGCCACCAGCCGTCGTCTGGCAGGCGGCCACATAGGCCTGCAGGAAGGCGCAGAGCACTTTGCGGTTCCCGCGGGAGAGGCCCTTATCTGCCACACAGGCCCGGACCAAGGGCTCCCGCGGCAGGCGTGTTTGGCAGGGCGCCAGGGGACCATGGGGCCCGCGTACGAGGCCGCAGGCCTGAGCCACGCTGTCGGTGTCCATGTCCTCGGAGGCTCCTGAACAGCCGGGACCCGGGCAAGGACGCGGCGCCGCGCAGGGCCCGGCCCTCGGCAGCTGCAGGTCATCCACGGCATTGCTGTGGAAGTTGCCGCAGAGGCCGCGGGCAGCAACACGCTCAGGTGGCAGTCGCGCACGAAAAGCAGCCGCGGGCCTCCCCGCACCGCGAGCACCACAGACGCACCCCGCGTGAAGGCGCGCGCCCTGCCCCGGGGTCAGCGCGAAGGGCAGGCGCGCGGGGGCAGGGAGCCTAACTTGAGCAGTGACGCGAGGGCCTGGGCACAATCCGGGAGAAGACTGGTGGGGAGTGTGTGCAAAGGGGAAGAGAGGTGGCTGTCAGAACTGGGGAGAGTGGAGAGGGGCTGGAGGAGCAAAGGAGGGACACGGAGTGACCCTGGACTGGAGGAGTGCATGGCACTGTGGGGAGCTGTGTGGAGACCAGCCGCAGGGAAGGAAAGCAAAGGGGGAGAGAGTGGTGAGGAGGGCATGATGATGGATGAAGGGAAAAGGGGGCACTCCTGTCTCTGGGTAGAAGAGAGACCCCAGGGAATCCAGGGACTTGGCGGGTGGCTATAGAGCTCGGGAAAGAGGAGGGGGACAGGAGGAGAGGCCGTTCTGGGGAGAAGGAGACTGCGGGAGCTGGAGAGGAAGGGCCTCCCGTGAGGCAGGGACGTGCAGAGAAGGGGTCTGGGCACGCAGGGAGCAGAGGTCCGGGCAGGTTGGGTGGGGCTGGGAAGGCCTAATGACAGCTGTGGAGCATGCTGGGAAAACAGGTGGAGGAGGAAGACCGGGAGATGAAGACTGGGGGTGGGAGAGACAGGTGCAGTGGGCATGCCCTGGCGGTGAGGGGAGAGAAGAGGAGAGAGGGGTAGAGGGAGAGACAGAGCCTGGGCAGGATGCTACAGGAGCGCTCAGACCCAGCCTTTGGGAGAGGGGTGGGAAGGGGAGGGACAAGTGGGAGGAGGAGGAAGCCCAGAGTGGAGATGAGGGTGTTGGGGAGAGAAGGGCATCAGAGGGCCATGCACAGGGATCCCGCCCGCCGGAACCACTGGAGGGCAGCTGACAAGAGGTGGGTGACAGGGCGGAGCTCACCGAGACGTGTTCCCAGTCCTCGCAATCCAGACAGAAGCGATGGCCACGTGAGTGGAACAGCACGTGGCAGAATTCGGGCATAGGTGGGCCTTTCTCCAGCTCTCCAGCACCACCTCGAAGGGCCACACATCCCAGAGGCGCCTGTGCCATGTGCAGGCACCCAGTAGGTGGAAGCCACGTGCCGTCCAAAGTGCGGTGAGGCAGAGGCCTGGGCTGGCCTGGGCTGTGCTGCAGGGTTTGCAGGCCACCTGGCCGCCAGGATGGTGGCGGCAGCAGCAGTGGTCACGGGGTGAAGGGGCGGCAGATGTGAGCAGGGTTCGAGGTAATGGCGGGAGCTAAGGCACTGCACTGAGAGGCAGGCACGCAGGCTGCGCCATTCAGCACAGAGCCCGCGTTGCACACACAACCCTTGTGGCAGCGCCCCTCGTCCTCGCAGCCCTGCAGCTCCAGCCTGGAGCAAGTGGCTGCGCAGCCTGGAGCCCACAGGGTGCAATGTGAACATGTGGGGTACAGCAGGCCTGCCGGAAGGAGTAGGAATGGAGGGTTAGTCGGGGGCAAGTGGCTGCTGGAGTCTCTCACTCCCCACCCCTGGGTCTAGGATCAGGCATCTGGGGCCCTGCAGGACTAAGAGATGGGAAGCTTGAGTTGGACAAATATATGCTGCTGAAAAAGCCAGCACCACACAGATCCCAGGGGCATAGGTCACATGCAGGCCAAAAGGGCAGCTGACGACAGTGTCCCAGCCACGGTAAAAGATGAGTGTGCTGCTGTTCAGAGCCTGGCATAGTAATTCTGCCAATCACCATTCACCTGTGCAAAGAGGGTGTATCAAGTGGGGGCTCTGGACACCCAGTGTCTGTACCAAAAATGCTTGGGTCCCCAGCTGAGAGCAGGGGCTCCAGGGGGCCCTATTGAGGAGCTAGGGTTCTGTCTATAATGGCCTATAAATGCTGCTTATAAATGTCCATGGTTCTGACACTTTTTCTGATAAGTACTTGAAAGGTGACTATTGTGAATTCTGGGGGTTGGGACTGTAGTATTCCTAGATCAGATCTGGGGAGCTGAAGTCCAGGCCTCTGGAAGTGACATATGTACACTTTTAGAATAGTGCCTGGCATGTAGTCTGTGCTCAGTAAATACTTGTTGAACTAATGGGGTTCATAGGTCAAGTCAGGCTGTGGAGTCCTAGGCATGCTGGCATTTCTATGTAATGGCAGGGGCTTCCTGGTGCTTTGTGAGTGGCACAGGGCTGGGAGGTCTGGCCATAGTAGCATCTACTAATGCTGAAGCTACTGTCCATGGTTCTGACCTTATTTATCACAGCAGTTTGGGATGGGGGTCTAGGACTTCATAAGCCTTGAGGACTGGGGGTTTGGAATTCCTGAATGCACAGGACTTGTATTGAGAATGGAGTCTGAAATTCATTTAATACATGCAAAAAGCACTTAGAATAGTGCTTGGAACACAGTAGATACTCAATAAGTGATTGTTGAATGGATAAATGGTATTCTTGGGCCAGGACTGGTATTCCAGAATCCCAGAAACAGAGCTGAAATCTCTGGTGTACTGGGGCTCACAATGAAGGTTCTAGGATTCTTGAGTCAAGCTAGCAGTTTGTGTCCTAAGATATAAACACTTAGGTTGAACTTTATGAAACTGCAACATTTGTGGGACAAAAACATCAAATATTGGCAACTTCATTGCGTACAACTTTAATAACTACATGTACAACCACAGTGAAGTGTGGAAGCTAAGTGTTCTTTGACTTTGGAGCCAAGTTGTCTGGGTTCAAATCATGGCTCCTGGTTTGTTGTGTGACTTTTGCAATTTGTTTAAACTTCTCTATAAAATAAGGGAAACAATAGTATCCACTGGAAAGAGTTGTAAGAACAAAGTGAGGTTTTATAAATGCCTGGCCCATCTTGGAGCAGAAGAGGGATCTTGGGCCTAGGAATATCCAGAAACTTCCACAAGGCTGAAGTCGGGGCTAGAACCCTGGTCTCAGGAAAGGCATAAAACTTGGTCCTACTGCACACGCCTGCAAAAGTCAGGCAAGTAACTAAATGAGTGAAGAGGGTGTAACACATCAGGGTCTGATCTCTCCAGTGTAACAAATGGAGATAAAGTGTGTACCCTCTCTAGAGAAGGAAGTCCCAGACACGAGTAGCCATGGGATTAGAGATCAGTAACCAGAGCTTCTGCTTTCTCAAGATAGGCCATAAATTCAGCCATCCATCATCATTTAAAAATGTTAATTCAGTAATTAAATTTATGAATTAAAAATATTGCCAAGGCAAATCACTGTTGTAAAATAACTGAAACTGGGTCCTGTCCTCTGTGGCCAGTGGCTTCACTCATCTCATAGCCCCAGGAGCTACTCTCCCAGTGCTCCTATCTTTTTTGTTTCATCTACCTTGATGAGAAAATTTGCCTTGTTAAAGTGGTGTCAGAGTCACTGGGATTCTGAATTATCTTTCACAAATGGGGTAGTTGAGGTTGTGTATTTTTTGACCATTTGCAAAAATAGCAAACAGACCCTGGAGCCAAACCACAAAGGTTCAAATCCCAGCTCTGCTATTTATCAGCTTCGTGATCCTGGGCAAGGGGCTTCATCCTTTTGGGCCAGTTTTCTCATCTGGAAAATGGTAATGCCAGTTGTACCTACCTTAAAAAAGACTCTTGTGGCTTTCCGAAAGCCTCACAACTTCTTTCTTCCCAAGAAGTTGTTGGGGGCTGGGTAGGGGGTTCTGGGCCTAGGTTCAGTCCTAAAGGGGGTAATTCTAATTTGTGGTTTAGGTTTGAGGGTCTTTGAAGTTAGGCCACTGGGTCAGAGATCATGGTCAAGAGAAAGGAGGTGGGAGTTCTGGACTTATGGTCCAGTACTATAGGATGAAAACTCAAGGTATGACCCTAGAATGAGGTTAAGGGGATCCCAGGATCAATTTTGGGAGTCTCGAGGTGAGGATTCTGGGTCAGAGGTCATAAAGTGGGATCCCTGGGTGCATGTGTGGGCAGGATTAGAATTTTCTCAGTAGGACCCAGTTTGGTTCCTTGGGGTCCAGCCTCAGATGGCATCCAGGCACACGCACTTCAAGGCTGCTCGGGACCCCACCAGGACCAGTGTCCAGCAGCACACGGAAGTCAGAGCGCTGGGGTTGTGCGGGAGAACTAAGGCCACTCAACAGGTATGGGCAAGAACTGGGAAAATGAAGCGGCGCCTGTCGAAGGTGATGGTGGTGGCCTCCACCGGCCGCTGTGCACGTAGCCATGCTGGTAGGCACACGGGTAAGCAGGCTGTATTACAAGACGCAGCGCTCACCCGGCTTGCAGCCTGCTTCAGTGCAGATCACACTTCCTCCTGAGGCTGGACAGAGGCAGCGCCGCGGGCACCCTGTGCCCTCCCACAAAGTCTTGCGGTCTGCCAGCTGGTGTCCGTGGTGTGTGCAGCCACAGCCACTGGGCCCCGGGGGCCGCAGTACCCTGCTAACATAGCCCACATCATAGGCACACGTCTCCCCGCGGGGCAGTGGGCACGCTGCTCCTGATGAGTCCACGTAGGTCTCTGGGCAATACGAGCCTCAGGGCTCCTAGTGGCTGTTCAGGGCACACTTGATGGCTGTCGGGGAGGGAAGGAGGTGGAGGAAGTGAAGGAGAGAGAGTGTCCACATCAACACCTCCCGGCCTGGTTCCAGAGACCTTAGCATTCCACTATCCCTGTAGTGGAACCACCCTTACCTTCAGCTTCCAAGAATCTTGCCCAGGATCCTGGGGGTCCTCACCCCCTAGAATGGAGGCTTTCCAGCCCCCAGGCCCAGCAATCTCCACCTCACAGAGTAAGGAACCCAGAAGTTCCCCTCTCCAGAACATAAAGGTCTAGCCCTGGCACACAGAACTCTCACCCCAGGCCCTGGAGTCCTCACAGCCTAGAGGACTTTTCCATACACCAAATCCAGGAATCCTGCCTTTTAGAATCTAGTCGTTCTAGAAAGCTTCACTCTCGGGACCCAAAGACCCTGACCCCAAGACTTAGGTGTTCCAGCCCCAGAGGCCAGAAGTCCCACCCCTAGGGTGGGCGACTGTCCACCTTTAGGCCTAAGGAGCCCTGCCTCTGGGGCCTCTGCCCCAGGAACTCTAGAATCTTGCCCCAGGAATTGATTGCATTATCAAGGAGTGTCGTCCTTAAGGTCCAGAAGCCACTTCGCCAGTAGCCCATAGCCCTTTCCCCCTAAGGCTCACTCATTGCAGCCAGTCTGGAATCTCCAGAAATCAACGCTGACACCCAGGCGCTGTCAGGTGTGTGTGTGAACCTGGAGGGTTATGCAAAGCACAGGTCTGTAGTTGGGGAAGGGGCAGATCCAAGCACTGCAGCTGGTCTCAAAGAGTGCAGGCAGCAGCCTGTCGTGGCAGTGGCTGAAGGGCCTATTCAGAACTGCCAGGACCGCACAGGGCTCCTGGGCCTCCAATGGGGACTCAGACTTGGAGTAGGGAGCAGCCCACAGTGTGTGGCACAGGTCATCAGGCGCTGCAGAGCCCAAGTGCTCAAGAGGGCACGTGGGTCCAGACCACCCACATTAGCAGTCTGGTCCCTGTTGAAATTGCTGCACAGGCCTGCTACATGCTCCCAGTAGCCATGGATCAGCTGAGAAAGCGCGTGCTGCCAGTTGTAGATTAGGCGCAGTGCTGGTAGCTCTTGTTCTAGACCTGCCTCTGCCCACAGTTCTGAGCTGCAGAAGTACAACTGCAGCCACCCTTTGGCCAGGGTCGTTGGCAGCCACAGCCGTTGCTGGTTCACATACAGGGGCGATCCAAGAGTCACCAGAAAGGCTGCATTCCTGAGCATTTGAGGAGGGGTGGGGGATGGAAGCTGCGGGTGGAATGTTGGGATGCTGAGGGAGTGGGGGCTTAGGGGATGTAGGATGTCTCACCCTCATCCACAAACCAGGAGCCTTGTTTTGAATAACCAAGTGTGTCCTCATGCAAAACTCAGAAGGTCTTCTCTCAGGAATTCAGATAAGTAACTCCACTAAGGCGCTAGGAGTGCCCACCTCCTCCAGACAATGAGAAAGCCTTCAGCCAGGGCCAAAGTTCTTTCCACCAGGAGCTTCCAGATCTGGGGGCCGAGGTATCCCTCTTCTCCTAATTTATGACATCCTTTTTTCCCCCCTCCCACCCATCCAGAAGGTTCCCAACCCACATTTTACTTTCCTTCACTGTTTACACCCTGGTCCAACCTGCAGTATCTGCCTGCAGTGGCCTCCTCACTAATGCTTCCTTCACAAGCCCCGTAGTCTGTTCTCACATGGATCTTCTTAACATCCATCCTCTGCACAAAATATTTCCTTGGCTCCCACCTCACACAGAATAAAAGACAAAGTTGTTGCAGGAGCCCATGTGGCCTTTCACAATCTGACCCCTGTGATCTTTACCTCTACTCTGCTCTGCAGGCCCTCTGCTTCTGCACGGGCTTCTTGCTGTTCCTCTAACATGCCTGTCAGATTCCCACTTTAGGCACTTGCTGTTCCCTTTGCCTGGAATGCTTTTTTCTCAGATATCCACATGACTGTCTCTCACCTCTGTTAAACCTTGGCTTAAGTTTCATCTTCTTGGAGAGGCCCTCCTATTTAAAACTGCACTCTCTGAAATCCTGATGCCACTTTCCCTGCTCCACTTTTTTCTCCTCACCATGTACCACCTTCTAACATACTATATAGTTAACTTATATTTTTTGCTTATCTCTCTTCACTAATATAAGCACCATGAGAACAAGGATTTGGTCTGTCTTGGTCACTCGTATATGTCCTCAGTGCCTTGAACAAGGTCTTGGTACATAATAATCAAACATTCCTTAGTTGGTGAAGGAACTCAGGAGTGTCGGGTCCTTTGGAGAAGGGGGCCCATGTGAATGAGTGTATAAACCTGGAGCCCTGAGAATTTGGAGGTGCTGGATACCTAGGGTGGAGCGCTGGATGCTGGGAAGCCATAGAGCACTTGGGATTAGGGTTAGTGACACCTCAGTGGAAGGGTGAGCTCCTAAGAGGTATGTGAGAGGAAGTATGGAACATCACGGGCTTGTGCATCAGGTCCTATCATCACATACTTTCTGAGCTTTCCATATGTTAGCTCGTATATGTCCTCAGTGCCTTGAACAAGGTCTTGGTACTAATCAAACACAGGACTCACTACAGTCCTATGATCTAGATCTTTTCATCATCCTAATTCCACAGAAGGAGAAACTGAGGCTCAGAGAGGTTAAATAATTTGCCCACGGTCATACAGATAATAAGTGGTCAAGCTAGGATTTGAACTCAGGCCATCTGACTCCAAAGTCCATTGTCTTTCTGAGGGGTAGCTTAGTACATCTGTACCCTCATAGATTTGCCCCTCTAGTGACATGGCTTATAAATATAGTCTATCTCCCACAACCTCTCAACCAGAGCAATGCCCCTAAATCTTCCTTGAGGAGAAATTTCATATGTGCCAGTGGCTGCATGTGGTCCTAGGATACACCCAGGACTCAGAGGATTTGGAGGTTCCAGATGCCAGTTTATTGTTAGGGAACAATAAACACAACAGATACTCCCCATATGACACTTACTATAAGGTGGGCTCTGTTCCAAGTGCTCTTCATGTGTTAAATCATTTTCACTTCACAGGAACCCAATGAAGTAGGTGCTAGAGACCCACAGTCCCTTATCTACATTTCCCAAGTGCGAAAGTGGCCTGAAGATCGAAAGATGTTTTGTGAGTTTGATGTTTAAACTTAACTGGCAGCAAAAGCTGACCTGAACCATGTGTGGCTGCTTATAGTCTTAATTTATTTCAGTGTGAATATTCAGACATTTAATTGTAGAGATATTAATGTTTGTGATTATGTAACACCCACTGAGAGTGTTATGTAATATGTGGCATTTGTGTGGTATGACTATTTGAAATTCTGAAGTCTGAAATGCACCTGGACCCAAGAATTTTAGATAAGGGATTGTGGACCTCCATTTTAGAGATGACAAAAATGAGGGACAGAGAAGACTGGGGTTTCCTAGGATTCCATACATAATGATTCTCACCTGGACAAAGCTGAACTCATGCTTGACAACAGTGACAGTGATGCAAAGACATGCATTGTGACAAAGTGCATGGGCTGTCTCCTTCTAGAGCAGGCAATCCACAATTGGAAGGCAGGGAGGCCACCGGGTAGGGCCTGAGGGCAATGGCTCAGCATATAGGTGCAGCCCCCAGGCACAGAGAAAGAATAACCATCAAAAGTGTAGATGCATGGTAGCCCAGAGGCCCAGCAGGTTCCTTGGATAAAGGTTCCCTGCTCCATACTAGAGACAGCTATTGACATCATTTTTGGATTTGGACTCTGACTCAGCTGTGGGCATTGGTAGAAGGACAGGTGCAGGTGCTGGTTCAGCAACAGTCAGGGTTGCAGGAACTGGTTCTTTCACAGCCCAAGTGCAGGGGATGGTTCAACCAAAGCTACAGAATGAACCAAAGCTGGATTCATTCACAGCCCCTTGTGCAAGCCCCAGATCAGCCATGAAAACAGGTGCAAACCCTGGTTTCATTTCAGGGGTGCTCTATGACTCTGGTTTGCCCACTGTCAATATTTTAGAGCTGAAGATGGATACTGTTTTGGAATCCTTCAGAGATTCTGTCTTTGGAACTGGACAGGGCCATTGATCTAGATGTAATGTGCATGCTGGGCACACACTTCGGCTTGTGCTTCACAAGGTGACATATGGTCTCATTAGCATATGCATGGTCCTTACAGGAGACAGGGTGTGGCACCATCAGGGAAGACTCTAGGAGGGGATGGGATTCTGTTGGGCGATTCAGATCCTTAGTCAGAGTATCTGGAGATAAGATGAGAGGATGCAACAGAACTGGATCCTGGAATTTAGTCTCATCCCTGACCTGCCTTTACCCTCTAGGCCTCCACATCCCTGGCATTGGAGACTCAATATTCAGAAGCAAGTAGAGTTCCCAGGCTGAGGTGAAGTGGACTAAAATCAGCAGAAAGCAAAGGGTGGGACTGAAGGACAATATAGAAACGATCAGCACAGCCTGGGTGTAGGATAGAACTGTGATGAGCTGGAAAACACAGACCCCATCTAAAGACAACCATATCAATTATTTAAAAATCTCTCTGCCAGTAAGTCCAAACATGTCTATAGTTTGATTTTGGCCAGTGAGGACTTCCAGCCTGCTGTGTTATGCTGCCTTAAGAGGTGTGTGTGTGTGTGTGTGTGTGTGCGTGCACACACACACAACGTGTGCACACATAGTCTGTGGGAATTGGAGACACATATTGTCCCCAGTTCTCAGGGAGGGGAATTCTTTTTCATAGCTATTGGTGCATGAAGTTAACCATCTACAAAGTGAACTTTTAAGAAATAGTTTTATACTGCAGGGCTTTAGGTATTTTCCATCAAAATGAAATACAGAGTTTTGGTATGGATTAGAATGTGAGCTAAAGTGTCAGCTTCCTAGGGTGGGATAGTTGTTTGTGTTGTTTATTGCTGCATCTCCAGTGCCTAGAATAGAATTGCCCTAAGGTAAATCTAAAAATTGATTATTGAAAAATAATAATAGCGAATATTTACTGCATGTCGGGCACTATTCTATTAAGTCATTTTTTTAAAATGCCACAGCAACTTTATGATGTTGTTGGTATTATTATGCACACTTTAAAGAGGAGGAAGCTGAAGGTCAGAGAGGTGAAGTGACTTGCCCCAAATCACACAGCTTGTATTAGGATTTGAATCCAGGCTTCTTGGCTCCAGAATCCAGCTCTGAGCAATTATGAATGAATGAATTGTAGTCCATGTCTTCGTTTCTAAGAAACCCCACTCACTCACTGAATCTCTCGACACTTTTCTCTCACTCCCCTGGTCTCCCGTTGTTTTTCAGATCTAGAAGAGATTGTGCGAGCCCCCTAATTCCAAGATTATGGGAAAAAATTCCGTCTCACAGCATAGTGTATTCAGAACCATGATCAGAGTCCATCTACACTGAGTCTGCGCAGAGCACCTCACACTAGGCGCGACACGCCTCTTTACCAGCAGCCAGAGCGAGTTTCGAGATCGCAGCTGCCATCTGCTTGGTGTGTAGCTTTGGGCGGTGATTTCTCGCCTTGAAACTTCAACTGTTTCCTCTATAAAATGGAAATAATAAAAAGAATTGCCTCCGGGATGTCTGTGAGGAACACGTTATATAAAGTACCAATATTACATATGAAAGCACTTACTACTCAGCTCATATATTTATACGTTTGTGTGAGGCAGTACAAAAACCAAACCAAAGCAAAAAGGTGGTTGAAAACTCTCAGCTGGCAGCAAGTGGATCTAGGTTCAAATCCCGACTGTGCAACTTTCTAGCTGTATGAACTTGGCAAAAGTTTTGAGCTCCAGACATTCCTCTAACCCTCCCCAGGAAAAGGAATTACTGCAATGTTATTATAGGGTTTACCTCAACGATTACCGGGAAGGCTAAGCACTCAATATTAGCTATTATTATTTTATCCCTTCCCCCCACTCATTGTTCACATTTTACACTGTACAAAAGAAAAAGAGCGTGTGACCTTTGGCAATAACTTCCTCTCTGAGTCCAGTGCCTGGCACATGATGAGGCACACATTTAACAAATTAAAATTATAACTATTATTCATTCTGCAAGAATTTATTGGGGGCTAGGCATTGTCATAGGTGCTGGAGATTCAACACTAAACAAAACATTTTTGGAAAAACCTGACCTCATGGAGATATTTGGGATGATAGAAACGTTCAGTAGCTTCATCTAGGTGATGGTCACACGGGTGTATATATAGGCAAAAATTCATCAGGCTGGATGCTTTAAAATTGTGCAATTAACTGTGCAAAACTTACTTAAAATGTTTTAAAAGGCATTGACCGTAAGGAACTAATGTGTAGCAGAGAAAGAGAATAAATATATAGAAAGTGATTTGTGTGGTTAAAAAAATCAGGGCAGGGCTGGAGATTATAGGGGATAGGGATTGAGATTTTTAAATTGGGTAGTCAGGTTGGATTCAGTAAAGTGACATTCAAGCAAAGACTTGAAGGAGACAAGATCCATAAGGAAATCATGAGGATGGTCAGTGCAAATGCTCTGGAGCAGGGGCAGAAGAAAGTAAGGTGGCTAGTGTGGCTGGAATGGAGTTAGGGAATGAAAAGAGTGAGAGGGGGTGAGATCAGAGAGGTACTGGGAGCATATCATTAGGGCCATAAAACCCTCTAAGGACTTTGCTTTTGCTGGAAGAGAGGTAGAATGATTGAATGGAAGACTTTTGGGCAGAGGAGGGAGTGACTTGTATTTAAGAACTGTCTTTTTAGCTGCTTTGTGAGCAGTTGAATGTAGTGTTACGATTTTCCCAGACCCTGATCTCCAGGAATCCCATCGCCTGCCCATTTCTTTTTTTATTTTATTTTATTTTAGTATCATTAATCTACAATTACATGAAGGACATTATGTTTACTAGGCTCCCCCCTTCACCAAGTCCTCCCCACATCCCCATTCACAGTCACTGCCCATCAACATAGTAAGATGCTGTAAAATCACTACTTGTCTTCTCTGTGTTGCACAGCCCTCCCCATGCCCCCCACACTATACATGCTAATCGTAATGCCCCCTTCTTTTTTTCCCACCCTTATCCCTCCCTTCCCACCCATCCTCCCCAGTCCCTTTCCCTTTGGTAACATTAGTTCATTCTTGGGTTCTGTGCTTCTGCTGCTGTTTTGTTCCTTCAGTTTTCTTTTGTTCTTATACTCCACATATGAGTGAAATCATTTGGTACTTGTCTTTCTCTGCCTGGCTTATTTCACTGAGCATAATACCCTCTAGCTCCATCCATTTTGTTGCGAATGGTAGGATTTGTTTTTTTCTTATGGCTGAGTAATATTCCATTGTGTATATGTGTCACATCTTCTTTATCCATATCCATTCATCTACTGATGGACATTTAGGTTGCTTCCATTTATTGGCTATTGTAAATAGTGCAGCGATAAACATAGGGGTGCATCTGTCTTTTTCAAACTGGAGTGCTGCATTCTTGGGGTAAATTCCTAGAAGTGGAATTTCTGGGTCAAATGGAATTTCTATTTTGAGCATTTTGAGGAACCTTCATACTGCTTTCCACAATGGTTGAACTAATTTACATTCCCACCAGCAGTGTAGGAGGGTTTCCCTTTCTCCACAACCTTGCCAATATTTGTTGTTGTTTGTCTTTTGGATGGTAGCCATCCTTACTGGTGTGAGATGATATCTCACTGTGGTTTTAATTTGCATTTCTCTGATGACAAGCGATGTGGAGCATCTTTTCATGTGTCTGTTGGCCATCTGAATTTCTTCTTTAGAGAACTGTCTATTCAGCTCCTCTACCCATTTTTTAATTGGGTTATTTGCTTTTTGTTTGTTGAGGTGTGTGAGCTCTTTATATATTTTGGATGTCAACCCTTTATCGGATCTGTCATTTATGAATATATTCTCCCATACTGTAGGATACCTTTTTGTTCTATTGATGGTGTCCTTTGCTGTACAGAAGCTTTTCAGCTTGATATAGTCCCATTTGTTCATTTTTGCATTTGTTTCCCTTGCCCGGGGAGATATGTTCAAGAAGAGGTCACTCATGTTTATGTCTAAGAGATTTTTGCCTATGTTTTTTCTAAGAGTTTTATGGTTTCATGACTTACATTCAAGTCTTTGATCCATTTCGAGTTTACTTTTGTGTATGGGGTTAGACAGTGATCCAGTTTCATTCTCTTACATGTAGCTGTCCAGTTTTGCCAGCACCATCTGTTGAAGAGACTGTCATTTCCCCATTGTATGTCCATGGCCCCTTTATCAAATATTAGTTGACCATATATGTTTGGGTTAATGTTTGGAGTCTCTATTCTGTTCCATTGGTCTGTGGCTCTGTTCTTGTGCCAGTACCAAATTGTCTTGATTACTGTGGCCTTGTAGCAGAGCTTGAAGTTGGGGAGTGAGATCCCCCTCACTTTATTCTTCCTTCTCAGGATTGCTTTAGCTATTCGGGGTATTTGGTGTTTCCATATGAATTTTTGAACTATTTGTTCCAGTTCATTGAAGAATGCTGTTGGTAGTTTGATAGGGATTGCATCGAATCTGTATATTGCTTTGGGTAGGATGGCCATTTTGATGAAATTAATTCTTCCTAGCCAGGAGCATGGGATGAGTTTCCATTTGTTAGTGACCTCTTTAATTTCTCTTAAGAGTGTCTTATAGTTTTCAGGGTATAAGTCTTTCACTTCCTTGGTTAGGTTTATTCCTAGGTATTTTTTTCCTTTTGATGCTATTGTGAATGGAATTGTCTTCCTGATTTCTCTTCCTATTAGTTTATTGTTAGTGTATAGGAAAGCCACAGATTTCTGTGTGTTAATTTTGTATCCTGCAACTTTGCTGAATTCCGATATTAGCTCTAGTAGTTTTGGAGTGGAGTCTTTAGGGTTTTTTATGTACAATGTCATGTCATCTGCAAATAGTGACAGTTTAACTTCTTCTTTACCAATCTGGATTCCTTGTATTTCTTTGTTTTGTCTAATTGCCGTGGCTAGGACCTCCAGTACTATGTTGAATAACAGTGGGGATAGTGGGCATCCCCGTCTTGTTCCCGATCGCAGAGGAAAAGCTTTCAGCTTCTCGCTGTTCAGTATGATGTTGGCTGTGGGTTTATCATATATGGCCTTTATTATGTTGAGGTACTTGCCCTCTATACCCATTTTGTTGAGAGTTTTTATCACGAATGGATGTCGAATTTTATCGAATGCTTTTTCAGCATCTATGGAGGTGATCATGTGGTTTTTGTCTTTCTTTTTGTTGATGTGGGGGATGATGTTGATGGATTTCGAATGTTGTACCACCCTTGCATCCCTGGGATGAATCCCACTTGGTCATGGTGTATTTTTGAATTCTGTTCGCTAATATTTTGTTGAGTATTTTTGCATCTACATTCATCAGGGATATTGGTCTGTAGTTTTCTTTTTTGGTGGGGTCTTTGCCTGGTTTTGGTATTAGGGTGATGCCTGCCCATTTCTTGACTCTCTTGACCCTAGGCCGCTCACCCGCGGTTGGCTGCCCCACCGCCTGGGTTCTGAAGCCCTCGCCAGAAGCGGTGCCAAAGCTGAGCATGCCCATGGGCTCTCGGCATGTCTTCAGGAGGTGCCCAGCGCCGCGCCTGGGTCAGTAGGCTACCTCGGTCCGGGCGAAGCCCTGAGCCGGAGCCTGGCGTTGTCCAGAATGCTGCCTGTGATGAGGTTCGGGGTCGGACAGGAATGAAGTGCCATTGCGGGTCGGGCAGTAGTCGCCCGCCCAGGAACAGTGGGGTGGGCTCGCGCGCCATCAGCACCGCCACATTGGAAAAGCCTGGCTGCACAATGAGCGCGAAGCTGGGTTGAACGCGCCCACCAGGGGCACACACGCCAAGAAGGGATCATAGGTGATGCTCCCGTAGGCCGCGGCCGCCGCCAGGAAAAGCACTTGTAGGCGGGCGGAGGAGCGCAGCACCAACGGGTGTACCGGGTCCACCGTAAAGCACAGCACCACGCCTGGGCACAGAGCCCGCGACCCTTGGACACCGCCCCGCCAGAAGTGCAGGCTGCCCTGGCCGACAGCCACCACATAAACCTGGTCTCGCGGCCTGGAGCCCGCAGGTGCCAACGGGGGCACGGCCCCAGCGACCCTGGGGCAGGAGTTGTTTAGATACGTGACCCCAGGCCTTGCGTCCGGCTTTCAGGCAGCTGTCCAGCCAGCAGGGCGACAGGATAAATGGCCACGATGCGGGTGCCCAACAGGTCGCCTGCGCTTTGCACCTGCAGCACCTGGAAGGTGCGCAAGGAGGGGTTGGCGGGCGGCTTGCTCGACGCCGTCCAGCAGGACGAGCACCGGAGGCGTGAGGTGCAGCTGCGTGGGCCGAGGGCCCGCAGCCACAGCAAATTCCTTGTGCCGGTCGTGCGGCTTCAGCTACAGCGTCGCCGCGACAAGGCAAGTACCCAGCAGGCGGCGCGGGAGCGCTAGCGCCGCGTCTAGGGAGGCGCGTCTACGCGCGTTCACCACGATGAGTCCCACCGGTAGCGACGCTGCGAGGCGCACCGCACGGCCCGCCGCCAGCCGCCCGCCGCCAGCCACGAGCCCCGCAGCTCCACGGTGCTGGGCAGGCGCACCAATGGAAGGGCGCCGGTAGGGCGGCGCTCCCACCCCGTGAGCCCTCACTGTCACCGCCGTCGGGGGCCCTTTGGGCTGGGGCGACGTACAGCGTGAAGTTGGACTTCTCAGTGCCCCGGTTTTCCAAGAAAGCTGTGATGAACTGATGGCCCTGGAAACTCACAAACGCAGCCCTCGTCGGGCGGGAACTGGGACTGGAGAGGAGGGAGTCAGCACAATCTGAGACCAAATAAACCACGTTCTAATCCTCACTCTGCCACTCTCTAGCTCTGTCAATATGAGCAAGGAAACTAACTTCTTTGGGTCTCAGTTTCCTCATCTGTAAAGGCAGTGTTAACACACACTCCACAGAGCTATTGGAAGATTAGATAATACATAAAAAGGCCATGGAACAATGTTTAGCATATAGATATTAACTTAAAGTTGCTTCCTTTCAACCGTCTGTACCAAAAAGGCCTGCCCAGCTCCCTTCCCACAACCCATCTGGCCAATCTTTTCCACAGAGTCTGCCCAGATACTTGGTCCCTTTTCCCAGCTGGAAAGTGACCTGTCCTAAGAAGCTCCATGGTGGCCAATCCCCTGTCACAGAACCATGCCAGGCAGTCCCTAACTCCAGCCAGCACAACCAGTTCCCTGCTGCAGATCCGGACCAGCTCAGCAGCCTTCTGAGTCCCCACCCCATCACTCACCACATAGGAACCCCAGGGCACCAAGGCATAGCAGGGCAGGTGTGAGGGCAGCCATGGCTGCACAAGGGGTGGACAGATACAGGCCAGTCAGTGCAGCCTCCTGCCAGCCCTTCCACTCAGGAGCAAAAGGGGCACAAGGGAAATTCCAGAGAAGGTCCTGGGCCTCAGAGCCCATGGGAAAAGGCAAGGTCAGGGTTGCCACCTGCCAGGAGCTGGGCTGAGGCCAGGCACATAGTGGGGGCATTTATAATCTCAAATGTCTGAGCCTGGCCCTCAGCACCCTTCCTGTGTCAGCACACGGGTGTCCCCATTAACACCGGTTCAGCCTGACCTGGTGCCATCAATCATAATAAGGCCCGATTGAGTGGAAGGAAGGGAGAAGGCACAGATGGAGAGACAGAGAGGGGAAGGGTTGAGATAGATGGGAATTAAGAGAGAGATGAGCAGAGACACGAAAAGAGAGAGGCGGGAATAAAAGAACATTTCAGTGAGATGGAGAGATGAGTGTGGGGAGAGGGATGGACAGGGCAAGGAATGTAGAGATAGAGAGCGGGAGATGGAAATAAAAACCACAAGAGAGACAAGAAAATATTTCTTCAGAGGAGGGCCTTTGAGTGTGGAGTGAGCGGTTGTATTTGGAGGGGGGAAGGGTTCAAGTTTAAGACAGAAAATGATTAGTCAGGAAGTCAAGGGGGCAAGACAAGAATGCCATGGCTCCTAAGAAAAGAGGGGCTGGAATCCTGGGCCTGCTGAGGAGGGAGAGGCTTCAGGCTTGAACCTGTGGGGTTCTGGGAAGGAGGGTGTCAGGAACCTGGAATCTGAGATTCTGAGGAAGGAGGGGAATGGAGACTGGACTTCTGTGCTCAGGGAGGGGGGACTGGGGAACTGAACTTCTTGGTTAAGGAAGTGACTGGAGACAGAGGCAGGAGGGGACATCCTGTGCCAGATATGGAGGTTTGGAGGATTTGGGGTGGAGCTCCCCAAAGGAAGACAGTGGTTTTCCTCTTCACTCCCACCCTCCCAGAATGTCCGGAGCTGGTGAACCGTGGAGACCCCCCTCAAACCCATGGAAGATCCAGGAGGAAGGACAAGGCTGGGACTCCAGACAAGGAGAGGCAAGGGGCCTTGGATAGTCTCCAGCCCTTACACCCCAGGCCCTAAGAACCTGCACCCCTGGCTTCCTCCTTCCCCAGAACCCTTGCCTTTCTAGGCAGAGTAGGGCGAGAATTCAAGAAAGAACCGACTTTCTCTTGGCAGCTTCATTTTTCACCTGCCTAAGATCCTTCCTGGGCTCTTTGCCACAAGCAGAGGAGGGGAGGGAAGCCTCCACCACGGGCACAGGGAACACCAGGGGGGAAGGGTTGGGAGTATAAAAGTATGGGTCTTTCAGGGAGTGGTTATTTCTTTCCAGCTTGAGGTAGGGAACATCTGTGCTAGAGAGGGCACTGGGGGGTGGGGGGTGAGGGTGGCTGTAGGGGCAGGCCTGAAACACCAGGCTGGAGAGCTGAGACTCTGTCTCAGGAAGCCTGGAGATCCATGGAGGGTTCTACTTAGAGAAGGGTCAGGTCTGGCCTTAGGATGACTCTGAGGCCAGGAGCCCAGTGGGAGGAGATGCAGGGACCCAGGCAGGTGAGGCCAGAGCTAGAACAGGATGGAGCCAGAGAAGGCAGGAAGGGCAGGTGGGAGGGCTGCTCTGAGGCCGAGTGGGGGTTGTGCTGAGACAGAACCGGGAAGGGGGCAGCTTTGGGAAGAAGTCAAGGCCATGTGGGACCCAGTGGTGTGAGAGGCCTGGGGGTGTAAAGGGAGCTGAGGTAAGCCAGGCCCAGAGCGTAGTAGAGGAGCCAGGGTCAGGAACAGACCTGTGGAGGCTGTAAGCAGAGAAGAGAAATGGAGGCATCCAGGTGTGTGGGGAGGGGATACCCTAGAAGGATGTGAGTGGAGAGGTAGGAAAGGGGTCAGTTCCCAGCCCTGGGGCCACAGCGTGCAAGGCTATGCATGAAAGGGAAGTTCCCAACCCGATGTTTTCTCTGGACGACTGGAGAGAGTGGACTGCTCCCCAGGGGTTCCACAGAGTTGAGGCCAGAATATACCCAGAAGAAAGTCCTTTGAAGTCTCACATTTTATACTCTAAATTCTTGCCAATTTTGCATTCAACTCCATCAGTCTACCCATGTGAGTTCTCATATAAAAAGATTTTCAAGTACTTACCAGTGACACCATTTAACTTACCCTGTGCACCTCCCCCCACCCTCAACAGTGAAGATATTCATGTGAAAATGAAACTCCGGGGTCAGCTTGTGGCTTTGGGGTCTCCCCGGCCACTCTGCTGGTACACTGGGGGTGTCTGTCACCCAGGCATTTAAAGCTCTTCACAAGCCTGCCCACAGTGGCCAGACACTCCCAAACCCCTCCAAGGACAACCCAGCCCTGACCCCTGACCTTGTTCCGTGCCCTGTGCCTCCAGCCACCCTCCCACCATAGCCAGATGGATCTTTCTAAGGTCCACATTTGACCCTGTCCCTCCACCGTGGTTCCCCAGTGCCTCGACAGGAAGTGGCAGCTCCTTAGCCATCACTATCCCCCTTCTCCCACTCTGAGCTCCAGCTACACAGAACTTCAGCCAGCTTAAGAGTACAATCCTCTTTCTTTCTTATCTTTTGTACATGACATTCTTTCTTCTGAAAGACCCTCTTTTCTCCTGGCTCTCTTTGTATATCCTATAAGCATGCAGGGTCCAGTGCAAAATGAAAATGTGGAGCCCCTTGTTCAAAAATGAGGAATTTCATGACGGTGACAGCAGGGCATTCAACCAAGCGCAGTGTTCTTCTACACGTGGGGTGCTGTGCAACAGCACAGGTCACACTGCCATGAAGCCAGCCCTGCCTTCAGGAGACCCTAGGCACTCCCCATTTCCCATCTTAGGCTCAGTCAGGAGCCCCTTCTGGGTTGCCAAAGTCCCTTGGGCTTAAACAGTCCCTAATTATTCTTGCCTGTGCTTCCCACATCCCAATCTGGATGCTACTGTTTGGTGAGTATCTATTTCCTTCACGGAACTGGGACTCTGGGCGGGCAGGGTCTGGGGCTGTGTTGGTCACCACTGTGTTCTCACCATTGCTCTACACAGATCAGGGCACCACTGAGCACTGATACCTACCCTAGCTTTCATCGAGCATGAAAGGGCTGAAAGAGGAAGCAAAGGCAGAAGCCATGCCCAGGTTCAACCCAGAAGAGAAACATTCCCTTCTGGAGGACCTCTTTATCTGACTCTCCCACATACGTGCCCATGTAAAGAGCTGCGAAAGCCTGGCCTTAGCTGAGACCTTGCAAGGCGTCACAACTGTGCCCAGACTCTCAGGACTTGTGTCAGAGTGGCCACCCCCAGACTTCTTTGGGTTGGATCTGGCAGCATCTGCCAGGCGAGAGTCCTGGTATCAGGACTAGTTATTCAAGAAAATATTCCAGTAGCCTGGAGTTTTGGTCCCAAGAAATTTGGTCTCTAATACGGGCAAGGCATTCTCAAAGCCAGATAGGGATGGACAGTGGGAGGAGCATTCCCAGAGCTCAGGAAATTGGTGGACTCAGCTGGGCAGTGTTGGACAAGATAAATTTTAACTTTAAATTCTAGCTGCATGTGATCATTTGTCCAGTCGTATTGTTTCTGCATGGGCAGGGGGTGTTCCGATTTCCTGTGGGGGAGACAGAAGGGGCACCATGCTAGAAGGACAAGCCTGCCCTGTGTACCCCATGTACCTCCTCTCACCCTCCAAGCTTTCAAATGTGTATAAGCTACCCCTGGGTATGTGTCCCCCTTCCGGGCCTGCATTTTCCTGTGTCCACATTCCCTTTGACCAGTGTTGCAGTCTTGGTCCACTATCTGGGACTTAAAAGGTCCTTAATTCCTATTCTATAGAGAGGTCTAAGGGATGGATCCTTGGACATCATACGCCAGTGTCCTACAACTCTTCTTCCCAGATTCTCTGCAATCTTGCCAAAGAACTGAGTAGTTGGACAGGGGTCCACACTGTCCTCCTCGGCATGGAAGATGGACACCTCTGGTGAGGAAGTCCCAAATCTCTCTCCAATCCATCCACTTCAGGCTCCCATCGGGCTGGGGTCAGCCTTTTGCCTGGACTATTGCAGTAGCCTCCTCTCTGCTCTCCCTGCTTTTGTCTCTCATGTGCAGACAGATCTGCCACTAGCACTTCCTTAAGATCAGGGAGCACTACTCTCCTCACTGCTCAAAACCTCCAGTGGCTTTCATGCCACTTAGATCTAGACTCTTCCCAGCAGTGTACATGGTCCTGCATCATCTGCCCAGTTCTCAGCCTCCAGCTTCAACATGGCATCACTAGGCTTCCCTCACCAGACCTCAGCCCCCTGGTCTCCCTCAGTCCCCTTTACTCACCACATTCCCCTCAGCCCCTGTACTTCCTGCACATGCTGTTCTATTGCATGGAATGCCCTTTCCACCTCCACCTACTTAACTCCAACCTGAGCATCCTTCAGATCTCAGATGAGGCATCACTTCCTCCAGGAAACCTCCCTCAACCTCTACTGGGTGAGGTCCCAGGTTATAGGGTCTCACGGTTCATGTGTCTCTCCTGCATGGCCCTCCTTGTCACCAGATGCTTTACACTTGTTGTCTATTTAATATTTGTTTCCCCACTAAATGGTGAGATATGTGAGGGTAGGCCCTGTGTCTTTATTCGTTCAGTATTGAATCCTCAGCATGCTGCAAAAGTAGGCACACAATAAATCCTTCAAATTCAAAAATGTGGTTGAGGAATGGTGCACTCTGGCTCCCCCTCATGGCAGCAACTGGTATTTTGTAGTTGGCACTAGGTATCCAGTCCTCCCACACCCTAGGTCCCCTTTGCCAAGATACCTCACTCTCCCTGATGGCTTCCTCTGACCTCAGCTACTCAGGGTACCAAACAAGAAGGACTGCATGATGCTGCTGGAGGACTTGGGAGTCAGGCCAGGTCTCTGGGACTCAGGTTGTTCCTGTAGCCAATGGAGAATCATTTCCAAGGCCTACACGCACCAAGAAAACTGTGGCAGAATATAGGATGTTACCCTAGGAGGACAAAGTCATGTGCACCAGGTCATGAGAGTGGCCAGTCCAGTCTTGGGCCCTCTTCACCATGCCCCTCATCCAAGCATCACTCCAGAAAAGACTCAACCCAAGTTTCCCCATCATCTCTGCCTCTGGACCCACCACAAGAGGTGGGTGGCCTGAGGTCAGGGAGCCCCATTCCCTTTACTGCAGACTGCATTCCTAGATCTCCACTAAGGCCCAGCATTTCCAAGGCCCAAGATTAGGTCCTCAAAACCACCAGGCCTGCTATCTGAGGGGGGCCTAGGGTAGTCCAAGATAGAGTGAGGACAGCCCTGGAGAGACGTGGGGCCGAAAGGCCTAGATCAACCTGAACCAGGCCCTAGGTCCATGGAACTGCAGGGAATACACTCCCTAACTATACTTTACCTCCTCCTCTCAGATCAGCTGAATCTGGTACCTGCCCAACAATCCCCTAACACTGTTCTCACTGAAGTCGCTGCAGCCTTGATATCATTAAACAGTAGTCATCAGGGGTGGACTTGCCTGGTATGCTTCACTCTGTCCCTGTACCTGTAGCTCCTGGTTAGTCTTTGTCAGGTTTTTCTCTGCCTGTCTCTTAAGTATGGAAAGTCCCAGAGGCTGTCTCACCACCCTGGTGGCCTCCATTCCCCATCTCTGCTGAGACAGTTCTCATTTTTGAATCCAGCTCCAGCCTCAGACCAGGGTCTTAAGGCCCTCTGGCTGCCATACCCTGTACGTTGTCTGGGCATCCACCAAGTCCCACACTGACTTCAGCATCTTCCCTGAATCCGAACCACCTCCCTGGTGGGCAGCTCTACTCACCTCTCTCCTGGCAGAGTCCTGAGCCTCGTCCTGAACACTTCCCTTCCCCATGGCCCTTCAGCTCCATAACACATCCACTCAGCTTCCAGAGGGTCTCTTACCCGTCTCCTACTGCTCCCCCAAGCCCTGCCCTGGCCCAGCCATGTCCTCATCCATCCAGTCCCCTGCCCTGACTTCTGCTGGGCTTCCAGCTTCAGTCTTCCCCTCAATGCCGCCCACCTCACAATGGCTACAAGGGTCTTCCTGAATCCGAAACCAGACCCTGTCCCTCTCTTACACAGATTCCTTCATGGCTCCCCATAACTATCAGGAGTCTCAGCTCCTCAACCAGGAGGCCTGGACCCTGCACACCCCTCCTGCCTCACCACTACCACAGCACCCCCAGTGCAGGCCACCTACTAAGTCCTTGCTTGCACTACCCCTCTGCATGGAATAGTTTTTGCTTTTTGCCCAATCATTATCTCCCTCAGATGTCATTCTCAGATCACATGTTTCCTCCAGGAAGTCCTCCCTGACCACACCCTAGGCTGAGGCAGGCATCTTTTCTGGGTTCCCATAATCTCCTAGGCTTCCCTCATCTCTGATCACTTGGAGCTACCACTGTCTTGAGGGCAGGGCTTGGGGCTGTCTGGGTCACATAGCATTAGCCCAGCGAGGACATTCAAGGAATTCTGTTGACTGAATGGATGACTATCCTCAGACTCATCCAGGGTCCTCAGACAGAACTGGGGTGTGTCTCCCCAGAGGAGGCATCCCCCCAACCCCCACAGACAGAGACAAGGGCAAGGGCCCAGGCCCAAGCTTAGAAAAATAGGACTTTCTTGTTATGCCCTGGTGCCCCCAACACCCTCCCCATCAGAGTTTTAAAAACCGTGAGCAATTTGGTGAGTCTGAGGCCAGGACCCATGGGGTGCCTGTGTTCCGCCACCCCTGGGGCCAGAAGGGCCATCGGGGTGAGCATGAAGCTAGGGTCCCGTGGGTTCATGGCTGGGCCTCCAGGGCTCACAGTCCAGCTGGACTACGGTGTGGGCCCTGGGCGCAGCAGGCTCAGGGGCAGTTGGGGCCAGCGTGGGGCCCGGGGCGCCGTTGGTCTGGGAGCAGACGCTGCTGACGGGTGCGGATCCCTTGGCCTTGCCGGGGGGCTGGCCGCCGTGCACCTTGTAGCGCATAAGCAGCACGAAGATGAAGACCAGTACCGAGGCCACGATGACACCACCCAGTGCGATGATCATGGTGCCACCCAAGAAGGGGGCATGTGGGGCCCCGCACGGCCTCAGTGCTGGTTCGGTGGAGAAGCGGGCGCAGCCCACTGGCTGGGTGGCTGTTAGCCTCGTGGCGCTGTCCTCATACACCGCTAACACGCACAGATCGTAGGTGCGGCCTGATGCCAGGTCTGTCAACAGGAAGGAGTGGCTGTCGGCCTGGATCATCCTGGAGGGACAGGCAGGTGGGGGTCAGGTCTCTGTCCAGCACCCACCCTGAGCTCTGCCCCAGCCCTCCAGCCTAGAGGACCTCCCCTGGTCCACTACCTCATTTCCCTCTGCCCTGAGTTTCCTCTAACCACTACCCGAATTCCCTTTGGTCTGACACCCAGTCAGCCACATGACTGATACCCTCCAGACTGTTAGCTGACTTTACTGCAGCCCACCATCCCACTTCCCTGGGCCTGCCACGTCTGACTAACTCTACCCCCAACTCCCAAACTCCTTTTAGTGATGCGCCCACTTGCCCTGCCCCCTGCTGCCCAGGTTCACTGTAGCCCACCATTTGAGCTCTCCGTCCTGTTCTATTTTATACCCAGCTGCCTGATCCTTGTCCTGCACTACCACCCAATTTCCCGCCAACCTGAAGCCCAAGTTCCCTTGAGCACTGCTACTCAATTTTTTCACTCTTCATTGCCTGAATAGGGTTCTCCCACCCTATTCTTCCTTAGCTCACTGCCTGAGTTCTTTCAGTCTATCACCCAGTTTCCTGCCAACCCACATCCAAATTCCCTCTAGCCCTGCTGCCAGACATCTCTCCAATTCACTGCCCAAATTTGTTCTAACCCTGTCTGATATCCCTGTAACCCAATGCCCACTTCCTTTGGCCCCCTGATCCAACTTCCCTCTAATTCCACCTCCAAACTCTCTCTAGACCCTCACCCAATTTCCCTCTGTTCCCATTTGGCTTTCTACCAGACTGTGCCTGACTTCCTCTATTTAGCTGCCTGATTTTCCTCTAGGGTACTGCTAGAATTCTCTCCCAACCGAATTGCCTGATGCCCCCATACTGCTGATGCATTATTTCCTCCTAACCTGCCAATAAATGTAGCACTAGTCCCATTGCCTTATTATTATTACTGTATCTATAGCCTGCTTCCCAGTGGGTCCTGTCATCTGATTCTTTTTCTTTAATCTGATGTTTAGTGGTGTGCCTTAGTCATCACTGCTGATTTCTTTTTCTCCCTGTGCCTTCTTTCTTTCCAGCTGTTTCCTGATTCTTTTATCACTGTTGCCTGGTTTCTAGTTATCCCTACCTTTCTCATTTCCTTTTATCCTTAGCACCTAATTTCACTCTTCTTCGCTTTGGTAGCACAGAACCCTGTTGGAGATTTAACTTGTTTTATAGTGTTTTATTCCTAAACTGCTTTAATGAGGGAGGTATAAGGAACCCCATGCTTGTTTCTGGGAGGGTAACTATCTAGGAAAGCATTCATCCTATCCCCTGACAGGCAAGGTGGACAGGGCTTTTTCAGGTGTAGACCCTTGATGGAATCTGAGTACTGCTATCTGAAAAAGGGAGCAGAATAAGGTCGTTCAATTTCCAGGACTGAAAAGGAAACGAAGTGACAATCACTGGAGGTGTGGGCCCAGGGGAAGGAAAGGGGACCCAGGTTTACAAGTACAGACTACAGGCCTTCGGAGGCCCAGTCCTCTGCAGCTAGGCCTCAGGGACTGTACCCTTAGCCCACGCTGGCAGTGAGAATAGGGAGCCAGCCACAGCCATCCAAGCAAAGTTGGACATGGGTGAGAGGTGTCAGCAGCACCTGCGTCACAGCCACCACGACTGACCACAGGTGACCCCAGCAGATGTCCCAAGTGTTCTCCAGCTGAGGGCAGAAGATGTATTGACCCACCTCTTGGAGTGTGTGAGCCCTGGGTTTTGTGTTTGCAGCAATAGAAAAAGTTGTAAAGTGAACATTCCTGTTCTCCTAGCAGGTGGAGCCTGAATTAGGTTTAATTTGACTTAGAAAATAAAAAAAATTGAGATGTCACCATATTAGAACTTCAGACATGTGGAGTTCACACAGCACAAACCCACGGCCTGATCTCTGTTGAGCCTCCTCCCCATCTTCCTCTGGTCTGAGTTCCTTTGCACCAGGGCTGCCTCACCTCATTTTCCCATGATCCCCGCTCCACCTTCCTGCTTGATCTCCATCTCTTCCTGCAGCCTAGCCCGTATCCAGCCCTGTCACCTGGAAACAGCTGACTTCCTACATTACATAAATTTGTCTCCCCCACAACCTCGCCCTTCCCTGTTAACTTTTTATTCTTCTGGCCTGATTACTTTGAACGCTTGTTGACCAGTTTCCTTTTCATGCTGTTATTATTTACCTCTGCTGCCTTACTTCTTTTTACCACTGCTGCCAGGTTTCTTTCACCCTTCCTGCCTACTTTATTTTACTTTGGCTGTCTCATTTCCTTCGTGACCTTGCAGTTTCATTTCCCGGCTGTGCTGCAGCATCAGGTATCTGTACGTGTACTTCCAACCCTCCCTCTCCCTCACTCCCCCACCCCAGCTGCCCGCTGCCTGGACCTGCACCTGTAGACGAGGATATCATCGGCTGAGCTGTTGTACTGGATCTGGTACATGCGGATGCCTGGGATAGGCCGCTGATCTGGCCACTGGACAAGAGCAGCTGTGGCCCCATGCTCTGTCACCTGGACCCCACGGTCGGCAGGGGGTCCAGCATCAGCTGCCTTGGCGGAGGCGGAGGCAGAGGCGGCAGAGGGCGGGGTGAGGGCATCAGGATCCCCGTCCCGCGGGGGGTCACAGCTGGTGCTGTTGGCCAGCTGAGGGGGCGGTGGGGGACCCACAGTCAACTCAACAGCAGCCGTGGCCTCGCCAGCTGCATTGGCCGCAATGCAGGTAAAGATGCCACCATCCCCTGGCTCAGTGACCAGCAGCTCCAGCGTCCCATTAGGGAAGGCGCGAGCACGGCTCGAGTTGCCCACCAGGCGGCCCTGGGGTGACACCCAACGCACATGGGGCTCGGGGTCCCCCACTGCTCGGCAGCGCAGGGCAGCTGGCCGACCTGCAGGCACTGCCAGAGGTGGTGATCGGTGAGTCACCACAGGGGGCTCGCACACAAACTCTTCCTCACCCACAGCCCAGAAATAGCGGCCACCCAGAGCTGGTGGGGAGGCGCAGGCCTCGAGGTCATCTTCCCGCGCCAGGCGCCGCAGCCACACCAGCTCGCAGTTGCAGTGCAGGGGGTTCCCACCGAAGGCCAGCACCAGGGCGGAGGCCGGGGAGCCACGGGGCCTGGCTAGCAGTGGTAGGCGGGAGAAGAGTGGGTCGGGTGGGATGGTGGTCAAGCGGTTAGAAGTCATGTCCAGCCGTGCCAACTTGTGCAGGCGGGAAAAGGCGCCGGCAGGCACAGAAGCCAGCAGGTTGTGGTCAAGGCCCAATGTATTGACATTGCCCAGGCGGCCCAAAGCCTCCCAGGGCAGCTGTTCCAGGTTGTTGTAAGAGAGGTCAAGGTCCTCGAGTGTCTCGGTGCAGTCGTCCAGGGCACCAGCTGCCAGGGCTGCCAGCTGGTTGTTGCTCAGGATGAGGTGGCGCAAGTTGACCAGGCCACGCAGCTGACCTTCGCCCAGCGAGGTCAGCCGGTTGCCATCTAGGTGGAGGGCACGAAGGGCACGTAAGTCAGCAAAGGCACCAGCCGCCACATGGCGGATGGTGTTACGTGACAAGCTCAGATGCAGCAGGCCCGTCATGTTAGCCAGGTCACGGCGTCGCACAGCCGCAATGAAATTGTCCGCCAGGCGCAGTTCAGCTGCTCGGCGGTCCAGTGATGGTGGCACAAACAGAAGGCCTGCCCCTGGGCACAGCACGCTTAGGGGCAGAGACTGTGTCTGGCAGCGGCAGCGGCGGGGACACAGGCTGGGTGTGGCTGGCTGGGGTGGAGATGAGGCAGGGGCCAGTGGCAGCAGGCAGAGTAGTAGTGGGAAGACGGCCATCGCGGGCAGGGGTGGCCTGCAGGCGAGAAGGGCGGCATTAGGCATGCTGAGGCCAGAAGAGAGGGGCTTGGTGTGGTCTGAGACCAGGAGAGAAGGTCACATTGGGCTGAGAGCAGAAGAGTTGGTCAGACACGGTCAGAGAGCGGAGTGGTCAGACAGATCAAAAGCCAGAGGAGATGGTCAAAGACTCAGCAAGATGTGTCATGGGGGGAGAGAGGGAGCAAAAATGAACAAAGCTGGTCAGAGGGAAGGGAAGTAGTTAGAAATGGTTAGAGATGGCCAGAGCATGGGAGAGTTGGTCAGGGTGGGGAGAAGGATGAGCCAGAGGACTTTAGACGTAGTCAAAGAGAGATAGTCAAAGATGGCCAAAGAAAGAAGAGGTAGTTAGGGGGGTGGGAATGATTAGACGTAGTCAGACATGAACAGAGAAGGAAGCTGGTTAGACGGTCAAGAAGATGAAGTGGTCAGGGGTGTCCAAATCCAGAAGAGACAGTCAGAAATGGTCAAAAGCCAGAGAAGTGGTCAGAGAGGGAAGGAGAGGACATGTCAGAGAGGAGTGGAGATGAGGACAGCTGGTTAGGATAATGGGTGTGGGGAGATTAGAGAGGGGAAAGGCTGCCAGAGCTGTCAGAAATGATCAGAGTGCCCCAGTGATCAACAGAGAAGAGAGGTGGTCAGTAAAGGCCAAAGGTGGTCACATGGTCATAGACTAGAAGTTAGGGGGAGGACAGACCGTGTAAGATGGTCAGAAGGGGAAAGGTGGACAGAGGTAGCTGGAGGGAAGAGTGGGAGACAGAAATGTCAAAGGTGGTCAGAGAGTCACAGGCCAAGAGTCAGGGGTGAGCAAGGGCTGATGAGCAGTGAAAGATGATCAGAGAGGGATGTCAAAGGTGGTCACGGAGCGGAGCAGTAGACAGACGCAGCTAGACAGAGGGGTGGTGTACAGGGGTGTTAAGATGGCCAGAGACAGAAGAGGCTGAGTGGTCACAGTGAGGAGCGGAGGCCAGAGGAGGCCAGGGAGAGGCATGGTGGCCAGAAGGGTCTACAATGATCAGAGAGAGGTGTATAGAGAGGAGAGAGGTCAGTGACAGATGTGGAGTAAGGAGACCAGAGAGGAGTGGCGGGCAGGGAAATGGCTGGAGATGTTCAGACAAGGCAGATGGTGGGGAGAAGCTGGAGAAGAGGGGGCTTAGAGACCTCGAGATGCCAGCAGCTGGGGGAGAGGAGGTCAGAGAGGGGCCAGCCTGGCTAAATGTCCAAGAGAGTGTCTGAGGCAGAGCAGAAGTTGGAGGCAGACCCTTGGGAGGGGGAGTCTGTTTCCTGGGGAAACTCCAAGGTGGGCCTGGTCATCACCTCCAGCCCCAGCCACAAAGTTCCACCCAAGTTCCTCCCAAGGTGGCGGGGAGGGTCTCCCATGGTCTTACCTGAGCTGGAGGCTGCCCCAGGGAGTGAGTCCTTAGGCTCCAAGGGACTCAGGGGTCAGAGCTCTGGAAGGGGCACCTGGTCTTGCCTTCCCTGTCCCCAAGTCCGCTGTAGAGGGACCGTCTGCTGTGTCTCAGCTCAGATCTGTGGCCACAGAGTCTTTAGACCTTGATACTTGGTGTCCTAGATCTCCAAATATTGGGCCTCTAGGGTCCAATTTTTGAGTCCAGGCCCAAGTTTGGGTTGCCCAGAATAAGGGTCACCCACCTCCAGTTCTGGGATGCTAAAGAGCCAATGGAGAGTTTAGGGTCTGGGTCCCAGGCCCAGTCCTGGGATCGGATACGGGGGATGCTTGGTTCAGAGAGTGGGTGCTGAGCCAAGATTTGGAGGTCTCTAGCCCCAAATCTCAGCATTCAGAATTGCAGCAAGGACTTCAGGCCAAAACTCAGGTTTAGGCCCCTTGGAATACCAGGCTTCAGGTCTTGTAATTTAAGGCCTAATTCTCAGGGTTCAGGTCCCAAATAGTGGGTTCCAGGTATATATATAGGAATCCAGTCCTGATTTCAAGGTCCCAGGCACAGAATTCAGAATTCAGCTCCAGATTTGGGTGTTTAGATGCTAAATCTTGAGGTGCAGGCTCCAAACCTTGGGTTCATATCCAGGTTTTGGGGTTCAGGCTCCAAATCTTGGGGTCCCAGAGACTGGTGATGAGATCCCAGCCACCGATATTGGTGTTTTAAGCTCCACGTCTTGGGGTCCCAGCTCCAGATCAGGGTCCCAGGCTCGGGATTCCAGATCTCTGGATCCAATCTTGGGGTGCAGGCCCCCGATGTCGGGGTCTGGGTCTGGGGCGGCGACGTCCCTGCTTGCTTCCCGGGCTGCTGCGGGGACCGGCCCAGAGGGAGGGGGCGGCCGCGATGGGTGGGGGGACCGCCAGGCAGCCCTAGGGGCTGGGGTGGGGCGAGGCCTGAGCGCGGACCGACGGACCGGGACACGAGGGGTGGGGGCACTGCAGCGCAGGAAGGGGCACAGGGGGGGAGGGGCCGCGCTCAGGGACCCCTCCCCCGCCGGGGCCGGGGCTGGGGCCGGGGCGGGGGCCGGGCAGGCGGGCGGGGGCCGGGCGCTCCCGCGGCCTCCTCGCCGGGAACCCAGGGCCGCGCGCGCTCCCGCGCTTAAAGGCGCAGGCCCCGCGCGCGCGCGCGCTTAAAGGTGTAGGCAGCCCCGCTCTCTCAAAGGCTCGTCCCCAGCCCCACCTCCCACAGAGTCGCCTTGGCGTTGCTTGGGAGCGAGAATCCTTGGATAGAAAGAGAGAAACACAGAGACTGAGGGAGAGAGACACCCATAGATAAGAAACAGAGAGAAAACGATGGGCCCGCTTATATTGAGAGAGAGAGGAGTAGAATGAGTGAGACAGGCTGAGACAGAGAGGAAGATACACACACATTCTAGGAAAGCTAGAAATGCACAGACAGTGAGAGACCTAGAGAGAAATAGACAAGGGCAGGTCAGAGATACACAAATACGGAGACAAAGAGGCAAAGACATGCAGAGGCAGACGGACCTGGGGCAACTCAGCTGTGAGCATGGGTATGTGGATATCTGTGTATGTCCAGTTCTCTCATAACCTTAAAGGTGGCCCTCCATCCCATAGCCACCTGCCACCCCAAGACTGTCTCCTTCTGCCCTTCTGTCTCAGCACCACATCCCTGGATGTCTTTCCACAGGTGAAGTTTCCGCCCAGCAGCAGGCCTGATCTTGCAGGCCAGTGGAGAGCCTGCTCCTTCAAAAGACTCCTTGCCCTGGCTCCAAGGAGAAAGCTTGGCTTCAAGACCCTGTGCCCTCTGGAATTTGAGCTAGACCCCAAGCCACACTGGCCTGATATCCTATGGAGGAAAGAGAAGATAGGAAATGGGACAAAGGCAGGGGATTGGCCAGGTTAACCCAGAGAAGTATGTCCACTCCTTTCCCCTCTCCCCAAATCAGGTGCACTGCTCCACAGAGAACCCTACTAGAATTGAACACATGACTCACCAGCTGTGGGATCTGCCTATCCTGGTGCTTGTGGGAGGAGAGTGGAGGGGAGGGTGGGAGTCCCATACGTCTTCTTGCAGATGATGTTGTAGGAAGAGGGATCTGGGCAGTGGTCTACAAGCCTGCCCTTGGGAACTTGATTATAGCAACATGAGGGGCCTGGTCTTCTGGGAGCTCTGGTCTGAAAGGGACACAGCCTTGGCCTGTGATCATGGCCCTGACCTGGGGAACCTGAATGGTCATAAACCAACCCACTATCCACCCCCCGTGAAGCCCTGTATGAGTGGAGGAGAAAAGGTCCCTGTTGGGGACAGGGGCATGGATGCACACTCACTCTGACATCCCTAGCTCTGCTCTGCTGAACATTTCAGAACAGACTTTTGGCTCCTTCCACTTACGTGTATTGAAAACTGCAGCTAAAATTAACTCAGCTTTAGATCATTAGCAAAGTTCATCATTGCTCCTGGCCCAGCACAGTGGATACTGGTTACTCAGACGCTCAGAAAAAGGATGCAGAAGTCTTAGAGATGCTACAAAAGTGGTGGAGGTGGGGAGATGGAGGGAAATCCCTGGAGACAATCCCAAGAGCAGATTGGGATTAGAATTCAGTGGAACTGGCTGATTTGGGAGGTGACCCCAAGAAACAGGCAAGGGAAGGGGAAGAGTGAGGCAGAGGAGGAAGTTATGAAAGGGTACAGATGAGCAGGTATCTCTCAAGACAATGGGGCTCAGTTCTACTGGGGAACATTAAGGAACCTTGTACAACACATCAGAATTGTCGTTCATCCTCTTCTTTCCTCCCTGCAAAGTTCTGAGAGGCTGGTGCATTTAACCACCAATTCTTACCCCTTGGGGTGATGACTGGAGGGAGAATTTAGAGGAAGAGGGTGGTACTGAGAGCCATCTGAGGCCAACAGAGAGGGATGGCTTGCATAAGCCAGTTACTGGTCCCCACGCTTCAGTTGCATTGGGACCACCTGGAGAACCTGTTAACCACAGATCTCCAGGCCCCAGTCCCCGAGTTTCTGATTTGGTACATCTGAGGTGGGGCCCAAACATTTGCATTCTAGCAAGTTCCCAAGTGATGCTAAAGCTGCTGGTCCAGGGACCACAACTTGAAAAGCACAGGGCTAACACAGGGCCATGTGCAACATCCCCCACAGTTCTGCCCAAACCTGATAGATTGAGGAGATGTAGTAAATGTGCCAAAGAAACCAGCATATTTGGAGACAAAGAGGGATTAGGGAACAGAGAGAGACAGAGGCAAAGATGCTAGTTCAACATTTACCGTATGTTTCTGGGCATGGTTGCATGCTAGATGATATGCAGCAAAGTGTGACCAAGGCAGTGTCAGGTCCTGCCTTCACTGAGCTCACATTCAAAAAGAGAGAAAGACACATCTACAGACAGCCCAGAGTGTTCAGGGCTGGGATGGGGGAAGCTGCAGAGAACTGAGACTGTCATGACAGAAACCCAGACTTTAGGGGTAAGGGTGTGATATGGGAAGCACAGGGCAAAATAATAAGGGTTTTGATGACAAAGCACAGGTCAGAGTGATCAGGGCTCTGATAGGGGGAAGTAGGAGAGAGTAGGATTCCAGAGTCAGAGTTCAAACCTCCCCAACCCCTACCCAGGGAGTCAGGGAGGCTTCCTAGAGGAGGAGACCTATATGCTGAGTCTGAAGAAGTACAAACAAAGCATATGGGCCAAGGGACCCCATATGCTGTTTGTACACTCTCATGCCATAGCGGATGCAGTCTGAGGGCCTCTGCCATGCCTGAAAATAGTGTCATGTGTGCTGTGTGCCTGTGCTGTAACCCTTCAGTAGTTCCTGGAAAGAGATCTTGGTGGGATGGTTTTTGGGGGGACTCTGCTTAATTGCTGCATTTACTTAATTGCAACATTTGTAGAAGGGGCCAGAAGCAGCAGAAACAGGCACAGCAGGAAGAATGAGGTTAAACTGCCCAAGAGCTGAGGGGACCTTGGGGAGAAGGGGAGTACTTAGATCCACACACACAATCTGCCTGAATATAAACAGATACTCACAGGGAACACATCCATACTCACACACGCACATACTCAGAGGCTCACGAGAACACATGTGGACATAGCAAGCACATGGAACAATATACACCTGGCCTCATGTTCAAACACAGGGGATAGATACAAGTGCACACAAGACACACACCTCCAAAGCACACCCATTGACTTGCACTCAGACATGTGTGAGGTCACATATATGGAAAAACTGCACACAGATTCTCTCTTGCACACGTGTGAGCCACACTCCCACACATATACATAAGAAACAGAGAGTCACCTCAAACACCTATAAGGAATGGGTACACACATATATATACATGCACACATTTGTGCATGTACACTCAAATCAATGAAGTCAGTCTTCCAGAAAAGGGTCACTTTATAAATAAACTTAGGCCCCTTTTCCAAGTCAAGGGGTTGTTACAGCAAGGAGAGATTGAGGCGATGTCCCCTTATCCTCAGCTAAGTACCCATCAACCCAAGTCCAGCCAGTGTGAGTCATTGAAATTATCTCAGCTTTGTAATTAGCACATGAATCAGTACTAAGCACTAGGGACTTACTTTAAAGATCAGGTCTGAAGGTGCACCCTCATATGGAGGGGTCAAAAGAAAGGGGCAGAAAGGTGAGTATGTCTTCCCAATCCCACTCCATACACAGACACAAACCTCATTAATCAGACTAATGGGTTCTAGGCAAGCACTGACTTCTATAGGGCAACCACAGCCCCTGTGCATGCGGTTCTGTTTAACAATGGTGGAAGATGTAAGACAACCTTCAGGGTCTGCTTTAATGACTTCCAGCTATCAAAATGGAAGAAGACTTCCATAAGAACATGCGGGAAAGTTTGTATCTCCACAAAAAATGGAGGGAAATATACTGATAACTTTTAACTAGTAAACGTAGAGATTTGGGGCCACTGTACAGACCTGCTATGTGAAAGCTAAAAATCACAATTGGGGATTAGAAGCTCATTTTACAGGACAGGCTGCTCAAGCTCTAGTGATATCAGGGGCCCAGAGAGGAAGGGTGAGTGTATTACTGAGTGTAATGGTGGCTACTATAACAAATAACCCCTTGGATTTTGGGGACTTCATACGATAGTTTATTTCTTGCCACAGATGTCCTGCTTGGTTGGCAGCAGTCCTCCATCTGGTGATTCACACACCGGATTTGTTAATATTGCGCCTCCTGGGGCTTGGAATTTTCTGTTTCCACTTGGCAAATGGGAGGAGACAGGGTGGAGAACATTCTTCAGCTTCTTAAAAAACCTGGCCCAGATGTGACTTTCTACAAACCTCCCTTCTGCCCGTATTTTTACTGGAGAGAACTAGTCACATGGCCACAGAAACAAAGGGGGCTGAGAATTTATCCCCGGGCTGGGCAGCAACCTCCCTCCCCCCAATTTGTACAAAGAGAGCATGGATTCTAATGGACCCAACATCAACCACCAGCAGATCTGCAACCTCAGAGGAGGCAGCAAGAGGCTGTGGGATCTCCATCTATGACACCAAACCCGATTCCAGGGAGAAGTCTCCAGCCCCACACTGAGTACTGACCCACTTAACCTGGTCCCCTGCCTTTGGGGTGATGATCACAAATTTGACTCCTTTGAGGGCAAAGTGAATCTGACTTGGTATGATAGGTCTTTAGGTCAGTGCAGAAGGATGGTAAGTGTCCATTGCTCTTTTTCCAAGCAGTCATTGAGCCCTCACTGTGTGCCAGTACTGATGCTGGGAATATGCTTGTGAATCAAATACAATCCAGCCTTTGGAACTGCATCTCCTCATAAGGCAGAAAGAGAACAGGTAATTTCTGAACCTGTGGTTGTCACTGTGATATTCCATTATGAACAAGACAGGGGAGAGGGGAGTGGCAAAGAAATCACCAAGTCTACCTGCCTGTTGGGGATGATGAGGATAGGCGTTCAGGGAAGGGGGTGGGGCAACATTTGAGGAGGTCACCTGGATCAGAAGGGGATAGGGCTTTCTAGGCATGAACGGAATCCTGTGCTAATTGGAAATCTAATGATTTCAGCTCCTAACACAAATCACAGCTGGTTCAAGTGCTAATCAGATATCTGATCTCTGTGAACACACATGAGGGCTGATTCATGTGCTAATTATAACTCTATTAAATTGCCCTGGAGCAGGGCTAAATCACAAACTTGGGCACACATGTACAAGCTGATTATTACCAACTCAAAGAGATCCACATACTAATGTGCATCTTGAGTTGGTTTACGTGCTAACTACAATCTTGGGATAATTTAATGAGGGTGTTAACACTCATAATGAAGAAGAGCACAGACTCTGAAGATTGGCAGCCTGGGTTTAAATCCCAGCTCTGCCACTGACCAGCTGAGTGACTTTGAGCAAGGTATTCCCATCTCTGGCCTCAGCTTCATTCCAGTAAAGGGGGGCTGAAAGTACCTTAAATGGCTGTTGGGAGGATTAAATGAGATAATACATGCAACGTGCTGAGAGCAATGATTGGCACACAAGCCCTTACCCAGTAAGTACTAATTGTAATAATAATGATAATATGCAGCCCACAGTTATTGTCCCGATTTCATTTAACCCTCATAGCGGGCCCTACCTCCAATTTCTTCCCCCCCAACCACCCTTCCTTGGCTTAGGTCTGGGGGCCTCACCCTTTGGAAAGGGTTCCCAGGACAGCCCTCAGCGTCTCCAGTCCCGCCCCCACTCTTCCAGTCTCAGCCCCATTCCAAGGCCAGGGCGTAACCGCTCAGCCGCCACATGGGGGCAGCAACACACCGCTCAGCCGCTGCGCGCGGTGCATTATGGGGTACGTAGTTTCCCGTTCCGGTTAAGAGGCCGCTCTAGCTTGGCACGAGAACTGCATTTCCTGGAAGACGGCGCGACACCCTCTGCCTCACCTTGCTCAAATTTGGAGGCGGAGGTTTCGCCCACTCAGAGAGGCGTGGGGAATTATGGGGTGTGGGGGCTAAGCCCGCGCCCCGAGGTCCGGGTGCTGCGCAAGCGCGGAGCCTGCAGGCCCAGAGCAAGTGGGTGAGGGCGGAAGTTCTGGCTCCGGAGTCGCAGCCACCCAAGCTGAAGTTAAGGCAGCGGTGGAGGCTGTGCAGTCCCTCACAGAAGGAAAAACGAGACCTCGTCCATGTGTATTCCCTGGAGCCAGTTTACCCACCCTCCGGCTCTCCCGCATCTCCACCGTCCTTTGTCAGCTCTCCAACCAGTTCCTGGTGCTCCGGTGTTTAAAGAACAAAAGATCCCTTTACTCTCGTTGGGGAGAAAGTCGGTTCAGAGACGCAGGGAACTCACAGAGTGAGACACAAAACCAAAGTTAGGAAGGCAAAGTGAATTATCTTTCGCCGTGTACAGCAGAGCGGGCCTGCCTAAGGTTAGACAGGCACAGGCAGTTTATTCTGAGGCTTCTTTTATGGGGTCCTGGCAGGGCAGACAGGTCCTTTATTTGATGATCTTTGTCCTTGGAGGCCTGGTCTAATTGATAAAAAGAAGACGGGCTGCTCTGATGATTTCTGTGCCTGTCTTTGTTTTATTTTCTCTTATCTGGGGAGAGCCTGTGCTTGGAAACTTCTCATTTGGGTGTTCTGTTTTTTCTTGTCTGAGGAATGTTGGGACATTCTAAGTAATTCCTAGTCCTTGAAACTTCAACTAATCAACTCATGAGTCTTTTCTGGCTGCCCGGTTTTATCTGGTTAACTCTTAGAGTCCCTTTTAGTGGGCTTTACTGGCTTTATTCTCCTTCCACCCGCTTATGTCTACCTTTCTGCTTAACACTTTCTTCTCTTCCTTCATAGCCTCCCTCCTTCCTTCTCCCAACCAAACAACAAAACAAAACAAAACAAAACCCTCACAATAGTAAAGTTCAACCATGCACAAATACAGAATAGTATAATGATCCTCCAGGTACCCAGCACCTTTCTTCAATTATCAACATATGGACAATCTTTTATTATTTCTGCCTCCCTTCCTGCTGAATTGGTTTAAAGCAAATCCCAGACATCATGATTCACCCATAAGTACTTGTTATGTACCTCTAAAATGCAAGTTTCTTAAAAGAAATGTAATCTAATACCTTTATCAAACCTAAAAAGTGAGTAATTCCTTAATATTATTAATACCCAACCTCTCTCCCAATTTTCCTGGTTGTTCTAAGTGTCTTTTAACTGTTGGCTTGTTCAAATCAGGATCCAGACAGGATCCATGCCCTGCATTCTGTAGGTACCTCTTTAAGTCTTTTAATCTGTGACAGTCCCTCCCTCTCATCTCACAGTCTGATTTGGCCAGTTGCACTTCTTGGTGTCCTTTCATAGGAACTTATGTAACCAGATGTCCTGCCAACTGGTAGATCCAGAGGCTGGGTCAGATTGGGGTTCTGTTTGTGTAAAGTATACTGCATGGGTGATGTAGAGTTCTTCCACCAGGAGGCACATAATAAAGTCTGGATGTTTCTTTTTGTGTGATGTTAATATCCATTGTTGGGTTTGTGTTGTCAGCTTGATCCATCCATTATAGAACCACAGCCAGACTTCAAGAAGGAAGGATCTACATGCTCTCGCCTCCATCTCTCTCCCTCTATTTCACGAAAATGATACCTTGTGTTGCTAAAACTCTTCCTTGTTGCTAAACTGTAGGCAATTCTACATCCTCAGATCACTGGTCCTGCATTAACAGGACTGTCCTGTGCTCTCCAGTATGATAGCTGCTAGCCACACATAGGCTACTGAGGGCTTAATTATTGATGTGCTGCTGTAAATATAAACTACACACTGGGATTTCAAAGACTTAGTACAAAAAAAAATGTGAAATACCTCAAAAATTTAAAAAATATTGGTAAGGTGCTATAACAATAGAACATGTTAATAAAATATATGAGTGAAATATTTTATAAGAATTATTTTCACCTGTTTTTTGTTTTTAATGTGGCTACTGGAAATTAAAAAATATGTGGCTGGCATCTTATTTCTATTAGAAAGCGTTGTTCTAGACCAGTGGTTTTCAAAGTGTGATCTCTGGACCCGCAGGAGCAGAATCAGCTTCACATGACAACTTGTTAGAAATGCAAATTATCTGTTGCCCAAGACCTACTGAACCAGAATCTCTGGGCATGGGCCCCAGCAGTCTGCGTTTTAGCAAGTCCTACAGCCCTTTCTCGTGTGAAAACTCCCTCCCTGGTTTCCGTGACACAGGACTCTCCCAAAGCCACCCACTTGTCATGACTTCACTGTTAACACCGTGGTCCGAGCACCTCTCACCTCATCTGGACCTCCACGATTGCTTACAGACTGGTTTTCCTGCCTATAATCTTGTGCCCTACTGGTAGTCCTCATTGCCGCAGCTCCAGGGTCCTTCAACATAAATCAGATCACATTACTTCCTTACTTAAAATCTTCTAATGGCTTCTCATTGCGCTTAGAGTAAAATCTAAACTCCTTCCTGTGGCCACTGAAGCCTCCCCATCCTCACAGCGCTTCCTGACTCCCCCTTCACTCTTTCTGCCCCGGCCATGCCACCTTCTCACTGTTCCTCACATGCTCCCAGCTTTTTCCTGCCTTGAAGACTTTCTGATGGCCAGTCCTGCTTCTGGGGACATGGTTCTCCCAGGTCTTTGTAGAGCTGGCTCTCTCTTTTCCTTTAGGTCTCAGCTCAGTTGCCCCCAGGTCAATGCTGCCATTGGGCCACCCCAACTAACCCCTACTCCCTGACCCCCACGTTGACACAACGTCCCTCAACTTTCATTCTGTGCATGGCATGGATCACACGCTGTCCTTCCTCCTTTGTCTCCCTCACTGTGGCATAAGTATGTAAGAGCAGGGACTCAGCATTTCTCACCACTTGTCCCCAGTTCCTCACACAGTGACTGCCCACAGTAGGTACTCAATAAAGGTCTGTTCACTGATGCAGTGAGTGACCTGCTGCAGCTGCTCCTCTTCAGTCTCTCTTGCGGCCTCCACCTACTCTGAAGTCAGAGGACCACTAGCATCCACAGTGTTGGAAATAGCGGAACATTCCCCATGACAATCTGGCTTCTGGCACATTGGGACATCTGATAACATGAAGGCCACTTCTCAGCTTAGGCCCAGTAGGCTGGCGCTGCTTCACCTGAGGTGGTTATGCAGCAGAGGAGAAGCTGAGGGGCCAGAGAGGAGCCGATGAAGCAATGGGAAATTAGCAGCCATGAGAAGCTGCTGCCAGTCCAGGCTGGAGGCACAAAGGGAGGAGGTGGTGTCAGTAGAGCCCAGAGACAAAGTCACTAATAGAAGCTGGAAACCCCGTGGGACAGCCTAGCTGGCTGGAGCTGGGGAGGAGGCACAACCACATGGCGAAGGGGAGAATTACCCGGGGTGGAGGGACTTACCCTGGCTTCTTCCTCCTGCTCTCCAGGCTCCTGTCACTGTTTCCCATAGGCCGAAACCCCAGGTGAAAGCAGATGAAGGTGGAGACTGGGAGCTGCAGCCTGAGTGCAGGTGGAAAGGGGAGGGTGAGGACCAGATCTGGGGGTGAATCAGCCCAGAGCAGCACAGCATGGGTTCCCCAGTAAACCAGGGTTCCCCCCATGCCCTGTTGTCTCATGCCAGGCCCTGCTCACTGATTTACAGTACATATGTAGCTGCTGTTGGATTAGGATTAAGGTTGAGTTTGCAACCCTGGTGTTTCAGTTATCTGTTGCTGCAGAACAAATTATCCCAAAATTAAGCTTCAAATAATCATTTTCTTTATTCTCTGTCTTTATGTATCAGAAATTCAAGCAGGGCTCAGTGGGGCTGTTTTCTCTTGGTGTCTCTCATATGGTTGAAATCAGCTGTTTAGCAGGGCTGGAGTGATTTGAAACCTTGACGGCCTGGTGTCCAAGGTGGCTCTCTCACATGGCTGGCAAGGTCGGCTGGCTGTTGGTTGAGAGTTCAAAGAGCTGTTGTCCAGAACAACTACATGTAGCCATTCCAGCATGGCAATCTTGCATGGCGGCTGGCTTTTCCCAGAGCGTGTACTCTAAAAGATTCAGGCAGAAACTGCATGGCCTTTTCTGACTCAGCCTTGAAATCACACATCATCACTTCTGCTGCCGTCTATTGGTGAAAGCAGTCACACAAGCCCACCCAGACTCAAGACAAGGCTACCTAGATCCCACCTCTTATTGTAAAGAATTGGTGGCCAAATCCTGCTTCAGAGAATGTTCTTTGAGGCGCCAATATGAGTCCTTTTCTCTCCTGACTGTAGTCATTCTTCTTAGATGAACTTCTCTATTACATTCTGGTGACTTTAGCGACCATCTACCTGGCTATGGTTCCCAGTCCTTTTTGCAGCCCAGACCCTCTCTTCATGTATAGATTGGCTACCAGCTGGTCATCCCTCCACCCCATTCCTGTGCAGATGTTGTTTAGACACCTCCAAATGTCTGGACTCAGGTAATTTTGATAGCTGGTTGCTGGTTAGCTATCACTATTCTTCAAAATGAATGCCATATTTCTTACTGTGGCATTCAGAGCCTCCATCACCGCCTGGCATATGGACCCTAATTTGGCTCCAGCCTCATCTGTCTTTGACTTGAACTTTAGGGGTTCACTAAAACCATCTCTAAGTGGTTTCTCCCCTATATACCTTCATACATGCTCTCACATTTGACTGTGTTTTACTCATTTTAAAGACACATAGAGTTACCTCTGAAAGCCTTCCCAAGCACTTGCTCTGTCAGGTTAGGAGAAGTACCTGCCTCGGGGCACAGTAATGGCTCGGCCCAAGTATTCCCTGTATTCCGGGAGCCTGTCTGTGTGGCCTGCCACTGCATCTGCTTCCTGCCTGGCTCTTGTGAGTAGTCAACAAGGAGCCATTTAGTGGATTTTGGAAATCAGTTATATTGAAATTCCCAAAAAACTACAGCTCTCCATTCACACTCATACAGTCCTCTCCCCTTGAATCTTCCTTGGACATGTGGCTTGTTTAAACCAATAGAATGTGACAGAAGTCACCCTGGCCAGTTCGGCCTAAGCCTCAGGCCTGGCAACTTTTTCTTTTGTGTACTCAGGAGTCCTGAGCTCCCTGTTGGGAAGACCACATGGAAAGGCCATGTAGAGAGGCCACATAGAGAGACCATCTAGAGAAACCACAGGGAGAACTGAAGACATCAGATAATAGTGATGCCGCCCTAACATATGACTGGGTTCAGCGGATCTAGTTATCCCTCAGCCATGTGAGCTTTTCCCGAAGTGCCAGACACATAAGTGAAGAAGCTGCTTAGGTGTTCTAGCCTAGCTGACATTATGTGGAAGAGAGACACATTATCTCTGCTGTGTCTTATCCAAATTCTTGAGACAAAGGACAATGAGCAAATAATAATTTAGTCGCTGTTTTGAGCCACTAGTTTGGGGGAATTTTGTTATGCAGCAATAGCTATCTTATACAGGCTGAGTAAGCAGTATTTTATTTATCTGTGGGCCTCACAGAGGAAAGAGTAGAATGTTATTCCCAGCACATATACTCTTACGGCCCAGATCTGGGCTGGCATATTGTGTTCACCCATTTATTCATTCATTTTTTCATTCATTCATTCATTCACTCATTTATTCTTTCACCAGATATTTATTGAGATCCTGCCATGTGCCAGGCTCTGTTCTAGATGCTGTGGATACACTGGTGACAAGATACACAAAACCAAGGGGTTCACATAATTTAAAGTGTGATTTCAGTATAGGAGCAATTATCCTGGGTAATGTAGAAAGGCTGGTCAAAGACAGAGCACAGAAAGCGATAATGTATGATAGAACAGAAGCATAATGTCACACCAGTTGGATTTATATCTCAGCCATTTGGGAGAACATATCGATTTAGAGCCTCATTTTACATGATAAGTGAAAATAAATTCCAGATGGACTAAAGTAAAGTGTGGGAAGAAAATTACACAATAAAAGTCTTGAACATGAAATAAATATTTAATAACCTCTTGGTTAGGAAAGACTTTCTGAACATCAAAGTGGGAGAACAAATCACTAAGGGAAAGATAAATCGGCTTGACTGTGTAAAAAGTTGAATAGTCCATATGTCCAAATTGGGCATGACTAAAATCGAAGTTAAGCAAATAGTAGAGAAAAACATTTGCATCAGGCATGATAGAAAAGTGGCTATCAATGTAATGAAGATATTAATAAGTGAACATGGAATTAAGATGAAAAGCCAATACTCAAAGATGGATAAATAATATGAGAAAATTCACAGAAGAAGGCAAAGAACCAAAAAAGGTGAAGGTCAAGTTTAATCTCCGTAATATTTGAGTAATTTGCCGCTTGAAACACAGAGACATATTCCTTTCCCTGGGAAATCAGCCAAGATGTTTCAAGTATGGTTCCCTAGAGCTGAGAGAAGTCAGGGAAATGGGAGAACCCCTCACTGTGGTTAGGATGAATGAGAATGACCCTTCGGGAGAAGGACTGGGCAGCCTGGGTTCAAAGCCTGAAAATGTGCCTGTCTGTTGATAACCCCTGGAAAGAATCCAGCAAGTGGGAAAATATTTCACTGCAAAGATTTTCATGGCACCATTTTGTAAGAATAGCAAAACAAACAAAAAACAAACGAAATAATCCTATGTCCAAGTAGCATCTGCCAAAGATCCAAAGGATGTTGACTGGTATTTGAAGATAAGAGGCCTCCTCGATAAAAGAAACGTGTGAAATGCTGGCTTAAATTAAGTTAGATGGACTGCTTTATTGCAGGAATTTCCATCAACATAGAGTCCATGATAACTGCACATGTTTTTCTAAATTTCTTCGGCCTATATCAGTTTGCTACTGCTGGCAACGACTGTGGGGATCCTTCCACCTCGTTCTATTGGCCACGTCAGGTCCCAAGACCTGCTCAGATTCAAGGGTGGGGAAATAGACTCCCCTTTGATGGAAGCTGCTGTGAAGTCGGACAGCCAGGGCAAGAAGACAGGGAAGGGTGAAATTTGGAGCCGTTTGTGCAGGCTGCCAGAGCCCTTTCTTAATGGAGTCAATCAGGTAAGGTAAATTACTAGCTATTGTTAACCAAAGAACCCCCACCTCTCAGTGGCGTAATACAATCTGTTCTCCCCTCACCCCCCGGATGTAATGCGGTTAGCAGGGTGGCTCTACATCTGAATCGCTGGGAGACTAGGGCTCCCTCCATCCGGCAGCTCTGGGCTCCTTCAGTCCCCCGCCCCACCCCAGTCCTCTCCATCACGAGCGTTGGAAGAGCTGAGGACCACAAATAGGAAGTTTTTAGGGCCACACCTGGAGGTCCAACTCAACACATCTGCTCACCTGCCATGGGCTCACATGCCTGATGGGAAAGGAGGATGGAAAATGTGGTCCAGCTGTGCTCAAAGGCGAAAATGGAAGCAATTTTGGTGACCAGTTAGAGGGTCTCTGCCACACATGTGGGAACATTCCATATTTGAAAAGAGAAAAGGGTTATTTGTTTTCTTGTTCACTGCTAGTCTCCCTTTGCTATGGATACTCACCACTGCATACCCATCACTCATTCACGGGCTTGGAACTAGTAAGCATTCAGCAAAAGTGTTAAATAGAAAAACAAATGGATAAGTAAATAAAAAATACAGTAACTTAAGAAGATATAATATAATGAATCCTTTAAGACTGATATTTCTAAGGAAATTTTAGGAACATGAGAAATTGCTCTTAGATAAAAGCACTTAGATACGATATGGGTTAGGTAGGTATGAACCCTTTACAACAGGGGCTTAAATAAAGTGGCACTTTATTTCTATCTCACCAATAGATCAAGTATAAGCAGTCCAGGGCTTCACGGCATCAGTATGGAGGCTTCATGGTGTTGGAGATCCAGTCTGCTTTGACCTCTGGCCCTGCTATCCCTATGCTAGTGCCCTGGCATGTATGGTCCAGAGGGCCCCCACCCACCCATGGGTAGGGCAGTGGGAAAGGGAAAAAGAACTTACCCCCATGGCTCTTTTGGAGCATAGGAGAACTGAGAAATGAAATATTAGCTTTGGTGTCTAATTTATTCCACTTTCTGTAGTTCTTAGGGTCATCTCCTTGGTTACTGTCCAGGTCAAAGAGCCAATGTACAGTATGAGGTCGGGTCACAGGTGAGCAGTTGAAGAGAATATAGCTGCTCATTACAGGTTAATATAAATTATTTGCAAAAATGGGCAGGTTACAAATTTGCATATGTAATATGGTCAGAAATATTTAAAAATTCCCATACATAAAATATTAAAAAGTATACTAACATATGTAAAAATATACCCTATGTAAAAAGATAGGAAGGAAATATAATAAAATATGAATGAAGCTGTCTCTAAGAGGTAAGTGAGTTTTCCTTTTTTTTTTTGGTATTTGGCTGAATATTTCACATTTTTCATAATGAGCAAGCATTATTAGATATAAACTTTTAAATGTATTGTGACATATAGAACATCTACAAAAACCCCCACAAAAACCAAAAGGCAAATGCCCAGGGTAAATAAGCAATGAATCATTGAGTGACCACACAGGCATCTATCACCACAGAAGAAAGAGATCGTCAGTGCATTCTAGAAAGTGTTTTGGTCTTTTTTATTCATGAAGCCTGCTCTTCTCTGACAGGTAACCACCATTTTGATTTGATGGAATCTCTTCCTTGCTTTTCTTAATAGTTTTGCTCCCTTTGTATGCTTCCTAAACATTACATTCTAACTTGGACTATTTTTAAACTTCACGTAAATGGAAACCATATTGTATGTACTCTTTTGTACATGGCTTTATTTCTTTCACTCCACATTCTCTTTGTGAGATAAATCCCTGTGTGGCAAATGTTAATATCTACTATATTCCATGCATCTAGTGTATTTCTTTTCATTATTATATAGTGTTCCATTGAATTTGAATATGCTACAATGTACATATCCACTTTCCTCTGATGGACATTTGCTTTTGATTCCCCTGAGGGCTTTACAAATAGGGTAGCTGTGAAGAGCCCTACGCAGGCTTCCTGCATACAATACGGTGTCCCTCCATCATCTCTAGGATACAGGTGGAAGGGCAGAAGTTCTGAGTCACTGGGAGTCTATGCCGAACTGTTTCCAAAGTGATTAAACAACTTCTACTCCTTTAACAATGTGCAAGAGTTTCTGTTGCTCTACGTCTTCACACCTGGTATTGTCAAATTTTGACATTTTTGTCCTTTGTCCTTTGTGGGGAGAGGGGGCTAGAAGGGGAGGAGTGGAGTGGTTTTGCACTGCTGTTTTAATTTGCATTTCCCACTGAAGTTGAGCACCTTTTCATACCTTAACTGTCATTTGGATTTCTTCTTTTGTAAAGTGTCTACTTGAGAATTTTGCTCGTTTTTTGGGGGGGAGGTTGTCTGTTGCTTTAAAGGAGTTCCTTGTTTATGCCCAACTCAAATCCTTTGTTATATATATCCCATATTAATAGCCTATATATAATATATACATCTCCTATATTATGTGTTGCAAATATCTTCTCCCACTCTGTGATCATTTTCTAATGGTATCTTTTTTTAATGGAAATCTCAAACATACAAAAGTAGAGAGAACAGTATAATGAATTCCCATATTCTTATCACCAGCTCCAACAACCATTAATTTATAGCCAAAAATATTTCCTCTTTACCTATACCTATTTCTCCCCCCTTGGATTATTTTAAACAAATTCCTAATGTCTTATTTTAGCCAAAACATTTTTAGTAAGTCAGTAGTCCACGCAATAATGAGCTCTTAAAATATAAATACAAATATAACCATACCGCCCTAAGACATCTTTTGATGAATGTAAATTCTTAGTGTTAGTCAAATGTAACAATCTTGTTTTTTATATTAGTGCTTTTGGGTCTTGATTAAGAAATATTTACCCTTCCTTAAAATTATGAATTTGTAATCCTACATTATCATTTAAAAATGTTTTTTTCTTGCCTTTCAGTCTAGGTCCCTAATCTACCTCGAGCTGATTTTTGTGTATATATTACAAGGTCAGAATCTCATGTCATTTTTATCCATTAAAGCAGCAAGCTATTTCAGTCTACTTATTGAAAAGATAATAATTTTCTCTATTGCTCTGCAGTAAAATCTCTATTACAAACCGGGTGGCCATGTATACATGGGTATATTTTTGGACTCTGTTCTACTCTAGCTCACCAATTACTACATTAATTCCTGTAGCTTTACAATAAATCAAAAGTAGGCTACCTGGTCGGATGAGACTCTCACCTTGTTCTCCTCTAAGAGCATTTTGTCACACTTGACTCTTTAGATTTCTGTATAAAAGTTAGCATCTACCTGCAAGTTTCACAGGAAAAAAACTTTAAAAATCTAGATTATGAATGGATTGAATATATAGGTAAATTCAGAGGAAAACTGATATCCAATCCAATAACATGATATATCACACCATTTACTTGGACATAAAAAAAAGTATTTTATAAAGTTGCCCTGTACAGACTTCTCAGATAAGTTGTTAGATTTATTACTAGATGCTCAACCACTATGCTGATGTAAATGGCTACTTTTTTCTGCTTTTCTTTGGTTTATGGCTGTATCTAGCAATAAAATTTATTTTTGTATATTGATTTTATATCCAGCAACCTAGCTAAACTCTGTGATGAATTCTAATAAATCAGTCTATAGAGTCTTCTGAATTTTCTGTAACCAGAATCACATAATCTATTAATAATGATGCTAATAACTTTTATTTATATTCCTGCTTTATTGCAGAGTTAAAGTCTCCAGGACAAAATGGAACAGAAGTAGGGATAACAGACATTTTTGTCTGTTTTCCAAATCTTAAAAGGAAAGCTTTCAATATTTAACCATTAAATGTTTTAATACTTAACCATAAATGATGTTAGCTGTAGATTTTTGTAGTGTTATTCAGAAAATTTTAAAATTCATGTCTACTAGTTCACTGAGATTTTAAATCATGTGTCGATGTTGAATTTCATCACACACTTTTGTCATCTGTTGAGGGAATTATATGCTGCCACCCTCTTAACCTGTTATTGTGCTGGTTTATATTAACTGATTTTCTAATAAGTCAATCAACCTTGAATTTCTGCCAAAACTCTAACTTGATCATAATCAATTCAAAATTTGCCTCCAGCCCATTCTCCTGGGAATACTGTAAAATAAGTTAGAAATTCACTTTTATCCTATCTTTTTTCCCATTTTTGTCTCTACTGAATTCTGTCTAGTGTCCTTTGATGTAGATTCTTTTTGTAGCTGTGTCCAATCTCTGTTAAACACATACACTGAGTTTTTAATATCAGCGATTTTATTTTTTTATTTCTATATTGCTTTTTGTTTTGTAGTCTAATAATCTTTCTCGCTTTTTATAGCCTCCAGTTCCCTTGTAAAAATTTCAACTTGTGTTCAGTTTTCTTGAAAATACATATAGTCATATCATAACCTCTATATGATAATTCCAGAAATCAGAAGTGTTTATGTATATGTTCTTACATCTGTTGACTGCTTGTTCTCATTCATCATGTCTTAGATTTGTAGGGAGAATCAGCAGACCTAATATAGCTGTTACGTCCAGATGGGATATCAATCTGGGACAAGTCCTAGGTTTACCAGACTCACTCAGGGGATACAAAGATAAGCTGTAAGTTCACAGAAAGGACGAGTGACTTCTGGCTCACTCTTACCTTCAGTGAAATGGCCTTCAGTTCCCAGCTTCAAATAAAGAGCTGATGTTCACACTCCCGTTTGTGAAGACCTGGGCCTTTTCTTATATGGTAGGTGGTTTCTGATTTCTTAGAACAATGTTACTAGTAGCAGAAACCCTGTATTTTTTCTCCTGCAAAATTGACTTTATTTATTTGTTATGCTTTCTGAAATTTAAATAACTATTCTTTCCTGATTATGTAAGTTAAATTTTTTATTTAAAAAACAATGAAAAATACATAAATTTTAAAACCTATCTTAAAAAATGACAGTTACAGTATGAAAGGATGCTCAGCTTCCATGGGAAATGTAAATTAAAACAGCAGTGCAAAACTGCTCCACACCCCTTCTACCTCCCTCCTCCCAGAAAGGACAAAATGTCAAAATCTGACAATACCAAGTATGAAGATGTGGAGCAACAGAAACTCTTGCACATTGCTAAAGGAGCAGAAGTGATTTAATCACTTTGGAAACAGTTTGGCATAGTCTTTCCCAGTGGCTTGGAACTTCTGCCCTTCCACCTGTATCATAGAGAGACTGATGGATGGATGTAGGGCTCTTCACAGCTACCCTATTTTAAGCCCTCATGGGAATCAACAGCAAATGTCCATCAGAGGAGAATGGATATGTACATTGCAGCATATTCATTCAATGGAATACTATGTAATAATGAAAATAAATACACTTGATGCATGTAATAAATATAGTAGCTATCAATACTTGCATCAGGGATTTATCTCACAAACAGAATGTGGAGTGAAAGAAATAAAGCCATATACAAAAGAGTACATACAATATGGTTACCATTTACATGAAGTGTATTTTTTTCTCCCACATTTCATTTCGCTTTGTAGGCAACCACTCTCTCCACTTCCAGACCTCCTCTGGCAGGTCTGATCTGATTTCTGTCCCTAAAAAAGTTTGCTTTTTTTCAGAATGCCATAGAATAGAATCATCTAAGTAGACTTGAGTCTGGTGTGTTCTACTCAGCATGAGGCATTTCTGATTCATCGATGCTGTTGTATCAGTAATCCATTCATTTTTATTGCTGAGTAGTATTCCACTGTGTGGATGTACCACAGTGTGTTCATCCATTCATCTGCTGGAACACATTTGGGTTGTTTCCAGTTGGGGGGAATTATGAGTAAAGCCACTATTCATATGGCATGCTGGGTTGTGTGTGAACCTAAGTTTTCACTTCTCTTGGGTAAATGTCAAGGAGTTGGGTTGTTGGGTCCCATGGTAAGTATATGTTTAACTTTAAAAGAAACTGCCAAACTGCCACTATAATGGCCATACTATTTCATATTCCCACCAGCACTGTATGAGAGTTCTCTTTGTTCTACACCTTTGGCAGCTCTAGATATTGTCAGAGTTGTTGCTGTTTGCCATCCTAATAGATGTGTAGTGGTATCTCATTGTGGTTTTCCATTTTATTTTGACCAAAGAATCAAACTAGTACCTTATCTAGGAAGGGTAAGGCAGGCCCCATGGATTGGTTCCTCTGGTGCTGTGGACAGTTCTCATGCTGTCTATCCAGATGTCCAGATCCTTTTGAATATCATCTCTACATTTTGGGAATTTCCTACTTTAGGAATTAAGCCTTCCCAGTCTAGAAGTCAGAAACCCACTTGCCTAGCCTCCCTTGCTGCTGTGGTACAGGCAAGGGAGAAATTCAATGGTCTCTCTGACATCAGAAGGGACACAGGAAAGCGTGAGTCAGTGAAGGGTGTGTTATCTAGGGGACTGGAGCTTAATCTTGCTGGGGAGTTCTAGGAGACAGTGTAGAACTCTAGAGTTGAGCCATCCAAGGGGTGAGGGAGCTGGAGTATTTATCCACTAACTCCCATCAATTGCTGGTAGAGGGCTGCTACTGTGGGCATTAATTCCCTGGCCTTCTCCAGCTCTTGGGCAGAGTGGGTTCCAGCAGTCAGAATGAGCCCTCCAGAAGACAGTCTCAGAGCTGACAGTTGGAAGCCAGATGGTGTGCTTGGAAATGGTAAATACGGTGGGGATATGGGTGAAGCACCGACAGCATCCTTGACATGCCGTTTCTAGGGATTGTGCCTCCCTCCCTCCCTTCACATCTGTGTTCTCATGGATCCTGCCATCTTCTTGCAGACTTCACCTCCACCCCAGCCACAGATGGTTGGTTTGGTGTGGGCAGGTAATTCATGCTAAGCCAATTTTCTTCTTTTTCCAGGATTCTTTTTTTTTAAATTATGGGGCCAGCACGAGTGAGCTATTGATGACAGAAATGCTACAGTTCCATAAGGAACAGAGAGGGCTGAACAAAGCTGGCCCAGAGAGAATCAGAGACAAGCTATGGAGAGAGCGTCCTGAAATCAGTCCAGGTCTGTCTGAAGGCTCATCACCCTTTTCCTCTGATGTTTGTGTGCTCAGCTTTCTCTTTAGAGCACGTGGGCATTAACCTTCGAATCTTCACACCCTTCACCCTCTAAACTCGGCTAGTCAGGTTGGGCATTTGAAACTATGTCAGATAAGATATATATTTGGAAAAAAAAAAGATATATATTTGGCCACAGTAACAAAATTCCACAAATAACAGTGCAGTTTCTATTGTCTGTTACTTTGCAACAGACCATCCCAAAATGCAGTGACTTAAAACAGCAGTGATTTATTATTTCTTATTCTGTGAGCTGACTGGGAGGTTCTTCTGCTTCACGTGGTGTTGCCTGGGGTCACTCAAGTGGCTGCATTGGCTGGTGGCTGGCATGGTATGGAAGACCCAAGATTACTTCTTCCATCTGCCTAGGACCTTGGCACTTGGTGCTGGCCGGGGTGCCTTGATCCTCCACCATGTGGCCACTCTACATGGGTCTCATTTTCTAGGGCCTCTTTGTGTGACCTCCTCTCCAGGAAGGGAACTTGGATTTTCTTACAACATGGCAGCTGGTTTCCAAAAGAGTCAAAGGGAAAGTTGTGAAGCTTCTTAAGGCGTCGGCTCAGAATGCATACAGCAGCACTTCCACTGTGTTTTTAGTCAAAGCAAGTCGCAGGGTCAGTTCAGATTCAAGGAGAAGGAAAATGAATTCTCTGCCTCCCGATGAGAGGGACAGCGTACGTCTATTGGGAAGAAGAAATTCTTGGTGACTGTCTTTGGAGACTACCTGCCTCGAGGGGTGCAAACAAGGTAGAAGTTTCTCTCTCACATGCAGTCCTGGACTGACGTGGCTCCTCCAAGGTGATGGGCACTGAGCCTCCTATCTTGTCGCTCTTTCATCCTTATGATGCTTCCTCATCCACTTGTTCCAAGAGGGCCCCTCCCACAATCAGATTTCAGCAAAAGAGAAAATTGAAGGAGTAGATGTACCCTTCCACAAAGACTATGACCTACAAATTGCCTGTTCACTTCCCACACTGCCCATCAGCCAGAATGAAGTCATACGGCCACTCTAAATGCAAATGAGGCCAGGAAGTACAGTCTTCAGTTTGGTGGCCAGATGTCCTGCTAAAAATTCCATGGAAGAAGGAGCCAGGGAGATATTAGGGGACACTAACACTTCTTATTTGCCAAGTGATTAATTCAAGAAGAAATAGTGGACATTGCGGAACACCCTTAAACTTTAGCAGAGATGAGGAGCCATGTTTAATCCAACCTGTTGCCACTCATGGTTATTTAGTCCCATATCCAAAGAATATTTATTGAGCATCTCCTATGTGTGTTGGGATTACAGCAGTGAATAAGCAGAAAGGTCCCTATTCTCATGGAGTTCCATTCTAGAGGAAGTGGTAGGCAGTAGAAATGTGAACACATAAATCAGAGAATTTCAGGTATGACAAGTACAGGAAGAAAATGAAATGGGTTGTGGGAGGTGACTTTAGCAGTGGTGTTCAGGGAAGGCCTCTGTGAAGCTGTGATATTTACGCTGAGACCTGGAGGATGAGAAAGGGCCAGTAATGCAAAGACCCTGGGAAAAGCAGGGGGAACAGCAGGTGCAAAGGGTCTGAGGTGACAATGAGCTTGACTTATTCGAGAAACATCAAGATGGCCAGTGTAGCTGGAGGAGGGGAAGACAGGTAGGAGGGGAGGACAGAGGGATTGGTGGGTTTTTATGGGAACATATGTTTTTAATTCTCTTGGATAAATGCTTGCTTCTGTTGAATTGCTGGGTCTCTGGGTAGGTGAATATTCAACTTTATGAGAAACGACCAAACTCTTCCAAAGTGGATTTTTTTACATTCCCATTAGCAGTGTATTAGATTTCCAAGTGCTCCACATCTCTGCTGACGCTTGTCAGGGTCAAACTTTTTAATTTTAGTCTTTCTCGTGGGGATGTAGTGCTCTCCCATTGTGGTTTTGATTTGCATTTCCCTAATGCCAAAGGATGTCGAGCACTTTTTCACATGCTTAATTGGCCACTCGTATCTTTTTCTTTCATTAGGTGTCTGTTCAAACTTTTGGCCATTTAAAAAATTGATTCTTTGTATGATTTTTCAAAAAGTTTCCTCTGGTAGCTGTGGAGAGGATGGGCTGTAGGGGGCAAGTGGAAGCAGGAGAGTGGGGAGTGGCTATAGCTTCTCCACAGGTGAGCTTGTCCCAGGCTCAGCACATTGCCTGCTTTCTGGGGAAGTGCCTTCCCTAACTCTTGGGCTGCTGCCAGGGGAGATTGAGACACTTTATAGATGTCATCGGCATGGGAGCAGCCCTGCTTCCTGGATTCTGGCACTGGAGGGGATGGTGCCCAGGGTGCCCTCCAGCTCAGCCTTCTTTCACCCAATGGGGGGACCTTATCTGCCCATGGAGCAGAGACCAGTCCAGGCTGGCAATCTGTGGTCTGCATACAGTCATTCTGGTTGCTAAAATACTGAAATATTCACTTCTGGTTGGTAGATATCCTCTACCCCACATCCCACAGATATATCTGCCACCGCACAAATCCGTCCCCTTGGGACACCTCAAACTGCCCCACATCTCAGCAACTAAAAAGGGGCTCCAGGACTCTGACCCAACCTTACAGCTGTGGCTGCTCATGCAGATGGTACCTGAATGTGTTGGCTATTAGACTGGATCTGGGGACAGCCGGGGTCTGGCTGAAGTTGGGAGGTTCACATCAGGCAGCTGAGGGCTTGAGGGAAGAGTTGTATCTAGGAGTGCCCAGAACTGGAGGCTTGAAGTACTAATAACAGTGACAGTAATGATTAACATTAACATTCATGGAGTAGATACAGGGTGCCAGGCAAGCATTAGTCTAAAAGACCTCACAAACTTCACAAAATGCAGACCATACAGCAGCCTGGCCTCTGTTCCTGTCCCAGGACCCACAGTCTGCTCCATGCCCAGCCAGAGGGAGCCCTGAACACCTGAGTCAGATGGAGGCCCTGCTGGCTAAGAGCCTCTTCTGGTCAGGATTGTCCCTGGCTCTGTGGCTTCAGCCGCCGTGAGGCCTGGCGCGCTGGCAGGACCTGCAGGGCCTGTGAGGTCTGTGCTCACTCCAGACCTGGTGGTGGGGTGGCGGTGTGTTGGTTCTTCAGCACCAGGGCTCGGCCAGTGCGTGGGCAACAGCTGCCATTAGCATCCAGTGCTGCCCTGGCCTGGACTGGGCCCTGAACGTCCCCGACTCCAAATCCCCTCCCCCCACAGATGGGCCACGCTGTGCCTGTCCCATGACCAGCATCCAGTTTCCCCTTTTCTCTCCTGAGCCAGGCCCAGGGAGCTATGGGGTGTGACGCCTAGACGGGGGAGGGGGCTTCCTGATGGTGGCCCGTCCCTCCCCAAGTGCTGCAACCTCAGGTTCCTCCTTCCCTTGCCCCAGGCGGGCTCCTGCTGAAGGCTAGAAGTCCTGTCTCTTCCTGGGTGGCCTTCCCCAGTCCTCACTTCCGCCTATTTCTTCATTTGTTGGGGCAGCCCTGGCCTGCCCAGTGGTTGCCACGTTGTTGGCCACCTGCCTCACCTCAAACCCCACCCTGTGTCTGTGCCTTGTGCATCTGTGTGGTACTCTATCCCTCTCCCTCTTTCTCTGCCAGGCCATCGCTTTCTCCTTCCCTGTCTTTCATCTCTGCTCTTTTTTCTTTCTCTCTAAGGGTCAACTCTCTGTCTTTGGGTCCTGGGTTCCTTTCCCATCTTTATTTGCTGTGTGACCTTGGGCAGATATCTTTGCCTTTCTGTGAAATGAGGAGTGTTGTGGGGTTAAATGAATTACTTGTCGTTAGTGCCCATATACTGATAGCTTTCTTTTAATATCCTGCGAATATTACAAGGTTCTGATTATTAAATAATTATAGCTGGTGCTTATAAAAAGCTAACAATTGTCAGATCCTGTTCTAGAAATATTAACTCGTTTGATCCCCACAAAAACCTATGAAGTAGTACTGCTTTACCCCCCATTTTACAGATGAGGAAAAAAGTCCAGAGAGGTTGAGTGACTTGCTCAAGGTTGCCCAGCCAAGAAGACACAGAATTGGCTTTAGTCATCATCAGCCTCTGACCTTCCGGTTATAATGTCTGACCCCAGATTGAGAGTGGAGACGGAGTTGCCATGTGTATCCTTTGCCCTTCCTGTCCAGTCACTGGGGGCTACAGCATGGCCCCGGGGGTGTCTGGGCCTTATTCCTTCTGGTGTTATCTGTCTCTGTCCCTCCTCCCCTATTGTCCCCTCCTCCTCCTCCTGCCACCACCCACCTCAGACTTCCTCCTTCACTTGGTTGGACGCTACACCACATCCCACTGGGCCTTGGACTGTGGGGTCCAGCAGTGTCTCCTGCGTCATGGGGGAACGTGGACCCCCTAGCAGGCTCCTGCTCCTGCCTTTCCTTCTGACTGTGGGTGGTGAGTTTGGGGCTTCTGCAGCTCCCTCCAGAGTCCCGGGGCTCAGTTTGGGGCAGGGCAGGGAGAAGGGTGGAGAGACCTGAAGGAGAGGGTTGGGATGCAAGCAGATCCCCAGCACCCTCAAGCCCTATGGATCTCTCCCAAAACCCGAACCCCCAAGATTTGGCCCCCGTAGAAGCAGGGGGAGGAGACTCTAAGGGTATTGCAACAGGACAAGTCAGTGCAGAAGTAGCACAGTCCAGTGGCCTTGATGCCAGCCCGCAGGTCCCACTAGAGGTTGCTTTTCACCCTTGCTTCCTGGCTGTCAAGACCGACCTTCCCCACCTTCTGTGCCCACTCTCCAGTCATAGCCCGTGCCTCAGTTTACCTTCTTTTTCTCTCCTCAGGTCTCAACCTTGTCCAGGCCCAGAGCGGTAGGCCTAGATCCTGCAAGCCTCTTACCTGTCTTCCAAAGACATCCCCATCTCTGTCCCTTCCTCTATCTTTCCAAACCTCCCCCACTGACACCTCTTCCCAATTCTCAACTCCTACTGACCTCTCCTGACCCCTGTGCCACATTCCCAGAATGCAACTGCTCTGTGGTGAGCCCTGGTGTGCTGGCAGGGATTGTGCTGGGAGACCTGGTGCTGACCCTTCTCATCGCCCTGGCAGTGTACTCCCTGGGCCGGCTGTTCCCTCGGGGGCGAGGGGCTGTGGAGGGTGAGTGGGGCTGGCAGGGGATGGCCTGGGACACTCTGAGGACTAGCCTGGATGGGAGGGGTAAGCTCCCAGGTCACAACCATCCAGAGGACAGTGATGGAGGGGTTGATTTTGCATCAGCAAAATGGCCCTAATTTGCCGCCTTGTCTGTCCCTGCACCCTGTGCCGCTCCCTTTCCCCCAGCAGTGACCCGGAAACAGCACGTAACTGAGACAGAGTCGCCTTATCAGGTGAGAAACCAGCTTCTTTTTCACATCTCACTCCTGACCAGTGGGTGTCTCTCTTAAACACCCCCAGTCCCTTCACAACCCAGACCCTAAAGCCACTTTCTCAGGAGCTCCCTGAACGCTTGGAGACTACTGGGGCATCTGTCGAAAACTGCTTTCAGTGATCAAACAGGACTTGTGTTCAGCGTACAATGTGTGAGGAAATAGCCTGGCCTTTGCAAAGGCCAGTGCAGACGTTCATCAGAGGGCCGGCTCTGGATTGCTCTGGAAAAGCCTGACCCAGGGCAGGCTGATTTCTGGGAGAAGCTTTCACAGGGGCAGAGGATATAATGCAGCTCTAGTCTGGCAACTCTAAAGGGAGGAGTTCTGGAATTGGACGGAAGGGATCCAGCTTCCCTTTGAGAAGCTGACAAAAGCTAGGGACTCCTCAGAAAAATCCACACCCACAAATTACGAAATTGTCCATATAATTTAGGGGTGGTATGAGGATCCTTGAAACCTTTCTTAAGGACCATGATGCAGATAGAGGTGTCTCTAGCTCTGAGAACCAAATGGAAGCCAAGCCGACCGTTTTCCACAAAGATGCAGACAAAGACCCATCATTGGTATATTTCAGGGATTTTGCCTGAGGGCTGCTTCTTGGGGCCATAGACCCTCCCACAGTTTTGAGCCCTGCTCTGTGAAGTCTGTTTTACATCTGCAACCAGCTCTGTTTTGCCCCACTTGTGGATAGAAAGTCTCTTTATAAAGCGTAAGAATCTTGAGTTTGATTCTATGAGGTCCCAAAGACTGAGGGGCTTTCTAGTTACAGGGGGCAGTGAAATTTTAGGGCAAGCATTACTTTAATTTTTCATCTCTTCGTTGGAATTAGTTGAGCATTCATATGGGCTGGATGCTGGCCCACAGCAGCAGAGCTTATGCCCCAGCTGGGGAGATGGACTTGAAGCAAATTACCAAGATCATTTTTGGGAAGCAGTAAATAAAGCAAGCTAATGTGACAGTGACTGAGGTATAGGGGGAAGAAAATATAGATGGGGAAATCAAAAAATGCCTCTCTGAGGAACTGATAGTGAGCTGAGACTTGAAGGGGGAGAAAGAACCATCCTTATAAATATATAGGGACCAGTGTTCCAAGCAGAGAGAACAGCGTGTGCAGAGGTAAGGAGGCTGTGGCCAATGACAAGGCAGAGGAGAGGGGAACACTGAAGGTACTTGAATAAAATCCAGATCTCTTCCATGGCTGCAAGGTTGAAGAAACTGCCAGGGGATTTGCAGGCCAAAGGCTGGAGTTTATTGGTGGACCCCTTCCCCTAACAGTTCGGACACTACCCATCCCTTTAGGAACTCCAAGGTCAGAGGTCAGATGTCTACAGTGACCTCAACACACAGAGGCAGTATTATAAATGAGCCCAACCCATGGCAGTCAACAACCTGATGCCTGGATCCTATGACTCCTGATGCCTACCCACCACCCTACTCCTACTCTCACCAAGATGCAGATCCACAGAGTGCTCTCCCTGAGATATCAGACCTCCCTCCACCATTGCCCCCAAATAAACACGGAGCACAAAAACACTGTTGAGTTATTTCAGATCCCTGGACTGAGGGGATGGGGATATGCGGGGTTCTGGTGGGTTGGGGGTCATGGGCCCAGAAACAGTAAATGGGAGGGAGGCTTTGAGGACCCTAGGGTTCCTTGAGGAAGAATTAGAACTAGAAAGATTTTAATTGCTTTATTCCAACCCTAAGGTGGGAGGGGGTTTCTTGTGCCACCACACATAATCCAGGATGAGAGGGTTAGAAGTCAAAGGTCAGTTACAGGGGGTCAGCCCCTGCCAGGCATGTTGATGTAGACTTTGCCATCTTCTGGGGGTGGGGGAAGAAAGCACATGAGGCCTGACCACCCACATCCCTACCTCCCTGGGGACCCCCTGCCTCAGGGGTTTCCTCAGGAGTTCCCCCAAGCACTGCCCCCAGGGTTTCCCCAGCACCTCCTCCAGGGCTTCCCTGGGAGCCCCCTTCCTGGGGACCTCCTCCCTAGGGACACCCCCCACTCCAGTCCCACCCCGCTCCTGCCCTCACCTTGGGTGGGCCTGCCACGGGGGCGTGTGCACACACACACCACAGCCACAATGAGCAGTGACAGCACAGCATCAGCAGCCAGGAGGCCAGCCAGGAGTGGCAGGGACAGGGGCCCACATCCGGAACAGGAACCTGGAGGGTGGGAGTCAGGACAAGAAGGCTGTTGAGGGGTGGTTCCAGATCCTTGAGGCTGTGCTTTGGGCAAATGGGCAGAGGGAGTCCCCAAGGGGCATTCTAGATTCCCTGGAGTTGTGCTTGGGGGGTGAAAGGGGAGACAGAGACCCAGAGGGAGGTGGGGGTATCCCAGCATATTGAGGCATCCTGGGTTTTGGGCATGGTGGGTGCTCCCAAAAAGAGGCTAGGGGCAAGGGGGCAAGACCCTGGGGCCTCAGGTGGGTGATGAGGGTGGTAAGATAGGGACACGAAGAGGGCTGCAGATCCTCTGGGGGCTCCAGTTTGGGGATGAGAAGTGATGGTGACCTGGAGAGTAACTGGGGGTGTCCCAGGACCTCAGGCCATACGGTGGGTACCAGACGGAAGCAGTGCCCAGGATGGCATGACAAAGGGGAAGGATTTCTCAAATGACAAAGGTGTTGATTTCTCACCTGGGGTTATCTGAGCTGCAGCCACTTAGGAAAGAGAGGGAAGGTGCATCAGCGGGTAGAGGTGGTTCCTAAAATAGGGTGCAGGGAAAAGAGGTATCCTGAGAAGTAACCTCCCCTCTGGAGATACCAAATGAAACAGGCCAGATGGGAAGCAGAGCTCCCAGAGAAACAGAGACAGGAAACCAGGGGCAAAGGAAGAGACCCAGCAGTGAGAGGGGAAGATTAATAGGCAGCCACTCCAGACACAGCTTCCCTCCCCAAAGAACCAGGGCCTACACTGAATGTATCTCCTGGAAGGAAGGGGCCCTGGGGGAAAGACCTGCCCTCAGCACCCCTCCCTTCAGAAGCCATCCAAGCTGCCCCTTTCTCAAATACTCTGCCTGCCAGCCCCACCCCCACCCCGTAAAGGCTGGCTTCACCTGGGAGCAAGAGCAGAAGCAGGATGTCGCCTGGAGGGCCCATGGCGGGATGGGGGCTGGAAGGGGCCTGGTAAAGGGCTTTGGTCCAGAGAAGTCCTGAGGAGCAGTGGGGGTGTAGAGAGACAGCAACAGCGGATGTCACCCTGCTGCTGGCAGCCACCTGCTTCCTGTGTATGTGCGTGGGAGGGAGAGAGGTGGTGAGTCCCTATGACTACCTTTGGGGACAAACTCGGGGGAGAGTAAGAGGGACCAGGAAGGCTGCTATGATTGTCCAAGTGGGAGGTGACAGGTGGACCAGCATATGGGAACTGGGGAGATTCTGGAAAGATTTAGAGGTACAGCCAACAAAATCTACAGATGGAGTGGATGTGGGTGCGTATGAGAGAGAAGGACCCAGGATGGCCAAAGCTTCTGGCCTAAGCAACTTAAAAAATGAAGCATCCTTTGACAGAGATGGAAAATGAGGGGAAGCAGATTTAGGGCAAAAGTGTCATAGCTGGGGCACCCTGAGTTGGACAAGTTAGAGGACAGGTTGAATGACCACAGCTGCATCCATGAATTCAGGGGATCAGTCTGGTCTGGAGATGTAAATTTGGGGTGTGATGGCTTTAAAGCCATGAGACTGGATGAGATCACGAAGGAAGTGAGTACAGAGGAGTGACACATACCCCCCACCCCCACCATGGGTGAAGAGGAGGAAACAGCTAGAGAAACCGAGAAGGAGCAGCAAATGAGGGAGGAGAATGAGAGAGCATGGAGTCTTGAAAGCAGGGGAGCAATATGATTAATGTGATCACCAAGACAGGAACTGAGAATAAGCTGCCTGCCCTGGAATGTCAGTTGGCTTGAAGGCTGGGAATTCCTATCTGGTTAGTTCACAGCACCCAGCAAAACGCCTACCATGCAGTAATAAATGATGTTTAATGATAAATGAAGAAATGACAACTGACTTCTGTAAAAGGAGGAGATGATGTGGGGAAAATGGAGAAATTTTGAGTCCATCTATATCATTCTTACCCACAGACCTTTCCTCCCGCCAGACCAGGAAGTCCAGACCTCCACCCCTTCCTAGCCAGGGCCCAGGAATAGAGGCCACCTGCATGCACCCCCTTGGTCAGAGCCAGAATTCCAGGCCCCCAGTGCTTTGCTCCATCCACTAGGTAGTCCACTACCCCAGGCTCCTTCTCTCTCAGAGCAGAGATGGGGCATCCAGCTCCCTCTCCAGGGAGACCCAAGAGTAGGGCCCTGAAAGTCAGCCCCGCCCATTCAGAGCGGGGTTTGCTTAAGCGTGACGCGGGGACTCCCGGGCCTGTGGGCGGGGCCCTGACTAGGACTGGGCGTGGCCAGAACTCCAGTTTAAAAACTAGCGGGGCCGCCGACCCTAGATCGGGGACCCGGCGGCGGCTCCGCGGGGAAGCAGCGAGGCTGGCGCAGCGCCGAGGCCGGGGCCCTGGGGGCCCGCAGTCCGCGCCACGGAATCCCCGAGGTAATGTAGGGGTGGGGAAGTGAGCTACGCTCGGCCCCCTAAGAGTGAGGGTCTGGGAATCTGAACTTCAGGCCCTGAAGGACGGAGCTGGAGCATCAAGTCCTAGGTCCTGAGAGTGAGGGTACCCGGTATTTGGAGGGGCCCGGGGATCCGGAATCCTGAGTCCCGGGAGTGAATGGGCTGGGAGTTCGGAAAGAACGGGCTGGCGGCCCGGACTCCTAGCTCTAGAAAGAGCGGATTGAGTCCGTGGGGGCGTGGTTGTTTGAAATCTGCCCCTGGTCTCTGTGGGGGCGGTCCGGTGCCTGGCCGCAGGGGTCCCTGCTGGCCTTGACCTTGTCCCCGCCCTGGGATTTCCCGAGTCGCCACCCGTCCCGGGTACCCGGCCTAAGCAGGAATTCCCCGCGTGCGGGGATTCCACGAGCACCACGCTTGGCCGCGCGCCCCGCCTCCGAGCCGGACACCTGAGGCGCACCACCCGGAGAGGAAGGGGTAGATGGAAGATTCCCTTGGGTGAGCGCCGTGACGTCAGCGCGTCGCGTCTGGGCAGTTTCCGAGACGGCCCTCCCCCGCTTAACCCTTCCTCCGCCGGAACCCGGGCTCGGAAGGGTGAGGGTTGAGGGCTCGGACGTGCGAACGAAGCGATTGGAAACTGGGACTCCCAGGTCCTGGGGAGGAGGAGGTTGAGGGCCCGGACTCCTGCACTCCTGCGGGATGGGGCTGGACTCCTGTGCTTGAAGGGATGGCCGAGTTTGGATCTCCCAAGCCCCAATCAGCTACGGGCCTATTGATTCCTCGGGAAGAGGGGCTGGGACTCTAATCCCTGGTTTCCCGTGGAAAGAGTTTCAGATCAGCTTCTAGGGCAGAGAGAAGGTGGGAACCTGGATGTGCGTTTCCAGGGAATGATGCCCGGCGATCCCCGAGGCTTTAGGACTACGAGATCTGGGGGGTGGGATTTTTCACGGAAGTGGTGGTGGTGGTGGGTGCAGCAGAGGGGCGCCCTCCTCCTCCTTCCTCAGTTTCCACGACGCTGGTGGAAAGTTGGGTCAGAGGGGAAAGTGCGGAGCAAAGGGAAGGAAACGGCGGAGGCGGGCGCCGCACCCAAAATCTTAGCTTGGCCTTGGAGTTCTCAGGTGGCATCAGTGTGCCAGTTTTTCCGCGCGGGAGGGCGAAGAGTGCTCCCAAAACCCCTCCCCGGCGCCGTCTAGTGACTTGAGGACGCCTGATTACTTATTTTCCCTCTCCTCCTGCAGTGAGCCGGAGTGAACGCAGCCACTGCCCATCACAGACCGTGAAGAAGCTCCTGGAAGAACAGAGGCGCCGCCAGCAGCAGTCTGACGCTGGTGGGGTACCGGTGAGGCCCGTAAAGCCCTGTAAACTACAACTCTCATGAGGCTATGGCCCGTTGGGCAGGGACTTGCAGGTTTACCGGGCCCTCAGGGCTGATGAGAGATGAAGTCTTGACTTAGATGCGCTATAGGTGGGGAATGGATGCTGCAGAATCTGTCAGATAAATTCAACCTTGTTCTTTTTTGTTTCTGCTTCTGCAGGGACAGTTCCCGCTGCCTCTGGCCCAGCCCCTGACCCCATCTGTGAATGAGGGTGAGGCTGGTAAGTCTGGAAACTCACCTAGTTCCCTCAGCAACCAGTCCCAGTTTCCCTCAGGGACTCAAACATCCCAACTCTGAGTTTGGGAACTAAGGAGTTAGTCCCTCATTCTTGCTGGGACCTAGTAGAATTTTGATCTCCCAGTTTCCCTTGAGCCCAGCAATCTATGCACATAGTCCTTTGGTGTCACAAGCACCCAAGGTTCCCAGCCTTTTGGTGCTCTAGGAGTCTAAGCCCTCAACCCTGCAGTGTCCCAGGAGTCCAAGCTTCCAACCCCTTGGTGTCCCAGGATTTAAGATCCCAGCCCCACGGTGTCTTAGAAGTGCTAGCTCTCAGTTCCTTGGGTGACTCCAGGCCCTCAAACAGGTCCTCCAGCCTCAGTCATGACTTCCCCAACTCTGGTAACAGGCCTGGTCCTGCGCCTCCTCTTATATGCAGGCCATACTCACTTCCCAGCACATCAGGAGACTGTGGGTTCTGGACTTGGCAGCCTGGCCCCCACCACAGCCTTTCCAGACTGGGACCCCAACACGCATGCTGCCTGCACAGACAGCCCTTATTCTTACTCTGCTTCTGCTGCTGAAGGTGTCCTGACTTCTGACTTCTACCCACCCTTGGACTCAGGGTGGCCATGTCCATTTCCCCTGGGGATGGAGGTGAGACACAGAATGGGAACAGGATGCTGAAGGGCCCCTAAAATCCCAGTTGCCCTTTTGCTGGATTAAGATCCCATTCTTCAGATGGGCAAAACTGAGGCCCAAAGGTCCAAGGTCACTTGGCATAGATGGGATGCAGGTGCTGTGTATGTGTTTGTGTGTGTGGTGGGTTGAGAAGAGGGAATCCTCAGCTGACTAGCTGTCCCCACTGCTTGTACCCTTCAGGAACCCTTGGAGACCCGGCTTTATACAGAACCTTCCCTGCCACAGGCAGGATCCTGGAGAGGTTCTGGACTCCCGGCAGGACCCCCACAGTTGACTCCTGTGGTCCCTGGACCAACCCTGGAAACAGCCCGTGCTCACATGCTGGCTTTGGGGCTACAACAGCTACTGGCCCAGGATGAGGAGGGAGACACGTGAGTATAAGGTCATGGAGTCTGAGAGTTCCCGGCTCAGCTGGGATGCTATGCTCACTGCGCCCCCTACCTGCTCTCAGGCTCCTGCACCTGTTTGCTGCTCGAGGGCTGCGCTGGGCGGCGTATGCTGCAGCTGAGATGCTCCAAGTGTACAGACATCTGGACATTCGTGAGCATAAGGGCAAGGTGAGGGTCAGGGGCCTGGACTCCCAGACCTGAGGGCAAAGGGTCTGGGGGCCTGGATTTCGGGTTTTCAGAGCTAGGGGCCTGGGGGCTCAGACTGACCTTTTCTGCCCCTTGCAGACCCCTCTCCTGGTGGCTGCCGCTGCCAATCAGCCCCTGATTGTAGAGGATCTCCTGAACCTGGGAGCGGAGCCCAATGCCACTGACCATCAGGGACGTTCTGTTTTGCATGTGGCCGCTACCTATGGGCTTCCAGGAGTCCTCTCGGTATGGCCAGCTGGCAGGTGGGGTGAATGGGATGGACTGGTTGCCCAGATCCTGGCTTCTAGGACTAGGAGAATTAGAGAGATGCTAATCCATCATTCTGCTTATCTTCCTCCCAGGCTGTGTTTAACTCAGGGGTTCAGGTTGACCTAGAAGCCAGAGACTTTGAGGGTAAGTTGGGTGGTGGGCAGGACAGGTGTGGCAGTGGGGTTGGGTGCTCCAGATGCAGAGTCCTCACTCTTTCCATTCTGCAGGCCTCACCCCGCTCCACACAGCCATCCTGGCCTTCAATGTTGCTATGCATCCACCTGACCTATGTCCCCGGGTGCTAAGTACCCAGGCCCGAGACAGGTTGGCTTGTGTCCAAATGCTGCTGCACATGGGTGCTGATCACACCAGCCAGGTGAGCTGGGCCATGGGCAGCTGGCCCCTAGGAGGGTGTGTGGTAGGGGGGCACTTGGATGTCCAGGTGCTCCAAACAAACGCTGAATTTGTTTCTTCCCAGCTGTGTGACCTTGAGCACAAAACTTCTCTGTGTCCCAGTTGTCAACTAGGAATAATATTACAGATCTTAGCTTATATTTATCAAGTACTTCCTATTCATTGAGCACTGAAATTCATGGATTAGCTAATTGAATCATCACAAACAAGCTTTGGCTTGTGTGCTATTATAATTTTCTCTGTTCCTTGATAAGGTAACTGAGGCACAAGGAGTCAAAAATCTTATAGTTTGTGAGAGACCCAAGTGGTCTAACCCCAGAATCCAGCTCTTAGCAATCATATTATACTTCCTTATCCTGACAACAGCCTCCCAGGCTGGCTGAGAATTAAACAGCCGCTTACTGTTTTGTTTTGATTTTTAGTTAAAGAATTTTGAACACAGATAAAGTACAGAAAATAATGTAATGAATTCCCTGTACCCAATAGCCAGCAACTCATAGCCAACCCTGCCCCATCTATTCCTCCACTTTCCTACATTGTTTTAAAGCAAATTGAAGCATATAACTATCTATAAATATTTGTTTTTTTAAGACATAAGAACTCTTTTAACATCAGCAACACTATTCCACCTTAAAAAAATTAACAGTCTCATAATATCAAATATCTTGGCTGTGTTCAAATTTCTGTTTGGCTCTCAGGTGACATTTATTTTTCATTTAAAAAAATGAAACAGGGATCCAAATAAAGTCCACATACTGTGATGATATGACATTTGAAGTCACTTTTCATTTAGAGCCTCCCCCTGTACCTCTTTGTCTTCTCTTAATTTATGTGGTGAGCCAACTAAGTTGTTTTGCCCCATATTAACACATACAATTTTTGATCTTCATGATCATTACAAACTCTTGAAAGGCACATAATAAAGTTCCATTGTGGGAAATGTCTTTGCTTCAAAATATGAAGAGAACAACTCAATATGGAAGTAGATATAGGCTTAGTTTGTACACTGATTAATGCTGCTCAGCTCCCATCCTCGTAGATCAAGTATTGTCATTGTGGGATGTGGGTGCATTGTACTCTGCTCAAAAAAATACAGGGTGGCCAGGGTACCTGCTAGTCCAAAGAACTCCTTTGGAAGATTAGATAAGGAGCCTTTTCCTCAAAGGCACTTGGGCCTGAAAATTGTCATAATGTAGAGTCGTGTGATACTTACGATGTGAATGACACTCTCTTAAATGTGGTACTTTTGTACAGTCTACAACACAACTGTATAAGGCATCCTTGGGTATTTCCAAAGGACAGACAGGGTTTCTAAAGGCCCTTTGGTTCCAAGCGAGGGGGCCTGGGTGTGAGGACTGGCCTGACCTCTGCTGTTTCCCTCCTTACAGGAAATCAAGAGCAACAAGACAGTTCTGCATTTGGCCGTGCAGGCTGCCAACTCAACCCTGGTTCAGCTGCTGCTGGAGCTGCCCCGGGGAGATCTGAGGGCCTTTGTCAATATGAAGGTGGTGTCTAGGATGGAATGTGCAGATTGTGTGAGATAGGGTGGCGAAGGTCAGGGGCATGTTGGGAACGTTGACGGCTCTGGCTGTGGAAGGAATAATGTATGGGACATGGACAGAGACTGTGTAGGATGTGAACATGAACTGGGGGGATGTATAGAACATAGGCAGAAGGGTGTGAGGAATGTGGCAGTGGAGGGGTTCTGGGATGTGAATAGTCATATGGGATGTGAAGGCATAAGTGTGGGTGATGTTGAAGGCTCAGGCCAGCTGCATCTGAATCCTTATCAGTCCTCCCCACATTGGCCCCAGGCCCATGGGAACACAGCCCTCCACATGGCAGCTGCCCTGCCCCCTGGACCGTCCCAGGAGGCCATTGTGCAGCGCCTGCTGGCAGCTGGGGCAGATCCAACACTGCGCAACCTGGAGAATGAGCAGCCTGTCCACCTGCTGCGGCCCGGGCCGGGCCCTGAGGGGGTAAGCACTGAGCCCACCCTGACTGTAGGGGGGGGTCTCTGACCTAATAGGGTGAACCCTGAACCCACCCATTCCTGACTTCAGAGGGTGACTTACAATCTCAGAGGGTGATCTTGACCCCTCCCTAACCCTGACTTCAAAATATGACCTCTGACCCATGTTTGATCCCTTACCTTGTAATGGTGATTTCTACTTTGACCCTGACCTCAAAATATGACCTCATGTTAACCCAGAATCCTGACCTCAAAGTGTGAGCTCTGATCCCAAGTGTTACCTCCAACCTCCTACCCCTAACCTCAAGTCCTGACCTCAGAGTGGGACTTCTGACCCCTGTGTGTGGCCTTTCTGTTCCAATCCTCAATGATAACCCCAAGATGGGAACCCCCAATCAGAAACACCTTTCCCTTCATCCCCAGTTCTGGCTGCTGGGCTTTTTCTCAGTTTATGAACCCAAACCTTCACCACCAACCCCACATCTTGCCTCAGCCTCTGACCTTCAAACCCAATCCACTCCACTCAGCTTCTCGTTTCTAGCTGCCCACTTCACAGGCTGTATCTCCCCTACTGCTTCTTCCATCCACTCAGACTTCTTCCCCTGCTTTGTCTTGTCTGCAGCTCCGGCAACTGTTGAAGAGGAGCCGTGTGGCACCCCCAGGCCTGTCCTCTTAGGACTCAAATCCAGAACCTGGACTGATTTTCCAGTCCCCACCGTCCTGTGGGACAGCCAGCGTATGCTAATATTGCAAATCCATGATAATATATGTGGAATGTCCTGCCATTGGGGTCTTACATTAAAACCCCAAAATGGCCACTGGGGGGTAAACAGTCCCCAATATTTGGGGTGGTGCGATACCCCTTCCCCACCTACAAGGAGCCCCCTTGATGATTTCTGTGAAATTGAGGCCCCTTGATTGTTTCTGTGAAACACCCTGGACCCTTTCCCCTCTGGGAATTTTGGGGTCCCCTCCCTTAACTGAGCTCTTCACACCTGGAACTCCAGATGTGATTCCTCTACATGGCACTTGGGGCAACCCAAAACAGCTCCCAATGTCATCCCAGTAGAGCTCCTAAGATGACCCCTGACCCACACCCTTCAAGTCCTTAACCTGAGACCAGAGGGACTTGCCTAGATTTGAGTCCCCAGGTCCTACTGCTTTCTAATTCAGAACCCAACTGGGCCCATGTCCCAGATCTCAGCATTTCCAGTGAATTCCTCCCCTATCTGAAACTCCCTATTAAACTCAATTTGGACTCGAATGGTCATTGTCTAATCTCTGGGGGCATTGGTACAGGGAGTAGCTGGGGTGCCTGGCCGAAGAGTCGTGTGTGGATGAATGTGCCCAGGTGGGGTGTGTGGTGGGCACTGTGGGTGCCAAGTTCCTGTCCTGTCACCACCTGATCAACACCTGGTGGTCTGCCAGGGCCAGCACACAAATCTTTGCCTGTGGACATTATCAGATCACTGGTGCCCACTCTCCCCTCAGTATGAGTGTGGCAAGGCTTAAATGTCAGAGTTTGCCACTTTCCACTCCAACAACCCTCACCCAGTGACTGAAAGGAGATGGTACATAAACGCTCCAGGTCCCTCACCTCTCTGTGGATAACTCGAAAGTGCATGCTCTGCGTGGGCTCTCAAAATGCCCCAACGGATTTGAGCCCCAGTTCCCTGCAGTGGTTCTGGCTTGATAAGATACCCTTCTGGCTGCTTTCCCTCTTCTGCCTCCCCTGCCAATGTTCTGCAGCCCTTCCAAATAATTTTATTGTCAAATCCTTGCCTCAGTGTCTGCTTCTGGAGAAACCCGAACTGAGCCAGAAGACCTCCACAGTGCCCTCTTCTCATAATTGCCCCACAGCCTCTGCTCTGCCCTTCAGCCCAATCTCATGTCCCAAAGAGGCCTCATCCTAGAAAGCCCTCTGACCCACTGTAGTCTCCCACTGCTTGGAGCCTCTTGTGGACAGCAAACCAAGCACACTTTGAGACATGCACCAGTGTCTCCCTAAAACTTCAGGCTTAATCTGGGCATTCTGCATGTTCATGACTGCAATCTGGGCAGGACACAGCCAGGCAGTTTTCTGCTTTGGTTGCTCATTTGGCTGCAGTTAGTGGAGGGCCCGTTGGGTTGGACAGCTTCACTCACATAGGTCTGATGGCTCAGCTGAGGTGGCCAGAACTGCTGAGTGGGCTAAGCATCTCTCCAAGTTGTCTCTCCAGAAAGGCAGGTAGATCTCTTCACATGTGGCTCCAAGACTCTTCTGAGAGAACAAGCACCTGCCTACATCAAGCTCGCTGACATCCTAGTCATGTGGGCAGGCCCAGAATCAGTGGGCAGGAAGAGGGCACCACACAAGGGCTTGAATATTGGGAGGAGAAGTCATCAGAAACCATCAGTGTAGTCTCCCACATCAGCTGCCCTGGAGCAGCAGATATGGGGTTTTCTGTATATTCATAGTGGCAGATGACCCATGAAGAATTCATAGGAATGTGTTGTATTTCATTGGTTCTAAAAAGAACTTAATTGGATTTCATCTTAACAGTCAATTGTGTGGCATAGTTTAATTTCTGTATTTTTTCCTGTGTGATACATAAGAGAAAGATATTTCTTATTACTGGTGGCATCTTAGATTCTTTTGACATATAAGATGTATATCCTGACATGTATCAACACACACATGTGCACACACACACCAACATGATAAAATGTCTCTAAGAAACTTCACATTATTAAAAGAAGAATTAAATTGTTTTCAATGGGAATTGAAGGGTGGCTTAAGGGCACAAGAGCATCAAATGATCAATAACAAAGTTATTTTTCCTGCTGGAAATTCAATAACAGTGTTTAAAAATTACTCCAACTATTGCCATTAAAATGTAAAACATCATTAAGGAATCACACACTGAGCACAGTGAGCAAAATGGTATTTCATTTCCTGTCCACAGGCTTGGAGCTCCTTACCCATAGTTAGCCTGTTGGTCGCCCGTGGCTGTGAAAACACAAAAGCAGCTTTTTCCCCTACCTGTGGAGCTAGGCATAGATTTCTGTTAGGATTGTGAGTACAACTGAATGTATAACCAGTTGATCAGAATGACATTGCAAACTGAGTTGTCCAATGAAGCTGTGGCATTATATCCAACTTGCATTGGAAAAGCATCTTCCTTCCAATACCTACTATATGAATATACATTCTATATGAATATACATGACCTGTATTTACATGTGTATATTATAAAGAGCCACTGTGAGCTGAGGCCCTTCAAGTAAATTAAAATTGGGTGTTCCCTCCTAAACCATCTGTCAGATAATCCTGTTATGCTGACATTAGAACATGACACATTACTGCCTTCTGCTGGGAAATTGTGGTAAAGATGCACATTTGCGATGTCTAGGTGGTGACTCACTTGTAATTTTGTAGTGCACAACCTGAACACCATCTGGGACAAGCTTGAATTATTAGGACAGCAGGTGAGAAAAATGGCCAGGTGTATTGGTGCTGGAGCCATGGAACCTGGGCTGAATCCCTAGCTCTGCCCCTTCCTAGGTGCTGACCTTGGGCATGTGATATAACTTCTCCTTAACTCCATTTCCTAACCTATAAACAGAGATAGTTATAGTAACTATTTCGGGGAAGGGGGGGTAGAAACAATGACGCAGTGTGCCAGTGCATGTAAAGTCCTTGAAGCAGTGCCTGGCACAGGGTGAATTCCAGGAGTGTTTAAATTTTATTCAACAAATATTTGCAAAGTGTCAGACACAGTTCTAACATCTCCACAAATAACAACCTTTTTAATCCTCCTAACAACCCTCTTGGGATGGGTAACAGCATATGTAGAGGGCTAACTCCAACGTCAAAAAATGGGACATGTGAGGGTTTAAATTCCAATAGGTGCTTGCAGACATCACATACCTTTCTGGAACAAGAAGTCTCCCCAGGGGGATTCCTATTGTCACCCCAGGAAGGGATGAAGACTTGGGAATGGGAAGAGCGGTTCAATCCCAGTCCCTCATTGGGCTTGCAGGTTGGGGTGTGTGCTGTGTGTGGTCGTGTGTGAGGGCGAATAAAAGGCAAGGGCAACTTGCTAGAACCCAGCCCCCTCGGAGTCCACCCTGGGATCCAGCAGATAGAGACCTACAAGTCACAGCCCCGTTCAGCACCATGGAAAGCTCCTGGGTGGGCACAGAGAGCCCAGCCAAGGTCTCTGGGCTCCCCGCCTGCACACCAATTTAGGCCCTTCCCCCAGCTCCCCCCAGCTGCCCCCACCCCGACCCAGATTTCAAGATTCCCTCTTATAGTTTAAAGAGGTGGAGGAGTCTTGGCCAGGGGTGCCTACCAGTGTCATGCTATGATTTCACATATTCCCCCACAGAAACAGGATGACCTACCTGGTGGGCAACAGGATTTTATTGGGGTGTTAGTCGGGGCACATGGGAAGGTGAATTCCAGGGAACAACAGGCACTGTGACCAAGTTGGTGGTCACCTTAAGGAACAATAAATTAACTTACAAAATAAATTAAAGTGAGGAGGTCCCAAACAGGGAGGCAGCTGGGAACACCTGGGGATTTCTTAGGGATGGAATTTGGAATTGGAAAGGGAAATAAGAATTTCTAACCCCCTCACAAAGAATATGAAATGAAGTTTTGCAAGACCTTTACCCAAGGGTGGGAGTTGAGGTTCTGGGGCTCCAGGAAGAGGGAGGGTCTGGGCTCAGTCAAAGGGGTGAAGGGGGCAGGTTCAGGGTCGTTCCTCCAGGAAGCGGTAGGTGGGGTTCTCATAGCCATGACGCTGTAGTTCACGCAGCTGCTGCTCCTCCAGGGTCAGCATGGGGTCAACCTGCAATGGGGGCAGGGGAGGGGTAGCGGGGCAGAGGGACCTGACCACAGGTCTCACAGCCCCTCCGTGCCCAGGCTCTGGAACTCCTCCCCACAGCATGTCTGTGTCTCTCACCTCCACCACTCCGTGGCTGATAGCCCCATAGGGCTTCTTTCGGCGCAAGAGCAGAATGGAGAGGACAATCAGGGAGCCTCCACCTGCTCCCATGATCAGGAGACCAGACACAGCCTCTCGGGACACGCCTGTCCCAGCAGGGGCCTGCAGGGAGAGGACATGGAGGCAGGGGTCATCTTTGAGGCTCACCAGGGCCCCGTGTGGCTTTGGGAGTCACACCTAGCCACTGACTTCTGACCTCTCCCCTAGGTACTCAGAATATTCTTTCTCTTACCAGCTCATCTCTCTGAATCTCCGATGAGTGGAAAGGAAAACCCCTTGGAACGGACACATTCACCTGGGGGAACAGGAAGTGTCAGACCCAGGAGTGTGGGCCCCAGCCTGATCCTCCCCAGGCCCCAAAAGGACCCTGAAGTCCATGTCCTCAGTCCCTTCTCCCCTCAGGCCCAGGAATCTAAAGTCCTAGCACACTCCTCCTTGAGACCTAGGAGTCCAGATCCTCTCCTATCCCCCTTCAGCACTCACAGGTTTGACTAACTCACCTTTCGCTCATACTGCTCCAGGGGGGACATCTCTTTCACAGGGGATGCAGCATCTTGTTCTGTGGATCGTACCCCCCAAGTCCTGTCTGGTTTCTGAGATTCCAGAGTGGTGCTGCTCCCTCCTGAGGAGGGGGTCAGAGGGGACTGGACTCCACCCCCGGAGGTGTGGGGTTCCCAGTGTATAGCCTCTTTTCCATTCTGGGTTCAGGGACTCAGTGGGGTTTGGTGGCTGGGGCCTACACTGTGAGATACTCACCTTTTGGAAGGGCCATGTGGGTGTCTGTTGGCAGCCAAAGGAGGCAAGACAGGTGGAACAGTGAAGAGAGGAGGGCATCATGGAAGAAAGGTGGAGAAACCCTCCCAAAGGCCAGGAAAGAGGATCAAGGATCCCTCAAATGTCCCCACACCTTAGATATTCCTTCCCATAAGACACCCCCAGACTTCAGGGTATTAGAACTGAGGTTGGGGGCCTGTGCCCCAAAGTCTGGGGTTGTTTGTATTTGAGTTAACTCACCATCCTTGGAATCCAGAGGCTGCAGCCCACCTTTGTCCTCACTGCTGCCCCCTGGCGCAGGGGCTTCCAATTCACTGAGACTCAGGTGTTCAGAATGGAGGAGTTCTTCTGAAGGGAGCATGCAGAAAGGTGGTTGAGATTGAGCATAGGGGCTCCAAAACACAAAATTGGGTGAATGGATGGCACCTTAATAGTAGAGTGATTGAGGGTAGCCATAGTGTGATCTGGGGATGTGGGGAGCTGGAGGCACCCCTGGCAGGGAGGATGGCAGCTCCCTTAAAGATGAGGACATACAGGTGTGGGACATACAGTAGAAAGTCACAAAAATCTGGGGGCTGTGGTAGGTCACACTTTCTGGTACTCATGTGCTTGTGTAGGCTCCTCCCTTTGCATCTGGACTGCGTTTGTGACTTGCTTTGACCAGAAGAAGGTGGGCACAAGCCTTAAGAAGACCTATCAGCTTTCATTTTTGTGCTTTGGGGAGCCTGAACCACCATGTAGGAAGTTCAGGCACCCTGATGGAGAAACCATGTAGAGGGGCTCCAATGGTGAGGAGAGGCCCTGAACTGACATGGAGAGGGAGAGAGGCCCACTGGTGCCAGAGCTCAGCCCCTAACTGATCTGCTAGCCAAATGCAGCCACATACTTGACTGCTGGCAAAACTGGCAGAAGAAACAAACACCCAGCAGAACCTGGACCAGACAGCATAATCATGAGCAAAGAAAATGGTTGATTTACCACTAAGTTCTGGGATTTGTTATATGGGAACAGATCATTGAAATGGTAGGGAGAGACAGATGTTGGGGGTAAGGATCTGCCCTTAGAGATCTGGGACAGGTACAGAAACCAGGGACATAGGCACTCACGGATCTGGGGCCGCAGTTCCTGAGCCAGGTGGGGGTTCTGGTCAAGCAGCCCGAGGCTCTGATTCATCCTTTCCTCGATTACTTGAAGGTGGGTCTGCACCTGTAGGGGAGTGAGAATGAAGAATGAACTGGGCAGCATAGCCTGAAGATGGGGGAAACTCAGGCAGGTGAAGGAAGGGCAAAAGGGTCCAAGGAAAAGGAGCTCATGCAATGGGCAGGAAGCAGGGTACCTGGGCCAGAAGATGGGCCATAAGAGGAAGGAAACTGGAGGAGAAGCAGAATCCACAGAAAAGGAAAAGATGTACAGAAGCCAGGAAATGAGAGGCTTGGGAAAGAAGGTGAGGTAGAAGGGAAAGGAGTAGTCATAAGGAAAAGTGGGGCACAGGCAAAAAGTTAAGAATAGGACACAAGGAATATGGTATAGAAGATAGGACGTGGAGGTCAGTGGGCAGGACGGCAGAAAGCAGGGTCTGAGGAATAGAAAGTGAGGTTTGAGCAGGTTCTGGAAAAGAAAGCGGGATTGGAGGGTCATATAGAAATGATGTGGTTCAAGGACAAGACTTGGAGCTCAAGAGCATAGAATGGAGTATTCATGGACAGGAAGAGAACGTCCAAGAAACAGGAATTAGGATCAGAGGGCAGAGAACTGGAGTTAAAGGGAAAACAAGTGGGGTTAGGAAGAAAGAGTTGAAGGACAAGGAACAGGTTCCAAGCCACAGAAGAAGGATTCTGGGAAAGGAAGAAGGAATCCAAAGGATAGGGAGTGGGGTCAGAGGCATGGGGAGGGGGCAGTAGTCCAGGTCAGGAAGCAGGGATCCAAGGGTCTGGAAAGAGTCCCAAGGCAGAGAAAGGGGTCTCCAGGGATAGGCAGGAAGCCCAAGGGATGGAACGAGGGTCTGAGGGTCAAGAAGCGAGTCTGACAGATGGGGTCCAAGAGGCTGGGGCCTGAGAGAGGGCAGGGTCCATGGGAGCTGGAGGGATCCCAGCACCTGGAAGCGCATCTGCTGGGCCTTCTCAGGATCCACGGCGGCCACATGCTGGTAGTGCCTCAGGGTGTGCCTTTGCTCCTTCTGCTCTGCCCGCAGGTAGCGCCGCAGTGCCAGCAGGATGCGCTCTGCCTGTGGAAGGGATGGACGCTGCCAGGCCTGCCCCAGGCCTTTTCACCCTCTGCCCTCTTCCCCCATGGCTCCCACACCTGAGGCGGGTCCCCTTGCAGAGCCGCCAGGAACCCTTCCAAGGCGGCCCGGCGCTGGTCGTTGATAAGGGCGATGACTCGGGTGGCATGAGTCTCCACCAGGCGCTGCCGCTCCCCAGACACCTGCTCCTCCAAGGTCTGCAGAATGGACTGGAAGTGCTGGTGAAGGGGTGGGCACAGGTCAGGAGAGGTGAAGAAGGTCAAAGGCAGGGTCAAAGGCAGTCTGGAAGGAAGGGCTATAGAACATGCAGTGGGTCTAGACCGGGCAAAGTCAACCTGGGGGTGGGGCTGGATTACAGGAGACTGACTGGAAGGGTGGGGCTATAGGGCCAGGGAGCGGATCTCAGAACGCAAATCTACTGGGTAGGAAATCTAGGTACAGAGCTGACCTGCGTTAAGGTGAAGGGGACCAAGTATTATAGGAAAGGTAGGGCTCTGGGCCTGGGCAGGGCCAACTGGAGTCAGGCTGTGCATAAATGTGACTGAGAGGGGTGGAGCAAGAGTCAAGGGACAGGGCTAACCTAAGTGAGGGGAGGGGGGGAGTTTACAGGGGGTAGGGCTGCACCAAGATGAGGTTGAATCATGAGGCTGGGCCTACTGAGGAGGGATTGAGTAAAGTGAGATTATAGGGGCAGGATCAGATCAGGGGTGGAGCCTCCAAGGACTCCCAGAGGCAGCGAAGGACCTGGCTGTATCTGCAGGGGTCCAGCTTGGGAGAGGACTCCAGAACCAGCCCTCAGAGGTAAGTATCAAGTTAGGACAGGCCAAAACATTGCCAGTCTGAGGAGGAGAGCAATATCAGGTCAAGACACAGGCCAAGAAGGGTGGAACAAAATGTTGGGGTGGGGTCAGGAGAGGCCAATATCAGTAGGAAGGGTTAGAAGTGGATGAGGCTGGACAAGGTGCGAGTCAGGCTGAGCCAGGTGTGCCCCAGGTAGAAGACAGGCAAGAGCAGGACCCACTGGAGGTTGTCCTACCTCATTCAAGGCCTGTCTGTCAGCTTTAGGCAGGTTCTTGGATTGGTTGTCTGCCATGGCCCATTCACGCATCACCTGGGACCAAGGAGAGCTTCAGGATTCTAGAATCCACCCTGTTCCACCCAGTGAGCCCCCCAATTTCTCTTCAAGACTTTGGAGGCTCCAGACTCCTTTAGTCACACTGGCTCTTTGGTTTCCAGGAAGGAAGACTCAGAAGATTTCAAGTTGAAGAGTACCATGCACCCGAGTTTCCATAGAATCTCAGTGGGATTCTAGGTGGGCAAGGGGTACCTCATCTTAGGGGTGGTGTTGAGGGCTGGGGGTCGGTGACTTGGGGAGCTTTTGGAGGTAGTCTTCGCATGTCCCTGAGGAATCTCCTGGTATTTAGTGAACTCTGTGTTGTGGTGGATCCTAGGACCCTAGTATCATCACCTCATTAATCTGGCGCATCCTACGCTCCTCCAGGTCCATCTTAGCCCGCAGAAACCCCTCATGTTCACTGATTTCTCCAGGCATGCCGAAGTACACGTCCACACCATCTGTAGGCCTCAGAGTGGGAGTCACTGCAACACCAAGAATCAGGGGATCAGCAGCCTGAAGCCCATCTCCAGGTCACTTTCCCTTCTGGGGAACTACATTTTCTAGAGTATAGTACATCATGTGTCCATCTTAGCCATAGTTGCTGCCTGGTATAATGGGAGATATAGTTCTAGACTGGGCCTGTTCTTGCAAAGTTTAGGAATCCTCCAAGCTTTTCACAAATAATCCTTAGGACCCATGAAATGGCTTCTCTGTTTCCAGGTACCCCCAAACTACCGTCACTTTTTGCATTCTTCACAGGCCAGCCCTTCCATCACTACTTCATACAAAGCCACTTCCATCCTTTCCATTTCCCCAAGCTGGGCCTCTCCCCAGTAGGTCCCTCCCAAAACTCCCCCCACCCCAAGGCTCCCTCAAATCATCCTCCCTCTAGCATGGAGGGGACTAGAGGCTCAGAGACTGCTTCACCTTTGCTAACCCCTGCAGGGGTATGAGAGCTTGAGGGTGGGACTCTTTCCTCCTCTTCTTTCTCTTCAGCCTGAGGGGGCTCCACAAAGTAATCGTCTACTGGCTGGAGGAAGGACTCCTCCTCTTCCTCGTCCTCACTTCCTTCTGCTCTGCCCCTCATGGGCCAGGACCGGGTGGAGGGGTCACTGAAGGAACAGAGACCCGAGGCAATAAGAACCCAGTCCCAGGCCCCAGGCTTTCATCTCCTGCCTTGGGAACTTTGGGATGGGCGTAGAGGGTTCCAGCCCACTCACCCAACTGCTGTCCCAGACGGGTCGGGGGTCACTGGAGGGGGGCAGCACACATACTCCACACCTCGGTACCGATCTGTGCCACAGGGCAAAAGCATGCCTGATCCATGCAGGATGAGGCCCTGGGAGCTGCAAGCCTGCAGGTAGAATGGGCCCAGATGCTAGGATTTTGGGGTAGGAGAAGGCAGAGGGGGAGCCTGGATGCCTGGGTCTTGGGGGTTGATGGGGCTGGGAGCCTGGATTCCTAGTTCTGTCCCAGTGGGAATAGGAGGCTGAGGCCCAGATTCTTGGGTTCTGGAGGAGGAGGGTGTTGGAGGACTGGACTCCTGGATTCTGGGGGATGAGGATGGATGGGCCAGCGTCCTGACCTCCTGTGCCTCCTGATGCCTCCGGGTTGAACTCTCACACTGGTCCATACGCTCCTGGTGCAAGAACCGGCAGCCTTCGGGCACCAGCAGGGCCTCACTCACGAATTCACTCGCTGGGGAGTTTGGGGGCACCAGAGTGAGACCTTAGTCACTAGCCACTAGTCCCATAGCCACTAGCCCCCCCTCCTCAGAATCCAGATATTTTATCATTTCTTCTCTGCCCAACTCTGTACCCAGGCAACCAGCTCCCTAAGGTGAGCCTGAGACCAGGACCCAGAATCTCACCCCTTGGAAACTCCCACCTCCCTTCTCTCTCCCCCAACTTGTGACTCACGCAGGCAGTGGAAAGGCACAACCTCGTGGTGGAGGTGGGCACAGCGGCCACCCCGGGCACCCCCACACCAGTGCTCCATGGGGATGGCCTGCGTCGCCTGTTCCACACGTGCTATCTGTAGATCCGGGTACATCTGGGGGCACCGGGTGGGGGCAATTAACCCATGGCCCCGCCCATGCCAGCCGCGTTCTCCCTCTTCAAATCTCTGGTGTTCATAAGGACCTCCACTTCCTAGGCTCTGCTTCTCTATAGAACCAGTCAGGTATCTAAGTCACGCAGGCCCATTGGCCACGCCCCCTAGTAGCTCTCCCTTAAATGCCCTACCGTCCCTAAGGGCCCCTTTGCCAATCCGGTTTCTTTTCCAAGGTCCCTCCAGAAACTCAATCCCTCTAAGCCCGCCTCTCTTCTAGTCACTTCTGCCCCCTCCCCCAGTCAGGTTCATCACCCCATAGGTTCCACCCTTCTTTAAGCCTCTCCTCTTTCTCTGGCCTCTCAATGAAGAGTACTTTCTCTTCGTGTTAGACCTGCCTTTTTACAGCGACACCTCCGAGCTTTCCGTGGTCTCTTTGGGCTCCACCCCTTTTCCTATCCTGTTAGTCCTTCAGATTTTTTCCTCTTAGTCCTGCCTCACCTTTAGCCACGTCCATCTATACATACCCTTACTCTTTAAGGGGCCCATAACATACTTCTAAACTCTTGTCTTTTCACTGGATGCCTTTCTTAGCTGGCCATATTTGCATGGTACTCCCCCTTTGCTGACCTAGTTTCTCAAAAATAGGTTCCACCCTTTCCTAAATTCGACTCTTTTTTGGCCATGCTCTCTAGCTTCTCACGCCTTCTTAGATCCCTCATTCTCCCTGGACCATGCCTTTAAGCACCACTAGCTTCTGAGGCGCTACCCGGTCGCGTGTTGGACCAGCTTTCCCGCTGACCACGCCCATCCCAGTAGGCCCCGCCCACCTGTCTGCAGTACTCGAGCACGCGTTGCGGGTCCCGGAGACAGCGTCGCGAGCGCTGTGCGTCTGGTTCCCAGCGGCCGGTGCGCAGGTCCCGGTGAAGTGTTAGGTGCCCACATAGTCCAGCCACCTGGGCCGACCCCGGGGCCTGGGGGTGGGAGCGGAGTCAGCGAGGGCCTGGGGTCGTTGGCTTTGGGTCCCCCGGACCTTTGCTCTCTAGGATTCAGATGTTCAGATCCCCAGCACCAGCCCCCTCCACCAAACACTGCGCGCCCACCTCCGTTGAGGTACTGCTCCTCGGGAAATTGCTCCCACAGGGCGGGGGCGCAACAGCTCTCCTGTTGCTATGGCGACCCGGGTCCCTCGGGATTCTAGAGGCCTGTTGCCGCGGACACAGGCTCCGCCCCCACATCGGCGCAGCCGCACTGGGGCCCGAAGGGGTTAAAGCTGAATCGCGGGGGAGGCGGCCAGAACCCAGGCGTCTGGCCCCTCCTCCCTCCATCCCAGCTCAGGCTCTGATTCTCGGGTGCAAAGACGAGAAGGCCTGGCTTCAGAGCCCTGCAAGCGTGGACATCTAGTCCTTGAAGGCTGGAAAGCTACATCTGGGCTGGGGGGCGGTGGTTGGAGGCCTAGACTCCTGAGTTCTAGGAGGCTACAGGGCCCCTCAAATGGGTCCAGTGGATGCAAGGGGTCCGGATTCTTGGATCCAGGTGCTTTGCGGTCTAGTGGGTCCACGTTCATGTGGGAAGGGGTCGGGGCTGAGTCACCTAGGTCGAGAGGGTCTGAGGGAGCTGGACTTCAAGCCAGTTCCTATGCTAGGGGCGAGAGGCGCCTGGATTACAGACGATAAGGGATATGGAGCTTGGACTCGCTTAGGAGAGCCTGGGGACCAGCCACCTGGTAGAAAGACTGCCCTTTCTGCCCTGGACAAGTCCGGTTTGGGGGTCCAGAGTCCCAGTCCCGCCCCTTCCCGCATCCCCCAGGACCCGCCGGGCCTCACCTCGGCTGCACCGGGACTCCCACCGCTCAGGCTCCCGACGGCGAGTTGCGCGCGCAGAAGCAGCGGCAGTAGTGTCAGCAATAGCTGCAGCGGCGGCGGCCCTCGGCGGCAGCCCAGATCGCGAGCGGCGGGGCGTACGGGCCCCATGTCCCGGCCCTCACGCCCTCACGTCCCTTGCACTCCCGCCCGGCCCCAGCGGTGACAGGAGCTCCCAGCGCCGCCGCCGCCGCCGCCTCCCGCCACCCCCGGGCTGCGCCGGCGCCGCCAACCCCGCCCCGCGCCGGCCCCGCCTTCCAGGCCAGGACAATAGCGTGGCAGCTCTGCGCAGAGTGGAGGAGATCGGGAACCCCCGGTGGGAGCCTGCGCAAGGCCCCCGCCCCCTTGAGACTCCGGCGTCCCACCACTGCCAGGGCCTTGCCAGGAGTCTGGGTCATGGGCTCCTCCGCTGTGGATTTTGAATCTGCCCTCAGGACCCTTAGACCCAGACACACACAAATCAGCTTCCTCCTTTTCCAGGGATGCCAGCATTGGAGAATCCCCCTCTTGTCTCCCAAACCCCACCTCCCTGCCCAACAAATTCCTTTCCTAAGATCCCAGGAATACAGGCCTCTACAATTTCTCCAATCAAGAACACAGCAGTTAAGATCTAGCCCCCTTCTCCCTTAGATCCGGGAGTCTGGGTCCCAGACATTTTTCTCAGGACCACAGACAAAGCCCACAGTCCTTTTCACTAAGACCCGGGAGTCTAGGCCTTCTACTCTGCTCCCCAAAGACCCTAGGTCTGGACCTTTAATTCCTAGCTTAAGGATCCATGAACTAAAGCCTCCAGACCCCTTGTTTAAGGATAACCTGAATCAGGCACCCAGTACCTCAGGACCCCATACTCACTCTAAGGACCTACCCTTAGCCTCTGCCTCCCTGCCTTCTCTTCAGGACTCATTGCTTTGTCTCCTCTAATGACAGTGTAGAATTCTGTCCTCCCCAAGCTAAATGGGGTGGCCCTGTCCTGTGTGTGCATCCATAGGTCTATGTTTGTGTAGTTGCATATTAAAGAGCCTGGAGCTCTGAACAAGTAGCCAGGGGCTGGGAGGTGGCTTACAGTTTTGCTCCTACAGCCACTTCACAGCCTAGGGTTAGAAGAAGGGCCCTGGGGCAGGTTCAGTGGATACTTTCCTTGATGTAGAGTAATAATGTGAGGGGAATCCTTAAAACACATTCACTGCTCCACTTTTTTTTATTAAACATAAATATTTTCATCCCCAGATTCCACCCCAACACACACACCTGTGACAGTTCTCACCCTATTTTTACTTCTTAAGCCCAATTCTTCCAGGGCCTTTAGGAGGTTGGAAGGAATCAAGATTGTAACTTGCCATCTTGGCTTCACTTCCATTGGCCAAGCAAACTGCACCTCAGGGAGAACAGGATAGGACATGGTCTAGCTTCCACCTTCATCTGCCCTATGCTGCCTATCTTATTAATGCAGGTGGTCATCCTGAAATATCTTCTTTCAGTGTCTGAAAACAACTTCCATTCCTGCCCCTAAGACCCATCACCCCGTGTCCCCATCCCTCTGCAAAGAGCTCATTTGTCATCTTGAATATCTTTTGCATAGGAGAATAGGTAGGCACAGTGGCCATCTTGCTCCCACTTGGGGCATCCCCTTAGCTGAGCTCACTGTAAATCAAGGATCCAGACAGTTGTAACGATCTTTCCCTCCCCTCAGTGTTCAGTTTTGGAGAAATAAGGTTACCAACTTGTTCTGTTTCCTCAGAAATCAGGACACTCCATTATGGCAAGCTGAAGATCTCAGGACTCTTCAGTCACACGTGAGTCTGGAGACGTGGGTGGCCAGATGTGGGGAAGGCAGTATATGGGAAGGGGGGAGTCCTGGGGGCTAGATCTGGGGGCCCAAAGGATGTGGGTTTCATGTAGCTGGTAAAAGCTCGAGGATGAGGTGTGGTGAGATAACCTGCCCGGGCTCTATACAGTCTGCAAGGGGGGACCATGCCCAGGTGTGGGTTGAAGTCATAGAAGGTAGGGGTCCCTGGAGGTCCAAGAGGGGAGGAGGGTGGCAAGAAGAGGCCTCCTCCAGGGCCTTCACCAAGGCTCAAGCTCACACTGACTCCTCGGACCTTGTAGTAACCATTGGTTGGGTCCTGAGGGGACAAATGGGATATGTTAAGGAATGTGGAGAACACAGGGAGTGAGGGTCACTGACAGAGAGACACACTGAGATAAAGTCAGACCTAGAGAGAGATAAAAAGACATAAACAGGAGCAGGCAGAAACCCAGAGGTAGAGAGACAGACATATAGACTGGTAGGAAGACAAAGTGGGACAGAAAAATGAGAGACAAAGGGACAGAAGGAGATGGGCAGAGAAAGGCAATAACAGAGGGATACAGGCCTGCTGAGGGGTGGTGGTGTAGAAGGAGATGCAGAGGGAAGAAGAGAGAGATTCATCTTGAGACTAAGAAGTTCATTCATCTTCACAACAGTCCTGGGGCTTTGATTCTGTGTCATGTCCTGTACAGTTGCTGAAGGCATCTGTCACTAGAAGACACTGGCCCTGTCCTCACAGAGCCCAGATTCTCAGAGTGAAAATGACAAATCACCTGAGCCCAGAAGGGTCAGGTTGTGATGGGGAAGCACAGGCAGGATTTCAGGCTGTGACAGGGGAGCCCAGGTCAGAGTGGTGCTGGCTGTGACAGGCGAAACTGATAATTAGGGCTGTGAGGAGGGAAGCATGGGATTTCTAGAACAAGAAATGATGGAGCTGAGACCAGGGGGATGAAGAGAAATAGGTAGGTATGGGAAGGAATGTGGGAGTGTTTCAGGCCAAGAGAATATCATGTGCCAGCTACAGAGGAGGGATAAGGGCTCTGGACTGGGGACTGGGGTCAGTGGGGCCCAAAAGAGATGGAACCCCAAAGAAGCAGCAAATCTGGAGAGGTGCGAGGCCAGTGTGGGATCTGGTAGGTGGCCTGGCCATGGGGGAGGCAGCAAGGGAGAGGCATCCTGGGATGCGACTGTGATGGGGAAGGTACAGGCAGAGCTAAGCCTGGTCTGGAGCTCAAGAGGGAGGCCAAGGCTGGGACAGATAAGTGGGAAGAGTCACTGAGTATGCACCCAGACTATGGAGGTGGGTGAAGCAACCCAGAAGGCAGGGAGAAGAGGTAGAGAGGGCTAGGTCCCAGCTGTGGGGCAGCAGAGTGAAGAAAAGGGGTGGGGGACAGAAGCAGGGAGAGAGTTGGAGACAGTGAAGGGAGCCCTTCCCAACACTCACCTTGGTCTCCAGAGCCCCCTCCTCATCCAGAACCAGGTCACTGTGGTCCGTGTGTACAATGGGTCCCTGGGGTAGGGTGCTTAGTGAGAGGGAGTGGTCAGAGGGTCCTCCTGCCCCAGTGCTGGACCCTAAGGACCCTCAGCTGGACAACTGATGCCAGGCAGGGGGGATTAAGAGTACTGAGTAGCTGGAGTCTGGATTCAGGACAGTAAGGGCCCTAGAGACATATTTGGTCTAGGGAATAATTCAGTCAGGGGCATATTTGAACTTGGGGGACCTTTGGGTCTGGGGTCACTGTTGGGACTTGGGTTTTATATGAGTTTGGGGGCCCTGATGGGAGCGTAGTTGGGACTAGGTTACAATCTGGGATCTAGAGGCAAAGTCAGGTATGGGGACCCTGGCATCCTACCTGGTCCTCGCCACTGCCGGTGTCCTCCTCCTCTGGGCCCCGTGAGCTGGAGCCATTGCTGCTGCCTGGGATTCGCACCAGGTTCTTTTGCTTGGAGAAAGTAGCTGAGGCCAAGGACAGTGAGGGGATAGGAGTAAGTGATGGGGCAGGATCACAGTGTGGAAACCAATAAGCAGGAAGAGAGAGGGCTGGGGAGGACAGGATCAGGAGCCTGGGACCCAGTGGGAATGCAGACCTGGGAAGGCGAGGAGTGTGACCCTGAGAAGGTGCATTAGGGCATGAGGGAGCAACCAGGGCCTTCAGGTGAGCCCAGCCTCTTGGGGCCAGAAAGGTGAGACTGTGCCAGGTCCAGGCCAGGCCAGTCAGTAGTGGGCAGGGAGAGTGTGGGGTGCATGTGGAGGGCCTTAGGCACTGACCCTTGCCATGGCGCCAACAGCAGAGAGCCACCCCTGTGATGACCATAAGGAGAGTTATGGCCGCAGAGGCCACTCCAGCCATAATCCGCAGGGTGGGCAGCAGGTCTGCAGGGAAAAGAGGGGACATTCTGAAGAACTGGGGAATGGGATCTCAAGGTTTGGTTTGAGGTCTCTGGGTTCAAAAGGTCACCAAGTTTGTAGTCCCCTGGCTTGGGGTCCCTGGGTTTAAGGGCTCATTAATTTGAAGTTCCACAAGTTTAAACTCTCTGGCTTTAGGCAGCCTTAAAGCTTGAGGGGTTTTTAACTTTGCAATTCCCCGTGTGTGGAGATTCTCTTCTTTGGGGGTGCCTAAGTGTGAGGGGGAGGGTCTCTCAGTTTAGGATTGTGTACTTGAGGGAATTAATTGTTTCAGGATCTCAGGATTCAAGGGACTCATGGTTCTGAGACTTCGGAGGTTTGAGGATCCCTACATTTGGGAGTCCACGGGTTTAGGGATTGCGGCGTTCTGGGGATTTGGGATCCTCAGATTTGAGGTCTTCAGGACCAGGGTCTCACCTCTACGGCCCAGGCTGACCCGGGTGCCTCCCTCACCCAACCGGTTCCGTGCACTGCAGTTGAAGCCCCGGCTAAAGTCGGACTCCTGGGTCCCCGAAATGTGTAGCACAGAGATCATGCCCGGGCCCTGTTCCCCGAGGCCCTCCGGGGCTGGGAACGTCTCCACCAGGAACCGACCCCGCGATCCGGCCGCCAGGAAGCCCTCATCCCAAGACCAGACCTCGGGGTACAAAAGAGGGAGGACACTGAGGAGACTGGAGAGGGAGGGAAGGGGCGGGCAGGGTGTCAGACCATAGCTGTTTTGCGCGTCCGGCTGAGAGCCGCGACGTTTCCTTACCACGGCTTCAGGGGCGGGGGAGGCGAAGACTAGACACTGGAGGCGGGCGGGGCCCCTCAGGAAGGCGGGAGCAGAGTGCAGGGCGGTCACTCTCGGGGGAGCTGTTTCGGAGATTGTAGGCCAATCAGAGGAGAGGCCCCGCCCCCTCAGGAGTCCGCCCTCACTGGGTCCGGGTCCCTCCCGCAAGGCCAGCCACGTGAAGGCCACGCCTACTCGCATTTGGACCTCGCCACCCCTGCTCCGTAGTATCCCAGCACCTGCCCGATCCTCCAGGAAGCACTGCTTTCTCACCGTTCACAGTCAACCTGGCCTCCGCAGAGCCGCCCCCCAGGCCCGAGAGCCCCGGCTCAGCCCTGCACTCATAGTCGCCTGCATCCTCTGGCTCCACCGACAGAAGACGCAGCGTGCTCCCGGAGCCCAGCACCTGGGATAGGGAAAGGGGGTCAGGGGTAGGACCTTGAGAGGAAGACAAGGTCCACCGCCAGCCACCGCCACAGGCCCCAAACTCCGCCTCACCTGAGCGCCTCCGCGGCGGGTCCAGGTTACCCGTGGGGTCGGGTTCCCGCGCCAGGCACAGCTGAAGGAGGCATCTTCTCCGACGTCAACTGACACGGGCTCAGGTCTCGCCTGCAGAATCGGCCCGACTGGAGGAGAAAGAGGAGAGGTCCCATGACAAGGGACAAACGCATCTTCTGACCCAGGATCAGTCACTCAGAAACGACACCTTCCAGGGTCCCAGAACAGGCCCGCAGCCACACGTCCCGTCCCCACCCTCGCTCCGCCCCTGCCCTCGCCCCGCCCCTGCCCCGCTTTGGCACAGGCCCAGCACAGCCAAACCCTGCCTACCTCCGATTCCCGTCCCACCTCCTTCCACAGCCCGTTTCAGCCACGCCCCATTTCAGCCCGCCCCAATTTGGCCACGCCCCAGCTCACACTGCACGTCTAGCGCGGTGCTGCGGTTGGCGCTCCCCACTGCGTTGCTGACCTCGCAGGACACTGGTTCAGTCAGGAATGAGGCGTCTGCCACGACCTCCAACACTGGCCCGCGGGCGCCGAGCACCGGGGAGCCCCCCTTTGCCCACCTGCGGAGGTGGTGGGACTGTGAGGTGTTATCCCAGCCTGATACTTCCCCAAGCCTGTGCACCCGGCTGGGGAGAGGTGACCTTCGTCCTCACCTATAGCCGGTGACAGGAGGTTGGGCCGTGGCCTTACACAGGAAAGTTACTTTCTCTCCCTTCTGCACAGTCTGTGGTTCTGCAGACAGTGTCACCACTGGGGGGTCTGTAGAGGTGGGGCAATTGTTAGTGGTGGGCAAGGAAGGACCTGGAACACTTCCACTGATGAGCTAAGATTCTAGTTCCCAGCCCCTTCACCCCAGGAGTCTGGATCCCGTCTCCTCTTCGCTTTGAACTCAGCGTCCAGGCCTCCAGTTTCCAATTCCCCCAGAGCTTCAGGTCCACAATCCCCTGCTTCCTCATGCCCTGGAGCTTAGACATCAGCTCCCCTCTTTCTCCAAGGATCTCAGGCTTAAGGGCCAGTGTCCAACTGCACTCACACTGCAGGTTTAGTGTGACAGCTGTATCCTTTCCCGAGGGCAAGGCCTGGCTTCGGGCCCGGCAGACCAAGGTGGCTCCATCATCGTGGCTGAAAGGGGTCAAGAATAAGATGCTCTCCACTGAACCAGTGGTTCCTTCCTTCAGCAGGGTCTGAAATGAATAATAATGATGATTTTATCTACCCCTTATATAGCATTTACTGTGTGTCAGGCACTTTTGGGTATTTATAGGTATTACTGTATTTAATCCTCACAATCACTCTAGGAAGTGCATACTACTCTCATCTTCATTGTACAGATAAGCGAACTGAGGCACATAGAGTTTAAGGTATTAGCTCAACATCAATCAACTAGTGAGTGGCTGAAATAGGATTTGAACCTGAGTAGTTTGGCCCTGGAGTCCTTACCCTTAATCACACACCAAGGGTCCCAACCCTTAAATTCCTACCCTCCCATATCCTTTTCTCCTCTGGATGAGAGTGTTGTCTTAGTGGACCCCAAATTTCGCTGAATGGGCAAGGCTGTCACAGAGACTAGGACCTGACCTGGTGGAAGGTGGCTCCATCCAGCCGGACCCCATCTCGTAACCACAGCAACTCAGGGGTCGGGTGGGCATCCCCACGGCTTCGGCAGGTCAGATTTGCAGGAACTCCAACAACCAGAGACACAGAGGGAGCACCCAGCACCTGGGGGGCTTCTGGGGGCACTGTGGGGTGGATGGGGGTCAGAGCTGGACCCTGGGCCCAGAGACCCTGATCTTCCTAGTTCTAATTGACCACCCCTCTGGGCTCTGTGGACTCTCTACTCTCAGATAACACTGGCTACCCTTGGGCTCTCTGGGGGAAAATGGGCTGGATCCTCACCCAGCACATGAAGTTGGGCTGGTCGAGAGCGGAGGCCTGCTTGTGTAGCTTGACATTCATAAGATGCTTGATCCTCTAGCTCCACAGGTCTAATGTGGAGGTTATGCTGGCCACTGGCTGCATTCCCTGATATCCAGTACCGAGACCACCCTGGAGTCAGGGAAGAGTCAGTCACATCATAGTTCTGAGTTCCTGGCCCCAGGCCTCCATCCCCAGATATCCCACACCAGAAAGACACTAAAAAGTAGGTGCTGGGCCAGAGAAACTCTAACCACCTCTCAATCCAGAGTTGCAGGAAACATGGGGGTAATCAAAGTCAGAAAAAAGCAAGAAAACAATTGCCATAAAAGTCAGATTAGAAATACCTGTGGGGTGTGGAGAGGGCTATGTTAGGGGAAGGGGATACAGAGGGCTTCTGGGGAGCTGGCAGTTGCCCTAGGGAGTGGTTATGTGGGTACCTACTTTATAATTATTTGGCAAATCTTCCATCTATGTTTTGTGTACATTTCTGCATTTATGTGATATTTTACAATAAAAATTAAAATCCCCAAACCCTATAGGTCAAACCCCAGTAAGACGCTAAAAATTCAGGATTCCCAAATGTCTGAGTCCATCATATTCCCTAAGTTGAAAAATATCAAAATAGGAACTTCAGGTACAGACTAAGCCCAGCACCCCCACCTTGAGCCAGCCCCTCCCTGAGTAGAGAGAACAGACTCACCTGGCAGGTCCCTTTCACCCCCTAAAGCCAGCCCATCCTTAGTCCACTGAACCAGCCCCCTGTATGCTCCCAGGGCACAGGGTAGCCGAGCCTCATCCCCCAGCAGTACCACCAGGTCTTCGGGCTGTTGCAGGAAATGGGGCGACAGGCCTAGGACAATGGGGGCGGGAGGCAGCAGAGCAGAGCTTAGCACATTCAAGAACTCCCCCATTCAGGATCCAGGAGTCCAAGCCCCAGGTCTTCTTTCCTGAGACCAGAAGCCCAGGCTCCCAGAGTTCTCTTTCCACAGACCCAGGAGTCTGAGTCCCCAGTTCCATCCATTCTAGTACAGTGGCAGCTGGCAAACAAACCTCCCCCACATTTATTTATCCCCACCCTCGCCCCTCCAGGTACCTGCACGCCCTCTGAAGCAGAAGAGGAGGACGAGAACGGCGGGGACCAGCATCCTTAGTGTGTGTCCCCCAAGATCTCGCAGACTCTTTGCAATGGCTTCTCTGCCAACTCTTTCCTGAGCAGCACACCTCCCACCACCCTGGCCAGAGTCCCCTTAGCGCCCGACTTTTCGTCCCAAGCTAGAGGTCTCCCTGTCTCTGGCCTGTAGTTCCCCAAGTCTGCCAGACGCAGGCTCGGATTCTGAAACGCTGGCCAGTTCTGTGCCTTTGGTCTTGGAGAGACTCGGGGAGGGCTCGATCCCACTCGCCCCGCCCCGCTCCGCCCCGTCCCCTCAGAGACCTGCCCTCTTCCCATTCAGAAACTCCCGCGGCCTCGGCGCTGATGAATGGGGGCGCACGAGGCGGGGTTCCCTCTCCAGCCGGCGTCCCAGCCCAATTGGGGTCTGGGAGCCGAAACACCTGGGTCGAAGGAGGGGGTCCCGGCTGGGTTGGACACCTGCGTCCTGCCGGGGTTGGTGGGAGGCATAGGGAAGAGGAGGAGGGACGGGAGTGAGTGGAAGAAACTTGCTCAGCTCAGGTCCTGGAGGGACCGCGCTGAGTGGAAACCGAGCTATTAATGGGAGCCCCTGAGGCCTCGCTAGTTTCCGCGCCCTGGGGAGGCGGGGCCCGAGGCTCCTCTGGGCCTACGGGTCAGAAAGGGGGCACCTGGGTTGCGGGGGTGGGGGCGCCTGAGCCCCGAGAAAAGGGGGTTCATTTCTCCCCTCAGTATCCTCTGCCGCCTTGTAGCCGCTGCAAGCCGTAGCTCGTCCTAAGATCCAGGAATCCAGGCTCCCAGCCTCTCCTTTCCCAAGACCCCTCAGTCTGGGCTCAGCCCCTCGCCCCCCTGGCTGCGGTTGCCGGGCGACGGCTGGGAGGCGGCTGTGCCCGGGCTGGGACAGGCAGGGAGGCTGGGAACCGCGCAGCTTGTCCTGAAGGCTGCATGCCGCCCAGCTGGGGCGTTCCCACGCTGCAGGCCGGCCGGTGCGCTGCGCAGCTGGCTGGCAGGTGGGCGGGACCCCGAGCAGACTGAGGGAGGCCTTGGTCTGACATTCCTGAGCTTGTGGGGACTGGGGGTCCACACTCAGGCTCTTCGTTGTTCCTGAGCTCAGATTCTTGTATCCCTAAATAGCAGGGGCTTGGACATCCAGTATGCTGAGACTGGGAATTCAGACTTCTGTTGACAGAAGCTAACTGCCTGAACTCTGAGTTTCTGAGGAGTTGGGGACTCAACTAGGTCCCCGGCCTGCAGCAGGGTACAATTGAGAGAGGATGACAAGGGGTCAGAAAATCTCTTAAGTCCTAGAGTCAGTGGATTTAACTACCAGTCTCTCTCCTACCCCCACACAGGCCCAGGAGGATTTGAAAATCAACAGACAGTAAACATCTGTCCTAAGTCCTGTGTGTGTGTGTGGCTGGGGGTGGGGGAGCTCCTGAACTCCTGGGTCCTTGGGGAGAAGGGACTTTGGGCCTGGACTCCTGAGTCTGAGAGGGGTGGGTCCTGGGGCCCCAGACTCTTAGGTCTGAGAGCCTGAACTCCTAGCTTCTGTTTTGGGGACCCGATGCCTGGATTTTGAAATAGGATGAGACTGGGGGAACTCTTGTCTTGTGAGAAGAAGTCAGATTTGTATCTTGGAGAGGAAGTCAGGTAGTAAGGCTCTTTTTCTGGACACCTGACACAGCTTTCCTTTCCTGGATCTCTGGGGCCACATGCATGGAAAGATGGAGAGCTTGCGGTCCCAGGAGCATCCAGAGAAGGAAAACAGCCAAGGTGGAGGGTGGAAGGTTTATGCTACTTAAAGGTCCCTGCAATTGACAGCTCTACCTCCTGCCCTGAGGGACACCAGCTGGTGAGGTCCTCTATGGCAGAACTTCCAGCTCATTCCCCAGGGAGTGTGGGGGCAGTTGTCAGAGGGAATGGGGGAGGAGGACAAGGAGTCAATAATGGGAAGGAAGGGGAAAGACTGGGGGAGCATCTAGGTGGAGCTGTGGGGCCTCAAGCCAGATGCCTGTGCTTCTTCCTAGAGGAGGACTAGTTGGAGGGGCCATAGGGGGAGAGACAGAGAAAACGAGCGTTTCAACTCCTGCAGGAGATAAGCAGGCAGAAGAAGCTTATCCCATGGAATCCCATGTGTACTCACACACTGGGGAGGGGAGGGCAGACCAACAAGCATATGGTTATAAAATTCAAAGACGTGACAGTGGAGAGGACTCAGGGATGGAGAAATAAATAAGACAAAGAGGCGTAATCAGAGGTCGACTGAGAGCAAATATTTATTAAGTTCCTGGTGTGTGTGAGAGACAGAGTATGGGGTTGGAGGGAGAGATGGAGATGAGAACAGAAACAGCAAGACAGAGAAGCAGAGACATGTAGAAGCCTACAGAGAGAGAGATGGTGAATAGGTAAAGGCTGACTGAGATCTAACTGTCTAATGGAGAGAGAGAGGGAGAAAGACAGTGAGACAGGGAGAGTCTCAAAGGGATGGAAATTAAAACGGAGATTCAAGGTATAAAGATTAAATGGAGATGGAGAGATGGAGGGAGAGAGACAGATACACAGAGGAGGAAACAGGAGGTGGGGGGTGGAGCTGCATGAACCAGAACTCCCAAGCGCCTGGCCTAAGGGTTCCCGTGCTGGGCTGATTGCTATTCGCACACAAAGCACTGGTGGTGTGGGACCTGGCCTTTCCCTCCCACCCACTCTGACTGCCCAGCACCCTGCACACTTACACCTTAGTTGCTCTTACAAACTCACACACTCTGCACACACCCTCACAGGTCACAATTCACTCTCACCTTCCCCCTGCTAACACACACATCCGCGCTGGCATCTGCACTCTCTCAGGCTCTCGCATGCTCTCTTGCACACTCCCCAGCAGAGATCTCTGAAGTCACTGAGGGAGTGCTGTCTACTTAGGGAAGGAAGGGACCTGCCAAGTTCGTGTACCAGGGCAGGGGAAGAGCTGGAGAGTCCTACCCCAACCCTGGACTCAGCTCTTTGCTCTCCATGCTGGGCTGGGACTGCGTGGGACTCACCTGCTCCCCCTTATCCCTGACCCAAGCCGGGCCCTTGGGATCACAGGGGCTTGGGAGGCACTGAGGAATGTGCCTGGCATGTGCTGACAGGGGATTTCATGCTTCAGTGGGGGTGGGAGGAGCTCCTAAGCAAAGGCCGGGAGCTGGACTCTCAGGAGTGTGCCTGGGGGAGGAAGCAGTGTGAGGACAAGATCAGGCTTGGTCTCAGAGGGGGCCCAACTCTGCAACTGACCAGTTGGCCTCATGGCTCTCTTGGGCTCCTGGGGCCTATGGGACTCTGAGCAGCGGGTCTTCCCTCAGTAGCTGTGAGTGGTGGTGAAGGAGAGCAGGGCTGGAAGCAGCTGGGGAAAAGAAAGAGAAATAGAGACTGTCTAAGAGGGAGATAGAGACTCAGAGAGGGAGTGCGCCTTAGACAGGGAGAGAGAGATTGACAGGGGGACAGAGGGAGGAAGGGAGGGACGGAGGGTGGGGGAGAGGGAGAAAGACTGGGTAGGAGGGGCAGGAGGAGGGAGGGTGGAGAGGACTTAGAGCAGGAGTAGAGAGAGAAACACAGACGGAGGGAGAGGGGGAGAGGGAGAGACTGACTTGTGGGAAGAGAGGAAAACAGAGAAAGAGAAGGTAACAAATAGAAAAAGAGAGGCAAAGAGAAAAGAAAGAGTCAAAGATATAGAGAGAGAGACCCAGAGAAGGACAGAAGCACACACAGGAGGCAGGCAGGGGCACTGCACTAGCCACAGGCAGAGGCTAGGGGATGGCCTTGAGGATCCCCGTCAGGGCTTCCCTGCTCTTCATGAGGCTGCTGACCACAGGTGAGTGGGGTCCTGGCCTTGGGACCCAGAGCCAAGTGACCCTCATTTCCCATCCTTCTCCAGAAAGACCCTTTCTGCCCTCTGCTGCTGCCCCCCTCTCCTCTCCTACTCTCCCTCTCCCTGTGTCTCAGGCCTGGCCCAGTTGCCTATTCCTGCCTCAGCCCCCCGAGGCTTCTGGGCTCTGCCAGAAAATGTGACAGTGGTGGAGGGTGCTGCTGCTGAGCTGCGGTGTGGGGTCCGGGCCCCTGACAGTGTGGTGCAATGGGCCAAAGATGGGCTACTCCTAGGTCCTGATCCTAGGATCCCCAGCTTCCCAAGGTACCACCTTGAAGGTGACCCCTCTAGAGGTAAGAGATCAGAGCGTGAGACTCCGAGCCACCAGCAGAGGCTGACTGTGGCTCTGACCTTGGGACCCACCCACAGGTGAATTCCACTTACATATTGAAGCCAGTGACCTCAGCGATGATGCAGAGTATGAATGCCAGGTCGGCCGCTCAGAGACAGGCCCAGAGCTGGTGTCCCCCAGAGTGGCCCTGTCCATCCTGGGTAAGAACCCATAATCTGGGCTTCTGAGCCTCTCCTACCTCAGGGCCCAGGGTTCCAAGCCCTCAGGCCCTCCTTCCTCAGACCCAGGGCACAGAACTCATTTCATGAACAATGAGACTCAAAACCCAAAGCCTCATACCTTCTGTGTGGCGGTAGCTTACCCCGCACCCTTTCTCACCAGTCCCCCCTAGGGTGCTTCAGCTGACCCCTGAGGTAGGGAGCACAGTCACGTGGGTAGCTGGGCAGCAGTACGTGGTCAGTTGTGTGTCCGGGGACGCAAAGCCAGCACCTGACATCACCTTCCTCCAGAGTAAGTGTGGGGCAGCTGGTGGGGCAGTGTGAAGCCCCAGTGCTCTCCTAGGGGCCCCAGAAAATGACATTCCTGAGATGGGGCAGAAGCAGGCTTGGGGAGATGCTGAAGCCAGTGTGGGATCAGCAATGGGAGAGGACATCCAGGGAAAGGCGCCAAGGAGATCATAAGACTGCTAGCCTGGGACGCAGGGAAGAGGCTGAGGCCCCAGACAAAGACATGGGTGACATCATCAGTGCAGAAGCCAGAAGCTGAGGTGATAGTGGGGCGTGGGGGTGGAGGTTGTGACACAAAGACCCAGCAAGAAAGGGATGGGAGGGGTGAGGCCCAGGACCCAGCCCTGAGGGCTCCAGGATTCAGGGAGGCTTGAATGTTGAAGGGACGGAGCTCGTCTTTTCCTCCAGAACCAGGAGGGTGGGGGCAGTATGTACACCCTGAGGACTTCCAGGCCATGCTCCCCAGGATCTGTGCTGGGGAAACCTGGCACCCCTCCAGCCCTCTTGTTGTCCCAAGGTGGACAAACAATTTCTGACATCTCAGCCAGTGTGAACGCAGGGTCCCAGGAGAAACTCTTCACCACAGAGGCCACAGCCAGGTATGGAATTTGAGATGCCTTCCCTCAGCCTCATGCCCCCGTACTTCTCCACGAAACCCCATATCCCAGGGATTCAAGCATGGAAACCCTGGGTCAGGTATGAAGATCGGGGACCCAGTTCTTCAATCTGACATTCCAAAACTCCTTCATGGGAACCCCTGTTCCAGAATATTAAGTACAAAGATTTCAGCCATTTGTGGGCCTCCAGGACCCCCAATTCTCACTACTGACCCTCCAAATCTCTTCCATAGAACTCTAGATCCTAGAGGAAATCAGCAGAGAGACTTAGACCAGGTGTGGGAACCTGGGATCCCCACTTCTTCACCTTGACTCCACAAATTTCAGATGATGACTCTGACTCCAGAACCCCAACTTCTCACCCCAGGGTGACACCTCAGAGCTCAGACAATGGGCATTTACTGGTCTGTGAGGCATCCAGCCCAGCGTTGAACACCCCCATCAAGGTTTCAGTCACCATGAATGTTCTGTGTAAGTGGGGAGCTGAGTCAGCAGGAATTGGGCTTCCTGGGGGAGCACAGGGGAAGGTTCAGGCTCTCAGGGATAAACATGGGGGTTCAGAGGCAGTTGTGGGGCCTGGAAAGAGTGGATGCCCCCCAGGCCCACTGAGTGATTGCTGCTTCTCAGTTCCCCCAGGACCCCCTGTCATTCAGTGGCCAGGCCTGGACGAGGGGCACGTGCGGGCAGGGCAGAGCTTGGAGCTGCCATGCACAGCCCGAGGTGGGAATCCGCCAGCCACGCTGCAGTGGCTAAAGGTGAGGGCAGAGGCAGGCATGGGAGCGGGGGAAGGGGGCGTTGGAAGCTCTCTCTGAGCTGGCTCAGGCCTGTCTCTGTCTCCAGAATGGCCAGCCCATGTCCACAGCATGGGGCACGGAGCATACTGAGGCAGTGGCCAGCAGCATGCTAGTGATGGTAGTGCGGCCAGAAGACCATGGGGCAAGGCTCAGCTGTGAGGCCCACAACAGTGTGTCCACAGGGATCCAGGAACATGGGGTCACGCTGCAGGTCACCTGTGAGTCCTAGTGCCAACTACCCATCTGTCAGCCCATGCTCCAGAGACCCATCTTATTTGTGCCTCCGAATCATGCCTGTCTGATACCAAAGACCCAGTCATCTGTCCCCAGTCCCTTGTCTATCTGGGCTGGTCTGCAAGACATCCAGCCGAGCTTAGTGTCTCCCCTCTGTCCATCATCCCTGCAGTTCCCCCCAGTGCCCTTACCATCCTGGGATCTGCATCGCAGTCTGAGAACAAGAATGTGACGCTCTCCTGCATCACCAAGTCTAGTCGCCCGCGAGTCCTGCTGCGATGGTGGCTGGGCTGGCGGCAGCTGCTGCCCACAGAGGAGACTGTCATGGATGTGAGGCGGGGGCCAGGCTCCTGGATCTGGGAGAGGAGGGTTCTTGCAGCCTGGACACTCTGGTCCTTGGGGAGCATGAACAGGGCCCCAGACCTCCTGGGTCTGACAGAGGAGTGGGTGGAAATGTTTCATGGGTCCCCGCTAGGGTCTGGGGTGGGCCCAGGCCTCTGGTACCATGGATGGGGGTGCTCTAGTCCCCAAGTCTGAAGCTCACTTCCTGTCAGGGCCTGCATGGTGGCCACATCTCCATGTCCAACCTGACGTTCCTGGCACGACGAGAAGACAATGGTCTGACTCTCACGTGTGAAGCCTTTAGTGAGGCCTTCACCAAGGAAACCTTCAAGAAGTCGCTCACCCTGAATGTGAAATGTGAGCCTCCACCCTCACTTGGGGGTGCCCCATGCTTTAGAGACCCTGCCCTCAGGCTCCAGCTCAGAGAGAACAGCCACGTTTTCTGGCTCTTCCTTCAGATCCTGCCCAGAAGCTGTGGATAGAAGGCCCTCAAAAGGGGCAGCACCTCCGGGCTGGGACCCGGGTGAGGTTGGTGTGTTTGGCCATTGGAGGCAACCCAGATCCTCCCCTCACCTGGTACAAGGTCGGTGCCAAGCAAGGATTGCAGGAATGTGGTGGGAGGATGGAGCCCCTTCTCTCTTCCAGAGTCTTGGGAAATCTTGGAAAAACCAGAATTTTTGGAAAGACACAGGAGATTTTAAGTTATGGCAGGGAATTGGAAAAGACACAAGAGGTATGAGAATTAAATGGAATCCTAGGAAAATTCTGGGAAAATGAAGAATTCTAGGATGAAAGAAGGAATTGTGGATCAGCATTGGGAGTTCTAGAGAAAAGGCAATTTCATTAAAAGTAAAGGAAATTCTGGTGAAATCTCAGAATTCAGGTGAACTGGCAGAAATTTTAGGGAAAGTTTAAGAATTCCAGGAACAAATACAATGATGGGCAAAATTTGCTAGACATTCTGGGGAAAAAACTAGTAATTCTACAGAACATTTGAAAATCCGTTCATAGTAAACTGAATTCTTGGGATTTGGGAGTAAGAAATAAAATTCCTTTAAAATTAAAAGAAATTCTGACAGAATTCTGGGAAAATTCTGAGAAGTTAGGGAGTTAGTGGAAGTTCCTGGGGGGGTGGGGAACTAGGAATTATGGGAATGAAATAGAATACCATTTAACTGGAACGAATTCTAGGGAAATGCCAAGAATTTGGGCAATATGAAGAATTCTAGTAAAAGACTAGGATACTAAGAGAATATTGGGAAAGGATTAAAAAATGTGTGGGAAACAATGGATTTAAGGGAAAGAGCAAAGGAAATCTTTGGGGAAAATGGGAATTTTAAGAAAAAGAACTAGGGATAAGAAAAAATGAAGGGATTTCAAGGGAGTTTTCTGGCATATAGTGTTTGTTAAATGTAGCTGGCATGGATTTTGAGGAATGGGGTTGAGGGTCTGCAGGTCTCCAGAGGAATGGGGCAGAGAAGGCTGGATGGGGGTGGAGCGTGGGACTGGCCAAGCGATCAGGCAGCCAAACTGCCTGGGCTCAAGGGGCGCAGGGTAGGCGGGAGAGACGCCAGCGGGGGAGTGGCGGGTGGATGCTCAGTTCTAGTTCCCACTCCTCCACTCTGGCCGGGTGTCCGCAGGAGGGAGCGCCTTTTGCTCTTCATACAGAGGCTTTATCTGGGAGGGCTTCAGCCAACCCGATAGGGGCATCTCAGAGGGGAATGGCAGGGCGACCCCCAGTCTGTCTCTGCCCTCAGGACTCGCGCACTGTGACCGAACCGCGGCCGCCCCAGGAGCCGCGACGGGTGCAGCTGGGAAGTCTGGAGAAGTCGGGGAACACCTTCTCCCGCGAACTGGTGCTGGTCACGGGTCCGTCGGACAACCAGGCCAAGTTCACGTGCAAGGCGGGCCAGCTTAGCGCGTTCACGCAACTGGTGGTGCAGTGTGAGGGCGCCCACGGCGGGGGCCTGGGCAGGGCTTGGCGGCGGCTTGGGGGGCAGTGGATGCCGCAGAGCCGGGACGCGGAGCCGGGTGGGGCCTGGGGTCAAGGCTGGGCGGAAGCAGCCCGGATCTCCTCTTCATCTCTGAGCCTCCTTCCTCTGACCTGTTCTCGAAGTTCCCCCAACTAACGTGACGATCCTGACCAACGCGTCGGCTCTGCGCCCCGGGGATGCCTTAAACTTGACTTGCGTGAGCGTTAGCAGCAACCCTCCAGTCAACTTGTCGTGGGACAAGGAGGGGGAGGGGTGAGTGGTTCTGGTAGCGCCCCCTTGCCGTGCGAGTCCCATCTCACGCCCCCTGCCATCCTGCCAGTTTCCAGCACCTCTGGCTCTGGTACCACCCTCGCGGCAGCCCAGACCTGACCCCACCACGCTCTGCGGGTTCACAGGCTGGAAGGCATGCCTGCCCCGCTCCGCAGCGCCCCATTCAAAGGCTCCTACGCCGCCAGGAGCGTCCTTCTGAGAATGTCATCCCGCGACCACGGCCACCGAGTGACCTGCCGCGCCCACAGCACCGAGCTACAGGAAACCGTGAGCGCCTTCTACCGCCTCAACGTGCTATGTATGTGCACAGGCCGAGAACCCCTCTTAATCCCTCCTTACCCTTTACTACTTGGTTCTTCACCTTGATACTGTCCTTGAACTGCATCCTGAATCTTGAAACTTTCCTGACCTTTATCCTGACCCCAGGCCCTGCACCAACTCCCATCCTGCCCAATCTTGCCTTTGTCCTCTACCTTAACCCCTGACCATGACCCTCATCCTGAACCCTCTATCCACTCATAGACCTGACGCTGGTCTCTTTTTCCTAAACTGGATCCTAACTTCTATACTGAACTTAACCCCCGACCTCAGCTCTGATCTTGTTACCTTGCCACGTAAATCTAGTCGTGACCTCCTCAACCTTAAACCCTTTATAACTATTGGATCTCAAATCCATCCCGGACCCCAAACTTAGCAATCATCTTGACTCCTGGTGGCGCCCCCTCTGCAGACCCTCCTGAGTTCTTGGGGGAGCAGGCGCTTGTGGTGACCGCAGTGGAGCAGGGCGAGGCACTACTGCCCGTTTCAGTGTCTGCCAACCCCGCCCCGGAGGCCTTCAACTGGACCTTCCGCGGCTACCGCCTCAGCCCAGGTGCACGGAGTGGACATGGAAGAGGATGCAGGTTTCTGGGGACAGGAGGGCCTGACTGACCCCTCACCCTTACCTTCCCCAGCTGGTGGCCCCCGGCATCGCATCCTGTCTGGTGGAACTCTGCAGCTATGGAATGTGACCCGCGCTGACGATGGCCTCTATCAGCTGCATTGCCAGAACTCGGAGGGCACCGCTGAAGCGCTAGTGAGGCTGGATGTACACTGTGAGTTGCACCCCCTCGCCTCCGCATTACCCTAAGAAACTAGGGAGTGCTGGAGGTCCCACCCACCCAGGGAAACTTGACCGCTGTGGAGTCCCCTTGTTTTGGAAGCACTGCCCATTCAGGACTATTCACCCATCCCACTCTGGGAGCCCAGACTGTGGTGGAGCCACGCCCACTTTGAGAACCATGCCCACTAGAGAGACCCAATGGGATCTCTGACCATTTAGGGGGCCCACCTCCATAAAAATTACTCCCATCGGAAAGCCAAGTCTGCTGTGGAAAACCCCACGTCCACACAATTCTGGAAGTCCGCTGGACCTAGTTTTGTCATCACAGAGGCACAGTAGAGGGTTCGAGAACTTTACTTCAAGTGCTCTGAATAAGTGACAGACAGTATTATACCTATAACTTTCCCTGGTCACCTTTAAGACACCTCTCCCACCTCTCTGACCATGGACTGTCTGGGCCCAGATGCTTTCCCCAACCCCTGCCTTCTCCAGATGCTCCCACTATCCGAGCGCTCCAGGACCCCACTGAGGTGAATATTGGGGGTTCTGTGGACATAGTCTGCACTGTTGATGCCAATCCCATCCTTCCAGGGATGTTCAACTGGGAGAAGCTGGTAAGGATCTGTCTTTGGCAAATGAAAGTGCAGGCTGGGGATTTGGTTTCTTGACTGTGAGGTCCTTGGGAGGAGGGGTCACATCTATATGACCCTGCATAAATACATACTTGCCTGGGTATGCTCCAAGAACTAACTGCTGAATGGCAGATGGATGGTTGGATAAGTGGTTAGATAACCAGGTGAGTGGATGGGCAGGTGGTTGAACATATGTGTTGATAGGTAGATGAGTGGCTGAACAGGTGGATAGATGAATGAGTGGATGGAAAAGCAGATGGACAAATGGACAAGTAAATAAATGGATGGATGGATAAATGGATGAACAGATGTGTAGCTAGATGATTTAATGGGAGAAATTAGATAAATGGCTAGAGTAGATGAATGGATACATATAGCATCAGTGGGAAGATGTCTGTAGAAGGATGATGGATGGGTGGATGGATAGGTGCATAGGTCAATGGAGAAATGGGAAAATAGGTATCTGGATGACTTGATGAACAAATATTTATGTATGGGTATGTGCATGTATGAGTGAACAGATGGGGTAGATGGGTGGAGAGATGAAAGGGTAAATACAGGGTTAGAAGGAAGACAAATGGTTGGATGAATGAATGGGTGAATGGATGAATAAATGAAGGAGAAGTAGATGGATGGTTGGATACATGGATGAATTAGTGAACAGACGGGTGGTTAAACAGAAGGATGGATGAGTGGATAGATGGTTAAAATCATGAATGGCTAGAAAAATAGATGGGTGGATGGATGATGGGAAGAATTTTTTCTTTGCTAGCCCTGTATAGGGTGATTGTGGTTGGGAGAATGAAACTACAGAAGGGGGAAACTACAGTTTGGGGGATAATGGAGCTGGGGCCAGACATAAATCCTGAATCTTGGGCCTCTAGGGAGAAGAGGAGGAGGACCAGAGCCTGGATGACATGGAGAAGATGTCAAAGGGGTCCACTGGGCACCTTCGAATTCACCATGCCAAGCTGGCCCAGGCTGGTGCTTATCAGTGCATTGTGGACAATGGGGTGGCACCTCCAGCCCGAGGGCTGGTCCGTCTTGTTGTCAGATGTGAGTAACATCCAAACCCCTGACTTCAAGTCCTGCCACTACACCCACCTCTCTCATCTCCTTCCTCATACCTCATATTGACCCCCAACCCTTCCTAGTTGCCCCCCAGGTGGAGCACCCCACTCCCTTAACTAAAGTGGCTGCAGCTGGAGACAGCACGAGTTCTGCCACGCTCCACTGTCGTGCCCGAGGTGTTCCCAACATCGCCTTCACTTGGACCAAAAATGGGGTCTCTCTGGATCTCCAAGATCCCAGGTGAGCCAAGGCCCAGCCAGGTAGCACTCCAGTGTGGTTCCCCAACCACAGTCCCTCCCATACCTCCTTTTCAGGTACACAGAGCACACATACCACCAGGGTGTGGTCCACAGCAGTCTCCTGACCATTGCCAACGTGTCTGCAGCCCAGGATTACGCCCTTTTCACGTGCACAGCCACCAACCCCCTTGGCTCGGACCACACCAACATTCAACTCGTCAGCATCAGTATGGTGGGAGGGGACTCTGAGGGTTCTGGGAGGGTGCTCCCTAGGTCAGCTCCAAGTATCTGGTTGGCCCAGAATGGCAGTGTTCCTGAAACCTGAGAAATATTTACGAGTGAGTTTGGAGTTTTTGCCTGACCTGAAAATCCTTATGGAAACTGGATCTTCAGGGAAACCCACAACAAAGGAAAAAGGTGGGAGGTGGGGGAGGTAACAGTGATTCAAATAACTGAAAAGTAGACTTTCAGGAGTCACTGGAACTCTGATGGGAGAGTCCTCAAGACATTCAGCTGTATCAAGAACTCTCTGTTTCTCAAGTCTGCTTTTCTCTGTGTTGGGTTTATTCTAAGGCTCCTCATAATGGGCTATTAATCTTCTCAGGGGAATATAATTTTTGCAGTTCCTAACAGCGGTATGAAGTTCCTAGAGTTAAGATTCATTGGCACTACTCGGCATCCAGCACGTTCCTGAACCAAGCATGTGGTCAGGGGCAGGTGACACTCTGGTTGGCCAGGCTCAGTCACACGTCCATCCTAAAAGGAGCAAGAAGCTATTTTAAATGGTCCCCAAGCATAGTGCTGAAGTGCTGTCTAGTGTTCTTAAGTGTTCTGTGGTGTGCCTTATGGAGAGAATACTTCTGCTGGACAAGCTTTGTCGAGGGTTATATGAGTTATAGTACTGTTGGCTGTGAGTTTAGTGTTAATGAATCAATAAGATATATTAAATAAGGTGTATTTAAACAGACACATAAAACAAAATCAGGTATTGATTGATTGATGAAAATGTTGTGAATAGAAGCTCACCGGAACCTACCCCTGCATTTCCCCTATGAGCTAAAGTTTGGTATCTGCTAACTCAGTGTTCATGGTGACTTTATAGAACATAGCCACCACCAATAACATGAATCGATCATATATTTAAAATCATTCTTAGGAAAAGTGTGGAAGGAATCTTCCAGAACCCTTTGTATCCTCTGACTACTTCCCCCATCCTTTTCCTCAAAGGCCGCCCTGATCCCCCATCAGGATTAAAGGTCGTGAGCATGACCCCATACTCAGTGGGGCTGGAGTGGAAGCCTGGCTTTGATGGTGGCTTGCCACAGCGGTTCCAAATCAGGTGGGTCCCTGTCAAATCAAAAAAGGTGGCAGCCAAAAGGGCTGGCCATCTGTCTAAATGACTGGTCTCCCTCTCATGCAGGTATGAGGCTTTGGGGACTCCAGGGTTCCTCTACATGGATGTGCTACCACCCCAGGCCACCACCTTCACACTGACTGGGCTGCAGCCTTCTACACGATACAGGGTCTGGCTGCTGGCCAGCAATGCCCTGGGGGACAGCGAACTAGCTGACAAGGGGTCCCAGATCCCTATCACCACCCCAGGTGGGAAGAAACAGTTTTGGCCAGGTGGCAGAGTTGCCCAGAGGGTTTATAGGGTGATAAAGTGAAGTAGATACTATTATTCCCCTTTTACAGATGAAGGAAATGAGGCCCAGAGAGGTTAAGCAAATTGTTGAAGCTCACACAGCTAGAAGGAGGCAGAGATGAGATTGAAACTCAGACAGATGTACTCCAGATACCAGTTTGTAACCACTAAACTATACTGTCTGAATATGATTAAAGACACAAGAGAAATTAGAAGACAATTTGAACTGAATGAAAATGAAAACATGAAAATTTTGGGGTGTAGCTAAAGCAGCACTTAGCAGGAAATTCATAGCATTAAATGTTCATATTAGATAAAAAAAAGACCTCAAACTGATGCTTTAAATTTCCATCTTAAGAAGCTAGAAAAAAAGAGCAAATTAAATCCAAAGTAAACAGAAGGAAGAAAATAATAAATGTAAGAGCAGAAATTGATGAACCAGAAAATAAAAACAATAGAGTAAAATCAATGAAACAAAAAACTACTTCTTTAAAAATATAAATAACATTTATAAAGCTAATCAAGGCAAATGAGAGAAGACACAACTTAGCCAATATTGGGAATGAAAAGGGATATTACTAGTGAAAGGGGATCCTCCAGACACTAAGGGGAAATTAGGCAATACTATGAACAATTTTATGCCAACAAATCCCACAACTTTGGTGAAATGGACAAACTCCTTGACTAATGAGAACATTTTGACCCTGACAGACACTGCAGTGCAATGGTTAATCACACAGAAACTGGTTCAGACAAGGCTGCATTCAAGTACCAGCCCTGCCACTTCCTAGTTGTAGGATCTTAGGCAAGTTACTTAACATCTCTGAGCCTCAATTTCTAAAAATAAAGTATATCTCAGATCTCTGTGCCTCAGTTTCTGAAAGTAAGATCATTCCAGACAGTTGTGAGAATTAAATAATTGATGTATCTCAAGTGCTTAGAACAGAGCCCCGTGCAAAGTGCTATGTAAACTAAATTAAAGAAATGACCCTGCTCACCTTCTGTTATTTCGCCCTCTGAATGCTCCCTCTTCTTGTCTTACCCTTCCTGACAGAGCAGCCATTTTCCTCGTGGAAGTAAGGACCCTTTCCCATCCTTACAATCTTCCTTCCTCCTTTCCCCCTACCATTCCTGCTTTCCCTTTAAGCACTAAAACATAAAGTACTGTATTTACTTCCTTGCTCTAGAACTTACACTTCTATTAAGGCATCCTGAGAGCCCATCATTTTTTCTGATTAACCAAAACATTGACAATTCAGGTTAAAAAGACCTTGTACACAAAGCTCTCATTACTAATTTGTTATTATTGGCATTAGAACAGCTGTTAATAACATTGCTATCATTATCAGCAATTTCCAGCTCTCTGAAATATTCCCAACAAGCCATAAATCAGCCCCTATGAGTCTCCAAATGGGTTGAAAAAATTAATAGGAGACTGAGAAGTATTTAGGGCTTATCCAGGATTCTTGATGCTAATCACAATTTCTATATCCACTACCCAGGTCTTGATCAGCCTTCTGGAGAACCTGACTACCAGCTGCCCACAGAGCAGCCTTCAGGCAAGTTCTCAATCCCCTGAAGACCCTTCTCTCCCCTGAGAACAGAAATTTCTGTTCTCTAACCCTGCTTCCTCTGTCTTGTGGGCAGCCAAGATGGCTCTGTCTCTGTGGGCTCTCACCCTTATCCTTAGGTCTTTCTCTTGCCTGGATTTGATAAATTTTCTTTCTTCCTAATTCTGTTTAATTTGGAAAGAATGAACTGATCCCATGCTCTGTGCAGAGCCTGTATCACTTGGCTTTTGCTTCCTCACAAACCACTCCAAACACGGGCATTTAGAGCAACAAATCATTTCTCATGATTCTATTATGAGGGGCTGAACAGTTCTAGTCCAGGCTACAGTCAGCTGGCAGCTCAGCTGGGACAGGTTGGTCTGGGATGGTCTCCTCACGTGTCTGACAATCCTCTTGGTTGGGGCAGTGGAGGTAACTGGGCCACATGTCTCTCCTTGGCTTGTTTCACATGGAGATGGTCACAGGATCCCAAGAGCACCAAGACAGAGCCATCTCCAATTTACAAGCGTCCTTCAAGCTTCTGATTCTGTTGCGTTTGCTGTTGTATCATTGGCTGAAGCAAATGGCAAGGCTCCACTCAGAGTCAGTGTGGATGGGTGGGGAGACAGGGAGAGAATTATGACCATTTTGCAAACAATCCCCTTACAGAGTCTGAGAAGGTTGCAAGGGACAGAAATTCAGCTGTCATTGGCACTAAAAAGATTTGTTTGGTTTGTGAGACTGAAAATGCCAAGTTTGGCTTGATTCAGGCACTCATAATATTCACCCGGAAACTATTTCTCACCTTCTTAACTTTACCTTCATCTCTGATGGCTTCCTTCTCAGGTTCTTCTATCAAGAGGGCAAAGAACCCCCTTCCCCTGCCTTTCACTTCACTTCTTAGGAACCAGCTGAGCAGTGTCCTAAATATTCTGGTCACATGCCAGTCTCTGAACTGATCACTGTGGAAAGAGGGATGCCTGAGCTTATTGGCCAGGCTGGGCCTCCATGGAGTCCTGCCCACTCATACAGACTGAGAGCAGGGGAGGGACTGTTTCTTCAAAGGAAAAGAGTGCTGTTAGGAGAGGCCAGGAAAGGAAGGCTGAGTAGAAGTCTACTTAAAGGGACTTAGTCTCTGGGATATAGCACAGGAGTCTGATACCGTCTGATGTGGAAATCTGTGCAAAGAGGAAGTCATATGAGATGGAGTTGGAAAAGTGAATAGAAGTAGAGAAAAAAAAAGAACATTTAAAGACAGACACTTGACAATTCCAAGGCTGAGGGGTGTGGGTTTGCCTCGTGATTCTGGAAACAGCCAATAGATAGTTTGTGTACCTGGAGAATCCAATACCAAGTTCTATAGTTCGTGGGCAAGGCTGGAGATGTGGGAAAAGGCCAGATCACAGAATGTCTTGGATGCTCAGCTGAGGAGCTAAAGCTCCCACCTGACTCCATACACAGGTTTCAGGCAAAGGTAGGACCCACTGTGGGTGGCTTATCTTGAGAAAGGAGCTACCTGCCCTGGAGTGGAGAAGAAAGAATGGACATGGAAACCCCTGTTCATCTGCTTCCCTGACCTAGGAGGAGGGAATGGGCTCCCTCATAAAACCCCATTTCGGGCCTAGAGCTAGTTGTCTGGGCTCACTGAGGGGCACCTTCTGTCTCCAGGACCCTCGGGGATGCCCCAGCTGCCTGTGCTGTTTGCCATTGGAGGTCTCCTGCTGCTTTCTAACGCCTCCTGTGTTGGGGGATTCCTCTGGCAGCGGAGACTGAAGCGTCTTGCTGCAGGTGAGGAGAGACCCTTCTCCTGCCAGGATGGAGGCCGGAGGCCAAGGGTGACTGGGAGCCCTGGGGCTGCTGCAGGTTGAAGGTCTCTGAGAACCAGGTGGGCTCGAGGTGGGGTGTCTATGACCCTTTTTTCCTACTTCCCTTAGGCATCTCAGAAAAGACAGAATTAGGGTAAGTGGAGATATTTTTCTGAGGGAAAATAAAGAAGGCTCTGAGGGAGGAAATTTGGGGGTGACAGGTGTCAGAGGGTCAAACTTAACTGCCCTCCATACTCCATCCTGGAAGGTCGGAAGAGGACCGAGTCAGGAACGAATATGAGGAAAGCCAGTGGACTGGAGACCGGGACACTCGAAGCTCCACAGTGAGTGAGGGTGCTCCTGTCGGCCCTACTGACAGGGAACTGATGGCGACTAAAATGACACTGTTAGCTTTAGGTTAATCACTGCCCTTTTCAGGAACTACAGAGTCAGAGGTCGGAAAAGACTATACACTTTTTTTGTTGGGGGGGATGGTATTTGACAGGTTAGCACAACAGATGTAGAGCCATATTACCACTCCATGAGGGACTTCAGCCCCCAGCTGCCACCGACGCTGGAGGAAGTGTTGTATCCCCACGGTGAGTCAGGCCCATATCAGAACTCCCACCCATAGATACCCTGACACCTGGGCCCAGTCCCCTGATCATCCTTTCCTTCTGCTCCAACTCCAGGGTTCAGAGGTCTTGAGGAGGAGGATATGGCCTCTCCTGGGCACTTGTATGATGAGGTGGAAAGACTGTATGCACCATCTGGAGCCTGGGGACCCCTCTATGATGAAGTGCAGATGGTGAGGAGATTTGTATCAGCAGAAGTCTTTTCTGGCTAGTGCTAGAAACCCACCTTCTACTGCTTGTATTAGTTAGGGTAAACTAGCTGCTATAAGAAAAAGGCCTGGCCATAGTCCAGTAGTCTAAAGAAGTCTTCTTCATTCTCACATAACAGTCAGAGGTGAGTGGCCCTGCTGCACCTCATTATTCAGAACCCAACTTCTCTTCATTGCATTCCTCTGCCATTCCCTAGTGCTTTGTCCGAGTTTGCATGCATAAGCCAGGTCACTGGGGGTTTCAACCACTGGGAGAGGGAAAAAGGTAGTGTGTGGAGGCACAACCCTGCCTGTTGTCCAGGCCCAGAAATGGTATTCTCTACTCATTCCCCTGGTGAGGACGTGGCTACACTGAACTTCAAAGGAGACTGAGAAATGTAGTCTAACTTGTCTGCTATATGCCTCACTACAGCTTTATTATTATGGAAGAAGGAAGGTATGCATTTTGGGGGATAATTAGTCATTTCCACTACACTGGTTAAGCAGAGAAATATATAGAGAGAAACAAGTTTTTTGGCCTACTCAATTGAAAATTTAAGAGATAGAACTGTCTTCAAGTCCACCAAGCTAGACCCAGAATTTCCTCTCTAATGATGCCCCCAGAAAATCCAGGTTGATGTACTAGTAGCACAGACAATTTCAAAGAAAGAGAATGCCTATTCTGATAGTTCCAATGCCCCAGTGCTGACACTTACTCATCTTGTTTGGGTCACACTCATCAATGAACCACTGAGGCAGGGGATAGAATATGCTATACATGACATCAAGGAGCAGGGGCCAGTCCCACTCAAGACTGAGAGAGAGAAGGGAACAGAACACAGAGGTAAGTGAAGATGGTGTCTGGGCAGGCAGAAACTATAGACAGGCACTTTGATCATCAACTAATCCCACCTACTGCCCCACAGCAAGGGAGGTGGAGGGTGGGGGCAGAACCTTTGACTTTCTATTTGGCTTTGGCTAATGCTCTGGCCCCTCTGAGCCGAGGATTTCCTTCTGTAACATCTCAGATAGGGCAATATTCTCTCCATCTGCATGGCAATAACCGGCATAAAAATGCTGTCCATGGTGCTGAACCATATGTGCCCTCTGAAACACAGATACACACTTTTTTGTAAAGTGCTAGATAGCAAATATTTAGGCTTTGCAGGACATACTGTCTGTCTCACAACTCCTCAACTCTGCCATTGTCATGTAAAACAGCCATAGAAAATACATAAATGGACAAGCATAAGTAAGTTCCAAAAAACTTTATTTTTGGACATTGAATTTGAATTTCATACACATTTCATATGTCACAGATAATACTCTTCTTTTGATATATCACAGCAATTAAAAAATATAAAACTTTTCTTAGCTCTTGAGCAGTACAAAAACAGGTAGGAGGGCCAATGGACAAATCTGCTTTAAGAGTTGTTGAGTGAAAACCATTTTCTCCCAAATTTAGGGCAAAGCACATCCCTAGTAAGGACCACCCTACATGGTCTCTTTTCTCTTCTATTTTGATGAGAAAATGTTTGGAAATTCATAGGACTAACAGAATCATGACTCACATTCCATCGTAATCATAGTTGATGTCATGGACTTTTAAAAGTTTCATATTTCTGACATTTAAATTATTTTTCTGACACGAAATCATGCAATATCTTGAACTTGATTAAAAATAATACAGTTAATGGGGGTTGAGGGAGAGAAGATAGAGATACAGACAAATCAAGATTGACCAAGGATTGATATTGTTGGAGCTAGGTGATGGGTACATTGGGGTTTATGGTGGGAGTTCATTATAATCACTCTTGTCTTTGTACATGTTGAAATTTTTTCACAATTAGAAGTAAAAGCATTTTTACCCGGGAAGTTGAGTGCAAGTGTGAATCCCCCAGAGCTGCAGTGATGACCCACTGGGCATTTCTCTATGGTTCTAACTCCACCTTTGCTTGTCAGAGCCCCTATGACCTCCACTGGCCTGAGACAAAGTATGAGGATCCAGGAAGAATCTATGATCAGGGGGCAGGAGACTTGGACCCTGTGGAACCTGATGTTCTACCTTTTGAGCTGAGGGGACACCTGGTGTGAGAGCCTTCTCAACACCCTCTTCCTACACTTACAGGACATAATATACAATGGTCCTCTTCATTCCAGCCTGGGCTGAGCTTGTTAGGTGAGTTCCATAAGATACAAAGGGACTGGACTTTTTCAGGAAAGGACACAGAGGAGTGTGTACGTGACTGAGGATGATTCAAGCTGGTGTCAACAACTCCTCCTGGAATTGGCTTTAGAAACTAAGCTTCTCCAAAGGGACACAATGAATTGTAAAGGACATCTCAATAACTAAAAGCTATTCTGAGGGTCTTTATGTTCAATATTTGGAGCTATGAGTCTATGCTGTATTTTTTAAAATAAAATTTTTCAGAAGTAGGAAAAGACATATTAAAAAACTCAGTTCATTTTGAATTCAACTACATTTTGAGTTCAACTACATCTCGATAAGAAGTTGAACTTTTGAACTGTTACTATGTCCTCTTTATTATTTTTGAGTTATCTAAAACATGATGTATAGACTATGACATATGTAAACATAAGTAGATTCTATAGAAAATAAAATAAATTCTATTATAACAAGGTAAACACAAAAGAATAGATACTGTATGAGTTCACTGATAAAAATTGTAGAACAGGCAAAGCTTATCTATGGTGGCAGAGCTGATCCGTGGTTGCCTGGAGCCATGAGAAGGGAATGGACTGCAAAAGGGCATGGGAGAACTCTTTGGGGGGTGATGGAAATTTTCTAAGTCATGATTGTAATGGTGGTAACATGGGTGTATAGATTTGTCAAAACTCATTGAACTGTACAATTAAAATGGGTGCATTTTGTGGTATACAAATTATACCTCAATAAAGGTGATTTGTAAAACAGGCTTTATAATAAAGCAGCCCAGCAAGAGAATTCTTATTTCTTATATTGAATATCAGGAAAAGACAACTAAGGAATCTGCCTATTTCCATGGAGAACATAGTATAGTTAAGTATAATCTTTATTTAGGCCTCCCCTTCTACTTGATTAATCATATTATCAAAACTGTTTAGTTCAATGAATGATTTGTTTTCGCTGTGCTTTTCTCTGTGTTGACTTAATTCTCAAGTAGACTGCTCATTTAAGAAGCAAAGATGACCATTTACCATTCTAGGCTTGCATTCCACAAACTCAGCACCCAGAGTGCCTCTTTTGCCAATAGTTCTGGAAAGTTCTGGGACTGTTTTCATCAGTTCATCTTTGGTCTTATGCCCATCCCTGAACCAACCACTGTGGTAGCCAGAATATGTTGATAATCCAGGTCCTGGGTGGCTCAGCAGCACATGAACCACTTGGGTAAGACTCTCCAGAAGAACCCCAGGCTGTGGTTGGATCTCTTCATGCTCTTCTTCCTTCCTCCTTGCTATTGTGTGAATCAATCGGGTATCTCTTACTGATGATTTCCCAGGACCTGGTCCTTTTTTATTTATATAGATATGGATGAATGAGACAAGTTCGTGATTACACCAAGCCCCTGGATACAGCTGTGCCCAAAGTCAGCTGCTCCTGGACTAAAAATTCCCCTCCCCTTTTAGGTCAGTCTGGATGGGGTCTTCAGTTAGTTACAACCATAAAATCCCCTCTCTCTTAAGCCAGTTTGAAAGGGTGGTTAACTGATCTATAGTTAACTGATACAGAAATTGATAATTTGCAAGGGGTAGAAACTCACTCAAGGTAGTAGAGCTAAAAAAGCATATATTTTATTAGCTATGAAGGGGAAATAGTAATTTCATGGAGGAGAAAACCTGACAGATGCTACCTTAACCAAATGATCAAAGTTAACAACACCAGTCATGAGATGCAATGGCATCATGGGTCTCCTGATATGAGACTAGGGATTCAACAGTATGTCAATGATAAAATGCAGTTGAAACTGAACTAGAAAGTTCATTACTACCAGAAACTGGAGACAACTCAAGTGTCCATCAAAGAAGAATAGATAACTAAGTTGTGTGGTCATCCAACGGATATTATGGCAATGAGGATAAATGAACTAACTACTGATACAACAATGTGGACAATCTCACAAACATAATATTGAATCAAAGAAGTAAGACCCAAAAGAGAACATACTGATTTCATTTGCTTAAAGTTAAAAAACCAATTAAGAGTAAAATTAATTTGTGGCATTAGAAGTAAAGTGGTCATTTTTGGGGAAGAGAGAGATCATGATTGGAATGGGGCATAAGGGGGGTTTCTAGAAGGATGATAAAGTTCCTTGACCTGGGTGATACTTACAAGTATTGTCACTTTCTGCAAACTTTTCATGCTGAACACTTGTGATATGAGCACATTTCTTTCTACATTATGTGTATATCATTAAATTTTTTACGTTAGATCTCATAGGTGGCATTATGATTGGAATTGTGATTTTCCTATACAGTGAACAACGCTTGTGCCATTCTGAACAAAAAAATTACAGTCTCCACTCCATATGCATCATAGCTGCTGTTCAGAAAAAGTCAGCATATTTTAAACCATACCAAAAATTGTTATGCCTTTGTATATGTGTTATGTTAATAATTTCAGATAATTTAAAACTATTCTTTCCCACATAAATGCCTTTAAGGACATTTTCAATTTGTTCAGGAAGCGGAAGCAGTGTCCACCATTCTTGGTCCCTGACCTTAAAAAGTCTGCAATGGCCTCCCACCAACTGGCCAAAATGTCTGAGCAAATATTCAAAACGCCCACCAGGGGGCCGTACCGCCCCGTTTGAGAAGAACCAATCCAGGCCGAAAATCTAGATTAGCGGTTATATATTGGGTGTTGGAGATAAAAGCTTGGTGGTGGTGGGAGTGTCCTGTGTGTGTTAAGCGGTCACGGAGCCCCAATATTACAGGCTAACTGGGTGTGCAGGGCATCAAGGCATACGTAGAGCAGCGCAGAGTGGGAGGGATTTTCTTAAAACTGTTCCTGGAGAATTGTCAAGGCAAGGAGTGATAGGAATTAAGGCTAGTGAGATGGTCTAGGACAAATCACGAAGGTCATTTTACGGTGTTATTCATAAGGGTGAGAGGAAGCCACTGAATAGTTGAAATATCAGCTACAGACAGCATTTATGGGCTGTTTCCACATGCCAATCCCTATTCTAAATTTTTTTAATGTGTTCCCTCCTGGAGCCACCAGAACCACTCAGGAGCCCAACTGCTCTGTCATCTAGTGCCCATTCACACTTTTCCATGGTGTCTCTAGGGAAGCTCTTCAGGTAAAAGCGCTTTTTGCACTTTATCTAGCCCACTCCACTAGGGGCTCCAGCCTTATGTGTATCACTCGGATCTGGCCAATCAGAGTAGCTTATTCTCTACCCGTCCCCCTCCCCTCAGTGATTGGCTTAGGGTCATTAGGAGGTGACCCAATCTGAACCAATGAGAATACTCTATTCTCGAGCTTGGAACTTTGCCTCTGCGCTAATATTAAAGCCCTTTTCTTCTCACCACAAAATGGGTAACTACCTTCAGAAGGGTCATCTGGGAATTTCATCCTAGAACCTTCCCTGGCTACTCTTGAGCAGACCACTGTATTCTGCCTTTTCTGCCAAGCACTAAGATTCCCCACCTAGTCTCTCACCGTCCCACACTGTTGTTTCAACTTCACTTTCCCCCAATCCTAGATTTATGCTTTGAGTAGGTCAAAAGAAACGCTTTCTCCTCTATGTACCATAGTTGTCTTTACCTCCTTGCCTTTAGGCTGTCTGTGCCTTGACTTGGGATACTCCCTCTTTCTGTTCAATAAGAATTTGTGGAGCGTCCAGCCCATGCTATACTGTGGAGTATGCAGAGATATATAATAGATCTGGTTATCTTCAATGTTGTGAAATCAATTTCATTTTGATGTGCTTAGGTGTGGGGAAAATGGGATTTTCTGACCAGGATTTCCGCCTGACTTAATAGCATTGTGTATATATTAAAAGCCCGTTTGCACATTTATTGGACGTTTACCAGGAACAGAGCTGCTGGTCAGTCATGGGAGCGCTGGCCCAGGGGAGGTGTGGAAAGGAAACACCCATTCTCTCCTCTCCCTGTGTTCCGGGTGCTTAATTGGCCAGGCCTCTGCCGGTCACCAGAGACTGCCCACAGAGTCGCTTCCTAAGCGTGGGAGCAGGGAGCCTAGTGCAGCCAGGGAGAGGGGAGAGAGAGAGCCTTGTAGCCTGGTGCTCTTGTAGAATTAAGCCTGAGCATGGAAGCAGGGAGTGGAGGGTGAGGAGAGACTGAGACCTACTGTCCAGAGGATTAATCTTGTGCTGGGGAGCAGTACCTGTAGCTGGCCTGGGGAGCACATTTGGGCCAACCCCTAGTACTGAGTGTCCTTGCTTTATTCCACCTGATCAAATTCATAGCAAACTTGCCCAGGGCAGGAAACCCCTCCTCCTCGAACTTAACTAGGCAAGAATTTATTTTTACTTACCTAGTTTAGGATATGCTGAATCTGAGGTGGCTTTGGGGGTACTCAAACGCAGGGGTGACTAATGGTATATACCTCATCAAGGGCACAAGCACCAATGAGACTGTGCATATACGGACCTTAATGATCACAGCCAGTACTCAATGAACACATATTGTGGACCAGGCTGTGTGTGGCCATGAACTCATTGGACCCTCATAACAATGCCATGATACTGATACTATCATTAATTTTTTACTTTTATTTTATTGTGAAATGTACATTCAGGGGTATAAAATAGAGATGTATGACTTTAAAAAATATTTATAATGTGAACAACTGTGAATCATCAGCAGGTTAAGAAAAAACACAGAGCTCCCATGAGCCCCTACCCAGTTACAACTCCTCCCATCCCCTGAGGGAACTGCCTCTCTGACTTCTGTGACACTAATTTCCTTGCTTGTCTTTTCTTTATAGTTTGGCCTCTCATATATGTATCACCAACACTTTATTATAATTTCATTTTCCCTGCTTTCAAGTTTATTGAATAGAATAATACTGTGTGTCCTGTTTTCCGTTTGGCTTCTTTCATTCAACATTGTGTGTGAGAGATTTATCCATGTGGCTGTATGTATCAATAGGTCATTCCCTTTTCATTGCTATATAGTATTCTGTTTTATGAACATACTACAGTGTATTTATCCATTCTCCAGCTGATGGAAATTTGAGTGGTTCTCATTTGGGGCTACTACAAACAAGGCTTCTATGAACGTTCCTACTTGTACGTGTTTCCTGATGCCCATGTTCAAGTTCTCTAGGGTACTTAGTTTGGAACAGCTGGATTATAGATTATGTGCACTTTCAAATTTATTCAGTAAAACTACACTTTCCCATTTAAGATGAAGCAATTGCAACGAAAGGTTAAGTAACTTTCCCAAGATCAGACAGCCAAACTACATTGAACCCAGAGCTCCTTGCTCCAGAACTTGAGCTTGCACTTAGCACCCACTGGCACATGGTGAGCATGTAATAATTGAGAGCTCTTTTACTGAGGGCTGTTGGGGGATGTTCTTGGGGGTTTTCTTTCTTGTCTCCGTTATTTTGAACTCTGGTCCCATCCATTAATGATTAACTGCCCCCCAAGGAGCCTGTGATCCTAAAGATCCCTGGTTGCTGTCTGGTTAATCAGTCACTGCCCCTGGCCAGGCAAGGGACACTTGGTAGATCTGCTGCCCCCAAAGCCCCTTTGCTGGGTACAGAAGTGGCAAACGGGGTTCACGATGCTCCAGACTTGTCGTGTGCTCTGTTCCCAAGCCAGATCCTCTGCTGGTGGTTGGAAGCCCCTGAGCTTTGATGGTGGTGCCTTTCATCTCAAGGGCACAGGAGAACTGACACGGGCTTTGCTGGTGCTACGGCTGTGTGCCTGGCCCCCTTTGGTCACACATGGCCTGGCGGTGAGCAGTGACCCCAGGGACTGGCCTAGGGGATTCCCAGGACTGGGCACTGAGCCCTCACTCCCTTTCACCACAGCTCCAGGCCTGGTCTCAGCGACTCCTGGGCTCCCGGCTCTCAGGTGCGCTTCTCCGAGCATCTGTCTATGGGCAGTTTGTGGCTGGTGAGACGGCAGAGGAGGTGAGGGGCTGTGTCCAACAGCTCCAGACCCTAGGCCTCCAGCCCTTGCTGGCAGTGCCTACTGAGGAGGAGCCAGACTCGGCTGTCAGGACTGGGTGAGTAGGGGGTCAGGGCCCAAGGCAGCTGGGAGGATGGCAGGACTGGCGTGAGTGGGCTCCAGGACCTAATACCTGCTGGCTGCGCAGTGAGGCCTGGTATGAGGGGAACCTCAGCGCTATGCTGCAGTGTGTGAACTTGTCACGAAGCCTCACGGAGACCCCCGTCCCGACTGGGAACATTCTCATGCAGCTGAAGGTGACAGCGTTGGTCAGCACCTGGCTCTGTGTAAGGGACTGGTAAGGTGGGGGGTGGGGGAGGGGGTGGCTGCCCACCAGGTGCCCTCACCACTCTACCCATTACTCCACTGCAGAAGGAGCTAACCTCATGGGTCAGAAGGCCAGAGGCTCCCTTGGAGCTGAGCCCTGAGAGACTGGCAGAAGCCATGGACTCAGGGCAGGTAAGGACCTAGGGCTGGGGGAGATGAATGGTGGGTGGGGAATGTGGAGGGAGCAGAGTTCTCTGGACTTGGGTGTAGGAGGCACCTGCAAGCGGGATGTTTAAACGGTTTCCTGCTACTTCCCAGGCTTAGGAAAATCAGAATAAATGAGGCTACATCCCTGGGGCATGGTTGGGATGGACGGAACCTGGGTCATTCTGAGGGTCTAGGGGAGAGGACTCCAGGCTGCAGGCTCTCACAGGACTGAGTGGGATAGTAGTTCTATGCTAACTAGAAGAAAGTACTCAGTATTTTCTCAACCAACTCAGCTGTGCTCGTGTTGCTGGCTGGCTGGAAGTTCCAATTAGACCAATGGGATTTTTACTCTTTCACTCCTTCACTCCTTCATTCTTTCATTCCTTCATTTCTTTTTACTTCCATATACTATTTCTACCCTCCCTGTCACTGGCAACCACTCCATCCTGTAAAACTTGTATCTGTCTTTGTTATTGTGATTTTGTTTTGTGGTGCTACATGGCATGTTTTTCCATTTCATTATGAAAAATTTCAAACATACAGAGAAGTTGGAAGAATTTTACAGTGAACTTCCACATACCTGCCACTGTTAACATTTACTTACTTGCTTTTAAATCACATAATATCCGTTTCTCTATCTGTCCATCAGTCCATTTCTTTTTTATGCATTTTCAAAGTTGCAGACGTCCCCCCAAATGCTTCAGGATGCATATCATTAATTAGAGCTCTTTAGCTATTACAGTATTTTATTTCTTTTGAGGTAAAATTTCCATACGATGAAATGTATAAATTGTAAATGTATCTATTGATATGAATTTTGACAAATACACACACCTGAGCAGTCAAATCAAGATATTGAACATTATTATTGCAGAAAGTACCCTTCTTTATCAATCTGGGGGTGTCTTTTTAAATGTACACAAATAGCATCATTATCTTTCTAATTCTGTGTCTTATTTTTGTGCTGAGTACTGATTTTAGGGTGCATCCAGGTTTCTTTGTGTACCTCTAATCCATTGCTGCTAATTGCTGCCTCTAGCCTGATGATTTACCTCACCTGGGATGGACACCAGAGGCCTCTGAGTCACCCCAAACAATGCTGCAGGAGACATGCTGGTGTTTATTTTTTTAATTTTAATTTTTTTCTGAATTTCTAATTTAAAAACTTACAGAACATACAGAAGCAGGATTTAATGTTTCAGAGGATTGGCCTGGGAGGATAATAAGTTTCACATCTTTATGAGCTTTAGCTTTCTCATGTGGGGAACAGTGATAGCAACATCCTCCCAGGGCAGGTCCCTGCTGGGCTGTCATTTGACATCGAGGCGGACAGAGGGCCCTTCCTCTTTCTTATGGCTCATGCTTCCTTTGGCATCCCCAACACCGCCACATCTGGTTTTGGTTTTCCATCTTCTCACTCTCATCTTTGTTAGGCTCTTCTCTGCTTGTTTCTTAAATATGGAGGTTCTCCCTATTTATGGTCCTGGCTTGCTCCCCCTCACTCCTTACTTCCCCGGAAGAGGCCTACTTGCCTACCCTGTAGACTCTGTTTCCCCACTCAGTACTAGGAAGGCCCAGTTTCTGTCTCTAGCCCCAGCTTTTCCCTGAGCCTCTGGACATCCCCCAGTCCTCTCACACCCACTGGCTCCCACACTGGCCGCAGTGTCTTCTCAAACCTTCCCCTCCTTCCTGTCCCCATCTCAGAGGCAGCACTACCATCTTTGTCTCAGATTTGAGCCCCCACCCATCTTTGATCTCCACAGCACAATTCATAAATGTTCTGTTCATTGCCATATCGCCAGCCCCTAGGACCTACACAAGATATGATCAATCTTATATTAAATGGTGAATGAATGAAGCAAGTGATTTTTAAACAGTAAGTTAATAGTGGAGAACTTACTGATCACTTACAACACGCGTTGTCCTAAGTGGTTCACATATGGTTGCCAGGAACATTTACTTTTTGCCTGTGAGTGGGTGTGTAGAGTGACGGATAAGAACTCAGGGTTTGTAGAAGCTGAGGTTCAAATCCCAGGTCAAGCTGTGTGACTTTGGACAAGTGACTTTACCTCTCTGTACCTCAGTTTCCCTCTCTGTAAAATGGGGATGATAACAGTTCCTGCCTCAGAGGATGGTGAAGATTAAATGGGTTGAATATTTAGTACCTGAAATAGCACCTGGCACTGAGTAGGCCCTCTATGAAGGTGGCCGTCATGTATGGGGGCTCCACCAGCTGCTAACACCCTAGAACTCCCCAGAGACTATGCCCCAAGCTGGGGTAAAGGTAACAGAGCAGGTGCCCCCAGCTCTGCCCCTTCTTGGAGAGAGCTTTTCCACCAAGAGTGGAGGGATGGGGCTTGCCGGTTCAGACCAACCTGCCTCCAGGGGCAGGTCCGTTAGCAGGTCTAGGCCTGCCTTGTCCATATCAACCCTGTTAGATGTCATGGAACTAAGTCCTACTCATTCCTCTTTCTTGAACTCACTGGATTACTTGATCACCAGCAGCTCATATTCACCTTTGAATCCCCATAACAGACTGTGAGTCAGGAGAGTTTATTATTTCCTTATTACAAACATATTAATTCCTTAAATGTCTACTGACCACCTACAGTGCATTAGGGGTGGAGGAGAGACAAGGACCGAGACAGACCAACTCCCTGCCCTCGAAGCACTTCCTTGCTGGTTCCGTAGGAATAAGCCTCATAGGGAAACATAAGGCTGGTGAAAGGGAAGGGAAAGGCCCAGACAGAAAGTTGCAAACTGAAACCAGGGAAAAGCTCATTGAGGTGACATTGGAGGAAAGACCCAGAGGAAAGGCAGGAGTGAGGTAAGTGAACATCTGGGGAAGAGCATTCCAGGCAGAAGGAACAGCCAGAGCAAAGCCCGGGTGGGGAAAGTGGCTGGCATGTTGACAAAATAGAGAGGCCAGTGTGGCTGTAAGGCAGTGAGTGAGGCTGAGAGTGGCCCCGAGGAGGCGAGAGCAGGGAGGCAAGACAGACAGAGCTACGTGGGCTGCAGTAAGGGCCCTGGCATTTCATGAGAAATTGAGGTGCTAAGACACTAAAGTGAGGTGACATCTATAGTGATTAGCATGAGCTAGCTACTGATCTAAGCACTCTTTGCATGTTAATTCCTAGTCCCTTCACTCACTGAGGTTCAGTCTTCTCACTGGAACATGGAGTTTGGAATAACTCCTGCCAACGAGGATCATTGTGAAGATTAAATAAATAAGAGAGTATGTGCAGTCTCCTATTATTATAATAATGACAACATGTATTGAGTGCTTACAATGTGCTGGCACTGTCCTGTCCTTACTATGTCCAGGCATATTTCACATTTGACCCAATTTTATCCACACAGCAACTCCATTAAGTAGATACTATTATCACCTAGTAGTTGAAAAATTAGAGAAACTTGAGACCCAAAGAGATTGGTTATATGACTTGTTTAAGGCCACACAGAAAGTGGTGAAGTCAGGATTTGAAGCCAGATTCTGGGGTCTTAACTACGGCATTATACCTCAATAAAGAGTGTGATATAGCTAATTTTCGTATTTCTAATACTTCCTAAACTTACTTTCCCTGGTGGTCGGGGAGAGGAGACGTAGCCCTGGAATGATCCAGTAGCATTGAGTTATTCTTGCCTCCCCTGCTACACCCCTAGGACCTCCAGATCTCCTGCCTCAGTGCTGAGCAAAACCGGCATCTCCAGGCCTCTCTGAGCCGCTTGCACCAGGTGGTACAGGTAATAAACACCTTCTGCCACGGTCTGGTTCCTCTGCGTGTGCTGGGCACCCTGGAGACTGACCAAGTCTCTCACCTCAGCATGCCCGGGCCCGGTACGTGAGGCTCCTGGTGGATGCTGAGTACACCTCGCTGAATCCTGCTCTCTCTCTGCTGGTGGATGCCCTGGCCATGCGCTGGAACAGCCCTCAGGAAGGCGGGCCCTGGGTGTGGAACACTTACCAAGCCTATCTGAAGGTGTGTGGTGCGCCCTGGGACACTGTGCCCTGGTATCCCAGTGCCCTGACCCAAAGCTGCCTGTGTGCTCTGCCAGGACACGCATGAGCGGCTGAAGCGGGATGCTGAGGCTGCAGACAGGGCTGGCCTGGCCTTTGGAGTGAAGCTGGTACGGGGGGCATATCTGGACAAGGAGAGAGAGGTGGCCCGTGTTCGAGGGACTGAAGATCCCACTCAGCCTGACTATGAGGCTACTAGCTGGAGGTAAGACTGCACCAGGCCAGCCTTTGAGATGAATACAGTAACATCCAACCTTTAATTAGAGTTCACTACCCATGGTTTTGAGCATCCTATGTGTGTCTACATATTACTCTCTCTCCCTGGTCCTGGACACCATCACTTCCCAACTTAACAGCAGCTTCCTCGGACTCTCTGTTCCCGCCTCTGTCCCCACTGCCCAGTCTGTCCCCAGCATGCAGCCAGAGGGAGCCTGCTAATACCTAAGTCAAATGGTGCCCCTACACAGTTCAAAATTGGTCCATCACTCTCATTGCACCTCCACGAAACCCCCATTCCTTACAGCAGCCCAGAGACCCGACATGATCTATTCCTGTAGCCCTTCTATGCTCTCCCCTTCCTGCACTCCAGGCACACTGGCCTCCTTGATAATCCCCAGTGCCTTTGAACTTCCTGTCCCCACTGCCAAGAATGTTCTTCTTCCAGACAGCTGCATGGCTCAATCCCTCACTTCCTTAGGTCTTTATTTACTGGTACCTTCTCAGGGGACCTTCCCTGCCCTCCCTATCAAAAACTAGAACACCCACACCCACTCTTCCTGGGTTTATCTTTCTCTTTAGCTCTTAGGGCATCTGCAGTTCGGTACAGCTTTGTATTCAACTGTGCACTGTGTATCTCCTTAGTTACTAGCGTGTGGGCCCAGGAGGGCCGGGCTTCTGATTTGTTCAGGGCCGAACCCCCAGTGCTTAAAATGGTTTCTGCCACAAGGCAGGTGCTCAGTGAAGATCTGTTGAATGAATGAATAAATATCCAAACTGGCAGATACTATTATTATCATCCCCATTTCACAGAGGAAGAAACCCAGGCACAGAGAAGTGGAATCACTTACCCAAGGTCACATAGCTAGTAAGTAGCAGGGCCAAGATTTGAGCCCCAGCACACAGGCTCTAGAACCCCCATTCTTACCCACCTCAAATTACCCATTCTGGGGGAAAAGTATGGGTGAGCCCCTTGAAGTCCCATTCCATGGCTCTGGAAAGAAGGAATCAATTCCTTCACCAGATCCCTTCTGACCACCTGATTCAGATCAGACCCTGGTCCCAGGAGCAGCCAAGGCAGACCCTAGGCCCTCTCCTCAAGGAGCTTGCAAAGGCCACCTCCATTTCACGGTGGGCCAAGGAGAGGTTTGCAGAGGTGCAAGGACTTACCTAAGCTTGCAGGCAGGGCAAGTGGCCAAGCCATTGTTAGAATCCGGGCTTGCATCCAAGACCCATGCAGGCTCCTAGGCATGTTGGTGTTCTATTGCTTAATCACTGGAACCATTAATTTTTTTTTAATTTTTTTACTGAGATATAATTCACATACCATAAAATTCACATTTTAAATTGTACAACTCATGAGTTTAGTGTGGTCACAAAGTTGTGCAGCCATCACCACTGATTCCAGAACATTTTCATCACCTCAGAAAGAAACCCCACATCCATTAACAGTCCCACCCGCTTCCCCGACTCAGTCCCTGACAGCCACTCACCTACTCTCTTATCTATGTGGCCTGGGAACGAGAGACTGAGCTCTTGCAGCATCGGTCTTTCCCTCTGTAAAATGGGGAGAGCCAGACCATGCAACTCACAGAGCTGATCTGAGAATTAGATGAGTGAATGTATGTGTGTCAGGCAGGGTCCCAGATGAAAGAGAATTCCATGCAAAGGGGTTTGACCAAAGTAAATCTAGTGAAGTGTACTCCATTTATAGAGTGTGGGCAAGGTTAGGGGAAGCCACAAGGGACGTGGAGGCCCCCAGGAACCCACAGCAGCAGGAAGCTGTTATGACCCTGCACTGCAGCTGAGGAGGATGGGGAGGAGGTGTGGCCACACACAGGAGTCAGGGTAGGCCCGGGAGGGGGCTGAGGGGCAAAATACCCTGAGCTGTCTCTTCATCTTTCTGAGGGACCAAGAAGGGCAGAGAACAGATCTAGGGGGCGATGGAGAAGAGCCAGTGTGGCTTGTGAAATCAATAGGGTGACACCCGGCCTATTGCAAGCGGGGAAAGCACTGGCCAGTCCGTCTGCCTGTTGGCGTCAGCACCCAGAGAGCGTCCTCTGTTCATTTCTCAGCGGCACGGCACCCCCCTGCATGCCACCGCCCACTTAGGTAGTCCCCACTGCTGGGCATTTGGGTTGTTGCTGATCGTGCTCTGTAGGCAGAGCTGCATTGAATGATCTTGGGTAGACGTCTGTGCACGTCATGTGGCCCTTGGCTGGAAGACTACCATTATGCCAAAGGTTCCATGTACACTGTCGTCTCTCTCCCTCCCCAAAAGCACTGTTAGGTGAACTTGCATTGTTACAAGAGAGGAAAAAGGCTCCGAGAAGGGCTATCCCTTGAACCTGTGCAGATGGAATGGGGGTACTTTTTGACTCCAGAGTAGTTGCCTTCAGGAGCCCCCTAGGGATAGGAATCCCCTGTCCCCTGGCCTGACCCTCACTCACCAGGTGCCATAAGGAGAACGGAACCTTTCCCTTCAGTTACAGTCGCTGTCTGGAGCTGATGCTGACCCATGTGTCCCACAGTGGCACCAGGTGCCATCTCATGGTGGCTTCTCATAATGAGGAATCTATTCGCCAGGCAACTAAGCGGTATGAGGTGGGGGAATGGGAGGCAGGTGCCCACAGGAAGACCCCCTCTTTTCCTCTCCATTGCTTACATGCCAGAGATGGGCAGAGGGTGGTGGAGGAACAATGTGGGGCCAGTAGTTTCAGAGGGTTCTATGGAAGATATCCAAAATATTTAACCCCTGCTACATCTATAGGTCCTGTAGGCCCCAGCTGAACAAGGCATAGCTGAGGTATGAGGAGGTCCGAGGACTCTAGGGAAAGAGCTGAGACTCACTGGGGAGCTTTTCGGGGGCTGAAAGCACAGGTTATTTATTATTGAGTTTGGAAGTACTTCAATATTTGAGTAACTGGAACAGCTATATGGATGTGTAATGGCTGACCTTCAGCTGTGGATCCAGCCACTTTTAGAGTGATGATGCGGCCTTTTCTGCAGCATGTGGGAGCTGGGCATTCCTCTGGATGGGCCAGTCTGTTTTGGACAGCTTCTGGGGATGTGTGACCACGTCTCCTTGGCACTGGGTATGTGAATGGCCCCTTCTCCCATCTCCAGGCCCCGTGCAGGTCCCACCCAGCCCCAGGACTCCCTCCCTCCTAGCCAGAGCCTTTCTCCTAGTCCCAGCCAATGCCTGGCCAGGCTCCCACCCAGAGCCTGCAGCTGGCGTAGCTGCAGTACCCTTCCGGATGGATCCGCTGTTCCCGGATCTGAAGGCCCTGCAGGTCTGTGTCTCTGGGCCTGTTGCCTGTTGTTTTTTGCTGCTTCTTGATCATGGTGTCTTGTTTTATGTGAGCTTTGTTACCTTATTGCGTTGCTTCTCAGGGTCTGAAACCAGAAGATTTATGTTTTATTCTGCCAGGTGCTAAGGGGTACAGAGCCACTTTACCCTAAATTTACAGCGTGCAGTTTCTTGAGCTATGCCAGTGTGCAGATTTGGGCTACACTATGTGAGGGCGTGAACCCATGGCCTCAAACTCTCAGAGACAGATTTCTGTTTTCTTCCCTGATCTCCTTATCATCAAGGCCATTCCTCGTGCACGGGGGAAGGTGGGAGGGTAGACTTCTTGTTAATTCTTACTCCAAGGATACGGATTTTTGGGTTCCAGCTTAACTTGGCAGAAGTTCTCCTTTACAACTCTCACTCCTCCAGACTTTGGGCCTTGATTTCCATATCCCCTTAACTCTCTGAAGTCATCAAAGAGCAGCTCAATTTTGCCTTCAAGGCAGAAGTGCTTCCTTTGCATCCCTTCCCTCTTTGGGTTCTCACTGTCTCTTAGTTCTTGGATAAGTACATGCCTTATTCTCTATAGCATTTTAATAACTTTAAGATTTTAAAAATGCTTACTGCAGGAGTTTTAGTTTTTTTAAGTGGGAAATTTTGTCCCACTCACCTAGTCTGCCATGTTTTAGAAATGGAAGCCTCTGATCCAGCTGGAGTCCTGGGGGAGTCTGTCCCAAACATGAGCCACACCCTGCCAACACTCTCCCCACAGGGCAGGCCGGCTATGCCGTGTATAAGTCCATCCCCTACGGCTCCCTGGAGGAGGTGATCCCCTACCTGATCCGGAGGGCCCAGGAGAACCGGAGCGTGCTGCAGGGTTCCCGCAGGGAACAAGAGCTGCTCAGGCAAGAACTTCGGAGGAGGCTGCTGGGACGGGGCCTGAGGGCACCCCATTAGCACCCGCAGGGGTCATGTGGTCAATAAAGATCCTGAACCTCTGCTCTGGCTGCTGCCCTGCCCACACTGAAGCCACTCCCTTTGGGAAGGGCTAATCTCAACCTCAGCCCGCCTAAGTTAGGGGCCTCTGCAGCTCAAGAGAGACCTTTAGATGACCGCAGAGCATATAGCAAGGACATTGATCAAAGACTAACGAGGCCTCCCTTCAACTCTGAGGCAGTCTATACCACAATAGCCCTGGGGTCACCTCTACTCAGCCAGTCAGTGGCTGACTCGGGAACTTTACTTCAGTGGATGCCCAGATGAAGAGCAGACACTGAGGCACCGAGGACAAGAGGTGCGCTAAGGCCGCACATGGGGAGAGGGGCAAAAGGGGCACACAGTCTCTCATTTAATAAGAATTGACAGAGGCCACCTTCTGAGATAGGAGCCAAGCTGGGAACCCAGGGAAGCAGGGCAGGAGATCCCGCCAGGCCCCTGGAGCAAGGTGCTGCTACAGTGAAGGGTGTTGGTGGAAAGGACAGTCAGGAGGCTGAGTGGACGGACGATGGGGCTGGTAGGCTGGATGGGAGGGGGACATTTAGGAGAAGCCCAGGGCTCTGGCTGGAAGAGGACAGTGGGGCCAACCCTGAGATGGGGATCTGGGAGGAAATATGGTTTGGGGGAGATACTGAAGTCAGTATGGGAGCCTACGGGTATAAAGGTCCCAGGGGACATCCAGGGGGAGGTGTACAGGACACTGGGGGTGCCCAGGTCTGGGGCAAAGAGGAGACAATGGGGTAGAAACAGTCCTTGGCATTGGAAGAAAAGCATGGGGAGATAGCCAAGGACAGGGATCAGGGTCTTGCCACCTCAAACAAGTCCTGGGATTGGGGGTAAAAAAGGGGTGACAAGTAGGGCACAGTCGACAGCTCTGTGGCGGACTTCTGGGTCTCTCCTCTCCAGTCATGTCAGGGACTGACTGACTCTCAAGAAGAGAGGCTACTGCATAAGTGCAAATCTGGCAGGACACCACTGATGCGCATGTGCCTAGGATTCCTGCCCAGACCTGTGGGGCTAGTCACGCCTCAGCCACACAGTCCTCACTGTGCAAGCCCAGTGGTAGGTGCGAAACTTCCCAGACTGTTGTCTGGGACCGAGAACCTTCCTGGAGCTTACTGGGCCCAAAGCTGGCTCCCAGAACCCACCCTCAGACCTGCCCCTCCCTCATATTCCCTTCGCACCCCTCCTCCCCCTCAGCCCCCACCCTGTTATCAGCCGCTCACTCAGTCCCACAGACCCTTGCCGCAGCCCACAGATCCAGTGCCCGAAGCCTTTCAGTCTCCCTAGCCTAGCTCACATACGCTCCCTGTTCCTTAGTCCGCACCCTGACCCTCAGACACGATTACAGCCTGGAGACCCGAAGTCCTCCCTTTCCCTAGACCGCAGACCCTGCCCCCAGGCTGTCCTCCTCTCTTGGACCCCCTTGCACACCCTGGAACCCCCACCCCCTCTCAGGTCCTAACCCTGCAGCCCCTGTAACTCCAGCCCATAGGTACTCTTCAGCCCCTCCTCCTGCAGACTCCGTTCCCGGGCCCAGATCCTATCCCTGTAGCCACAACACCCACTCCCACAGACAGAATGCCCAGCCCTCAGATCTCCTTAGATTCCTGGTCTTACAGTATGTCAAACTATCAGAGTCCACCCTTTTGCTCATTTACCCACTTTCCGACAAATTAGACCCCTCTTGAATCCGTCCTTTCTCAGACTGCACCTGGAACTTCCAGCCAGCTCTGTTTTTATTGCCTCTAGAGGTCCCATATTTCATTTTCTCCTGCCATCATGAGACCTCCTAGCTGATCCCTGCCCAGAAGCTGCCTAAATCCGGACCCACAGGTGCCCTCACTGTGCTCCCACTTCCTGCTGGAGCTGGATTCTGTGGGGGGTTCAGAAGCCCAGGTGTGCCGTCTGCATTGCCTTGCTGCAGCTGGGGGCCCACACGGAGGCCTCACCTGGCTCCTGCGGAGAGGTGAGAGTCTGGCGGCTGGAACTGCCTATGAGGGCAAGATCAGGGGCTAGTATGGTGTGACTATGAAGGTGTGACTTCACTTGGCCAGTCAACAGTTGTGTGCCAGGCACCTAGTGTGTGCCAGGCTCTGTTGTCTGTGATGGGGATTCAGGGGTGAACATGACTGAGCCATTGTGAATGAAATCTATTATGGGAATTCGAGAGAGTGATGAAGAGGAAGTAGGCCTACTGAAAACGATGGCCTTTTGGATGGGTTGATATTTGAGCCCCACAGGATAAGAGCCAATCATGCAAAAACCTTTGGGAAGAGCACTTCAGAAAGATGGAACAGCCAGTGCAGAGACCCTGAGGTCAAAATAAACTGCGTATGTGTAAGTAGCAAGGAGACTCAGGGAAAGGACCGAAGCTGAAGAGGCAGCAGGTGCAGACAAGAAAGGGACTCAAAAGGAGTGTGAGCTTGTTGGATTTTGTTCTGTGTGTGATGGGGAACTATTGGAGGTGTAAGTAGAGAGTCAACATCCAATTTACAATGTCCATTTTTCATTGATTTTGGTAAGTTGATTGTGTTTTTGGCCACTTTCTGAACTTAATATAATTGTTGATTCTTTACATGTTTTGTTATTTGCATGTGGTGACAATTGGGTCTCAGCCCTTTCATCTTTATACTCTAACTTCTTTTTCTTGTTGTAAGATGTTGGCAGGAACTCTCAGCCTTGTTGATGGACATCTCTTTCCTTGCTGATATTAAGGGGAATGAGTGTGTGTTTCTGCCTTAAGCATCATGTATGCTTTTGTGTTTTGGTCTATAATTTTTATCAAGTAAGGAAGTTCCCACTAATTCTTAGTTTTCTGAGGTTTTCCTTTTTTCCCTAATCATAAGTGTTGAATTTTATCAGATACTTTTTCTGTATCTACTGAGTTAAATGTGATTTTTGTCCTTTGATCCATGAATGCATTTTACTACAGTGATAGATTTTCTTATGTTGAATCATCTTTTCTTTCTGGGAATAAGTCGACTGGGTTATCCCTTTTGCTTCTTTAGAGGTTTTTGCATATATGATCATAAATGCAATTGATAATTTCATTTCTGATTCTGGAAACTCTTGTCTGGTTTTGGAATTAAGGTCATACTAGCCTCATAAAATCAGCCTTACAATTTTTTTCTGTTTTTGGAACAATTTGTGTAAGATTGTCTATACATGAAATGAAATGGTTATGATTATAATGAATACCTATATCATGCAATGATTTAAATTGAAGAAGATCCTCTGCAGGGAAATACAAGTGCAGAAAACCAGGTAGGTTGCCCTTGCAAAAGAGAGTGGGTCACTGAGTAAAAGAGAATGCAATAAATGTATGTTCAGAGGTTCCTAAAGGACCACATTTGGAAGGATTTTGTGGCAGAGACCAAACTGGGTTGGACCAAGTGTGTGATTAGCCCTGTGTGCCAAGGACATAGGAGTGCAAAGACAAGACTCCATGCGTTTGCCCTCCTTAGTGATATGGGCTGGGTTCTGGAGGAGGAGGACACTGGGGATGCTGGGTGCAGAGATGAGGGGTTGGGAAGCAGTATCTGAGTAGGAGGACTGTGGGCAGGAGATTGGGGTGGACATGGAGGTGGAGGTGAAGAGGAAGTTGCTGCTTGGATTCGGCTCCTAGTGCAGTGTTCAAAAATGACTTGAGAAATTTCCTGATAAAATCCCAAATCTGCTTTTCTTGAAGAATTGGATGATGGCCAGGTGGGACCTGTATACATACACTGAATTAGAGCTGGGTGGAGGCTGCCTGCCTTGGACAGTGCATGAGGCACTGTTCTCATGAAATCCACTTTCCCCTGGCCCCTGCGTGCCTTTCTGTGATCCTGACACCTCTGGGATGGGGGATGGATGTTGGCATGGCAGGTAGATGTCACCCCTTGTTCCAGCTATGGATTTACTGGTGAGCACTGCTTTGAGGCAGATTTTGAGGCAGAGTTCCCAGAAGCTTGTTGTCAGGGGTGGTGTTCTAGGACAGAGAGATAGAACCTGGAATCAAGAATCACTCAGTCAAGGAGGGATTATAGGTGCAGGGAATTGGCAACGGTGTTGCCCGGAAGCCCCCAAGAACTCTGGGACAGCCCTAAGCCTTGCTGCCCTTCAGTTATCCAGGTAGATGGTGAGCACTCTGCTGGGCAGACAGGGCTCTTCCTCTTGGTGCTGTTGGGCCACAGCTCTGCTGCGAAGTTCCTGCTGGCCTCTGGTGCCAATCCCAACCAGTGAGTGGACGGGTGGTGAAGCCCCCACATTCCCAGGGCCCCGAGTCTGAGCCCCAGAGAACCTGAGAGCCAGGGCTCTCTTCGAAGGGGCCTTTCCGCTTCCTTCACCAGGGACCCCTCCCCTTGTCCTCTCAGTGAACCTTTTGTCCTCCAGTGACTATTCCTGTTCTGCTGGGGCCTCCCATGCTCACAGTGATCCTCGCACCTCTCAAGGACCCCATTGTGACCCCTCCCATCCTGAGATCCACCTCCCATGTACCCAGTGACCCCTTTCATCCCTTAAGCTCTCATCCTGCCATCTCTTGTCCCTGAAGTGTCCCCTTTGCCATCCATTCCTGTCATTGTCCTGCTGGCGCCCATGGCAGTGCACCTGTGCACGCAGGTACGTTTTTGGGCCATGGCCTGTGGATGTTGCAGCTGCCGCAGGCAGGGGTGACCTGCATCTGCATGACCAGCAGGAGCCCATGCTTCAGGGCTCACGGAGCAGGGTGATGCCAGGCAGAGCTGGGAGGTGAGCGCTGGCCCGAGGTAGGGTGGGGACATCAGAGCCAGCACCCCCTCTGGGCCTCACCCAAACATCCCCCATCCAGGTGCTGGAGCTGTTACAGCACTGTCGTGCCCACGCATCAGCACTAGTGCATGGCAGTGTTAGTGCCCACTGTGTCCCTGGGCCAGTTGCAGGCAAGCTGTGGACACAGCGTGGTTCCCTGTCCATGCTCCAGCTGGCTCAGGTGGACAGGTAACTATCCACACCGTGAAGCCCACCCACCCACCACTCCCAGCTACCCCAGACTTACCTTCAGACTGCCCTTTGCCCCAGGACATGGAAGCCAGAGCATCAGAAGACCCCCACAAATCCCAGCCTTGGGGTTCTGCCAGGTAAGCAGAAGGTGGGGGAGTAGGGACACCCTTGTCCTCTTTGTGCCTCAAAGTCCCACTCCCCACCCCCAGCTAAGCAGCCTGTGGCCACTGGGTCTGGTAACAGGCATACCCCTCATGGACCCCCAGGAGCTGTTGCTGGCCCAGCGCGAGCCTGACCGCACCTGGGAGAGCAGCTCCCACATCCTCTTGGCCAAGTGAGAGAGAGTTCCCGCCCATGCCTCTGGGGAGGATCCAGCTCTCCTGCTGCCCTTACAGGGAAAACCTCCTTGTCTCAGGCCTGCACTGCTTCATAGTCCCTCTTGCTGTTCTCCAGCCTCCTGTGGAGGGGCTACCCCATGACTGTGCGGCAGTGGAAGGCCCCTGGAAAGCGGCCTGATGTGCTGTTGGCTGCCCTTGAGCACTGCAGGTATGCCACCCAGCCACCTCCCCAGGCAGCCCAGTCCCACGGACTGATCTGCCACTCTTCTGCCTTAGGCGCTTCATGAGGGTGCAGCAGTGGCCACGGTTAAAGTCTTCACTTCCAGGCCACACCTGGCATGGAGCCCTCCTACTGGAGTGATGCCCCTCCTTCCCCATCCACCCCCTCCACCCCCAGACTAACTGGTAACTGGGTCCCAGTGCTGTGTCTTATAGGCCCCAGAGAGGAGGGTACAGGATACCATGGATGGGGTGTGAACTGGGCTCTATCACTGCCTGGTTCTGTGACCCGGGTCTCAGTTTCTCCTCTGTCCAGTGACTGGTGCAGCTCACTGGCACATGCTGATCTGTGTCCAGGAACAGACCCCACTGTAGACTTGGAACTCCTTGTGAGTTGCCCATTCTTCTGCCCAGTGCCCTGCACCACCCCAGCCTGTTGCTGCTGATGGCACTGAGCCCCTTGGCCAACCTATTGGGGCTGTGCCTTCTCCTCGAATCCACGTGGCTGGGCTCCCTGTGCGTAGTGCTGCACCCACAGAGACTGAGGGAGGGCCCTGTACCACGCCAGGCCTGCTGCCCAACCATCTGCTGCTGCAGGTGCTGGAGGCCCTGCCATTCCTGCCGGCCCGCTGGCGTGTTTGCATGGCCTCAGCTCTCATGCTGGGCAGATGGTGCGGCCAAGCCTGGCCAAGGGGGGCAGCCTGGAGCATGGGCACTTCCTGCACCACTGCTGGCTGAGGCCCAAGTGAGTCCCTGCTTCACCTACCTGCCCCTGTGTCCTGTCCAGTAGTCACTGGCTCACCAGGCCCCTTGGCCTCCACAGGGCTCCTCCTGGGGAGGCCCAGGCTCAGGGCTGCCCCTGCCACCTCAGACCTCTACAGCTTCTGCATCCTGGTCCAAGTCTTCACTGCTCAGTGCGTGACCCCATACCCTACTCCACTGAGGCACCCCTCTCGTTTGGGTCTCTCAGTCATGCTTCCTCACAGGAGAGCTGCCCTGGGATGAGATGAAAGCTAAACTGGAGGCAGGTGAGAGCCCAGCCCTCAGCCTACAGGTGTCAGCCCCCTACCAGGCCCTGGTTTGAGCTGGGGTAGGCCTAGGGCCCACTGACCATTGGGGCAGCCTGCAAGGTACTTGATATCTGCTGCGGGAGGCCATGGCCCAGGTGCAGGATGGGTTAGCGGGGGTGGGTGGTAGCTGCGGAACCTTAGAAAAGGCCCATGTCCCACACTCAGCCCCCTTTCTGCAGGACTCGGCTCCTGAGGTGAGCTCCCTGACAGATTGGACCACACTGTGCCCTGTACTCCAGGGGTCTTCACCAGGTCAGAGAACAAGGAGGGGTGGTGGCAGGTGCTGGGCACAGCTCATCTGTGCCCCTCCCTTTACTCCAGCCAACTGGTCTGTCTCCCCAGATACTGTACTATGAGGTGATTCCCAGAGCCAAGACTACACCCAGGATGGTGCCCCCTGTGATGTCCCTAGACTCCCCCCAATCCCAGGTAGGAGCCAGGGTAGGGATGTGAAGAACTAATGGAGCTGTGGGGCACCTGGGCAACCCATGCCAGCTCTCTGCCATCACTTTCTGCAGGCCCTGGAGACTCCCAAGGTCACAGGCCCCAGCAGAGTCCAGAGGGGCACAGTCTGGGACTCAGGCAGCAGCCTGAATCTCAGCCCTGCCCTCTGCACAGGCCCCAGCCCCACAGCCAGGGTCAGCCTGCACTACTGCCTGGAGCCCAGGTCAACAGTATGGTTACTCCCAGAGCCCTGTGCAGCCATCCAGTCACTAACCTGTGACCTCTCACCACAGCTGTCACCAATCCGTTTCCCTGGCTGCCTCTCTTCTGACCAGGGACACCCCTCCCCACTTCCCGGGACTCCAGCTGTCTCTTCACTCGTGACCTGTGACCAACCCTACTTTCCCCAGGGCCCTGCCCTGCACTCTAGCCTTCAGGACTCAGCCTCCTTGCTGGGGAGCCAGGGCTCTGTGGAGCAGTTTGAAAGGAAGTTCTCAGCCAAGATCCAAACCCTGCAGGAGAATGTGGTGGCACACACACAGGGCTGCCCTGCTGGACCCCCAGCCCTGTGAGCCCAACCCCTGCCTGCTGACCCACAGGGAGGCTTTCCCCACTCCGGGGGCTCTTGGCAGAGAAGGCCATGTAGGCGGGTGAAGCAGAGGACCCTGAACCCCTCCACTGCCCCATCCCACCCTCCCAGGCCTATCCTGGGCCCCATGGCTACAGAGAGGCAGCTCCAGCCTTTGTCTCCAGCAGGCACCCAGCCCTGAGCTAATCAGAGGCCTCTCCTCTGGCCTGCGGAAGTGAGAAGTGGGCCCTGGCGGGAGTCCTCTGGGCACCTTCCTCCTTGCTGAGGTAAGTCTGTGTCCACTTCTACCCTACTGCTTCCCAGGATGATCTGCTAGAGGAGATCTTAGCAGAGCTGCAGGGTGGATGCCAACGCAGACAGACCCAGCCTCGACCCCACTCCTAACACATCAGATTCTTAGGGTGCCCATGGCCCCTCTCTGCAGATATTACCCCTTAGAGTGACTCTCCACTCAGCACCTGCTGAATGATAAAATGAAATAAGATGATAAAGCAACCCATCTGGATCCACTTCTTCATTCACCGAGCCTGGTCCCAGCATGACACTAGCGGCCACATTTTCACGATTTTTTTTTTTGAGGGCATCTCTCATATTTATTGATCATATGGTTGTTAACAACAATAAAGTTCTGTACAGGGGAGTCAATGCACAATCATTAATCAACCCCAAGCCTAATTCTCAACAGTCTCCAATCTTCTGAAGCATAACGAACAAGTTTTTACATGGACATTTTCACCATTTTTATTCATTAATTTTGCCAGATGGTTTAGTCGGGTGTGTAGGGCAAGATGGGCAGCAGCTGTCCCCCCACCCCCTGTGCACAGGTCAGGACATGCTGGGGGCTCCTGGAAGGAGAGGGAGGACAGGGTGTCAGCCTAGCCCTCACATTTGTGCGAGAGCCCCCAGGATGGAGGATGGTGGGAGGATGGGTGTGCCCTTCACCCCGGGGTAGGGAAGCTATGATAACAGCTTAGGGACCCACATCAGAAGCAAGTTACAAAGTTAGAAACCTGGGGTAGGGGTCAGGAGTTCAAGAAAATACAAAACAAGGGATTGGGTTGGGCCACAATCAGTAAGGGTGAGGAACGGGGTGAAAGTTTCTCGCAGCTCTGGCTCAACAGTAGCTTTGAGTCTGACCCTCAGAGTGGAGGGACCAGCTGGGAGTGGGGTAGGGAGGAGGGGGACCAGCCCCCTCTCTTCCTTGCCCCCCATTCCTGTACAAGGACCCTCGGGGGTGCTCACCCCCCCTCCTGTAAGCTGGCGGGGCTGCCCTGTAGAGCAGGAGAGGCTCAGGAGGGCCCCAGGGCCCAGGCACCCTGTGAGGGGTGTGGGGACCCCAGGGAGCCCGCTGTTTCTGAGGGAGGTGGGGGGCTGGGGGGCCAGGATCTGACCGGCTACGGGGATGGGCAGGAGGAGAGGAGGAGCTGGAAGAAGCAGGTGAGGGACCTCTGGGCCCTAGGGCTAGATTGACATACAGGGGCTCAGGCCGGCTGGGGTGTCGGGCAGGGTGCTGGGGGACAGAATAGCCAAGGTGGTCATGGGGAAAGCACGAGGAAGGTGGTGGGTAGCTGAGCAGGAAATCAGGGGACCTGTGGAGTGGTGGCGATTGGCCAAGCATGCCATATGAGGCATTGAGCCTATCTGGGGGCATGGAGCGAAAGGGACTCCAGGACTGAGTGGGACCTGAGTAGGGGGACCCCTCCCCAGCCTCGATCTCATAGTACAGGTTCTCTCCCCTGTCAAGTGGTGCAGGGGGACCGAGGGGGCTCCTCCAGATTGGGGCTGGGGAGCTGGGCTGGAAGGATGGGGAACCCAGCGGGTATAAGCCTGGTTTGGGGACCCCAAGGAAGGGTGGCAGACATTCCCGGGGGGCTGAGGAGAAGCCAGGGGTATGAGTCTGTGGGGGGACAGAACGCAGTAACTGGGCTCCTGTTTCTGATGCATCCCTGCACCCTACACCTGTCCTGAGCTGGGCACTGACCTGGGCAGGGCCTCTGAGTCCCCTCCTTGAAGTCCCCATGGGCCGCTGGCTTCTCACCAGGCTCCCATCATTTTGTTGCCTTAGTAGAGAGGGTGGGGGTCCTGAAACCCAGGCACTGGGATGGGCTAGGGGGTGGGGAGGTGGCCCACTCCCTGGGGTACCTGGCGGATCACCGCCCACCTCCAGTGACAGGGAGCGGTGGAAAGGGGAGTGGGGAGCAGATGGGGTGGCCCCTTGCCCCTGTTGGCTCTGTCTCTGGGCCACCTGCTGAGCCCGCTCAGCCAGCGCCAGGGCCATGAGGCGTGCTGGGTTCTTGGGGGGTGGGGGTGGGGCTCCCCCAGGGCGCAGGAGGGACAGGGGTGGGGGAAGCGGTGAATCCATACCAGGACCTACATAGAGAAGAATGGGAAGGGGAGTCAGCTGGGTCTTGTGTGCAGCCTCGGGCTGTGAGACTGGGGTAGGCTGAGCGGGACTCACCAGGCTGGCCTTGGGCTCCCTGGGGACCAGGCAGTGCCAGCTTGTTGCAGATCTCCTGTTGGCAGGTGTCACTCAGCTGGGCCTCAGCTCCACACAGCAGCAGGGGGATGAGATGGGGGCGTAGCCCTGGGGTAGGGCTGAGGGCTGGTGTTGGGGTAACTGAGGCAGGTGTTCCCCCAGCCCCCAGCAGCTCCAGAACTGCAGGTGGCACTGATACGGCCAAGGGCTCTGAGATGTCCAGGGCGGAGGGTGAGGCAGGGCTGGTGGGCCCATGGGGTGAGAGGGCCTGGGGGGTCATCCTGGGTGGGAAGGCTGAGGCGGGGGCTGGGGGTGCTGGGCTGGCTGGAGGTGCAGGGTCCCCAGGGGTAGGGCTGCTGCAGCGAAAGGTAAGGGGGTCAAAGTCGAGCCCCCGGAGCCCCTCCAGGCAGCGAGGTGGGCTGAAGTCCAGCTCATCACCATCATCTAGCCAGGCTGAGGTTCGGTGCGAGGGGGAACCGGAGAGTGCTGCCAGCCCAGCTGCAGAGGAGGAGGAGGAGGAGGAGGAGGAAGAGGAGGAGGAGGAGGAGGAGGAGGAGGAGGAGGAGGACAGGCTCTCGCAGGAGCCAGCGGGTGCCGGGCCCACAGGGAAAGCATCACTGCTGGAGTGGGGTCGCCGTAGCCTGTGTAGCCTCTGGAGGCCTAGAAGGGCGGTGGAGGGGTGGGCAGTTAGGGATCAGGGGTCAAAACTTCCCACATGCAAACATCAGTGAACTAGGGCACACAAACCAGAGGGCTGGGGGGACAACATGAAGAGGTGCTTCCCTAGATAAGGTGACAATGGCTGTGAATCCAGGGGGAGCCGTTCAGGCTCATGGGGGTGATGAAGGAAACGAAAGTCCCTGAAGAGGAAGAACTATTCTAGACCCAAAGGCAAGAATGAAGTCTGATACCCCACAGGCTGTGAGCATGAGGCCCCCAGGATCTGAGGCATGGCTGCTGGGAGTGCAGACTGGGGTGGCCACTTTTGGGCCTTGCCCAGATGAACATGAGCATGCCCCATAGTATGCACCTCCACTCCCGGGTACAGGTAGAGCTCACCAAGGAGTTTGGGTACAGCAGGGGCTGCTCATCAGAACCCCCAAAACCCATCGGGAGTAGGATGGACAACAACTTGCAATGGGCTATCCACACACAGATACCAGAGGGCAATGGAGAGGAATGAGCCTGAGCCATGTGCAGCCATGCAGATGGCATTGCACATAGTACAATACACCCTTAGGATCTCCTTTAATTAAAGTTTCAAAACAACTAGAACTGTGCAATCTGTTATTTACACAGATGCCTGTGCATGACCAAAGGATGGTGAAGTGAGGGAATGACCACCGAATCTGGAGGATGCCTCTGGTGGGGAGGCAGCAGCTGGGAGGGGGGTGCGGTCTGCAGGTCAGTTAGTGGACTCTTTCGGCTCTGCCCTGTGGGTTTGTGGGTGTTCATTATATTATTAATTTTTTTTTCAAAAGGAATGAATAAAAGACTGTTTGAAAGGACCCTGCATGGACCAATGCTCACAGTGCGTCATGAACGGAGGATGATGCTTTATGCAACACATTGCACCTAACGTCCAGACGAAAAACAAAAAAATCCATGACCCCCAAATTTGAAGTACAACATTTAGGAGCCAGCTCAGGGCCGCAGCCCTTCCCAGCTTCCCATGGGCACAGGCATGGTGCTCACCAGCCCCGCTGGTCTGCGATGACAGGGACTCTTCGCTCTTGGCAGATCTCAGTGTGACTGTGTCAGGCCGGTTGCCTGCCAGGAGAGGCAGAAGGGTCACGGGGCACTCCGGAGTGCCTCCCCCACCGCCATGCCCACTGCCTGGCCTCTGACCTGAAGGCTGTGTTGGAGAGCGGGTGCCCCCCAGCCAGGGCAGAGGCTTCTTTCGGGGGATGCTGGGGCCTCGACCCAGTGCAAAAAAGGTCTTCCAGCTGCTACCCCCAGGCTTTCGCTGCTTCTCACCTCTCCCCCCTTTCCTCCTGGGGTTTGGGTGAGACACAGGAGGCAGTTTGAGGAAAAGAGCCTTCAGGCGGGTCCTGGGCTACCCTGGCATCCCACTCACCTTCCCACAGGTGAAGCTGGGGCCTTGGGAGCTGTGGGCTCAGTGGGTGTACCCAGCCGGCCCTGGGTGCGAGCCTGGGCTTCCTCCAGCGTCAGCAGGCGAGTGGAGGGGCCGCTGCCCGCAAGGGACTTGGGCCTGGGGAGGAGGCAGCGGCCTGGGAAGTTGGGAAAGGGGGCAGCTGTCAGCTCCGGGGTCATTCAAGGCCAAAGGCAAAGCCAAGCGCTACAGCCCAAGCCGCAGCCCCGCAGCATGCCCACCCGGGCTGGCAAGGGAGGGGGCCAGGGCGGGAGGGTCAGGCAGGATGGGCAGGCGGCAGGCAAGTGAGGAGGAGGAGTGAGGCAGAACGAGCTGATGGGGAGGTAGCTCCCAGCAGCCAGCGAGGCCAGCGGCTCTGGCTTCAGTTACCTCGGGCCGAGGGCCCTCCGACGTGCTGGATCCTGATTGGGCTGGGGTCCGGGGCAGGGCGGGGAGTCTGGGTGGGGTCGGGGTGGGATCAAATCTGGGGACCTCCCACCTCCTCCCAGTTGGACCCATGGCCCCAAGCGCCCCTAGGAGCTACAAGGGGTGAAGGAAGAACGATGTCCGGGCCAAGAAGTGGGGATCCTGAGCGTAGGAGCTGAAATGAGAAGGGGGGGGAGGGGAGGGAGAGGCCGGGGCGGGGTCCTCAAGGAGCCAGGAGGGAGGTCCAGCTTCAGTCCGGCAGGGATAGGGTGTGAGCCCACTGCCCTCCCACAGCAGCCCTGACAATGAGGGGGTGATAGCCAGGACATCAGGCCATGGGATGGGCATACCTGCAGGGTCAAGGCCAGCAGAGGTGAAGGTGTCACTGAACAGGACATCCACGTGGGTGAGCAGGAATTCCACCACCACTGACTGCACCCGAACTTCTCGGAAGGCTGCTGCCCCACCCAGCCCCACTGACTCCAGCTCCATGGACCTGGATGGAGCGGGAGGAGGGAGGCCAGGTGCCATGAGCCCCGCTATTGGAGTCTGTCTAGGCCAGATGGGGAGCCAATGGAAGCAATGACTGTCATTCAACACCTCTAACTTGATCAAACTGATCGCATGTAGAGCTGGGTTCTCAACCTTTTCCCAAACCTGCTTCCTCTCCACCTTCCCCATCTCAGCTAATGCAGTTCTTCTAGTGGCTCAGGCCAAACCACCACCTTCGGGTGGTCCTGACCCCTTTTTCCCCCTCACACTCACGTCTAATCGCTCAGTGATCCCTGTCAGTTCTTCCTAAAAAAAATCTATCCCAAATCCAAACTCTCTACCCCCACCCTGGCCAGGCTCCTCAAGGACATCACAGGTCACTCTGTCTCCCTGTACCGTCCCACCCTCTACAGTCTGCTCCCCAGCCACAGCCAGTGGGAGCCTGCAGACCCCAGGGTCAGGTCAGGGCCCCCCTGGCTCAGAGCCCTCCCCTGGATGCATCTCACTCCTGGTAAAAGCAAAGTCCTCACCATGACCCATGACTCATAAATCACTCCTCTATGTGGTCCCTTTCACCTCTCTGACCTCATCTCCTCTCCATCAAGCCTTCATTCATTTGTTCACTCAGCTCCAGCCACACTGGCCTCCCTGTTTCTTTAATACACTAGGCACTGACTCAGCCCAGGGACCTTGGCACTTGCTGTTCCCTCTGCCTGGTTTGCTCCTCTCCAGATTGCCACATGGGTCCCTCCCTCACCTTCCGCAGGTCTTGACTCAAATGTTACCTTCTCAATGGAGTCTTCCCCCACCTAATTTAAAACTGTAAACCTCCTTCTCCAGGTCTTTGTTTCTTTTCCCTCATAGTTCTTATACTACCATCTGATGTACAACCTACGTTATTTAGAACAGAGACCTTGTTTGTCTTGATCACTATCAGATCCTCTGGGGCTTACTGTGCTGCTGGCCATAGAAGACTTCTTACTGAAGCCTTCCCTGCCACTTTATCTAAAAGTTTCAAAATGCCCCTGATCCTATGCATCTCCCTTCCCTGCCTGCTCATCCTTCTCCTTGGCACTCATCACCATCAGACCGTGCTCTGTGTTTTTCCTGTTAATGGTCATTGTCCATCTCCCCCGTGAGATTGTGAGCCAGGGGCCCAGGATCTTGCTCTTTGCTGTGTCCCCAGTGCTGAGAAAAGGAGCTGGCACACACGGTTACTTGTGTGATGCACTGAATGAAAAGAACAAAAGAGCAAAAGCTGGGTGGGTTACTGCGGGGGTGGGTAGTGGTTGGGGGAGACTTGAGGCCCAGTCCCTGGAGGACAGCTGAGGGAGGCAGCCTGGTGAGCAGCCAGCTTACCGCAGCAGGTTGGGTGCCCAGACGATGGCCAGGTTGCGGGCATGCATGCTGGTGTTGGCACTGTGTCTTGCCATGCGGGCCAAGTGTCTCAACAGGTACTCCAGGGTCCTGGGAGTGCAGTGGAGGGGGACATACTGCTCACTTACTGAAGCATTGGGACCCCACCACAGGCCTTCCCATCCCCGACTGGTTTACCTGTAGTGTGGTGGAGGCAGTTGCTGGATGACATCATGGACACGCACCAGGCGTTCCTCCTCCCCAGGCACGGACATGGCTTCCTGAGATTGTGCACAAGCATGAGGGGGCTAGGCCCGATGCTTCCCAGGAGCCTCCAACCTCGCCAGCTCCCTTACTCACGCTGAACTTCCCGTACAGCTGGTATGTGAGCAAGGGGTTCGGCAGCTCTCGGAAGTAGAGCTTGCAGAGGGAGGACACACTGTGGATGTCCTGCAGGAAGGCCGGGCCAGATAGTTCAGGAATCCTCTCACTGTCAAACTCATGCCTGAGGCCACAAGTGGAGGAGGAGGAAGAGACCCTCAGAGCTGGCTCACCCAGCCTCGTCCTGCCCCACCTCCCAAGGTGTCCACAGACGGGTGCCTCTTCAGAAGCAGAGCCTTACTGAACCCCCAACAGCCATGTGAGCCAAATACGAGCATGCCCAATTGTTCAGAGGAAGACGCTGGGTTTGGGGAAAGATGACCTTGCATGTAGCTACCCAAGGTTCAAGGCTGTCTGACTCCAGAGCATGACCATGCTCCTTCCAGGAAGCTGTGCCAGTCTCCTGGCTTCAAGAGGCCACTGGAAAATGCAGCTGAAATCCCAGAAGCCCCTGCTCACAACTCTCTGGGGCAGTCCCACGGCTCTTGTGTAAAAGCTCTCCATGTGACCTCATGCTGTGTCTCTCACTGCCTCCAGGCTCAGCGCTCTCACCTCATGGCCTCCTGGTAGCCTTGCTCTGCCTCACTGCTGTCCCCCTCTTAGACTGTTATGCATGCTGTCCCTCCGTGGCTCAGAACCCTCCTGTGGTGGACCCCTCACTCTGAGTAAAAGCCAAAATTCAAACAGTCGTCAAAGAGGCCTTGCATGCTCTGCCCCGATGACTTCTGCCACAGCACCTCTGCCGCTTTGCCCTGCACTGGCTGCCCCTCTACCTGAATGCTCTTCCCAGGATATTCACAGCTCACCCCCTTACCTCCTCCAGAGCGTGCCCTCCCCAGAAGGCTTCTCTGCCCACCCTATTTAAAGCTGCAGTACCACTCCCTGACTTGTTATTAGGGTCCTTCTCACCCCAATCTACTGTTCTCCACAGCACTTGTCACCTACCAGTAAGTGCTCTCATTTCCTTGTTTGTCACCCTCTAGCATGTGAGCCCCATAAGGGTAGGAGGCTCTGGTTGTTGTACATACTGTGTGTCCCCTGTGCCTAGTGCTTGGCATGTGGCAGGTGCATAGTGAAGGGGAGTCTCTCCACTTGCCATGCTCATTCTGCTCTGCCTTTCAGGCCTCAGCTGGAGTGTCACTTCCTCAAAGAAGCCCTCCTTGCGCCCAGTCCTGCTCTAAGACCTCCTAACTCCCAATAACTCTGTGTCCCCAACACATGGCACAGAGCCTGGAATAGAGACAATGCTCAGTAAGTGTTTAAAGAAGGAAGGGATTGGTGGAGGGCCCTCACCGTAGCCTCTGGATATTGGATGATACGCCTGAGAGCCGGTAGATTCCATCCACCACCCCGTAGGCCTCAATAAACTCAGAGCAGCAGCGAAGCACCTGGGGCACTAGGAGAAGGCAGTGGAGTCAGGGTTGGGTAGACTGCATCCTGGGTGGGAGGAGTGGGCTGGGCAGGTAGGTTGACGCCTCACCATCCTGGCCAGAGTTGCTCAGGTGTTCTCCAAGGTCACAGCCAAACACCCTCTGCCGCAGGATGCCCCGCTGCCGCAGCCGCTGCCGAGAAGGGCGGGAACGCATGAAGGTGCGGAGGAGGCCAGCCAGCTTCCCACGTGGCCGAGGCACAGCTGTGGGGGTAAAGGCAGGCCAGACAGGGTCAGTGCAGCCACTGGTCTGGTGGGGCAGGAGGCAGGGGCCTGGGCCCTTGTTTCCATTACCTGAGGTCAGAGAGGAGATACCCTGGGGAGTTGGGACACCACATGGGGGACTGTCGGCATCTGTGGGATGAACAATGGGTGGAAAGGATGGATGGCAGGCAAAGGATCCAGAAAGCTCCCCCACCCCCCACTTTGCCCCTGGCACTTACCCCCCTTTAGTCCTGGACCAGGCCGCTCTGTGAACAGTTCCACACACTCACTGGGGAAGAAACCGACCTAGGGAGGGGTCAAGGTCAGTGCCTGGGCCACCCTAGCTGGCACAGTGCTCTGGCACCACCTGTCCACCCCAAGCCAGGCTCACCTGGAAACCTCGCTTGCCCCGCCACCAGCTCCGATCCTCTGTGGGTGGCATGTCAATTACTGAGACAATGTCTCCCACCTGGAAGCAGCAGGTAAGAACAGGGAGGCTCAGAAGGAGCAGGGAAAGTGGGGAGCCCAGTTGGAATCTGTGTCCCCACAGCCTCACCTCAAAGGACAGCTCATCTGGTGCCTGGGCCGTGTACCGTTTTATCACGTGGGCAGCGGCCACAGCAGGGATATTGAGTGAGGCCTCCTCACTGAGAAGCAGTCGCCGGCCATGGTTGTCCAGCTGAGATGGAGGGAGGATGTGGCAGGGAGAGGCCAGAAGAAGGCAGAAATAAAGGCAGAGGTTCCTCTTTTCCCAGTGGCCACCACCTGCTCCCCATCTAAGAGCCCCTGTCACTCAGAGCTCGTGGTCAAACAGCTAAATTCTTGCCCTTCCAAAACAAAGCCCCTTCCTTCTCCTCACATGTTCCAGGACTCCCCTGCGCCAAAGTCCTCCTGATACTCAGCTCCTGCACCTTCATCCCCCACAGCAGATGCTGCACATTTTCTACCTAAAAATCCACTGGTTTAAGCCACTGTTAGCCCGGCGTTCTGTGAGATACAGCCAGACCTCTTTCTAATATGCCCTGAAATCCTCACATCCCTACAGCCCAATGCCTGCTCACTCTCTTGCTTGCTCTCTCTCTCTCTTTCTAATACACATGGTCTCTTTCTCAGGCATGTGCCCACACATACACTGAAACACCAGCATCCCCTCCACCCTGGCTCGTTTCCTTCCCATGCCCACACACAGGCTGGTTCTCGCTCCTCAGACGCCCTTCGCTCACTCCCGACTCCAAGACCCCCTGCCAGGGCCCACCTCCATCCAGGTGAGCACAGGCCCACAGTTGAGGTTACTGTCCACCAGTCCTGACAGAGTCTCCAGGTACTGCAGCAGCAGGGGTACCAGCATCTGGGGGCAGAGTGTCAGGGTGGCTTTTGTGAGGAGACCCTGAGAGAGCCCACTGCCCTCTGCACAGGGCTGAAATTCAGCCTGAATGCACAGGCCACTCTTTGTTAAGTACTGAAATATTGTCATATCAGTTGGTAAACAGGTTATACTGAGGTCCTGTGTGTCCCATTGGTTTGGCCATGTTGACTTCCATGGAACCCATGGAACCCCTGGAACTCCCACGAGCCTAAAACTAAAGCAAGCCTGCAGAACCCTGCTGCATTTCAGAGCCTCTCCGTTCTGACTGGTTGGGACTCTGGCCATACCAGTGTTCAAATATTTATCTATCCACCTGCCTTGAAGGTTTCACACATCACTGACGAGGACATACCATGGCTGAGGCAGGGCCTGGGACAACAAGCAGTTTACCTGGGCAGCCCTGGCACCCTCTGGGGGTGGGGGAAGCTCTGGGAGGCAGGAAAACCTCCGGTCAAATATGCAGCGGTGGAGGTGGGCATCCAGGGAACGGAAGTCATCGTAACTGCGGAGAACTGGCCAGGTACGGCCCTAGGGGAGCAAGAGACAGAAGGGAGCAGTAGTCCCATTACACTGAGCTGAGGGCCATTGTGACCAGTTCATAAGGCTAGATGAGAGGCAGGGGTGGCCTCACCTGACAGGTCACCTGTACCCCAAACACCAGCTCATTCTCTCCAGAGAAACTGGGGCCTTCACGGTCTGGAGACAGCAGGAGCTGTAGAGGGAAACAAAGGCCCAGGTGAGGGCCTCACTTTTGTCCCAGTCCTGATCTCTCCAGGCTGGCACTGTCTAGGGATGGGTCTGTGTCTCCTTCTTGGACCTCCCCAAGGGCAGAGCCTGGTGATGTCTCAGGGTACAGGGTCCTGGCACAAAGTATACACCTAACAAAAAGTTGTTGCTGAATGATAAAAGAACAAATGAATGAATAAATGAACAGCTGTCCCCTTCTACGCTGTAACTCCTTCTATAACTGCTCAGGTAGGTGGAACAGCCAGTCCCAGGGAGAGGTCTCAGGGGCAAGGTGGTTGAGAATGCTTCAGGGATGGGTGGGATCTCACCCTCCCACGTGGTTGCAAAGCTCCCCTACCTGAATGTGGCCAAAGTCAACATTCTCGTAGTGGAAATGGGCACAGTCGGCCAGCCGAGGGAAGGGACCTCGAGGAGCTGAGAGCCTAGGGGACAGGTCATACATCACTAGAAGCTCCTGTGCTTGGTCTCCCTCCTAAACTTGGTCTCTTCCTCACCCCTCACCTCTTTCCTGGCTTCCCCTTCACATTGGGCCCCCCAGTAGAGGGCAGGGGCTGCACTGAGCCCTCCCCTGGGCCATCCAGGCTGTCAGTGCTGCGAGCCTGTAGAGCAGAAAGAAGAATCAGAGGCTCCCAGGGATGGGAGCGGAGAGACAACGGGAGCATTGTTATCTGCCAGCCTGGGCCTTGAGGCCCAAATTGCTCCACACACTGCCCTGAGCATGGAGTAGAAGGGTAGGTCAGGGGGAAGTGAAGGCTGGGCTAGGCCTGCTTCTTTGTGTGGGGTCTGGGGTGGGGGCTGGAAGAGCAGGGGCCAAGGGTGAGGCAGGGAGTGTACATGCTGGTACCACCTCTCCCTGTTTGAAACTCTCCTGCAGTCCCTGCAGAGTAAAGCCATCTTCCCTATGTGCCTCTTCACACCTTTCATTAATGTCTGGACAATCACAGCTCCCATTTTATCAGTCCTCCTGCTTCTAACCTCTCCCTTTCTGCCAGCTTCTTCACAGTAAGCACCAGTATAATTTTCACACCACACAGATCTGCCTCTGTCTCTCCATAGATCACGAACCTTCAATAGCTAGCTCCCTGTTATCTTCAAGATAAAATCTGCATTCTTGGGTCTCTGCTAACCTTCCCAGTCCCATCTTTTCCCATTAACTCCACCCTCAGAGTCTTGAACTTCAAGGAGTCCAGCAAAAGCACCATCTTCTCATTTCCTTCTAGGCCTCTGCAATCGCTGTTCCCTCTGCATGAAACACTCCTCCCAGGCCTTTCACTAGGGCTACTCCTCACCCCTCAGGTCTCAACTCTCATGTTTCCTCCTCTCAGAAGTTCTTCCTGACCCTTCAGACTGTTTTAGGCACCTCTTCTGGACTCTTCCATTCCTGAGATTCCCCCATCCAGGCTTGACAACTCTGCCTGAGCTTCCTCATGGCCCTGAGTACTCAGATGTCACTGTCTGATGACAAGTCCATCTCCTCCACTGGACTGTGATCTCCCCAGGATCAGGGCCTGCGGCTGAGTTCCCGGCCCCTCAGCATTGCCCAGCACAAAGCTGGTGCAGAATTGGTGCTCCTCACATGTAGGTTGTACCTGATTCCCCCCTGGGTCCCCATACCCAGTGCCAGCCCAGTCAGAGAGCCAGGTAAAATCTGATGAGTAAATTTACCAGCTGCCAGATGGGGATTCCTAGACTGGGTTCTACTCTCTTCCTCCTTTATATCCCTGCAAACTGGAGTTCATACTTGGGTCTCACCCCCCAGGTCTGGCCCCACCCAGCCCATGAAGCTCCCCAAGGTAGGATGGGATCCGACTCTCTCTATACCTGGAACATGGGGTCTGCACAGAGGCCTCAGTGCATGTCTGTTAAGTGAGCAGATGAAAGAATGAGTGGATGAATGAGCAGGAGCAGCATGGTGGGAGAGGAGACGGTGGGGGAAGGAGGGTGAGGACAAGAAGATGGAGAGGACCCAAGAGCTAGGTACCATGCTGGCTTGGGGCTGGGGAGGAGCGAGTAGGAGGGGAGCAGCTGGAAAGGCTGAAGTAAAGGTTCAGGCTGATGTGCCTTAGGGGAGGGTTGGCTGAAAGGGTCGGGATGAGAACGATGAGAAGAAAAGGGTCAGGCCGAGGATGGAGCCGGGTGGGGGTGGGGCTCAAGAACGGGAAAGGGGCCGGTGGTCGGAGGAGGAGGATGCCAGGCCAGGGAGGGGTGGAGGCTGGGAATGGGGACGTGAAGACGGCGCTGGGACGGGGACTGGGTAAGGATCCAGGGAGCTTCCGCAGGCTCCTGCAGGGACCACTTGGGGGATGCGGGTCTTCCCTAGGCAGGCCCCTCCTTCTCCCAAGCCTGGGTCCTCGGCCACGATGACCCCAACCCAGGGTGTGGAAGGGGATGCGCGCTGAGGGGGCGGGGCCGGGGTCCGGGCTCGGCCGGAGACCTGAAGGGGGAACCAGCGGGACCTCAACAAGGGGTGAGGGGCGGCGCAGGCCGCGGGCTCGGGCGGGGCCGGGGGCGGAGCGCGCGGGGCGGGGCCGCGCGCGGACAGACTGACGCCCGGACCGATTGACGGCCGCGTGGACCCCTCACCACCATGGTCGCGTAGCCTCCTCAGGCGCCGGCCGCGCTCGACACCCTGTTCGTCGTCCTCGTCGCCGCTGCCGCCGCCATGGCGACACAAAGGGGTGGGCGCGGGCCGCGCGCGAGCGGCTGCAGGCCCCGCCCCTAACGGCTGCCCCTGGTTCTGGCGCGCGCCCCGCAAGGGCGGGGCAGTGGGGACCCGGCGCCGCTTCTCATTGGCTCCGCCTTTGGCCTGGGACAGCACCCCACCCACCTAGCAGCTTTTCATTGGCTTCGGCTTGGGTCCCATCCTCGGTCTCTTCGGTCCCGCCCCACCAAGTTTGACAGCACCACGCCCACGACTGCTTTTCATTGGCTGTTATTGCCCTCCTGAGACACACCCCCAGGTTCTTTTTGCTTTGCTTCCAACACTTCTAAAGCTAAGCAATGGGTCCTCCCCTTGGTCCACTCTCAGTCACCGCTCCTCTGACACTCTTACTTGGATTCTTCCGTGGCCTCAGGGCTTTTCTGTGTCCCCAAAAAGCTTTCCAAAGTCTCAAACGTCTAGTCCCACCTTGTCAGTCCTGACCCTGACCTCACCCACAGAATACTGAGAGAACATTCGCCCATGGTTTTCAGTAGCTCAGATGCCCTGCCTGGGACATAACCCTAAGCACTCTGCGACGTGGCCTTACCCTACCCACTGGATATTTTCCTTGCCTCCTCCTCCTTACTACAGGTCGGCCTCCAGCCTTAACTTCCTTTTCCTAGGGTGGGCTGAGTCCAAAATGCCCGAACAAGACCACACCTCCCACAAAGCCAATCCCAATCATTCCCACCACTGATTGAGCAAGGCCCAGAAAACGCTCTGTAACAATCCCCTTCCCAAGAAGACTCTCTCATTGGTTATGCTTTCAACAGGGGCCTCCCCTCCGAAGGTACAGCCTTGATCCATTCACTTATTCACTCAGAAACTCTGATCACTTAATTTGTAGATACATCACTAGCCAAAACGGAAATATATACCCTATCCAGATGGAGCTCAAAAGTTGTTGGAAGAAGACAATGAAGAAAATATTTAAAAATACAGAAAATTAGAAAGTGTTAAATTCTATAAATAAAAAAAGGTAAGCAGAGATTGGGGAAAGGGAGTACTGAGACAGGGGTCAATTTATAATTACTTATTTCAACTTACTGAACTTGCTGACCTCACTCACATTGCCCAGATTCTCCCCACTCTCATCAGCCTCAGTGGAAGGTATGACACCTGACTGCAAATTCTTTGAAACTCCTCTCATGAAAAGGTGGAGTCTACGTCCCCACCCTGTCAGATCTGGGCAGGACTGTGACAACTTCAACCAACAGAAAATAGTGGAATTGACACTCTGTCATATCCAAGGCTAGGTGGTAAAAAGCAATGCAGCTTCTTCACAGCCTTGAGGTGTCATGTGAAAAGCGTGAGTAGGCTGAGGAGCCATGCTTTGAGGAAGCCCAAGCCACATGGAGAGACCATGTGTAGGCACTAGAGTCCACAGTTCCAGGGGAGCCGTCCCGGAGTCAAATGAGCCCTGGTGCCGGACTTGTGAGTGAAGAAAGCTCCAGAGATTCTACCCCTGGCTATCAAGACACCTTTGAGTCTTCCCAGTTTAAACTCTACAGACATCATGGAGCAGAGACAAACTGTCCCAACTGTGCCCTGTCCAAATTTCTGACTCAGAATCCAATAGCATCATAGAATGATTGTTTTATGACACTGTTTTGTGGGTTGTTTGTAACCCAGTAATTGAATTAGGATGGCCCTTTGCCAACTAGTTAATTGCTACCTGTCTCAGCTTAAATGTAATTTCCTTAGGAATCCTTCTAGGCCCCAGTAAGCCCCCACCCTACCCCCAACTGGATCAGGTGCTGCTACTATAAACATCTTCTATTCCTCTTTATATCTTAACAGCTATTTCCTTCTTGTTGACTTCATTTAAATGTATGGTTTGTTCAAAAAGGTTGAAAACAAATGTTCACCATGTCTGTAACCTACAGAAGCTACCTTTAACAGAAATTCTCCTCCTCTTAAAATAAAGGTATCAAAATAATCCCGATCATATATTCTCCAACATATTATCAGTTTCTAACACACAACAAAGTGAACAATTTTACAGTAGACACCCATATGCCCACCACTTAGATCGTATCACTAACATTTTGCTACATTTGCTTTACCTCACATCTATCTGTTACTGTATTCATCTGTTAATTTTTGGATGCACTTCAAAATAAATTAAACATTGGTATACTGTCCCCTAAATATTTGAGCATGTGTATCTTTCACTAGAGTTCAGTGTTTATTTTTCTTTTGAGGTAAAGCTATATACAATGAAATAAAGAAATTTCACTGAATTTTGACAAATGCATAAACCTGTGTAACCCAAATTCCTACCCAGCTTAGCAACTGGATTCCAAAGTAAGAAAGAGAGGAAAACAAGTGGAAATTGTATAATCTTTCCTAACCTAGTTTAGAAAGTTAAAGTAGTTATCACTTCCTCTGCATTCTATTTGTTGAGGCAGTCACAAAGTTCTACCCAGTTCAAGAAGGGGCATAGACTACTTTTTGATGGTAAGTGTGTCAAAGAATTTGCCGACAAAACAATAAGTTTTCCAATAGACCAGACAGGTGATGATGGCCTAGACTGGAGTGAGGGCAATGGAAGGGGGAGAAGGGATTAAATTCTGGAGGGATTTTAAAGGACTTGCTAGTCAACTGTGGGGGTGAGGAAAAGAGAGGAGTTAAGAACAACTCCGAGGCTTGGCCTGAGCAACTAGAAAGATGGAGCTGAGGGAAGCTGGAGAAGAACAGGTTTAGGAGGAAAATGGGGAGTTCAGTTTAGGACCTGTGAGGTTTGAGACACCTCTTAGACCTTTGAGTGGAAATGGCGAGTGGGTAGCAAGATATGGAAGCCTGAGGCTCAGTGGCCGGGTAGATAGCAAGTTGGGGACTATCAGAATAGAGATGGGCTTTGGAGCCATGAAGCTGGATGAGAGCACCTGGGGATGAGTATAGAGAAGTCAAGGCCAATACCTTAGGACACACCAGGATGACAGGTTGGGTCAGTAAAGGCACAGCCAGAGAGGTGAAGAGAGGTGTGGGGTTTTGGAAACCAGGCAAGGAAGCACTTCAAGGAGGGAGGGAGCACATCAAATGCTGCTGCTGGCTTGAGCAGGATGTGGACCCAAGACTAACCACTGTCCAACACTCTGATGACACCATTAGCTTCATGCCCAGAAGTCAGTTACTTCAATCTCATCTGAGATAGGGAGAGACCCACTCCTGAGCTCAGAATCAGGTAAGGTGAATCCTAGTCTTAGCTGAAATCTTGCCTGGAATCCCTTTCCTGTCCTGATGTTGGAGAGGATGAAACCAGAAGATATTTTCCACCAATGGTCAGGAACTAGAGTAGGGGTATGGCAGGGCACAACCACAGTGGGGAGGGGAGCCACTTCCCTTAAACATGATCTTTGGTCTTTCCAGAATAACCCTTTTCTCAGTGACAGCCAGTAACCTGGAAAAAAATATTTTATTGGGAAAAATGGGATTTATACAATTCACAGTTGTCTAGCCTTAAGATAGGCTCCTTCCCTCCGCAGCTGCCTCACTGGGGACCTGGAGGAAACCAAGACCCTGGGTCTTCAGTGTGGTCCAGCAGATGGGATAATTGGGCATCCACTTGCCTGGAAAAAAGCCAGGGGAGCAGAGGCTGTGGTATGTGCTCAGATTGGAGTCTGGGGCTCTGGATGGTTCCAGGAAAAGAGTTCAGGAGGGGTGAGCACCCAGTGGGGATCTCAGGGGATTCAGGGGCCCAGCGTTGTAGATCCTGGTGATGGTCACCTTTTCTGCTGCCGCAGCTCTGCCCGTTGAACCCTTAGCACCTGCAGTACAGGGTCATCCTGGAACTCGCTGCCATCAGAGTCTGATGGAAAAAGAGCAAGCTACAGGGAACAGGAGTCATAGGGTGCTGTACCACCACGCAGCTCCGGGCAGCCCCACGCATCACCTCACCTTCGGCAGTCTGCAGAAGCCAAATGGCCTGGGACAGCAGGTCCCCTGAGGGGGCAGGATCAGTGGAGGATGAAGGCTTGGCCAAGGCCTCAAGAGACCCTGCCTTGAGTGAAGATGGCGGGGCCTTGACCCAAGTGGCCACCTCCTCAGCTGGAGGGGGCGGGACCCTGGGCTGCAGATACCCAGCTTCAGCTGAGGGAGGGTCTTTTTTTTTGTCCTTCCTAGGCACTGAGGGCACTAGGGGAGGTGCGGCCTTGACATTTCGAGGCTGTGTAGTAGACAGACCTGGAGGGGTCTCTGCCCATGGAAACCGTGATTCAGACGGAGGGGGCATTACTTCTGAGGGGCAGGACATAACCTTGGCATGGTGGTGTGTGGCCTTGACTTTCAGAGATTCAGTCTCCAGTGGAGGTGGACCCTCAAGGCGAGGGGGCGTGTCCTCCAAGCGGTCTGGGAACAGCCGAGCCTTTACTACCTGGCCCAGCGCACCTCTGAGCTGCGGGCCAGGCCCCTGCTCAGCGGCCGTGACTCTCCCAGCAGACTCCTGGCGGGGACCTCTGCTCTTGCGGGGCTTCGGGCCCTTCCTCTCGGACTGGGCGGGGCTGCTTGGCACAGGGGTGGGCGGGCCCTGGGGGGCAAGAGTGGAGGCCGGAGGCACCTGGGCAGATGCTGAGGGCGTGGGAGGAATGGCCCCAAGAGATACCCAGGGACCGGACTGTGGGGCCCAGAAGAACCCATGGGGATTGGGACCCCAAAAGATGTGTGGAGAGAATCCTGTGAGAATAGGAGCCCTTTCCACATGGAAGGTCCCCTGGGGAGCAGGCCAGGGCACATTGCCCCAAAGAGGAAGACAGGTAGGCTGAGTTCCCAGGGAACCAACTGTCTCTGCAGGAGCCGGAGAGCTCTGTAGACAGATAGGGACAGGAAACTGAGAGGGAGAGAAAGGGCAGAGGTTCTTCAGTCCCCCTTAGCCCTTCCCCTTCCAACTTCCCTTAGGATCCCTCCTCATCTCACTGCAGTGGTGAGGGCAGGGGTCTGGGGCAACATCCAGGTTCCATCGCCCTGGCCTCCTGGAGCCTGTTCAAGCTTCCGAGCCTGTTCAAGCTTCCGACGCTGCCGCCAGTGGTACAGAATGTCATCCTCTGGCCGCAGGGGTGCCCGGGAGGAGACAGGGGCTGAAGCAGGGATAGGGGTGGGTGCTGGGGTTCCTGTGGGAGTAAATCAGGGTAAGGCAGGGCTGGGGTGATGAGCAAACCAGTGACAGCCTGTGCACACACTCTTCAACCACACCAGCAGCTCATTCATACAGGCTCTCAGATGATATCCCAACTTCTCTCCAGAATGGAAAGTGGGAAAGGGGCAGTCAGAGTCATGGACTTCTTTCTTGACCTCTTATCATTCAATTCTTCATTCATCAATGAATACTTATTGAGCTCTTACTGTGTACCAGGCACTGTTCTGGACATTGGGATTAAAGCAGTGAACAAGAGATCCCCCAGAATCTTCTCACTTCTACCCCCTCTACTGCACTCACCTGGGGCCAACCCCTTAACAGCCTCCTCCATGGTTTCCCAATTCACCTGTCCTCCCAGCCTGTTCCAAATGCAGACAGAAGGAGCCTGTGAACACCTAAGCTAGCTCAGGACCCACCTGTCACAGAACCCTCCCCAGGCTGCCCCTCTCTACTGGCAAAAAGCAAAGCCTTTGCATTTGTGTGTCCTTCTGTCTGGAATGCTTTTCCCTCTTGTATCCACAGGGTTCACTCCCTCAAATCCCTCAGACATTTGCCAAATACCATCTGCTTTGTGAGGCCTTCCCTGGCTACCCTATTCAAAACTGCAATAATCCCTAACTTTTCCACTTCTATTCCCTGTTCCATTTTTCTTCTTAGCACTTATCACCTTCTAACATACTAAATGTAGTACTTCTTTGCTCATTTATTGTTCATCTCTCACTCCACAATGTCAGCTACACAAGAGCAGGGATTTTTGTCTGTCTGCCCATTACTATATCCCCAGTGTTGAAAACAGGGCCTGGTGCAATCAGGATTTGTGGCATAAATGCAAAATGTACTGTTTACTGTACTCCATTCAGTGCCCAGCCCTGTGCTGGGGATACAGCAGTAATGAAGGGCAGGGCCACTGGCTGTCTCAGTCCAGGGGGGCAAACAGACATCATTAACATTACACAGAGCAGCATTTCATCAGTCATGATCAGTACGGCTACCATTCTCTCTCAGAAGCCCTACCATATGATGCTGCAAAGTGGGAGTGGGAGGAAGATCACCTCTGACCTCTCTCCTCTCCCCTCTACGTCCTGTGATTCTATTTCCAAACCTGGCCATTTCCCTCTTCTTTGTTCCTCAGACTGAGACAAGTCAAGCTACCAGCATCTCTCACTGGGGGTTGATGGCAGCCAGAAGGAATCTGTTAACACCCAAGAAAGTTCACATTCCCTCCTTGCTAAGAACAAACTCCCCCAGGGCTCCCCAGTCCTAAGATAATGACCAAGTGCTTCACATACCTACATGGCTCAATGTAATTTGAGTCCTGACAATCTCCCCCACCTGGTACCACATTATTCTCACCCCTGGCTCTTGCCTTTTCTAGTCTACTGTCTGCACCAAGCTCTCCCCACCTCAGGTCCCTTATAGATGCCAGAGGGCTACTGTCCCTACCTTCATCATTCAGGTCTCCACTTTGAAAGCATCTCTCCCAGGAAGGCCTTCTCTGAATTCCCAGTTTCACAATCCTCTCCTGCATGGCCCTCATTTCTGTTTACAATTCACATTTACACGTGGGGTTATGTAGTTATTCTCTGCCCCACTTTGACTATGCTGTGAGGACCATGAAGGTGGGATCATGGATGGGTTGATTCACTGTGGAATCCGTAGTCCCACTTATGGGGCCTCATACACAAAAGGTATTCAATGTTTGTTAAATGAAGGAATGAATAAATTTAATTTGCAAAACAATTCATAAAGTAGGTATTAGTTTTATCCCCACTTTATGGATGAGAAAACTGAAGCTCAGGAAGGCAAGGTGAAAAAAACATGAAGCCTAGGAGAGAAGAATCAGGCAAGTGCTTGGGTAGGATCACACAACATGTGAGAACTCCCCTCTGTTTATTGTTCTTGCCTATCCTCACTCATGGGAGCCCTGTGAGACATGGAGAGCATCTATTTGTGTGCCATTGCATCCCACACCTGGGAACAGAGTAATAGTAGCAATAATGATAACAGTAATAGTAACCCAGGTCCTTTGTCCCAGCTCTGAAATCTTGGGGGAAGAAACTTGAGAATTCAAAAGTTTGCATATTTTAGCAAAGTCACATATGTACGACAGGGGTCTAGGTCAGTACATCAGACTCAAATAATTGGTATTTGGTTGAACATTATGAAATTGCCAATATTCAAACATTTTTGACTTACAAAGACAAAAGCTCCATATGGTTCAATGTAATATATCCATAGCAAAAAGTAGGGCTATTCACCCTAAGTGAGATATATAGAGATTATAAGTAGACTTCATATTTTTTAGGTCTGATTTTGCCATCATATCAGGAGTGGTGCCAAATTTGCAATAAGCCTTCTGATTTTGGAGCTTTGCAGACTGCAGACAGGATGCAGAGAGGATGCAGACAGGATGTCATACTAATGTTACTGCTAACAGAGCTCTGCTAAGTGCTCCATGTATTCACCAGCTCATCAAATCTTCACAATACCCACAGGAGAGGAGAACAATTATTATCCTTGTTTTAAAATTTGGGAAAAGGCCCAGAGAGGCCCCAGGTCACACAGCTGGTAAATGGCGGAGTTGGGATTCACATGAAGACTGTCCTGAGTCCTTGCCTCCCAGAACTTACTGTGCTCCTTGTGGTCAGAGCCCTGGCCGGAGTCAGGGGTGAAGGTCATGGAGAAGGGAGACAGGTCATCAGAGCTGATAGGGAATGAGGAGCTGCTGGTACCGCTGAGGCTGAGGGAGGAGGATGAGACAGAAGCCCTGCTGTAGGGAAAAGGCAGAAGTGAGGCAACAGGGGTCTCAGAGGCAGTGAGCTGGTCCTGGAGCTGTAGGAGTGGGTTGGATGATGGGGGCAGGAGAGGCACCTGCGTTTCAGCAGCATGGCGGCTCTGCTTTGCAGACTCAGTGTCTCCAGGTCCAGCAGGGATGAGTTCCATGTGTTGAGGCTCTGTGAGGTGAGAGGGGTCATAGGCCAATGCCTATGCCACAGGCTGCTGGGAAAGAGGCTCTGGACAGAGAGCTGAAGTACAAGGCTGTACTCTACCTGGTACCCTCATGTGCTGGCTTAGAATCTGCTCTTACTCCTCACGGCTTGGAGGCTAAGCCTGGCAGAACCGGTTTATATACCCAATTTTCCTTCATGGATCCACACCCCTCAGTTCAGTCATCATTGTGGGAGAAGGGCTGACACTACATTCCTGACCAGGTCTGGCTAATCACAACACTCTGTCCTCTGATTCACAGTGACTGGCTTAAAGATAAGCGAATGAAAGTAAGTGTTGGGGCCTTGGATGAAGCTATTAGAAAAACCTCCTTTTTCCACTGGAATAACTATGGTAAGTTTGAAGTCTAGAGCTATTGGGGCTTTCTTAGCTACTTCAAGGGGAAAGCTTGCCTGAGACTGAGCCCAACAAAGGAACAGAGAGACAAGTGAGTTGAGTTCCTTCCAATACTGTTCAAACACCTAAATCCAGCCATGCTTGAAAATATCACCTTATGGATTTCTTGATTGCATTAGTAAACAAGCCTCCTAGTTTTGCTTTAAACTTCCTTGAAATGGGATTGATTCTAATTCTACCAGGACTGGTGCTGTCAGTTCAGGCACATAGGGAAGGGAATAGATGAGGATGTCACCTGCTTTATTTCCTGAAGGGGAGCCATAGCCTTAACTTGTGATGCACTGACAACCTTGGCAAGAGTTGGCACTTCATTGTTGGGTCTTCCTTCTGGTTTACTGGTTTCTGCTGAGAAACCAGAATTAGGGGACCAGAAGAAGTGGCTTTTGGGGGCATCGATCAGGAAACGTTTTAGGCTGGGAGTGGATGGGACTGAGGCAAGTACCTGCTGCAAATGGACTGTTGGGGTCTGGAGAGTCAGGCCGAAGCCACCAAAAGTCAGCTGGGGTTGGGCCTGCAGGCTGGCGTTCTTCACGGCTTGTGGGCTGAGCCTGACGGAATCGGTTTATATACCTGTGAGCATCAGAGAATTGGAGGTGGGTGGGATGAGAGCCAAATAATATTAGTAATAATAATCAAAATAGCCCATGTTTATTAAGCACCATGGCAGCACCTGGTAGTTGTCCCTCAAAATCTGTTCTCCTTTCTTATATAGTAATGCCATATTATAAGACTTACAATACTGGGCATACAGCCACTCCTCTATAGATACATTTATCAGGTGCTCTTGTAGATTTATGGTCATGTAACTAGGTTCCTGACCAACAAAGTGGATGTAGTTGGGAGCCATTTTGGTCCATGAAGGACATGGCAACAGCCTAGGGATAGGAGAGCAAGAAGATAGAAGGAAACTATATCTCTGACACCTCACCTAGGGGCTGCTGTATAAGCTCTGGTTGCTTCCACCGGGACTGTTAGAGTTGAGGGAGGAATAAAGGCTATCTTGTTTAAGTCACAATTAATTTGGGATTCTTTGTTACAGCAGCTGAACTTGTATCCTACAAACCCAAGTTCTCACTATTGACAGGCATTGTTACAGATGCTTTACCACAGTAACTCATTGAAAGTATAAAACAATCCTAAGGGTTATGTGCTATTACTACCACCAATTTACAGTTGAAGAAACTGAGGCCAAGATCATAGAGAGAGTGACAGAGCTGGGATCTGAACCCAAGCAGCCTAGCCCTAGAGCTCTTAATAACACACATGTGATCCTAAAAGTGCTGCACGAACAGCTCTTGCTGTGATGATTTTTATGAGATGCCTGCTCCCTTTCCCTGACCTGAACACATCTTTCCCCCAGGGTTGCTGTTACTTACTTGGCCACTACAGAGTCCCCACTGTCAATCAGGGTGGGTGGTGGGGAGGCTCCCATCTGTCCCTCAGTGGTGCTGGGTGGAGAAGAGGTCCCTGAGCTGGATGGCCAGGACTCCTCAGACACTTCAGAGGAGTTGGGGTCTTTATCCAAAGCCTTGGGAGCTTCTGGGAGCCTGGATCTCTGGGACCTGGATGAGCTCAGGGTCTAAGATGGGGGGATGGGAGAAGAAAATGTGAGGCCTTGAGGAGTAATCCCCTAGAGGAATCAAACCACATGAAGTCTCAGTCCAGAGAGGAGGAAACATCCCACAATGGTAATAACTCAGAGTGATAGGGGATCCAGGTGGTAGAGGACTGGATAAGAGCAGGGCCATGGGGAGGGGAATGTCACCTAATAGCTCACCCTCATCTCTCATCACACAGCTTCCTTCCCTCTTGTCGTCACTCCCTGGTCACTGGGCTGGCACAAAGCACTCTCTGTGTCTTCACCTTGGGATGCCAGGTCTGACTGGGGGATGGCCAGTAGTAACTTCAACCCAGGGGAGCATCCATAGGGGCTATCTTGGATGGAGAAAACTGGCAAGCTGTAAGAGGAGAGTGGAGTTGCCAGGCAGAGCATGGTCACTGCACCCCTGGCAGGGTGGGAAGTAGAGTCAGGGGTGGGAGGTGGGGAGGATGGGAAGAGGAGGGCAGAACGAGATGATTCTTAAGGATTCCTGGAAAAGACAGACCATAATTCCCATGAAGCACCACTGCACATTCAAGATAATGATACTGGAGGCACAGTTCCCACCAGCTCTTGGAGCAGTCTCAAGAGACGAACTCAGGAACTGCAGTTGGTGCTTCTTAACCCTGGATCCCGTCTAGGAGTCTTTTAAAAAATACAGATGCACCGTCCTCACCCCCAGACCAAAAGAACTGGAATGGAGGTAGGGGGTGGGGGGAGAGGATGAGCATCTGTATCTTTTTCGCAGCGTCCCAGGAGATTTTTAAGTGGAGCACGGGTCAAGATCCTCAACTAAACCCTATCACCGTACACTTCCCATAAGTCCTTGGTACACTTAGGAGAAAAGGGTAGATGGACTACAATTCCCATCAGTCACTGGGCTTCGCCTAAGCAAGAGAGGTAAAAAAGAAAACGCATAGGAGTCTGAGGCAATCTCGAAATTAAGAAACTTGATTCCCAAGATGCCCCTGGACACCTAGAGGAAAAAAAGCCCTTGGGGCCACTTAGAGAAACGTAAGACGCTATGGGACGCCCGGAATGGTGAAGTCCAACGTTGAAGCAGCCGAAGGCTGTGTGTGGAGCATCTTGGGAACTGTAGTTCCAGTTGGGCTGAGACTGAGAGACTCGGATTCTAGCAAACCTTACCCTGGGCTGTGTTGCTTTCACCCTTGGTCCTCTCCAGGCTTCCTGTGCTCCCCGGGAAGAGAAACCGCCTCACCTGTGGCCCGTGCCGCAGGTACCTCGATGCGTCCGTCTGCTCCGCTCCTTCACCGGACTGGCTCCGAGCGCATCTTTGTCGCTTAGCAATGACGTATCAGCCCCGTCCCCCTTGGGCAGTACCCGCGCGGGAAGAGAGCTGCGTCCAAGGCGACCAATGATAAAGTGGAAAATAAAAGTAATTGGAAAGTGGCCAAAGGGAGATGTGTCACAACTGGCTGTAACGCTGACCTGAATAAGAGCATTTTTGATTGGAGAACCTTAGAGTGCAGCAGTAATTGGCAAGCCTGTAGACCAATGGAAACGATCTGAGGCTGGGCTCCTGGTCCGGAGGAGTTCTAAACTACACTCGATTTCCTGAGGTAGCGTCTTCTAGCCACGCCCCCTCTTGCTGCAGAAATCACGTCCAGACTCCAGTCTATCGTTTTTTCTGTTGCTGGGGCAGTCAGGGGGTCTGTCCCCTCTCTAACTGCAGTCCCTCCTTCAGTGGGAACAGCCAACCTGGCCCTCCGGGTATTCTACCCACTTCGTCTTGCTGCAAGAGCAGCTGGTTGCGCCAGGTGCCAGGCCCGGGCTCCTGGCCGAGGTAGCGGGATCAAAATGAGCTATTTCGGGCCCCGGCACGCGGCCCTCGGGGAGCCAGCCTGGACTATCCGTGTCCGCGCCCTCTGGCCATTGCTCACCTGGCAGACCCCGCTACCCTGCGCACCCGAGGCTGAGTCAGATGCACAAAATTAGGCCCGTCCTGTCGGGGGGTTGGGCTGAGAAGGGAGTAGGGTCTGTTTTCTGTCCTGACAGCCTGGCCCGGCTACCGCATTCCCTATACCCGGGAATCTGCTCCTAAGGCCGCCATCTGCGTCATCCCCAGAACTGCCTGCGGGGCGGGGGAGGATTTAAGTGACTGGGAACTCTGCAGTGGGCTGGCTAATCAGGCCCTGGATCCGAAACGATGGGCTGTGCTTCCCACACCAGCAGGCTTCGCCTCTTCAGCCTTAGTTTCCCCTTCGGGAGATTGAAGGACCTTAATGACATCTCTCTGACATCCAGCAGGCGCTTAATAAATGGCCAAGTCATTGTTGGGTTTTCTAAATAAGGCTCTATTAATGGCCGGGTCTGGCCGCGGTCCCAGTGTCCCCGGGCGGCCCGCCGAGGGGCGGACACAGGGCATTCTATAAAGCGGCGGCGGCTCACGCAGGGTCACTGCGGTGCCTAGGGCGGCGGTGGCGGCAGCTGCGGCGGAGCAGAATGGAGATCCCGGTGCCTGTGCAGCCCTCTTGGCTGCGCCGCGCCTCTGCCCCGCTGCCTGGCCTTTCGGCGCCTGGGCGCCTCTTCGACCAACGCTTCGGCGAGGGGCTGCTGGAAGCGGAGCTGGCTGCGCTCTGCCCCGCGACCCTAGCCCCCTACTACCTGCGCGCACCCAGCGTGGCGCTGCCTGCCGCCCAGGTGCCAGGCTTGCGGGAGGGGCGGTAACCCGGCCTCCCTGGATTTTGAGCGGGGTGGAGTTTCACTGCTCCGTGGGCCTTCCAAAGTTCGGAATCTCAGGCCGGGTTACCGAAAGGGGTGGAAGGTCCCAGTGGATCTGAGGAGGGTCTCAGTTCTGAGGGGAGTGTAAGAGCTGGGACACTTACAGGGTTGGGGCGGTCACTCTGAGGGGTCTTGGTGACTGAAGGAGGTTGGTGGCCTAGGGAATCTGGGACAAAGGGGGAGCCCAGTCTTTCTAAAGGGCGTGGAGACTCCCAGTGACTGGGGCAGGTGGTGAGGTGGGGTTGGGAATGTTTTGTTATTCTTGGGGAAGAGTTTGGCGACTCCATGTGGTGACCCTTTGTCTCCCGGAGAGGTAGAGGGGAGGAAGGGTCCTGTGACTTGAGAAAGGGGGTCCGGCCACTCTGAGAAGTGGGGGAGGAGTACTAGTAACTGCTGAGGGTGCAATCGGTCCCATAATACGAGTGGGAGGGTAGAAAGAAGACTCTGGAGACTTGGGGGAAAAGGCATCACGCAATTTCTGGCAGGGGAGGTCCTGAGAGGAAGGGGGCTAGGGAGTCAGTGTCCAGGAAGACACGCTAAGAGTCGTTGACACGGGGTGGGGGTAAGAGGGGAGCCTTAGCTTGTGGGACCGTAGGTCCCTGATCTTGCAGGGGAAGGGGGCTTCACTACTCTGGGTGAGAAGGGAATCCTCGTGATTACAGGGGGACGGGTGATCGCAGTTATTCTGGGTGAAGCGGTCCTCACCCGCTACGAGTAGGAAAGGAGACTTTCCAGTTCTGAAGGCCAGGGTCAAGCTGCAGCACAGGAACAGGCAGGGGAGGGGCCTTGATGACCACCTGGGTGTGTGCAGGTGCCAACAGACCCAGGGCAATTCTCCGTGTTGCTGGATGTGAAGCACTTCTCACCAGAGGAAATCACCGTCAAGGTGGTTGGCGAACACGTTGAGGTGCATGCGCGCCATGAGGAGCGCCCGGTGAGCCGGCTTGCAGGGGCGGGGCCAGAACGCGTAGGCGGGACCCGCAGGTCGGAGGGGAGGGGCTGCTCAAGCTTTTCTCTCCCTCCAGGATGAGCACGGATACATCGCGCGCGAGTTTCACCGCCGCTACCGCTTGCCCCCTGGCGTGGACCCTGCTGCTGTGACGTCTGCGCTGTCCCCTGAGGGCGTCCTGTCCATCCAGGCCGCATCTGCGCCGGCCCAGGCCCCACTGCCGCCCGCTGCTGCCAAGTAGAGGTCTGGACACTCCTGACCTGCGGTATGCCGCAGGCCCCCTTTTAAAGCCGACCTGACTCCGCCCAGCCAGATGTCATGAGCGCGCCAAGACCACCCGCTCATCCAATTTGGGATACTGTCCCGACTCTTCCAATCTAGATTCAGCCTGGATAACCTACCGCTTTCCACCGACACTCCCTCTCACCCTCTTCAGCTTGCAAATCCTCCTCCACCTCCTCTTTAGCTTCCAGACCCTACAAGCACATTCCCTCAGCCTAGTCTCCCACAGCTGGTGACCCCATTTTATTGGCGTATAACCCCACTGAAAACACTTATTTCTTCTTACTCATCTATAAAACCATCTCCAAATCCTATTTGATCCCCTCCCCACTCTGACATCAGACTGCGGTATGGACAGCCCTGCTGCCACCTTAGACCAGTCAAGCATAATCCCCCCACCCCTCAAATATCCCAGACAGCACAGACCTCCCATGCCAGACCATTCAGATCTGGTCCCAAGACTGTATCTTTCTCATTCCAACTAAACACTCTATTCCCTGCCACCCCCACCCATTTTCTGACTTGAAATCCCAGCCAGTCACCCCAAGACTCTTCTGAATCCTACTCTTGAACACCTATTCCAGGCCAACCAGGACGCTCAACCTCAAACTGTACAGACACCCACCCCATCTGCCCAGACTCTGCACAGATATCCTAGGCTCCCATCCCCAACTGGAACTGGAGTCCCCAGTCACTTTGTCTTGAGCCACAAGTCTCTAACCACATATCCCAGGCAATCTACCTTCCACAGCCCTGTCCTTATTCTCCAAGCCCCAACTAGGCAGCCACTTTCTTTGACTCCCCACAATCTTTCTCACTCCTTAAACTACCTGTTGTCCCATCCCCTCATTCCTACCTAGGCCCACTCCCCCAATAAATGTGCTAGAGCTGTGCCAACTACTTTATGTCTAGGGCTGGGAAGGATGGGCTTGGAGCAACGAGAGGCCAGTGTGGAGGGGAATGTTTATTAGGATAGAGGGACTATGGAATATCACTGTCGCTCATACATCTCCCGTAGGATCTTCATGCTTTCTGAGTAACGAAGCTGGTTCCGATGAGATGCCTCCTTCCACCTGCAGTGAGGGTGGGAAAGCAGAGGAGGACTCAGGGTTGTGGCAGTGGCCGGAAGGGGGCAAGCAGGTTGGGAGACGCTCACCTCTGGCGGATGCGTTTCCAGCGCTGCATGTTGCGGTAGATGAGTGTGGAGGGTGAGGGCTCAGGCTCAGAGGGCTGCACGGTCAGAGAGGCGAGGCTGGGTGGCCCTGCCCAAGCCCCACAACCTATGCCCCAGAGTCCCAGGCCAGTGTTCCATACCCACCTCGTCATCAGAGGTACCCTGGGTCTCAGGCTGCAATGGGGATGGAATTCGGGATCTGCAGGCATCTCCAGTTGGCCCAGGGGCTGTGGGCGGAGGCAACTTGTATACATCACGACACTTGCTGTTGGTCACCTCTGAACCCTGGACACAAGGGCCCATATGAGGCCCAAGAGAGTCAAAGAGGGCAAGGGGCACACATTCCACCCCATCTGCCTTTCCCAGTGACAATGGACATGAGGGTCTCGCCAAGGACTGTCCTTAGGAGTCATATCTGAAGGGTGAGGACCTTACCCAGCTTGGGGGTCAGGTCTGACTATGGCAGGGATCCCTGTCTTCTGTCTAACCCAGGAACCCCCAATCACTCCTGCCCAGCCCAGAGATCCTCACCTACCCCTGCCCAGCTCAAGGGGTTCTCACCAGCTCCCCTAGGCCAGGTGGCTACACCTGTTTGCCTCTCTAGCTCTTGAGGACCTCTGATCTTGGAGGTCACATCTGCCCAGGGAAACCCTGTCCTTTCTCCCTCCCAGACGAGGTAGCCACGTCTCCTTGCTCTAGGGAGTTCCATCCATACCCTCTGCCTAAGTGTTCATATCTATGTGCTTCACCAGATCCAGGAGTTATTTGAGAACCCAGAGAACTGTGCCTGTTTATCCCACTAGCCTGGGGATGAGGTACCTTATGACAATTTATCCACTGCCCTCCCTGGCTGCTGGGTGAGGGCCCACCATCCATCTCACCTCCTCATCCTCAAGCAGTGGGGGTAGCGGTGAGCTGGGTGAGCGTTCATGTTCACGGACCAAGGGGCTGTTGCGCATCCAGGCTCGGCAGATTGGGTACAGCGGTGTGTTTTCACTGAACTGAGCCAAATCCACACTCCGGTCAAACAGCTTGATCACGTATGCGTCTAGGAGGGTGGGAATGGGAGGCATGTGACGATCCTCACACAGCCCCCATCACTGCCCGCCCTTGAGGGCCATGGCCTACTTACTGGATCGCTGTGGCCCTCCCTCAGCGAGTCCGTCATCCATCTCCCTCCTCTTCTTCCTCCGCTGGTGAGGGAAGCGGGCAGATGGCCTGTGTAGGGAGGGAGAATGTCGGGACTGGGGTGAGGACTGGGGACCTCTCGACAGCTGGCTGGGGCCCCTGCCACCTTACCGTTTGCCAGTGGCCGTGATGGAGCAATCCCTGTGGGGAGAGACAGGGTGTCAGCAGGCTGACCCTTGAACAATGCCTGCTCAAACCACCCAGAGAGCACCCTGGGGATACTGAGATCAAGACTGAGACGCTCACGTGGACCCCACTAACCTAAGGTCTTGTGTTCCACCCACTCCCTGGGGGCTCCAGGTGCAACCATGAGGGGACCTAAGCTTCTACTGCCCCAGGGTCTTTGTACATGTAGACTCTGGTGGAGGAAGCACAGGGCAGAGTGGTTGGGGGCTTGAAGGAAGAAAGAAGTTACCCACCACAAACCCTCAGATACAAATCCCATCAACAAAACTTACTTGTTGTGGGTGTCTGAGGGGGTCTTCCCGGTTTCTTCATCTAGACGCTCCCTGGTAGAAGAAGAGAACTGAGGGCTCAGGGTTCCCAGGGGCCAGAGTGGGAAGGCATTGAGTGGCCTCTCCATTGGGGCCCTTCTTCCTTAAGCCAGCCTCTGAGGTCTACCCACATCCACCCAGGACCAGAAGGTCCAACCTGCCAGGGCTCCCAACTCCCTATGACCCCATGATGGGCCAGGTCCCAACCTGTCCATGTGACTCTTCTCCAGCAAACACTGCAGGACGGCGTCCAGTTGGTTCCGGGCCTTGGCCATCTCCAACTCTGCGGAAGAGAGTACCGAGCAGGAGTCAGTTCCCAGACTAATGGGCAGCCAGCTAGGTCAGGGAAGGGCATGGTGTTCAATTGTAATGTCAGGCCCACGTATGCTGAGAGGGTACAGTGGACAGAGACGACTGAAGTGATGAGCATGAGCTCTGGGTTTCAGGACTGTCCCACCTGCTCATGTGTGACCTAAGGCAAGTCCCCTCATTATATTGAGCATGATGTTCATCTTGAAAATGGGGTGCTAGGACTGTTTTGAGATTTAAATAGACCTATGTTGCACATCAATCTCTTAGCAGGATTCAATGATAGTAAGTGACACACACAGAGTGCTATTATGTGCCAAGCATTGTTCCAAGCACATCACATATATTAAATCATTGAATTCTTGTAATACTGCTGGTAGGTAAATATGATTCTTATCCCCATGTTATAGATGATGAAACAGGCACAGAAATGTTAGCTACTTGCCCAAGTAATACAGTTAGAAATTGCAAGGCTGAGGGTTTGCACCCAGGCCATCTGGCTCTGCAGCTGAAATTGTAAGACAGAATCTCAAACTGGGTTCAGAATCTAGTCCCCAGATCTTTGTGTGGTGGAGACAGTGGTGTTATTTTAAGTCTGAATTAAATCTAAATGGGCTGACTTTTAATAGTTGGGAGATTTCATCTGAAATACAAATTTGTGGCTTCTTTCTTCTAGGAAATGACATCTAGACCCACCTTTCTGCCCTATCAGCCTGTGTGTTTGCCCCCCTTCATCACAGAACTTAAGGGGGTGATGATGTTATAAAAATATTCTCCTCCCACTCTTGTTGGTTGTTTACATTCCTCTTAAAACTTATAAGGGCTCTAGAGGCGCAGTGCTCAGAGCCTGGAAAGACACATGGGGACATGCTTTGCCAGCCCCGGGACTTGCTGAGGAGCCCAGGAGACACAGGGATTCCTGACATCACTCAGAGGAGAGAGATAGGTGTGTGTGGGGTAGGTGGGAGAGGAGTTAGGACAGCTCAGATTCTAGCGAAGAGCCTTGGTAGGAGCCAAGGTATGCATTATGGCCACATCTCTTTCTCTAGCTCCTGCTTCTCCCGAACCTCAGACCTTGGGATCCCATGGGCTCCTGGACGCCTCCTTCTGAACATCTCCAAGGCTCCTTCGATCCCCTGGGTCCCACAGTGGCCTGTGTGTATCTAAACTTACCCTTTTTTCTGGGCCCCCATCTCATGGGTAGCCCCACCATCTCCCAGTCCTTCTCTGAATCTGAACATGGACACCTCTCTCCCTCTACCACCCCAGCCCACCAACCCCATGGCCTGTCCACTTGACCTCAAAAGTCTCTCTCCCACCTACCTCTTCTTCATCCCTAACTCTGGTCCTTTCTCTTCCTCCCCCTGGGCTCCCAGCCTCAGTCTCTCCTTCTGATCCACCCTCTACAAAGTGGCTTGAGGAATCTTCCTCAAACCAAACCTGACCCTGATCCTCCCGTTAAGAAGCCCCCATGATTCTACAGTGCCAGGACAGAGTCTGAGCTTTTCCACCTGGTGTTCACAGGCCTCCAAGACCCTGCCTACCCCTTCCTCCCACCATCATTTGTGCTCAGGCACCCCTCACTTTTCTACCCAAGATCTTTCTGGGGGCACTTTTATCAACTCACTCCTAGGTTCAAAACCTTCCCTTGGCTCCCCATTTCCCTCAGAACAAAAGCCAAAGTCCTAATAAGAAAGCCTGGGCTCACAAGATCTGTTTCCATTCTCCTCCTCTTGGCCTTCATCTCCTTACATCCTCTACCTCACTCACTCTGCATGCTGGCCTCCAAACCAGACAAGGCTTCCATCTCGGGGCCTTTTCAAGGTGATTTCCTTTGTCTGATTTGCTGTTCCCTCACATATCCTCACAGCTTTCTCCTTCCCCTGATCTTCTTTCCTTCTCCTGTTTCGTTTCCTTACCACTTATACCATCTAACATCCTACAACATTTTACTATTACTTTTTTGGTCTGGATTCTGTGCCTCTCCCACCACCCTTAACATGCCAGTCCTGGGTTCCCATCAGCTCAGTCCCAATCCCACATGATTTCCCCTCTCTCAGCTTCCGTTTCCCCATCTATCATCGTATCTCCTACTTTCTAGGATTACTGGGAGACAGTGACAGCAGGATTAAAAGCTTCCCTGTACTTCAGGCGCTCGGCACAAAGCTTGACTCATGACCATTGGTGGAAAAGGGGAAACTAAGGCAGAGCCAAAGAAAGAGTCCTCAGAGTCATACGGCTCGGGATCCCAACGCCTTACCGCACCACACTGCCTGAGCCACCCATTCGCTCTCAGAGGTATCTTGAGCACAAACCGGGAGGGTATTACGGTGGCAGGAATCGCTCGATGCCTGACAGCCACAGTAAGGCGGGCTGCAGGGAGAAGTTGCGTACTCCGTGTTATCGCGATAATCCTGTCTACCCGGACTCCCATACCCTGATGCATCGGTACTCCCGTAGGCCCCCGACCTCGGGGTCCTCACCTGATTTCTCCACTTTCACCTTCACCGGGAACATGCTTTGGGTCTGGGCTCTGGCTAGCTGGGTCAGAGGAGCCCCAAAAGGTCTAGGGTCACAAGTCAAGGCCGGAGGCAGACGGGGAGAGGTCAAAGGTAAGCTTCGTGTGTTGCCAATCCTACGCTCTGAGCTGTGTCCGGCCGCGACAGCCGAGACTGCCGCCACCTTCTCTAGTTTCCTTTTTGTGGGCGGGCTCCTTTCACAGTTGCTTGTCCCCATTAGTCAGTGCAACCGTCGACCTCAAACTCTGACCAATTGACAGCCGTCGCGGTCGGCTCCCAACTGTAAGTCCCACCTTTCTGGGGGAGCAGGGGCCCGTTTCCTGAAACAAACCAACAACATCCCCGGGCGCTTCCTGGGAGGAGTAGTTCCAGCTCCCCAGACTTAGCCAGAATAACGGCGCCTGCGCCGCGCGAGGTATGGTGGGAGGTGTAGGATCTAAACTTCGCCAGGCTTCTTGGATCTTGTAGTGTTAGATTTAAGGAGCAGCAATTTAGCTATTGACCGTATTTATTTAACCGTGGGAGTCCCTCTTGTCCCCAGGAGGAAGGCAAATCTGGAGTCAGGCTGGGTTCCCTCTTACTGAGCACTCGTTACGTGTCAGCTACCTGTTACTGTCTTTTCAGGTACAACCTCATTCATTTAGCAAATACTAGTGTGCCAGGCACTCTTCTGGCATTCAGGGACACTGCAGATAACAAAAGAGACAACCCTTGCCCTAACAGAACTAACATTTTACAGTCTGTAAGATGAACAATAAGCAAAACTATTTTAAATGAAATGTAATAGATGAGAGAATATAGGCTGAAAGAGACATAGGGAGTACCAAAGGGAGGATTGAAACGCTAAATAGGATGGTCAAGGAAGTCTTCTTTGGTAAAGCTCTTGAATATGTTTACTGTTGCAGACATCTCCTTCAAAGAATGGGAAACTTCCATTTATCACATGTGTGTTGGCTCAGATAAATTTTAGGAGGTAACATTATGATCCATACTTCTGATGAGAATATGGAAGCTGAGTGGGAAGGTACTCTTTTCAAATCCACACACTATCAGTACAGAACAGCAGCCCCTCCTAATGGAAGCATTAGTCCTTTCTTGGTTCCATATCTGTAAAAAATATGGTTCCTAAGCAGGAAAGTCCCTATATCAGAGGATTATGAGTAGTATTTTGTGGGGAAAAAAAAAAAAAAAAGCACATGATGTGTGCAGCACTCAATAAATGTTCCTGAATAGTAAATATCATTTTATGCTGCAACCTCCAAAAGATTCCAGGACATCAATATAGGGAATTAGGGTCCTTTATTGGGAGATGTCAGCAGAGAACATAGGAGATCAAAACAAGTTTTAGGGGTTTGAAGAGTGGGCTTGGTGTAGATGAGCCCATTCTCGAAGAATGAGCAGGTCCCAAGCCTGCGCAGAGGGAGCTGTCAGGGGGTACCCAGGGGTATGGTGAAGGAGAGGTAGTCCCCAAGGGCGCCCCAACGGGGCCGGTAGATCTGGAAGATGGTGATCCAGGTGGTGAGTATAATCACCCAGAAGAGGAAGCCCACAGCTGAACGCCAGACATCTGTTGGAAGGAACAGGAGTGGGGACAGTTGGCCTTACCTGCTCTTCGGCATCCCCTAGACTAGCCCTATCTTCTCTTCCACAAAGCCCCAGAATTCTGGAACCTCCATCATCCCCTCCCACCAAGGGTCCCTGATTCACCTCCCCCACACACCCGATGGCCTCCCCTTCATGTGTACCCTGGACTCACAGCCTTTGATTTGGCTCTGCTCTGTGTATGCTGGGACAAGGAAGGCCTCTCGGAAGAACCAGAAGATGTTGACCAACCAGAGAAAAGGCAGGAAAGCAAACCCACCTGGAGAGAGAGAGAAACACACACACACACACACACACACACACACACGCACGCACGCACACGAATACAAGGCAATGAAGATTTTCTCAACCCTCACCTAGAGGATTTATTTTTATTTGGAAGGCCCTCTTCCATACCCAAGTTCAAATGGAGATCTCTGCTCTTAGGGTCTCAGAAATCCTCCCTGGAATCCGAGAATCTGATCCTTCGACCATCTCTTCCTCAGGCCCCAGGAGGCCAGCCCCGCAACTCCCCTCCTCTCTTGAGACCAAGAAGTTGAGGCCCCAGACGACTCCTTCTTCAGGACCCTCGCCCTCCCCTCAGACCCAGGAGTCCGAGTCCCCAGTCGCTTTATCCCATAGACCCGAGAATCCAGGCCCCCTGACCCTCTTCTCTCAGGCATTCTAGTCGTCCCCTCTTCTCCTGGGACGCCAGGAGACCGGCCCTTACCCAGATAGTACTTTCGGCACAGGTTCAACTTTTCCTCGTTGGATATCCTCTCCAAGTTCATAGCTGCGCTGGGGCAGGGTCGTTCCGAGGGTCTGCACGGCAAGACCCAAGCCTTGACCCTTAGGGACAGATGCAAGAATCGCGATCAACCACGCCCCTATTACGACAAAACGGAGATAAACTGAAAGGTGGGTTTGCTGAAGAAAGGGCACTCCTGTTCCCACCAGCAAGCTGACTGATGAGTTGGGACGCTCCTTATATTTATTGGGATGCACGAAACGACCTCCAACTTACCAGCGGAGTCTACTTCCTCCGGCTTGGACGCCTTTGCCACTTTCAACTATGGCCGTTCGCGCAAGATGCCGCAAGTATCTCTGGAATTCGTAGTCTTTTTTGGTGAGGCACTGCTGCACGCATGCGCGTTCAGGGAACTCCAGCCGGTGAGTCCTTGGGGGTAGGGCGCTGGCCTCCAATACGCAAGCGCATTCGCGAGTTTCTGAGCGCGCAGTAAGCGTGCGGGGGTAGGCGACAAACTACACTTCCCAGGGTCTTATGCAACGGAAGTGACGCAAAGAGCAGACAGAGTTGGAGGGTTCGGGTAAAAATGGCTGAATATTTAGCCTCGATATTCGGGACTGAGAAGGACAAGTGAGAACGGGCGCAGGGAGTGGCCATTGGGGGACCGGGGCCAGGGCATTTGGTTTCCCGGTGGCTGGGCGGCATGGGGCGGTGTTTCTGGGGTGTCCGGCCTCCCCGGCCCTCGGTTCACCTCTGTCTTTGCACCTCTTCCAGGGTTAACTGCTCTTTTTACTTTAAGATCGGGGCCTGCCGGCACGGGGACCGGTGCTCCCGGCTTCACAACAAGCCGACTTTCAGCCAGGTGAGATCCAGCACGGAGCCTAGCAGGGTTAACGCCTCCCGGCCATTCTCCTTCTGTTGTCCATCATAGAGAGGTCCCGCCTTTTCCGGATTTCTAAGGCCCACCCTACCGCCCAGCATTTTTCTTGTTGGACCTCTGCAGGTTCCTCCCCCAACCTCCAGGAGTTTGGCCACGCTCCCGTACGTACAGACAACACCCTTGGGCTGCCCCTCAGTGCTAAGTTGTCCCCTTTTCAGGTTTCATTAGGGGCAAACATCCCTGACACGCTCCGTGTGCTTAGGCTTCTTTGGTGCAAGGTCCCACCCACAACATTCGTACCCAACTTTTTTGCATGTAGCCCCGCCCTCTGAGCTCAGGCCCCGCCCCTCTTAAATTCTGTTCAGACCATAGTGCTGCTCAACCTGTACCGGAATCCACAGAACACCGCCCAAACCGCAGACGGATCTCACTGTGAGTTTGGGATGGGTCTTGGGGGCAGGGCGGACAGTCCCCAGCAGACTACCTTCTGATTCCACCCTGCTCCCTCCTCTAGGTCACGTGAGCGACGTGGAGGTGCAAGAACACTATGACAACTTCTTCGAGGTGAGTGTTGGCAGGGGTGGGTTGGGTTTCCTGTGGGTCAGGAACTCAGCTGAATTCCTCCTGGTTTTCTGCAGGAAGTGTTTACGGAACTGCAGGAGAAGTACGGGGAGATTGAAGAGATGAATGTGTGCGACAACCTGGGGGACCACCTCGTGGGCAATGTCTATGTCAAGGTGCTTGCTATTCGCCCATTAGAGCCCACAGGTGGAGGCATTTTAATGTCTAATGTCCACCACTGAAGCCTCACAGCTGGAGGTCCATCACTAAATCAGATACAGTCCAGCCCCAGAACTGCTTGACAAATCTGAAGATTTTTGAGTTTGCTTGCTGACCCTGACTGACTTTCCCCTAGTTTCGGAGAGAGGAGGATGCAGAGCGGGCAGTGGCTGAACTCAACAACCGCTGGTTCAACGGGCAGGCTGTGCATGCAGAGCTGTCTCCTGTCACTGACTTCCGGGAGTCATGCTGTCGGCAGTATGAGATGGGGTATGATAGTACAAGGGTGGGATGGGCACCTGGAGTCCCAGACTCCTATGTGCTGGGGAGGCTGTCACTGGCGATGGTCTCTTCCATCTGTGCATCCTCTACCCAGGGAATGTACCCGTGGTGGCTTCTGCAACTTCATGCATCTGCGACCCATCTCCCGGAACCTCCGGCGGCAGCTCTATGGTCGGGGACCCAGGCGCAGGTACTGCAGGACCAGACTACCAAGACTTTTCATGCCCTGCGGCTGCTATACCAAATGAACCTGAGCTTATTGCCTGATAACAGGGTCTCAAGCGTTTTGTACCCTAAAACCAGCTCAGGGCCCCATCCTAACACCAGCACCTAAGTCCCAACCCCAAAATCAGCTGGAACCCCAAACTCAAATCCAAGACTAGCCTGGATCTCTAATCCTGATATCAGCCCCTGAGCACCTATCTGGAGACCATCCTCAGGAATTCCAGTTACTTCATAACCTACCCTGCCCCATCCCAGAGCACAGAGACAGACCCGGGGGATCTTCACACCACTTCCCATGGCTCTAAACCTTCTCTTGCCACTCCTGTTGCCAGGTCACCCCCGAGACCCCATATTGGCCACCGTCCCCGAGAAAGAAACCGACGACGTTCCCCAGACCACCGGCATGGCCGCTTCTGAGACCCTGGCTCCCTTGCCCTTCATCTCTGACAGGGATGGATGTTCCTGGCCAGAATCCCTCCTCAACGCTTCCTTAACTCCCCAGCACCATCTTCCCCAGGTTGTGGGGCTCCATAATGTAATCCGGTCAACACAGGGACCTTCTTCTACTGCCCCTCCCCTAATAAAGTTCTGTATTGAGGGTTTAGAGCTTCATTGTTAGCTTGAGCCCAGCTATCGGCTGGAGTTTCCTTCCATCCCCGCATCTCCTGATGAAAAGGGGAAGTGGGGCTAGGCTTTGGTTATAACCTCAGCTGAGGAACTTCGAATAACAGGTGGGAAAGCAGTGGGCTCAGGGCCCAAGGCCCTAGAAAACCCTAAGTGGGACTAGTTGGGGTGGGGTCGCCTTTATGCTGGGAACTTCAGTATATCCATCTGAGGCTTCTCAAGGGAGAGACGCCTGGCTGTAGCAGGTTGGAGCATTCCCAGCCCGGAGAAGATTGGGGTTAGGAGTTAAGGTAAGTTTGTTGGGAGTTGAGTGGGAGTCTCCAGTGGGTGAGGGCTGGGTCGTTCATGCCCGCTGTTTTGAAATGGGAATCGGTAATACCTAATAAGCTTACCTAAGCCAGGTGCCGTTCTAAGTAAGCACTTCTAGTAACAGTTTTAACTCTTGACAGTAAACTTTGAAACAGGTGCTACTACAATCCAGTTTTAGGGATGGGGAAAAAAGACAGTAGGAAGATGGAAGGGGTGGGATATGAATCCACGCATTCTGGCCCCTGAGTCCTCATTCTAGCCATCTTGAGGTCTTGTGGCCTCTCTGGTAATGGGCCAGAAGCTGGACTAAGGGCTGGAGGTAGATTCCCGCCTTCTGAAGGAGCGTGGGGGATCTCATGCCTGTACACCCACTGCTTTCTTCTTCTGCCCCGGTTTCCTGGAAAGTGCGGCAGAGGCGCTGTGGCCGGAAGTCCTGCGGTTACGGCCCCCCAGGCCGCAAGCCCCGCCTGGATGGGCCCCTCAGCCTCTTCCCGACTGCGGCACTGCTCCGGCTCAGCTGGAGGCCTCCCTGCCCTGCGGCCACCTCGAGTACAGGAACCCTGACACCAGTGCTGTGGCAGCTGCCTGCAGCGTTTCGGGCCGCCCCCTGCCCGGGTGAGGAGCAAGGACAGGGAGTATGCTTACGTTCGAGCAGAGCTAGGGGGGTGATAGGGAACCGGGGGAAGGGGCGAGGTCTGTAGGGTATGGCCCGTGAGGCTTGCTTCGCGGGTAGGAGCGGTGAGCCTTACGCAGGTAAGACGGATTGGGGGTCTGAGCCAGTGAAGAAGGGAATAGTGTGGGTTGGACACTAGGGCCACGGCGAAGGGGTGTGGACGGTTGGGCGAGATCGGGGCGGTGAGGAAGGGATGGGCTGTGGTTAAGGCCGTGTGTGGGCGGAGCTCCGTGCCGAGGCGGGAGGGCAATGAGGAGCGGGGCCTGTGCAGAGAGAGGGTTCGGAGCCCGGCGGAGCTAGTGCGGGGTAGAGGGGCGGGCACGTCCGCTGATAGGCTGGGTGAGTAGAGTGCAAGGGGAGGAGCCTACCGGGATAGGGCAAAGGAGAAAGGGGGCGTCTCCAGCGCAGATGAGGTGGGGCCTGGCGGTTATACCTGAAACCCTGTTTCCAATTAGATTTGAGTTTTCAGAAAATTGTGGGCTCAATGACTTTGGCGATCACATAACATACCTCCTTCAGTGAATGACTTCCTGGGCAGTGCAACCCCAATAATGCGGAATTATGTAGCCCCTGTGGCGGTGGAGCCACGACTCCCACTCCCGCGGGGAGCTGCGACGGAACCCGGTGGCTCTGCAGAGGTGCTGGTCGGGCTCTGGAGGGCCTGGGCAAGGGTGCCGCTTGCAGGAGGTGGGGCGGAGGTTGGAGTGCGTGGTTTGGGATAGGATTGGCGAGGTCTGGATCAAGGGAAAGAGTGTGGCCCCACTGAAGAGGATAGGGGTGGGGGCAAAGTAGTATCAGGAGGTGACCTGCCTAAGTTAAAAGTAGTCGCACTTCGGTCTGGGGGCTAGATCAGGTGGCACTGTGGCCCCATTGAGGGGTATAGGATGGGAGGTTTGGGCTGAGGTGCTTTACTCCAACCTCTTATTTCCAGAAGTCGGTCTCAGAAGACCAAGGAGACCTGCCTCCTGACATCTGGAAAACCGAGCATCCTTACTTAGCCCCCAGAAGCCCATTTCACTGACGGTTTCCCGTTTCTCCAGTTTCCCGTGGACATACGTGCTTGACATCCGTCAGCAGGCTTCACGGAGTTCTGTCATGCTGAGTTTTGCCCTGCTAGTGGTGTGCTGGTTCTGCTCCTGACCTTAGGAGCGATCCTCCTGCTCGCCCCACAGGGGCACCACAACCAGCAGGAGAAAGCCGTCCCTTCACCCCTATCCTGGCTTGGTTTGCAGTGACCCCAAAACACATGACTTCTTGTCCCACTTACCCTCTCCAGGCTCCCTCGAGGCAAGGGACTCACAGGAAGTCTCTCTCCTTTCTCTCCTGGGCAAGGATTGGTAGGGGACACACCAAGCAAGGGGAAGGTGGACTGTAAGCACACTATTCCTCCTTCCCACCCCTCCATCTTGTCTTCCAGAGCTGCCGAGTCTGGCCCTGCAGCCCACCTTTTCTCCTGGATGAGCTGGAGGTGCTGATTGTACTTCTGGACCCTGAGCCTGGGCCAGCTGTGGCACCACTTGACACCTGGCTCCTTCGTCCACCTTCGCCTACTCACTACAACTCATTCACTCACCTCTGCAGGCCCTGATCAAGATGGTAGTGGCAAGGGAGTCCTCTGCCTTTCTGGGCCAGCTTCGCACACAGCTGGCCCTGCGAGGGTGGGCTGATACACTGCAGGTGCTACTCAAGCTTGGCTGGTCTGCGGCTTGCTTGCCTGGTACTAAGAAAGCTTCCCTTGAAGTAAATTCCTGCCCTCTCTGGGCCTCATTTATGGGACCTCTTGAAATATAGTCTGAATTGGGCCAAGACCCAACATTCCCTTCATTCTCCTCCCACAAGAGAAGGGCCTCTTGTACCACACACAGAAGACCAGATGTGGGAGAGCTGACCTTAGGTGCCTCTGGGCAAACAGGGACCCTCTGAGAAACGGCCTTGCTACCCTCGGGACAGCTCACCCACAGGGACCCAGCTGCATTCTAATCTAGAATATGTAGAACATGTGTCACTCTGAAGTCCAACAATGGCTGTACCTACCTACAGATGCTGACAGGCTTCCTTGGCATGGAAAAACGGGAGCTCTTACCTGCCCCAGCACGACACAAACGGCAAGACCACCTCTCCAAACATTGACAGACTTTATTGTGGGGAGGTTCCCACCTGGGATCCCACCCTCTTAAATAAAAAAGTGCATAGAAAAGAAGGGATTTAGAAACTTTTGTACAATATCTACATCCAGGGCCCCCAGGACAGGAAGGGGCGATTGCTGGGTGGGCTGGAGGGATGGATGCAGGGCCCTTGTCACCTGCATGCCCACATCCACCCTGAACATGAGGGTGGGGGTGAGATACTCTAGGAAGGACTAGGGAGCAAGGGGCAAGATGGCAGCGGGGACGGGTATGGTGGGCAGCCACAGCTTCAGTTAAGAAACCGCCGGCAGCGCTTGGCGCCACAGTTGCAGGGCAGCTTGTTGCTGGCATCCTCAATTGGGAACTTGTAGTCATAAGTGAGCTCCTCACCACGCAGGATGCGGCGCAGGGCAAAGATAACTATGTGCTTCTGGCCCTCCACGTGAATGACTCGAGAGAAGCAGTTGGGCTCACATGAGTGGTTGATGAAGCGGGCAGCATTGCCATGCATGGTGGCATCCACTACGTCGAAGTCATCCATGCGGAACATGTAGCACCCAATGCCCTATAGGGACATGGTGGGGGCCGTCAGGTGCTCTGTTCCCAAAGATCAGCCCCTCTTCACCCACCTCATTCCCATGGCCTGGTGGAGCCCACCTTCCCATCGTAGAACTTCTCCCGCTTGTCAGTCAGCACAGAGCGAATGACAATACCAGAGTATTCAATGACCATCTCGCCCGCATCGATGTTGCGCTTACAGAACAGGCCCCGCCCATGGATGGCAGATCTGCAAGGTAGGATGGGCAAGGGGGAGCTGAGGGGGCCGGGGAACAGAACCGAAAGAGCTGTCCCACACCAGTGTGTCTGTCCATCCACCCAAGGGGCATCCTCCCCCCGACCCCACTAACCTGTAGACACCCACAGCCTCTTTGGACGTCTTCTTGAGGTGGCGAAAACGCATGGCCATGGGCAGCTCTAGGCTGGTGGCACGTCTGGGGAGGGACAGCAGTGTCACAAGAGTTGGTCACCTTTAGGACCCTTCCAGACCAGCCCCAGCACCCTGGCCTGCCCTCCACACCTGGTTGACCTGAGCTGCACCTCGTCCTCTTCCTCATCACAGGTGGCTCCCTCAGGGAGCACCCGGTGCTGGGAGGCCAGGAAGTTGAACATGTCAAAGGTGCACTTCCTGCAGACAGCAGGGAGGAGAGGAGGGAGGCTCAGCCATTCCTTCAAGGAGATATTACCTACCTACCTATTCTTTGGCCTGGGCTGCTGCTGGCAGGGTAGAAGGAATACTGCGTCTCCTGAAGACACAGCAAAAGGGGAAAGGATGGGATTCATTCTTCCGATGTGAACTCTATAAGAATTCCTGGAGTGGCCTAGTGTCTTTTCCCCAGCCTCAGTTTCTAATCTGTGCAGATTAATTAATTCCCACCCTTGGGAACTCCAACATGCTGCCCTGACCCAGGCACAACACCCAGACCTCTCACCGGAGATAGACTTCAGCACGGGCCGCCCCATGAGGATTCAGAGGCGGTTCCTCCTGGCCCTCTCCCTGCTGGTGATAGCGGAACTTATAGTGCTGGCAGCGCTGGGCCCCAGGCAGCTGCTCTGCCAGGAAGATGACAGCGTCGTGGTGAATGCCCAGGAGCCTTGCCCCACTCATTCCTGGGCAGTCAGAGGGGAAGACACCCAAATGATGTTGGAGGTCCATCTTGTCCTCGGGGAATCATCCTAGTTCCCAGCACCCCTGTGGACCCCCCACTTACCACTAAAGGAGAGATGTCTGAGCCGGGCATGCCCTCGGGCCTCTTGCACCTTCTCAATCAGAGTTCTCCATGCTCCTAAGAAGAGGTTGGGCCAGAGCACTCAGGAAGGTGTTCTCTTGGACACCTTCTCTTCCTCTGATTGCTACTCCTGACTCACCTTCCAAGCTCTCTGCCTCCACGCTGAACCCATCTTCACTGCTGATCTCGAAGCGCAGATGTGGGCCAGCCCGTTTTGGGGCCTGGTTCTCTTTCTCCTCTGGGGATGGAGGTTCTTCCTCAGAGCTTGAAGCCTCACCTGGTCCCAAGGAGCCAGTCAGAGTAGGTGAGAATCACTCCTCTTGGACTCAAAGCCCCCTGTTCCCCATCACCCTCTCTTCCTCCCTGGACACAAGCAGATAACCGGATCTGATGGCCCTCTTCCTGATCTAACTGCCCAGTGAATCCTACAGGATGGACATTGTATTTTTTAAAGGGCCTGTGGTCCCTTTTCTGTAGCACAATTTTGCTGGATGAAGTTCCACAGGACCTTTAAGTATTGTGGCTCTGCAGGATACACATATGGTTCATTCAAACCAACTCTGCCATAGATGCCCATCTACCCCTCATTCCTCTGTCTCGCATGGAGAAGTGAAAATACTGGAGTTATATTTTGCACGTGTATTTTTTTAATAGGTAGCACATTTCTGTAAATATTACAAATACATTATTACACAGGCCCATAGACACAGAATCAAGTACATGCACATTATGAGCTATTTAAGGGATTTTCAGGGGTTAAAGATTTTAAAGAAAAAGGAGATACAACTTGTTGATGTAGATGTGGATGTGAGACAATGAGAGGGCTCAAAGACACTTCTGAGGTTTAGGGCCTGAACAACTAGAAGGTTAAAACTGCCATTGACTGAGATGGTGAGGATTGGGGAGGAACACGTTAGGAGTGAAGGTGGAGAGCTCAGTTTGGGACATGTTGAATCTGAGATTCCTCTCAGAAAAGCCCCCCTTGCAACTTGCTGGTGGAGATGGTGAGCAGGCAGCAGGATACAGGAGCCTGGCTATCAACTGAATATTGGAATAGAGAGATGGGTTAGAGCCATGAAGCTAGATGAGAGCACCTGGTAAGTAGATAGAGAAGTCAAGGACACGGCCCTGGAACATTTGTAAGTTGACAGATCAGGACAATGAGGCAGCATGACTCAGAGGTGAAGAGAGGGGAGAGGCTGTGTTTGGGTGGAGTTGGGGCGAACAGAGAAGTTTGAGTGGAGCATGCTTCAGGAGAGGGGCAGGATTTACATGGCCACGCTTTCTCCCCATGGCACTTGTCTGGGCCAACCCGCCCATATGCCCTCCCATCCCGAAGCAAGCCTCCAAACCTGACTCTTGCTCTGTGCCCACATAATCTCGAGGCTTCAGTGCCCCCAGGTCCACCTCTGACAACTTCTACCACTTCCTCTTAGCCCTCTCCCCGTCCTCACCTCCATTCTGCTCCCTGAAGCTAACAGGCTGGTTCCAGGGGCCTCGCCCAGGCGCTCGTGCTGCCTTCCTTCTCTTGGGGCTCGTGCTCAGCTGCAGTGCACTTGCTAACGTGTGTCTGTTTCCTCGACTACATTGTGGAATGGTCCCTGAGGGCAGGGACCTGTCTGTCATGGTCATTGCCTTTTCCTCATGCCGTCTCTGAGCCCCATCAGTAGACTTTTCGGTTAAACAGTCTTTCTACCTCATTCCACTTCCATGCTCAGCAGCTGAGGACCACGTAATGAGAAAAATCCACACATCTGATAGGACTGGGGCCATGAAATTATGAGTCTCAGGCTGCTCGATTACCTGTGTGCTGGCTGCAGCCCACTCCCTCTCCCACTGTCCCGTGACCGACACAGCACTTCCCTTCAGCTTCAGTGAGCCCACCACCCAAAGCCATTCCACGTGCACTGATGTCTGTAAGTCCAGTGATACCTTTCCTGTCTCAGAGGTCTCCTATTCAGACCTGACTGCCATGCCTCCCTCCCACCTCCTTGTCCAACCATGAGTCCTCTTCATCCTCCTCGGCCTTATGGTCTCAGCCCTCACACCAAACTCCTCTGAGATGCTATCTCACCTGCTCCTCCCAGATCCTTAGCTGAGCTTTTTGGCAAGGTGCCTGGCTGTTGTTCTGGCTCCCTCATCAACCACTGTCTTCAGTTCTGTACTCTGACATATCCTATCCCCACCTTGTGCCACCTGCCCACATGCCATACCAACCCCAGACCCAACATGCCTGGGGTCCTCTCTGGCAGTCGGAACTGCTGACTACTCCCTTCCTGGGGCCTCTAGAACACCACTCTCTGATCTCCTTCCTACTGTTCCTGCCCCCGCTCTGGGCCAGAACGTTATCTTTGGCTTCACGAGGTTCCTAAACCTCTGACCCTAGCAGACTAGGATCTGAAGCCGTCCCTGGGCTCTTAGGAACACCACACAAGCACTCTCAGAGAACCTCTTGCATTGAGCTCTAACTTCATCTCTGTGTCTATTTCTCCCACAGGCCATAAGCTCCCCAAGGGCATCTCTAATGCCAGCACCTAGCCTCAGGCTCATATCTAGGTGGGTGTGCAATGTACAACGTGCAGTGGGTGTTTTTTAAAGTGGACCAATTCTGTATCTGTCAGTCTCCCAGCAGAGGCAAGCGCAGGGCAGGCGGCAGTGAGGGAAAGGTTGGTCCCTACCTGAGTAATGGTGCCACTGGGACTCAAGCAGCAGGTCAGGGGGACCATCGGGGGCCCGGGGAGGACCACCTTCTGGAAATGACAGCAGAGGGGACCGGTCCTGGAGGGGCCTGTGAGGAGAGACCTGTCAGAAAGGGGAAAAGGACAGAGGTCCCAGAACCTCCAGAGAAAGGAACTGGCCACTCACCTTGGGCTTTCCTCCCCAGTGGGCTCCCCAGGATCATCTAGGTCGAGAACTCCACGCACCGTGGGGGTTTTCATCCTCACTCGGCTACACCTGGAGTGGGGGGAAAGCACACGGCTGAGTTGCCTTTTCCTGCTCATCCCTCTTGCCCACCTCTGCAGCCTCACCACATTCACTCACCCGCTGCCACTAAGCCCCAGCCCCTGAGAAGCATCCTCCAAGGACTCTCTGTCTGCCTCCAGCCGGGGGGTCTTGCTTGGGGGAGGTGCTGGTGGGGAACGGCCAGAGAAGGTGGACACCCTCTTGACGCGGATGGCTTGATGGGGTGGGCTGGGGGGCCCACTGCTCAATACCAGTGTCAGTGGAGGGGGAACAGGTGGGGGGGCAGGGCGGACCACCCCTACCACTGGCAGTACACCCAGCAGCGGTCCTGGGGGCAGAGTCCAGGAAGCAGGGGCTGCTGGGGGGATGGGAGGGGGCAGAGGTGGCTGCTTCACTGGGGGGGAGACAGGTTCACCCTCTCCAGCCATCTTCACAAACACTTGCCCCAATTTGTTGACAAGGATGATTTTGGATGTGGCAGGTTTGGGGGGCTCAGGGGCAGGACCCAGGCTCAACACCCGGACTCCTGGGGCCCCAGGGAGCCAGGCAAACGTCCGGGTAGGGTCAGCTGGGTTAGGGGGCAAGCCCTGGTGGGGCTGGTTGCCATTGGCCAGGGGAGGTGCTGGAGGGAGTGGCTCCTCTCTGGGCCCAGCACCCCCATCCCCAGACCCCCCTAGGTTCTTCAACACAAAATCCACAATTTCTGATGGCAAGTCCTCAGGAGGTCGGGCCCTGTCCGCTACAGACCCAATGACCCCAGCCCGGCCCACTCCTGGTCCTGACGGAGGAGTCCCCTGGCCCCGAGGCTGCTGGACTGCCTCAGCCTCGCTGTCTGTGCCATCATCCACTCCGTCCAGCTGTTCAATGCGGGGGGCTCCAGGAAGGGCGCTGGGGGCCAGGGCAGGGCCAGACACCACAGTCACAGGGAAGTGCATGTAGCGGGGGCTGGGGCTGGCCTCCTCCTCAGAGCTGTCCCCTGGGCCCCCACGGCTGCTCCCCACTGCCCCTGCAGCCACAATCTCTTCCTGGAAGGGCTCAGTCCCCAGCAGGCTGGCCGCAAAGTCCAGGTCAGCAGCACTCAGTCCTGACACCACCTCCATGTCCTCAAAGTCTGGGCCCAAGTCTTCAGGGGGTGGTGGAGGAGACGGGGCCAGGCCAGGGGGAGCCAGCTCCCCTGAGGTAGGTGTGAGGGCTCTAACGACTGAGGTAGGAGGGGGCACCCTGAGCTGAGGGGAGGATCTGAGAGGGGAAGAGGCCCGCCGTGATGGTGGCAGCCTGGGGGCCAGAGGGCTGGGACGACGCGAGCGTCTTGGGGGAGCTGGGAAGTCCAGGTCTCCCACTGTAGGGATGTGGTGGGTCAGAGAAGATGGACTTCCTGTGGGGGGAAGGGTCATTGTCAGCCAGGAGCTCCTGCCTCACCCGATCCCACCGCTCCCGGACACTCCCAGGTACTCACCAGGGGAGGGGAGAGGTCCGAAGGAGACACCCCCTAAGGGCCTCCGGGATGGTGAGTAGTTGGGCACTTTGATACGAGCCCCCAAGAAGGAGCGGGGGACTGGAGGAGGGGCACTGCTTGGATCCATTCGAAGTGGGGTGTCCAGGTTCTGAATGGGTGAGTGGTGCTCAGGAGCTCCAGGGATAAGGGCATCAGTATCTGGTAGGGGGTCCACATGATCTGGGGGCACTAAAGAAACAGAAGTATGTATCAGGGGCTCTTTGTTAAAACCTCTCCTCATGTAACATCCCTTCTTTTGAGCCAACTGTGCCTTTTCTGCTCCACCCACCCCCAACCCCGTCCAACCCAGTTCTCAGTCATCACCCAGGCCCCAAACCCATCTGTGGCTTCTGCAAAACCTCCACATGCACCTGGCTCAGGGTCCCTTTGTGACACCTCCTCACCCATCTGTTGCCATCTCCTCACTTCCTGGCTGTCTACTGCTCTCTCTGATTCAGGCCCCACAGGCCACAAGGAGTAATGCCTGCGTGGCCAGCCCTACCATTTTCTGCAGGTCCCTGCCACATCAAATCCAGCAGCCCCATCTTGGCTCTTAAGGCTCCCATTACCTGGCTCCACCCAACCTGTGCAAGCCGATCTCTGCCTCCTCCTCCCAATAGTCCCTTGTCTCCAGCCAGGACAGCTGTACCCTCCTCCCACCTACCTCATGTCATGCTCAGAGCTGGAACAAACCCTTTGCCCACAAACACAATCCAAATCTCTTCCTTGTCCCATTCAGCCTACCTCTCCCTTTATCAAGCTCCAAGTCCATTCTTTGCTCTGTGCCATCCAACTCTCAGGTACATCCCTCAATGCCAGCAGGGCCATAAGGAGCCAGTGTGGGAACTAAGCACATCTAGGCTAGCATCTGGGCGCCACCACATTGCTGTGGTGGGCGGCTGCCCCTTCTGAACTGCAGGACAGTGGAGCTTGTACTTCCTCAGAGGGCTTTACCCCAAGTCAAGTGGCCGTAACACTTTCTATGTCTATCCAGAAAAGTTGCCACCCCCAACAAGCAGAGAGCATGGTGCTCTCCCCTTACTTCCTGTGAAACGCCGAGCACCGCCCTGGCACCTAACGCATAGACCTTACTGCCATTACAACAAATGCAATAATGGCCAGCATCTGGGGTTTCTTTGGGGAAGAGGGGAATAAGGGTGGTGGGTAACCGCTTGGGGAGGGTGGCATTCAGAGAAGAAAATGAGGGTGTTCCAAGGCCATACCTGAGGAAGGGGTGGGGCTGTGCACAATGGTCTGGTTCTCTTCTGCTGCCTCCAGGTGAACCGGCTCTTCCCTTGGCCCCCATGGCCGATACTCCAGAATTCGGCACCGATACCAGCAGCGTCGCCGAGCATCCACCGTGCTCCAGTAGAGACGGGAGCATCTGTCAGGAGGGTGTGTGGGACAAGAGGGTCAGGGCAACTAGGGAAATGGGACCTAGTCCCATATTCCCCCTACCCCACAATGCCCTCTGAGCTGCTCACTGGTAGCCAATGGGGAAGAGCCGTCCCTCACAGTCTGAGAGATCAGACAGGGTACCCAAGGAGTCGATTCGGATGGAGCCTATGGTGCAAAGGAGAGTTCAGGAGGTTGGGATCAGGTAGGTTCAGGAAGACCAGGACAGAAAGTAAGTGGCTTACCGATAAGCACATTGATGGCATCAGGTTCGAGCCCTGTCAAGAACTTGCGCTTGAAGTTGATGCCTTCAAAGTCCACATAGACTCGTCGGAGAACATCAAACCCATCCGGGGTCACGATCTCCTGGGGGATGGGTGGCAAATGGCGCTGCTATATTGGTGGAGGATAAGAGGGGTGCAAGGGAAGGCTCTGGAAGCAGGGACTAGACAGTTGGGGGCTTGGGTAAAGGACGTGGGGAGAACAAGGAGAAAACCCCAAAAATCATCTGGGGCCAAGCCTGAGGGACGATTGGGGTCCATGAGTGAAGGAGTTAGAGAAGGGGGACCTGCCTTCCCCCAAGACCTGGCCTACCTTGCCATCCAGCAGGTCTGTGTGTTTCTGGCAGAAAACTTTCTTGTCATCCTGGAAGATGCAGTAGCTGGCCCGGGCACACATGAAGTGGAAGTTGCTGAGGCAGGAGGAAAGGCAGCAGCCCACCGTGGCTCCAGGCTTCAGGCAGAGCTCACAGCGCTGCGGGTGGAAGAGGCTGCTAAGGGGAGAAGTCAGTAACCGGGGCCAGGCTCTGACACTCAGCATTGCTGTTCTTGAGACTCTGCTCGGGCCCATCTCAGCCCAGCACCTCACACAGCAAAGGCACTCACCAAACAAAACCTCTTCCCTAGCTGCATCCAAGGCCAGGTGCACATCAAAACTATTTCAGATATTCTGAAGCAGAGTATAGGTGGTGGGGAGAAAAATAACAGCTGACACTTACTGAGCAGCACTGACCGTTTTCTCACACCATGCTACCCCAAAACCTGTATCATTTCATTTAATCCTCATAGCTGTCCCCCTGAGCTATCACTTACATCCCACTTCCTGCCAGAGAGCCTGAGGCAGTCCACAGCAGCTGACCCAGGCCCCACACTGGTGAGAGGGGAGTCTGACCCAGGCAACACCTCACCTCACAAGGACGGAGTAAGAGCTAGATGCCATGTTATATGGAAAGCATCCAGCACAGGCTCAAACAACGGAGTTCTTCAAACTTTTAGTCTCCCAGGATTCAGGCCTACATTATGGCCACAGGACACAAACAGGAGAAAACCTGGTATCACTGCAGCACCAGGGTCCTGGGACAACCAAAAAACGTACCCAGGACCAGCAGTGAAAGAACACACTGGGTAGAGACTGTGAAATGAGCTGTCTCCCCTGGAGAGGGCCCTACCCGAGACCCCGGGGCTGCCCACCTCTCCTGGCCCGGGCCCTCACCATCTGTCTCCCTCGAGCCACAGCAGCATGCACATTCTTGAGGGAGCCATCATTTTCTTCAAACACTTCAGCTGACCAAATGGCACAGTTGACGTGTGTCCATTCATTCTGCCCGATGTACAGGAGCCGCCCTGCCTCCTGGGGGCAGAGCAGCGTCATGAGGGGAGGCTGTAGGGACCAGGCCACACAACCTGGACCTTCACACAGTGGCCCTCACCTTAGAGTCTGCATCCCCATATTTGAGGCAAAGTGCACACTGACGGGGGTCCTCCAGGTGTGAGAAAGCAGCTGGATCCTTGCCCTGGAAAGCTGGAAGGGGTGTGGGAAGGGAGGCCCAAGAATCAGGACCTAGAGCCTGGCCCACCAACTCAAGGGGGCTCTGGCTTCCAGCCCCCACTTCCCAGTACCTGCTGAAGGGTCCCCTGGAGGCTGCCCTGATTCTGGGGTCTCTGGTTCCTGCTGCCTCCACTGAGCGTAGACATGGTCCAAGGATGGGGGCAACACGGCATTGGGAAGGACTCCGCTGTGGACAGGCAGGGCCAGCATCTGACATGTCTAACAAGGGTGGCTGGGCTAGCGCCCACCTACAGCCTAAACACACTATGACACCCTCTGTCCTCTCTCCAATAGTATTTCTCTCAGTCTCCTTAACAAGCCAGACCCTCTCATGCCACCTTGGACAAATGAAGTGCTGTTCCTCATGCCTGGAATACTCTTCCTTGGTATCTCAGCTCAGACATTCTCTTTTCTGGAAAGCCTATGCCCTGGACTCCAGCAGGCACCTCCTCTGGTCTCCCACAGCCCCGAGCTTCCCCATCACCGCCCTTACAGGCGGGGCATCAGTGGCTGCCCAAACTCCTAAACACAGCTCATTCCTTGTTGTTCCCAATACTGCCTTGCACAAAATAGAAACAAAGCGAGAGCTAACTATACAACCTGAGTCTTTGCTACTCTAGAACCACTGGGGACTCTCCTCCTGGTTCCACCATCCTCTAGACCCTAACTCCACTCCTGGTCTATTCTCAGCCTGGCTTAACCTTGGATTCCCAGGAGCCCTTGCCTTAGCCCTCGCTCCCTGGTTCCCCTCCTGCTACCCAGACTTGCTCACTTTGGCAGCCGGGTACTCCGTCGCCAGTACTTGGGGTCGTGGGCGTCGAACCAGCCGAACGCAGACTCTAGCAGCTGGGGAGTGGGTTAACAGCATGAGAAGAACTGGCTTCCCCAGGAGAGCTGGTGGGAGCAGGGTCTGAAGGACCCACTCTCTCCTCCCTGCTACCACTCAGGCCATCTACAGGCAAATCTCAGAGAGCTCACCTTCAGTAAGAGCCCCTTCATCTGGCCTCCAGCCCGGCGCTCTGGGGTCTCTCCTTCCGAGTGCCTCATCAGGATGCCCACCACGTCCTCCGTGAAGCTGTGCTGTAAGGGGGCTTGTCAGGATCTGAGCTCCCACTCCAACCCCAGCCCTCTCCTCCTGGCACCCACCTAATCCTCTTAGTGTCCCACTCACCACTGACTTGTAGTGGCCTTCCTCGAAGCGCTGACTCACAACTTGCAGATCACAGGGCCCTGGGTGCAGCTGCTTTCCATCCTGCCCACACTGCAAAGAAGGGAAGTCAGCAGGGCTGGTGATGGACCTGGCCCCATCCCGTCCTGCCTCCCGAGCCCCCCAGACCTGGGTGCACAGCAGCAGTGGGCCTGCCACCTTGGAGCTCAGCAGGCCCTGGAGCACCTGGCGCAGCCCCTCCTGCAGGGCCCCACTCAGGGCCTCTCGCCAGCGGGGGTGTGTGGCCCCAGCACACGGTCCACAGGTGTACAGCACCGAGTCTGGTAGCCCTGAAAGGATCTCATAATCTTCATCTAAAACAGCCAGGGCAGGAAAGAAGAAAACGGTTCAGGAAGATGTGAGGGCTCTCGGCCCCAGGGCTGCCAAGGCTATTTAATCCACCTGTCCTCTGAGGGCTGGTGGCAGCGGGTAGGAAAGGGACCCCCACAGGACTGAGGCTGTAGCCCGAGTCCTCCACCCACTCACCTGAGAGTCCCTCGCACTTAGCATGCACCCAGTGGTCACACTGTGCGCACTGCATCATCTTGCTCTCATAGTCGTTATCTTCGTAGCAGCGTGTGCAGATTGGGCAGTAGTTTCCTAGAGGAAGAGAGAAGGAGATGGCAAGTCAGAGGGGCCACTACCTGTCCTTCAGAGTCCCTGTGTGGGGACCCACCCTCTCCTGACTGCTGCACGGGCTGCCTCCAGTATACTCCATCTTTAGTCCCTACCACCCCCAAAAAGCTGGCTGAGAATAAGGCCTCTTTTCTAACTCTGGTGCCCCAATGCCTCACAAAGACTGGGGCCTTGATGAACATGCTGCCTGAATAAAAGAGGAAAGCCCAGGTTTGGGCTTGAGGTTCCAAGAGGCATCTCCAGGGCGACCATCAGGGTGGGGTACAAGCCCTCCACTCCCACTGCCCTCAGAGGGGCTGCATTCCTCTATTTTATGTACTAGGTGGTCTTCCGCAGAAGACTACCCTGAGCCAAAGAAGAAGTTACACAACTAGGAGTTGAGTGGAAAGCCATTAAAAAGAGCATGTTCTGACTGCCTGTCTAGGAGCCTGGCACAACTGCCCGGTGGCCCCCCAGGGCCCCAGTCCCCTGCCAGGTCCCCACCTTTCTCATAGAGCTGGGTGCACCTGGGGCAGAGGCTGTAATCTCCAGACCACTCGACGTCCCAGTTCTTGCCTGGAGTCGCGCCACAGCTTTTACAGCGCACGCAGGCTGAGCAGATCTGGGGGGCAGGGCAATGTTAGGGAACAACCAGACACCAACTGGAGCAGTGCAGGATGGGGACAGGCAAAGAGGAGTGGACAGTAGGCAGGAGACAAATGAGGAAGGATAGCTAAGAGAAAAGGTATGCAGGAGAGGAAAGGAAGAGGAGAAAGGGGGAGGAAGAGAAGCGGGGCAGGAGAGAAATGAAGCGGGGAGACTGGCAGAGGGGAATGGGATGAGTGGAGGGGAGGCTAGAACAGGACATTCTGAGCCCCCAGCTATGGAATCCATGAGCCCTTACAACCGTTAAGTACAAATTCTGCACATGAATCCTGTTCGTGAAACTGTTTTGAAGAGAAAAGTATACCAAACTTTGAAAAGAAACCTCCAACCTTCCCCTCCTCTTGACCTAGAGCAGCATTAATCAGAACTCCAAAGCAAGGGGTGTGGCCCTCATCTCTCACCCAGTGGCGCCGTTTGCGTGTGGCCCGGGTTGGGTAGCTGGGCCCCAGGCAGGCTGGGTGGTAAGCATGGCGGCAGCGCTCACACTCCAGGAGGTGCTGTTGGAGGGTGGAGAACGACAGCAATGGCAGAACCTACCGGCACAGGGTCATCCCTTCTCCTCTGTGCCTCCACTCACCCCCGTGGCCCATGCTCAAACCTTAGATCCCCGGCCCTTGCGCCCACAGACATGGCAGAACTTGCAACGGCGGCAGCACCAGGTGTCATGATGTTGGGGCAGGGGCCGCTCGGCCTCTTCCAGGCAGAATGGGTGGAAAGGGTCACAGCAGACTTGGCAGAACACCAGCTGGGGGCAGGGACAGTGAACGATGGACACAGTGAGAGCCCAGAGGATGAGATCCTGAGGGCCCAAGAATCAGGCAGTAAGGGCCACTGGGGACTTGGGGCTATGGAAAAAGGTGGGGATCCAACCTCATGCAGGCCTTTGCTGGCACACAGTAAGCACACCATCGGCGGCCCGCCTGGCACAGAGGTGAGCACGCTCAGGCCACCCATCAGCCACACGTTCTCCAGATCACAATCCTCCTGAGGGAAGAGAAGACATGGGATGAAAGAGCAGCCAGGAACAGAAGCCAGATCCACCATTTAAGCCCTGTGTCTCAGACCCAATCAGTAAGTTTCTTCCAACCAGTCTTGAGACCCTCACCCTTAATGTCATACCTTAAAATCCACACGGACCCGGTGCACACCATCGGGGGACTTCTGTTTTCCAGTCCAGCCATTGGGAAAAGAAGCATAGGGACCAGGGGCCAAAGCATCCTAGGGAGGATGGTGGTGGTCAGAAGGCTGCCAGCCCCCCACTTTGCAGACTTCTTTCCTCTCTGCCCTGTCCCCTAGCCCTCCCAGCCCTGGCTTTTGCCCAGATCCTACTTTACTTTCCAGGACAGGCTGCCCCACCCCTCAGGGCCTGTCCTCTGGTGTGGACACAACACGGCACTCAGGGCACAACACGGAAGCAGTTACCCTGACTTCCCAGACAACTCCTGGAGGGCGGGGAACATGCCTTCTATGGGGCTCGGGGTTCTTGGTGTGGGGCCGTGCTGACCTTGTCTGGGCGCCTTCGGGCCTTGAGCTGCAACACAGGCTGCAGGGTGGGTTTGCGGGGCCGGCTCTGCTCCTCAGGTTCTAGCATTGGCAGCTCTAGGCAGGATACACAAGCAGTGAGGTTCCCCCGCTTCCCTTTCTCTATAACCTCCAAAGGTTTCCTAGATACCCAGGGCCTTTAACTAATCAAGGTCCACCAAGATGACCGGCGGGCTTTGCTCTAAGAGCTACTGAACACATCATGCAGCAATTCTGTCTGTCCTCCTAAACTCCCTCCTTCCCTGCACTCAGCTACTTTATCATACAACAGCTCTGGGTCCAGGAACCCCACACCTTCCACACATAAGACACAAGTCTGACTGACAGAGGAAGCAACAAGCAATGCGCACCATTCTCTCGGGGGTTCCGACGCCGAGGAGCAGGAGGACCCCCAGGCTCTGAGTCATCCGAGTCCTCGAAGATATCATAGGAGGGTCGCTGTTTGACGCAGCGCCGGGCTGACTTGCGCTGCAGGAGGGAGTCCTGCTCCTCGGTCCCTGGGGGGGCCACCACCTCCTCCCGGGGCCCCCCAGCTCCCGCCCCCCGGCGTGGGCCTGGAGGACCAGGGGAGGCCTCAGGAGATTCATCGGAATCCCAGGGCAACAGCGTCTTCACTATCGTCCGGCCTGTGGGAACAGGGGACTTAGTAGGATCTGAACTGAGCCAGCAACACGAGACACTGGGATGGAGAAAAGACAGAGGATGTGGGGCAGAAGAGAATACAGGAGACAAAGGCACACGATGGAAAAGACGACAAAGATGTGGACCACAAAGTAGGGGGAGAGCGAAGAAAACATGGTCCCTTCCGTACCATGAACCTAAATAGGACTGTGCAAAGAAATGCTCCTCAAACCCCATTACCTTTTTTAGCCAGCCGTTCCATCTTCCGAGCCTCTATCTTGTCGCACTTCCGGTATCTGGGGAGGGGAGCAGCACGTCACCAGGGTAGGGGACTGGTGGTCTGGGGGAAGAGAGGAAGCTCTCCACAAGGATGCCAATCCACTGCTCTGATGGGGCAGGAGGCCTGGGAGACTGACAACCATGGCTGGGAATGGAGGCTCTGCCCCAGCTACTCACACACAGCACTGCTTCTTGGTGTTGGGGCCCCCAAACTTGGGCTTGTCCAGACAGTTGACACAGGACCCACAGTCCTGCACACGCAAGCAGCCCCGACAGTGTCCACACCGTGCCATCCGCATCTTCTTGCCATGATGGGAAGGCATGGAGCGCCGGGGTGTATGTGCCAGGGACCCTCCAGACCCAGCAGGCTCTGAGTCTCCCCCAGGCCCTGACGACTCCACCTTTCCCTGCTGGGACTGTGACGGGACACTCTCAGTCTCAGATGCTGATGACGTATCTAGTGCAGTGAAGAGGAGAGAGAGCCACAAAGCCACCAGGTCTTCTACTTCATTTGTTTCCTGCTAGATCCTATTCAATTGGCCCCTTGGCCCCCAAATCAACTAAGGTTCCAGATGCTCCTAAGACATAGCGCTCCAACCCACTTGCTGTCTAGCACCAAGCACCCAACCAGTTCCTAGTCTCCTAGGCTCTTGGTGCATCTGCTTACCCTAAACTTGACACAGCTGTCCAATTCCCCCACAACAGACCCGTCCCTACCCTCCGTGGCGAGATCCTGACGATCCCGAAGCGGGAGAGCGCTGAGGCGGGGGACGTCTTCAGGCACCATGGCCCGGGCCTGACCCAGGGCCACAGCAGCATGGCGGCAGACGTGTTTGATGCGGGGGCCTTGCACAGGGGACTCGGGGCCCTGGTGGAGGAGAAACCAGGAATATGTGTGGGGAGTTGCCCCTTGTGCTCCGGCAACCAGCCTTCTTCAGAGGGCCCTCCTCCCAGTCCATACCGACGGTCTCTCTCTCTTCGTTTCCATCGATTCATCTTCAGACCTGACAGAACCTCTATCTGGGATCTGCTTGGCAGCCCCCACGACCTCCTCCATTTGCCCCCCAGGGCTGGGCTGGTGGGGGAATAAACAGGATCAGAGGCTGGGAAGTGAGGACAGACGGGGCCGGGGAGGGAGGCGCCGAGGAGTCCTGGGAGGCCGGGGCAGGGCTGCGGGACGCTCACCGGCATGGTGGACGCCACCTTCTGCTGCTGCTGCTGGTCAATCTTGAACAGCTGCACCTTGGCTCTCTTGAGAAGGCTGAACATCTTCTCTTCCACACCAGACAGTGGCAAGGAGCCCAGGCTTGTGATCCGGGCCCTTTCCTGGGGTGGCGACTGTGGCTGCTGTGGCGGCAGTGCCTGGGGTAGCAGCTGGGTGTGTAAGGCTTGCAGGGGCTGCTGAAGCTGAGCCTGAGGCTGCTGCTGCCCACTGTTTGGGGCTGGGGCCCCAGGAGGGGGCACCTCAGCCTTAACAGGAGTGACGACCACAGGGGCAAATCGAGGCAGGCTGAGGTGGTTGGTGCGGCCTGCTGCCCGTGGCTCAGGCTCAGCTGGAGAGTCATCGGTGGGAGGAGGCTCTGGCTCAGGGGTTTCAGGAGCCCCGAGAGGAGGAGTAGTAAGCACCGATTCGTAGATCTTCAGGTGGGCCTCACTTGGGGTGAACTGTGGGGCCCGAAGGAGCAGAGGCCTCCGGGATGGAGTGACAGGGATAGGGGGTGGGGCAGGCGGAGGGGCAGGTGGAGGTGGGGGCAGTTCCCGGGTCAGTGAGGTCCAGCGAAACGTGGGTTCCCTTAGGATAGATCGTCTCTTCTCAGGGAGTGGAATTGGGGTAGGAGGGGTTGGGGCACGTGGCGGAGAAGGGGCTGGTGCTGGTTCCTGAGGAGCAAGTGGGGAGGTGGCAACAGGAGGCCGCAGAGGTGAGACCTCTACCTTTGGGGGCTTGGGGGGGTCTTCATCCATAAATCGCCGGGGGGTCTTGATGACACGGGAGGAGCGGGCACTCACCACAGGCATAATAAACTGCCGGATATTCTTCAGAAAGGTGGTGCTTTTGGGGACCATGGTGGGGCTGTCTTCCAGAGGACCACCCATGGTGGTGCTGGGGGTTGGAGTGGGGGGAGAGGTGCCCTCTGGCACTGCCCGAGCAGCTTCCCGCTCTGCCCGCTGGCTGGGAGTCAGGGGAGGCCGGCCCCTCTTCCTGGAGCATGTAGTTGGGACCACGGGAGGAAGGGATTCTTCCTGCTCCTCTGGAGCAGGAGGGGGCGGAGGAGATGGTAGGGGCAGAGGGGACACTGGAGGTGGTGGAGGGCAGAGTGGGGGTGGAGGAGATGTTGAGGGGGGTGGGGGAGGTGAAGGGGTCAGAGGGGGTAGAGGGCCTGGAGGAGTCAGGGGTGGGGATGGCAGCTTTGTCTCTTCCTTTTCCTCAGCTAGCATCGTCTCTTCCTCGGCTACAGCTTTCTCCTGCTTCTCTTCATCCTCCTCCTCCTTGTCTTTCTCTTCTTCCTCTTCCTCCTCTCCCTCTTCCTCCAGCTTCTGTTCCTTCCTCCAGCAGGGGCCCTCTCCCTGTCCAGATCCAACTCTTCCTTGGGAAGCATCCTGCCAGCTTTCCTCATGTTGCTCTTGACCCTGACCTGATTCAAATCCCAAGGACAACTGTCCCATCTTCACTCTTTTGGCCTTTGAAACAAACTTGATCATGATAGGAAGACCGCCGCGGCCTCGGCCTCTGCCTCCACGGCCTCCTCGCCCAGACTGTCCTCCACGCTTGGGAGTCCCAGGTCCTGGGCCAGGCCCCTCCTTGCACTTCCAGCTGCCAGTTCGATGTTTTACTGGAACCACAGGAGGTGGGGGCTCGGATTTGGGGATTGTCACAGCTGCTTCTGCCACCACTATTGCTTGTTGCTTCTTCCTGCAGGGGCCTGCTGGCCTTCCCGGGGGCCGTCCCCGAGACCGACGGGGGGTAGAGGGTTCACATGCTCGGCTCCGGGGGGCTGGGGGTGCCTGGGCCCGCCGGAGAAGTTCTGTTAGTGCCTGCACCATCCGTTCTGTGCCCTCCTCACCCCGTTTCCGGGCAGGAGTCTTTGAGGGGGTAGGAGCCACATCTGCTAGGCGAGGAGGTGGAATGGGGGTCGTCTTATGCTTGCGGCCCCGACCTCGGGGGGCTCGACCTAAAAGGAGAATAGGCGTGGGGAGATGGGTCAAGCTAACCCTGAAAACTGAGAAAGGCACTCCGGGAGGGCAGGGACTAAGTCTTACTTGTCTGTTTCCCCCATAGCCCAGCCTAGCTCGGGCTTTGAACACAGAACACACTTGGTAACTGATGGAGACTCTAGTTGAACAGGGAAGAGCTGACACAAAAAGCAAGAATAACATTCCTGTAAAGCTATAGAGGTAGAGTTTCCCCATCACTCACCTCGCTGGGATCGGAGCGCAGAGCGCAGGGAACTGGGGGCCACATCTTCATCTGAATGAAAACCCTGAAACTCCTGATTTAGGGGACCAGGGGTGGAGGGGAGAAACAGCAGTCAGTGCCAAAGCCCTCGTTTCACCTGAGACTCAGGTATCGAGGGAATATCCCCAGTTTCCCCTCAATGTACCCCTGCCTATTCAAAAAAAACCCAAAAAGACTGTAAGGTGAGGGAAGTAGGAAACAGTCTCTTCCTTGGAATGGAAGCATGGGGTATTCTGAACCCCCATTCCCTATGCCAGACCACGTCAGCACAGCCATTGGTGGTTTGCTGGCGCACAAGAGAACAGAACAGGGTCTTCTCAGACCAGGAAGTAGGCACTAGTCTCAGATTCCCTCATACTCCCAACTAAGAAGAAATGGAACCTCTGTTTACATGCTCTGAGGCCATAGTTTCCTTCCTGAATTGAAGATGGGAATAGGGCACCCAAGTGGGGAGTGTGGGTGTCTATCAAAGAGTTTATCATATTAAGGTCCACCATGAGCCCTCAAGTGGCTACAAACTGTCCAAAGTAACAGCCCACACCTTCCTGCCTTTTCCGATAGACTAGGGATGATAAATCCTGAGCTGAATTCAGACCTGCTAGAGTGCCGGGTCTCAGCCTTCTTTTTATTTCTCTTTCACCTGTGCCCCCAAGAGGACGCCTTCCACCATTCTACCCTCCACTTTAGGTCAGAAGAGGAACTGGAGCACTGGGGAAACCAGGGATGTATCAGGATTATGAGGCCGGGCGGGGCAGCCTACAGGTAAGATCCCAGAAAGCCATACCCTGGGTCCACTAACGCCACCCTGCTGCTGTCAACCCCCACGGGTTGGGCACGCAGTCCCCACAGCCTCCTCCGCCAAACCTCGACTGCCCTAGCTTTGCCAACCATCAAGAGGGATCAGCCCGGGACCTTTCAGCAGGACCCGCCTCAGGCCCCAGTGCCCGGCTGCAGCCCGGGCTTCCCTATCCACTTCAGAGGCTTCTTCCACCGACAGCTCTATGCAGCCCACCTCCCTCCATGCCCATGTCTAGGCTCCCTTCCCTCCCCAGGGGCCCTGAGGACTCCCGCTTCCCCACGCCACCCCTCCGGGCCACCTAGACCCCGGGAAGCACCCGGCCTCCGCCCCGCCCGGCGATGGGGACGCTTCCGACTGCCTCACCTCATCGTCGGATTCCCCGTCACTGCTCTCTTCCTGTGGCACGGAGCCCCGGCAGGGGCCCCAGCCCCGGCCCCGGCCCCGGCCCCGGCCCCGCTGAACGCGCGGGCCGGCCCACAGGCGGCGGAGACGGCGCAGGCCCCGGCGGAGCCCCAGCAAACGGAGCAGGGCCGTGTCCTCCCCGGGCTCGGCTCCACCCGGCCCCGCCGCGCTGCTGCCGCGCCGCAGAGCTACCCGCACTCTCTCGGCCCCGCTGCCCCGTCCGCCGCGGCCCCCGCCCCCGCCGGAGCCTCGCGGCCGGCCTGGGAAGCGGCCTCGCGCGGAGCCAGGCCCGGGGCAACTACCGCCGCCCGCCGCCGCCGCCATCTTGGCACCGTGAGAGGGGCCGGGGAGGCGGGGGGAGGGGCGGCCCGTGCGCAGGCCGGGGGGAGGGGAAGGAGAGGAGGGGCGGGGCGGCTGCGGCTCACGACAACAACCAGCGCCGCCGTGCGGCCGCGGGGAGTCTAGGGCTGGGCTGGCTGCGCGCGGGGCACCACGGGAGCGGGAGTCCGAAGACGGTCGGCGGTCACCCTCAGATCGCGCCTCTAGAGCACAAACCCCTACGAGCGGCCCGAGAAGGGTGAGGCGCAGGGGTATCAGGGAAATGTAGTCCATAGCCTGCTCCTTCCGCCGAGAGCTAAGGCCGCGAGAGCTGGGGCTATAGGGTCCCGACCGGACCCGAAGGCCACCTCTGGGGCCGCCGGGAGGTGTGGTTCTCGTCCCGGACTCCTCCTATTGTTCCTGTCTAGGCTAGTGGCTCATATGAACTACCACTCCCAGGGAGCAGTGACCTTTGGACCCTGGGAACCCCCTGAGATCCTGGGAAATGAAGTTGGCCACTTCAGGAGGCGTGGGCTGGGGAAGGGGCAGCGGCAGAGGGTTAGACTTAGTTCGAGGCACGACCTGGCAGCTCTTCCGCACAGCGTGGAGGGAAGGTGCCCAGGAGGCTGCAGCCTTTCGGCTCTTGTGCTCAAGGAGAAGAGACGGGTGGCCGAAAGAGGGGCAGGGCTCGCGTTCCTCTTGAGCCCTGGGCCACGGGGCCGGGACTCAGACCCCGTGCCCCTTTACTTGCTGTGATGAGGGGCGAGTGGCTTGGGTTCTCACAGCCTCCCACCACAACCAAGGCTGGACACCACTAAGTCAGCGTGGATACCGAGCCCTCACACCCTCCGGGGGAGGCCGGAGAGCCACGGGAGACGCATGTGGCTGCCGCGCTGAACAGCAGAAGAATGGCCACTAGGGGCCGCTACAGGACAAGGGGCAAGGCTGTCCGCACCCCTGCTACCCCCAGCCCGCGCAGACTGAAATCTGGACTAGGCTTTCTTTCCTTAGAGGAGGGCACAGGAAACTTTATTTTGGTGATGAAATCGCCAGTCCCCGCGTAGTTAACTTTCTGTCGTGGAAAAGTCACTGCCCTCCCCACACGGGAACTGGCCCAGGCTTCTGCTGACCGTGGTCATCTGGGAGAGCGTTCTCGGCACCCTACCTGCGGCGCTTCTTGGAGCTTGAATTTGCTAGGCTGCTGTAGCCGTGCTGCGGGATCAGAAGCCTAGCCAACTCGTCGGCCCGTCTTCTTTCATTCTTTAATTTTACTCCTGGCTGAAGCCAAAGAAGCTACCGACACCCCATCAGGTGGTGGAGGAAGGGGGCCTACAGGGAGAGGTCGAGGCCCGAGAAGGCTCAGGGGAGGAGGAGTAGAGGAAGGTGGAACGAATGGTCCATCCTGGCGGGAGCTGGCTGGGCGAGTGGCCTCGCATGTGTGCCTGCATGGAGGCCAGGCTGGGGCAGCCGGCCTGGCACAGAGAGCAGCGGTAGGGTGCGGCCCCGTGCGTCCGCAGATGCTTGGCCATGGCAGAGAAGTCCCGGGAGCGCTGGGGACAGAGGCTACAGGAGAAGGGCTTCTCTCCTAGGGCGGGTGGAGGGGGAGGCCAGTGAAGTAAGGAAGGTGCAAGGGCTGGCCCAGGGGTAGATCGGGATGACTGGGCAATGGAATTGTGGTGGGAGCAAGGCACACAAAGAGCCAGGTATGCACTCAGGAGCAGGCCGACTAGAGTTTGGAAGGAAGCAGGACGATTCACTTTGTTCAGTGTGCCCATACCTGTGTGGACTCGGTAGTGCGTCTCCATCTGATGCTTGAGTGAAAACCTCTTTCCACAGACAGAGCAAGAGTAAGGCCGAGACCGAGCAGGAGCGGGTGGGGGAGGATGTTGGCAGGTTGAGCGGTCTGCTGTGCCCACATAACCCACACAGGTTGCAAGTGCACCTGTGGGGACAGAAGGCAAAGGAGGGCAGGGCTGGGAATCCCAGAGCTGGATCACTGGAACACCCAAGCAGAACATCAGGGACTGCAGTGGGGCTGAGGCAAAAACACCCTCACCTCACTCACCTGTGTGCCTCTGACAAGACTCTTCCATCTCCCCAGGGCTGAGCTGAGAAGGGCCCTGGGGGAGAGAACCTGGAGGGAGCAGAGTGAAGTAGGTTGCCTTGCTTGGCGGGGGGAACTCCTGGAGCCCCAGCCCCAGCAGAGAGACCATGCTGTGCAGCGCAGTGAGGGGCTTACCTGGGGTGGGGCTGGGGGAGGCTAACTGGTTTTGGCTCCAGAGACCTTCATGGGGGTTCAGGGACAGTGGGATCCTGAAGGTGGGGTGGGAAAGAGTTAGCCTTGACAAAACCTAGGATCCTGGCCTTCCCCTTCCTGGGGAGGAGAGGTGTCATGAGTCTTCCTCAGGGGCTGGGCTTCGGCTTCCCCTGTGGTGGAAGCTTCTTGTTCTATCCCATGCTCAGGAAATGTAGAGATACGAGATGTGGTGCACCTCCCCCATCACCGGCGCTGTTGCCTCTCTTGCCCACTCCCTCCCAGCCAGGGAGGTTTTCCAATGGGCTCTTCACTCACCTCTGGTCCTGAGGCCAGACCTCCTGCCAGGCTCCCGGGGTGGGAGTGCTATGGGAGAAGGGAGTGCCGTATCTGGGCGGCAACAGCAGGATGCTCCACAGAGCAGGCTGGTCCTCCCCCAGCCAAGGGGCCTCAGCCCACCAGGGCCTGGGGATGATGCTGGTTTGGAGGGAACCTGGTGGGGGCAGGGGACCAGGGAACTCCCGCAGACTTTCTTCAGATCCCCCTGAACTCCCCCTCAACCACATAATTGCTTCTTGCTTCCCATCTGTTCCTCCATGGCCAACGGCAAATTGGTTGAGTTTCTCCCTTGATCTCGTCTGCTCCCCCTGATCCTCCCGCATTGCCTCTGCCATCTCAGGGTTCTCTCGTGGTGGCTTGTGCCCATGCACTGCCTCCCGTTCTCTCCTACCAGCTCTAACAGACTTCTCTGGCCTCTGGTTCTCTCCAAGGTCCCCGAGGCCTCTCTCAGAATCCCTTATGGGTTTCCCTGGCTCCTCCTGATGTTCTTTCAGTCCTGGACCCAGTTCTTCTCTAGCCCTGTGCCTTCGAGCCCTCCTGCATGCCTCTTCCAGGGACTGCACCCCCAGGGCCCTGGCTGCCTCCTCAAGGGGCCCCAGCTCCCCAGGCTGCAGCTCTATGCTTTCCCCATAAACAAAGTACAGAAGCTGGGCAAAGGTGGAAGGGCTGATGCCTTTCCCCAGAGTCCAGCGGCCTCTGCGGCCCATCTGCTGGCTCACACCTGCCAGCACCAGGCTGTGGGCAGGGAACTCCTGACTCCCCACAGTGATCAGGGTATCACAGAGTGCTGGCCGGAGCCTGGCTGCTAGCCGTACCAGCCGGTCAGAGCCGTAGGGGCTAGGCAGTCTTGTCGGGGACAGTGGCATTGTGCCTTGCCTGGTACCAGTCTCAGAGGTTCTGAGAAAGGGGCCACAGTGTGGGGTCCATGGTAGAAAGGGGAGGGAGGAACAGCATATTCTCAAGCCTGTGGAGGTGAGGGAAGAAAGAGTGAGTTGCTGGGTTTGGGTCATAGCTCTTTGTCCTGAATGGAACAAATAAACTAACCCAAGAGAGGACCTGAACTTAACCAGAATCATAATGGGGCTGGGGGTGGGGTGGCAGGAGAATGGAAATTAGAGCAAATTCAGAACAAGGACCAGGCAGGTAACAACTATATCAAGTAGTGGACTTAAGACTAGTATAGATGGGTCCTGCCAGTTGGCAGTCTGACTTAAAAGATAGCAAACATTGATATTTCTGCTTTTCCAAGCCTCTCTGCAGGGAAAGACCTCTGGACAGGCCAGGCTTTCCTCAATAGAGCAAGATACGGCTTTGTGGGAGAGTTTAGAAAGCTAGTATCCTCTGCCCACAAGCCCCTCACATTGAGCTGAGGGTCCTGGGATGCAGAAAGGGCAGCAAGATGGGTCCTAGCTGCAGGAGGGCAGCCTCTAAAGCAGCAATCGATTCTTTCCCTGGGGCTGAAATTTCTAGAACGCATCCTTTGAGAAGGAACTGGAAGAGACCAGAGACTCCCATTCAGTGATTTAAGAGAGCAAGTGAGAAGCCACAGGAGAGAAGGTTCCCAACCCACGGATAGAGAGGGCTTTTGGAGAAGACTTTGACCCCTGAGGAGGCAGGAGAAAACGGGAACTGTAGAGGGGGAAGCTATTTCCTCTCAATATTAGAATAAAGAGGTGGTTTAATTTTGTTTTTCGTAGGCCAAAAGCAAAGAACAGAAAGATAGAGCCCAACAAGGCAGAATTTTATCGCCCATCCAAACCACCACATGGGCTTTTAGGAAGAGAACTGGGAACCTAGAAACTAAGAGGCAGACCTAAATGTCTCAGCTCCCAGCAGGCATATATTCCTTGGTGTAAGGAGCCCTGTGGGAGGGAGGGTGCTGCCTGGCCATCTCAGGGAGAGGGCCACAGGTTGGCAGGAAGTGGACAGAAAGGGGAGGAAAGTCTCTATTGGGGAGAAGCAACCACTCACCAGTTGTAGCTTCCTCCTGGACACCACATGCTCTGAACTGCTGTTGGGGCTCCTGGGCCCCCCCTGGAGCTAGCCCCGCCCCTGACCTCACAGTCTTCCACTGGGTGTCCCAGTCTGCCAGAGTTCCCCAAGGGGGTGTGGTTTTATACCCCTGGCTGTGCTTCACAGGAGAGATCACCCCTTCTACTTCCAGAACTAAGACATTCTGCCTCCCAACCTGTCTCCTTATTAAATTTGCGAATTTCTAGAGTCAAAGAGTGTGTCTGAGGCGACAAGAACTTTGGAATAATCAGACCTGCATTTGAGTCATATCTCTGCCATTTACTAGTTGAGTCACCCCTGGGCAAGTTGCCTCTCTGAGCCTCAGTTACCTCATCTATGAAATAGGGCTAACCTTCGCTTACTTCATTTGGAAGCGAAGGTGTAGATAAGAGGACATGATGAATGGAAAAATGGTCTGGCAGGACAGAGCATCATTCAGATAGGATTAATTATGTTTCTGAGCGGTGTCAGTAGAGCTCCAGCATCTGGAAGCCATTTCTACTACCTCAGAAGCAAAACGGACTGAAACATCTGGATTCCAAGGAGAGTGGGGGAGGACTAAAAGCATGCCACCGCCTCCTCCCTTTTCCGGACTTGGTATGAGGAAGTCTTAATTGCTGTGTAGGAATGACCCCTGTCATCTGGGCCACCACTGGGGACTGGGTGTGTGGGTGACTCAGATCCTCCCCTCAAGCTCTGAAGGGGGCCACCCCAGGAAGGGCCTGTGGTGGTCTTCGAAGAGAAAAACTCCTTTTCTTGGGTTGATGACAAATGACATTTCTCTGAAATCAGGACTCTGGGGTTTCTTTCACTTCCTGCCCAAGGGGTCAAGGTCCTCAAGAGATTTCCCCTCTTTTCACACTGTAGCACTCTTTAACCTGAGGAAAGGATGAGGTCTGAGAGGCTCAAATTTCTTCTTCTGTTTCTTATTATTCCAAATCTCTCAATCCTGTGCAAATTGTTCATTCAACCGGCATACTTACGATATGTGCCTGGCAGAACATATCTGTCCAAATAAATCACTGGAAGATAAACAAGTCAAGTCCTGGTCACTGCTCTGGTGACAGGACACAGTCTAGTTCCCCCTCGGTTTCTCCTGTAGATCTCCTGTAGATCTGGTCCCCTCAAATATGTCTCAAAATTCTTGTTTCTTTATTTGGTTCCAGGACCCCAAAATTTGGTTCAGACCAGCCTTCTACTGTCTGCCTCCAGACCCAACATGATTTTCCTAACTTGGGTACAGGCAGATGTTAACCCTTCCTAGGTTAGACAGGGTGTGTCAGTGGGTGGGGCTGGTCGAGGGGCAATAATAGGGTGGGGAGAGGGGAAGATGAGTCAGAATGAAAGGGAAAATGCAAATGGGCAAGCTGTATTCATTTGCTACTCTGAACCGTTAAATTTATTTTCCATTTCTGAGCTTTCTAACTCTTCATACCACCACACCCAGGGACTCATTAGATACCCATATAAAAGATACTTGGCTTGGACACACAAAATCACCAATCCCTGATAGGTAGGTTTACAAACATCCTTCTTCTGACACAGAAATACACAATCCCTGAAGATATGCAGTAAGTGGGGGAAAGCAATGAGGGTAAAACCGCAAGTGTAGAAGGAAAGATACAGGGGGTCTGGAAGAATATATCATCCTCCAGTGGAGCTTGGTCCCCATCACCTCCTAACCCTGTATCATGTGCCTGTGACTCAGCTCCCCCACTGGCATTTGCCCACTGACAGAGTTGGAGATTGTACTCAAAGGGCAGTATTCTCTGGAAGCTAAATGTAGTTGTCGGAGAGTGTCAATGGGCTTTCAGGAAACCTAAAAGGGAGGAGGAAGGGCAAGGGGACTCCCCATTCAGTGAACAAAAGCCCCCAAGAATGGGGAACCCCATCTTGCCTCCCACTTGGTGTCTACCCACCTAAGGATATCCCTTTCAAGACTGCCTCCTTAGAGGTATCTCTAGGGTCCTCTACACCTCAGCCCTTGGGCTGGTGACACTCTAGGTCCTCTCTCCCTACATCCTTGACTGCACAGCCCAGGCCATTGGGCACTGAGCAGTGACAGCAGAAGCAGAAGCAAATAGCCCTCTGATTTGGAGGGCTGGAGACACTGCTCTTTTCTCTCCTCCCCAGTCTCAGAAACCTTGTCCACCTTGCACCTCCCAGGCTGACTTGGTAGGAACCACCTGCAGCTATCTCCCTGTAGTGGAGCCAGGAAACCACCGGTTCTGCGGACACAAGCCTGCGTCCTGGGAGAGGGTGGAATGGGTAGGACAGATTGGGTAGGGCGTAACTGGAAGAGAAGTATGCAGGAAAAGGAGATATGATTTTGGCCTCTCTGTCTTTTCTAACACTCATATTACTAAGTAAGTTTGAAGTCTGATGTTTTTTATTCTTACTAATATGCTGGACCATAAGCCCTTCATAGCCCCTTCAGACACAACCCAGCTTGATGTACAAATGTTAACACAGCAATACAAGCATAGATTCTCTTTAAATATTACAATTAAAATCAAATCATCAGAATAGGCTAATTAGAAGGATGATTTGTTTATGAAGAATGTTCTCCCTTTATCTCACTTATTTTCAATATTGAGCACCCCCAAAGTCCAGTTAAACAAGATTATATTTAGAAAAATTCTATGAACTTTCCACTCTTCCCAGGAGCACATCTCTTTCTGTAAATTAATGTGTTTAAACTTCCCACAGCATTTTACATAGATTAAGACCCATTATCCAAATCTTACATAAACTTTCAAATGTTCACTCTTCTAGTTAAGCACATCAACACATAGTAGAGACACAACAGTGAATTAGTTTCTTTCTTTCCTTAAATCTATGTTCTACTTTACCCAAGAACCAGATATAGTCATAGTCAGATGAACTGAAGAGAGGTCATAGAGACCCTACCACAGTATATGTTTTGTGGATTGAGTGGAAAAAGAACTAGATTAGAAGTGAAAAAATGTAGGTTACACTGCATCTTCACAGTAGATGGCCTCTTTCTTCAGCCCTAACTCTTCTGAGGCCTTCAACTTCCTAACAGAGGCTGTTTTCAAGGCCAGTACTGAATACCGATATTGCCTTGAACCCAGTCAGAGGGTCCCACTCTGACCCCCTCTGTTTGTATCCCTCCCTGTGGGATGAGCACTTGGATGCCCTCCAGGGGCATCTAAGAAGTGCCCACCTGGAACCTGGGCCCCCAATTCTAGACCGTGCTCTGGGAACTTGGAACCCTGGATCTTCTGGCCCAAATGGTCTACCTCTAGGGTCTACATGGGCCTCAATCCATGAGAAAGGACTGTATGACGGATGTGCACATCCTAGGCCCTGATTGTGTGTGAGGGCATATTGACTGAGCTTGGACATGGAGGCTAGTACGCAAGACACCTTGACGTGTGTGCCGACACCAGGTATAGGAAGAAAAGGGGGAATTCCATTTCTAGTCTTGCCTAGGCCCCATAAATAATATGGGTGCCTGCTTTACTTCAGTGCTTCTTAACTTCTCAGGGGGACACCATCCCTTTTAAAATTATAAGGTGTGGAATGAGATCTTTACATCAGGAAATTGTAAATGTGCATACCATTTTGCACATGAGTGACAAGGGATTCACAGACTGCTCAGAAGCCCATCCTTGAGCAGGTTAAATACTCCTTGCTTATCCTTGTGGTTGCTTTCCCCCTCCAAAATATACAACATGCACACAATTTTTCTTATGATTTCCAGATGCTCACAGACCCTTGAAATCCACTCATAGACCACCCCCTGTGTCCCCCACTCCTGGTTTAAGAACTCTGGGTATACATGAAAGTACTGAAAGCTTTCATACCATGTAGAGCTTGAATTGCTGAATGAAATTAGATATCAACATCCTGCCCCATAAAATATAAGAATATCTTTGGTAAAGACAACCTGGGTGATTTTCCAAACAACGCAGACACCTCTTCCTGTGCTCCAGAGCAACATCCATCTTCCCCAGGCACCTGCTCCATGCTTACAGCCTGACATCTGGGAATGACTAGAAAGGGTTTGGGGAGAAGATGAGGACAGGGACTGAAAAGCCCTAGACACAATCCAATTCTGGTTCTGTCTAAAATCACCACAAGTCTATAATACTTCATAGAGGGCAAACAACCTGGCTGGGATTTGGAGACTCCCTCCCCAGAACCTCCAGAAGCCCACAGGCCTAACCTCCTGGCCATGTTATCCAACCTGGACCCCAAAATGGCAAATCTACCAAAAGCACTTCAACCTGGAGTCCAGAGACCCCCAAAAGCCTTGTAGCCACATGTTCCCAGCACCTAGACGCAAAGACGCTTGACAACTTCCCATTGGGCTTTCAACCTCATCACCACTCACTCTCAGTCCAGACTGGATCCAAAGACTCCAGGAAACTTTCATCTAGTTTCACTAGCATACTAGTTCCATCTCTTGGTTGTTGACTCCCAATAACCTCTGGAGAAGTCACAGGCCTTTTTTTCCAGTCACCAGATCCAGACTCAATCCAGAGACCCCAGGCAACCACTCAAAGTTCAGAGGCCATATCTCATGGCCAATGACCTGCCCCCAGAGCTCCAAGGATATCTAATCGCCACTCCACACATTTCCAATTCAGGCTGGCCTCAGGGACCATGGACCAACCCTTATGATATGCTGGCCTGGCCTTTGCCCAGCCTGGGCCCAAAGGTGCCCAGGAGGCCTCATTTTCAGCTTCTCCTGTTCAAGGAGAGGCCCCAGGGCAGAAAGCCCTCAGCCTTCATTTCCTGACCCTCATGGTGACCACTCCATACCCCAACTTGGCCAGGGTCAGGCTCAAGCCAGAAGACTAAGAAAAACCTTGGCACTCACCGATTCAGCCCCTGTTCCTTACTCTCCCCACTCAGCCTCACATACACTCAAGGCAGCACAAGACTGAGAGGGGAGTAGCCGTAGGCCACATGCTCAGCTCGCTTTTGGCGCCCCAAACCTGAAGTGGACGCTGATTGGCAGCAGCGCTGGCCGCACCCCCTTTGGTTCCCTCCGGCTGACCACGCTCAACCACCTGGGTGGCACCTGGGACAGCTCCACTTCTCCCTAACACTCCTGCTGTGAAGGAGCCAGGCCTTGAGTCAGATTGGTCCGCGGACTTAGGCCTTTAGGGCTGAGATCTCATCCTCCAGTCCGCCGCCAAGGATTGGCTGGTGAGTTTGCCCTTTCCCACCCTCCCCAACAGCCTGGTCCCTGCACCCCTTTGGCCTAAATAGCCTTGGAGGCACCCCTGTCAAGTGCTCAGGGATACCATCATTTTCTTGCTTCTATCTTGCCACCCTGCGTAGCTCACGTTGCAAATCTTTTCATGTTTCTCTCAACCCCTTATAATCATGGGAGAATTGAGTGTGATTGCCTAGGAGGCCCTCAAGAGCCAGCCAGGTTTCAGGTGCCTGTGAACAGCTCCCGTCCCGCCTCTTGCCCTGCCCCTCCACTGTTTGGCTGCAGAACGACCCCTGACTCACCCGGAAGTATAGGAGGACAGAGAAGACACAAAAGGCGGCAGTGTCTTGACCTGTGATTGGCTTAGATATTCGCCCTTCAAATGCTTATTGACACCTCGACTGTCAGCTGAAGCAGGATTAACTGCGTATTTCAAGTACCAGCCTCCCACCACACCGTAGAGAGAACGGCCTATAGCCCTACCCCGCCATTAATTGGCCCAGGTTTAGAGTCCAGCCAGCGGGTTTTTTGCCTAGGCAGGGCTTTGGTGCTGACAGGCTGGGAGCTAGCACTGCTCGCGTCTGAAAACAAGCCCTGCCTCCCTTCCCACGGCCCGGGTGGTTGCACCGCTGATTGGCTGTCCCCACTCCCTTCTAAATGGCTTAGCCTTAGACCCACGCTCAGACACACCCAATGAGGTGTGAAGGCGCTTTAAGGAAGGCGGGCATTGCTTCACCGCTTCCACTTGTGATTGGTCCTAAGGCTTACTTCTTCGCTTTTGATTGACCAGAGGGGCCGGGGAACTCAGTACCCCCGTTTCAAGGGGAGGTTAGGGCTCAGTCCCCGTACTTTGGCTCAACTCCCTGGGTCGACGGAGGGTGGTCTGACGCCTCCTTCCCTGCGGCTGGCTGAGACCTGGAGTCGGGTGGGGGCAAGAGGTCCCTCCCGAGAAATACGTGATGTGGAGGAGCCTGGGAGCCGAAAGTCAGGACGGAGTTCGCCTAAGGCGAGTGCCGGCCAGTGGGAGTAAAACCCTAGAAAGCCTTTGTGCGTCAGCTCACTGATTTCTTCTAAGTAACCGTATGAGGGAGCCGACTACTATGCAGGGTTAACCTCTGAGGGTCAGAGGTGAAGTCACTTGTCTCAGGTCCCACAGTGAGTAGGGGCATTGCTAGGACCCCAACCTTGTTCTTGTGAGAGAGCAGCATTCGAGCTACACTACAATTAAGTAGGGTTTATCTTGTAGATGTGGGATGGTCACATTGACCCTGGTTTACCTCATCTATAAATGAGGGTTTTTTATTTTGGATTTGAATCTGATCCTGAATCCTTCAGCACTCAGCACATATTTCCAAGTCCTCAAAGTTCCGGGCAACTGCGTTTGCATCTTAGTAAAGAATATTTAAAAATCAGCCTCATAATTATTCAGCCATTAGAAGAAAACAAATCCTACCATTTGCAACAACATGGATGGAGCTAGAGGGTATTATGCTCAGTGAAATAAGCCAGGCGGAGAAAGACAAGTGTCAAATGATTTCACTCATCTGTGGAGTATATGAACAAAGAAAAAACTGAAGGAACAAAACAGCAACTGACTCACAGAACCCAAGAATGGACTAACAGTTACCAAAGGGAAAGGAACTGGGGAAGTTGGGTGGCAAGGGATGGATAAGAGGGAAAAAGGGGTATTACAATTAGCATACGTAATGTAGCAGGGGGTGGGATAGGGGAAGGCAGTATAACACAGAGAAGACAAGTAGTGATTCTAAAACATCTTACTACACTGATGGACAGTGACTGTAATGGGGTATGTGGTGGGGACTTGATAATAGGGGAGTCTAGTAACCATAATATTGCTCATGTAATTGTACATTAATAATAGTAAAAAAAAAAGTCAGCCTCATGGTACCTTTGCCACTTACACTGAACCAGGCCAGTTTTAAGTACATGTATTGTCTGAATGGATTCTCATAACAATCTTTATCATGTGCAAATTGAGGCTGAGAGAAGAGATCGATTTCTTTAAGATCTCAGCAGGAATAATTGTCAGAGCCGGAATTTGAACTAGGCCTGTTGCAGTCAGACTCCAGAGCCTAAGTTCCTAACTATTTGTGTATACCTCCTCCCATCCTATCAGCTACAGGGGCCAGATTTTGGGCACCCATGGTCCTGGGGAATTCTTACAGCCACCCCAGGGATCAGAAATGATGACAACTACCAGTGAAGCAGACAAACAAGGGCACAGAGGTGAAGACACTCACTTCAGCTCTCATAGCTGCTCTGTGGCTGAGCAGGAGTAGAATGAATGACATAATCTTCTGATTCCAAACTCACATAATTAATCACTCCTCACAGTGCTCCCATCCTATTTGACAGATGAAGAAACTGAGGCCCTGAGGAAAAATCAGAGCTGGAATTCAGACCTGAGTCTATCAGATCCAAGAGATCACACCCTGAACCACATTACTTCTAGAGAGCATTTGTCTTACCAGATCCTGGGTTGGATCCGGTGAGGAGTCCTCTCACCCAGCAAGCCTTGTCTGCAAACAGAGTTCATCTGGTCTCAGCTTTGGCCCTCATGGTGGTTTGCAGGGTATTTGGCCTCAGAGCCTTTGGAGCTTCTCATGGAGAAGCTGTAATTGTAATTTCTGCAATTTATTGAGCCCTTTTATGAGCCAGACAAGACAGAAAAATTCTGAACGCGTCATCTCACTGAATCCCTATAGTAATTCTAGGATATAGGGATTGTTCTTGACTCCATTTTACAGGGAAGGAAACTGAGACCCAGGGAGGAATGTAACATTCTTGTATTTGCAGAGCTAGTAAATAGTGGAGTCTGGATGGGAACATAGAAAATCTCATTCCAGAGCCCTCGAATTTAGCTACCCAGCATGTGCAAACTTGAGAAGATAGAGGGAGGGATCCTGAGCTCTAGCAAGATGGAGTAGGGAGGTCTGAGAGGAACAGAGAAACAGTTATTGCTTATTGAGCAAGTACCCCATGACTGACCCCTGTGTTAACTAAGTTTTAACATATGTTGTGGAACAGCTTTGTGGTTAAGTAGCTAGACACTGGAAACTTCCTGGGTTCATATTCTGGTCCTACTACTTACTAGTTGTAAGACCTTTGGCAAGATTCTTAATATCTTCTGGGTCTCAATTTCCTCATCTGTAAAGTGGGGATAATGACAGCAAATACCTGTCAGGACTGTGAGGAAGATTAAATGAATTAATAGAACAGTGGCATCTCTTCTCCTCCTCAGTGTCCTGAAACTGAGTTGCTTCCTTGCAATCACCATCACCTTCCTTGACTCTGGTGTAGACCCTGAAAATTAAGGCAGGATGTTTGCCTTTGGAAAGTTTGGACTAAGTGTGTTTCCAGAAGAGGCAGCAAGAGCAAAGGCCCTGAGACAGTAGTGAACCTGGTATGTTCGAGGTATAGCAAGAAGTCCGGCTAGAGCCAGGCGAATGACTAAGATGCAGGAGCTCAGCTCAACTACAGAGATGTTCATAACAGATGTAAAAATGACCCTGTACCTTCCAGAACATAAGGGACTTTCCCCAAGCTTTGATTTATGGAGAAACCTAAGGTCATAAGTTTGAGGTTCAGTGTCCAAGGTTGCATAGGGGTTTAGAGGTGAAGCTCAGAACTCAAGTCATTTTGCTCCCCATTTAGGGCTCATGTGTAGGGGTCAGGAGACTTGCAGTCACTCAAAACAGTAAACTGACAGCATCTGTCATCTGTACTGAGCTCTGGAGAAGACTCAGCCCCTTTGAAATTTATTCAAAGATTTAACCTTCTAGAAAAGAATTAGATCTCAAAATACATCCTTCCAGAACCAAGTAGAAAGTGTAGCAACTGAAGCCCTGAAGGGACACTTAATCCAGGGGCTGAGGAGGGAGCAAGGTGAATTAAGACTTTCCAGAGAAGATGTTGATGCCTGAATTTATATTTCTGAAGTATCTGCTATGTGCTAGGCATAGTGCTTGGTACAAAGTATATAATAGCAAGCAAGAAGAGACCAAATGTATTGGTGGGCTAGAGCTATTACGACAAAATACCACAGACTGGTTGGCTTAAACAATTAACACTTATTTCTCACAGTTCTGGAGGTTGCAAGTCTAAGCTCCAGGTGCCAGCAGGCTCCGTTTCTACTGAAGCCTCTCTCCTTGGCTTGCAGATGGCTGCCTTCTTGCTGTGCCCTTCCATGGCCTTTCTTCTGTGCACACACACTCCTTGTGTCTCATCCTCTTCTTATAAGGTGCCAAGGACTGACACCTTCCTCAAAATTCACGTTGAAACTTAATGCCCAATGTGAGATTTGGAGATGGGGCATTTGGGAGGTGGTTAGGTCATAGGGGAGGGGTCCTCATGAATGGGATTCGTGCTCCCTTTTATAAGTGCTCCCTTGGCTCTCTGACCATGTGATTTTACAGAGAGAAGACAGCCATCTATGAGCCAGAAAGTGGGTTCTTAGCATATACCAGATCTGCCAGAGCCTTGATCTTGGACTTCCCAGCCTCCAGAACTGTGAGCAATAAATTTCTCTTCTTTATATGCTATCCAGTCTATGTTCTATTATAGCATCCTGGAGACTAACACATAGGACACCAGTTTTACTGGATTTGGGCCCTACCTTAATGATCTCCTTTAATCTTAAAGTGCCTCCTTAAAAACCCTATCTACAAATACAGTTACATTGAGGGTTAGGGTTTCAATGTATGAATCTGGAGGGACACAGTTCAGCCCCTGACACCAAATATTTACCATTGAAGGGCTCCCAGTTGGGTAAGGGGGATGCATATTATTTACTTCAGAAGGAAGGAGCAGAGCAGAATGGTTAAGATGTCAGCCTGGAACCAGACAGACAGGGTTTATGTCCTGGCTGTACCCCTTACAACTGTGTGACCTTGAACAAGTTTCTTCCAGTTTCTGCGCTTTGAGAGCATCAAATGAGCAGATGCCCATGAAGTTCTTAGAACAGCCGCTGGCACAGAATAAGTGCTTTTGTTATTAATTGCAAGTGAAATTAAAACTGTGCTAAGTGCTCTGAAGAAAAACCACAAGACAGATACTTTAAGAAAGTAAAACAGGACTCTGACCTGGTCAGGGTTCTCAAGAAAGGTTTCCTAGAGGAAGTGATGCTTGCACTAAGATCTGAGGGATAACTGCTCACTAACCTAACTAGGAGAGGGATGAGTCTTCCAGGAAGTAGGAAAGTAGGTTCCAAAAGTTCTGGGGTGGAAGGAAGTATAGTCCAGAAGTCCAACATCACTGGAGTGGAAAGAACAAAGCAAAAGGGAGTAGGGGAAGCAGGAGGCTGGTTATGGCTGGCAGGACCTGGCCTGGTAGGCCATGCTCAGGAGTGCTGGCATTCTCCTAAGAGTTAAGCAAAGTCACAGAAGGAGTTGTTCATTTTAAACCGAGAGTAGATTAATGAACACATATGTACCTATCACCCCAGGAGCAAGAGTTATCAACATTCTGCCTTTCTTATTTTATCAACACTCAATAAAAAAAAGTTTTTCTTCTTGAACACATTTTTCTTAACAATGAAAGCTATTAGGAATCTCTTGAGAAAGGGAAACATACCATCATACCTGATTTTGTTAGGGAGAAAAGATTCACACATAGTTGGTTTTATCCAGTGATAATGTATACTTTTCAATTATGCATTTTGTGAAATACTTTGAAAACGCCTGAACATTTTTTTAGGAACAATGTATTTCCAGTGTTTTAAAGGAATGTTTTCAGAATATAAATTTGTTTGGGTTTTTATCACTCACTCTGCTTGAGGATTATTATGGTAAGCATCCTAAATGTAAGTATCTACAATTGAAATAGGACTGCCTGCCCACAAAATATCTTGATATTTAAGTAAAAAGTATATGATTTGGGTCATGGTGGCTGTTAACCTCATTTGTTCCTGATCAGAAAATTTGCCTTTATTGAAGAAAAGGTTCAGTGCCATGGCAAGGAAATATACCATAAACTCCTCTGTTTTCAACTTTATTGATGTCACTTTCTTGAGAAAGGTCAGGAAAATCTAATAGGAAACAGCATTTGTATCTCATGATTGCAAATCTCCAAAAGGCAATCTTCAAAACTGCACCTGTTATTTCTATACCAATATTTCTGCAACTCCTGGACTTAAAATTTGGTATTTTACATATTAACCTTGTATCCTGCAACCTTGCTATAGTTGCTTATAAATTCCAGGAGGTTTTTTTTGTCAATTCTTTTGGAGTTTCTACATAGACAATTATGTCATTGTGAAATAGACAGTTTTATTTCTTCCTTCTTGATCTGTAACTCTTTTATTTCCTTTTCTTGTCTTATTGCATTAGCTAGGACTTCCAGCTATGTTGAAAAGGAGTGGTGAGATGAAACAGCCCTGACAATACGATTGTAGGTATTCTTTTTGTACAGCAAGTGGAATTTGAATATTAGGGAATGTCCTTTAATTATGTGTCCAACAGTACTGAAGTAGAACTCCAAAGAGACCATTTTCTTAACTTTACACCTTTTCCATTTTCTTTCTTTCTGTTCCAGTGCCTGTGGCATCTGAGAAGGCATCTAAATGAAACTGTGTCTTTAATAGTTCTCCTACTTGGGTTTTGAAACATGAATTTAGTCAAGCATTGTCTCCTTAATCTTCTGTGACATCTGAAATTCAGAAAAAGGCACTTGTTCATAGGATATTTCTTTGGTTACTAGAGTAATGGCCCAAGGTCAAGGCTGATTTGGCACTGTTTCCCATACAGCTTTGTCCTGGGAATTGCAGGCCATTTGAGGAGATCACAGCTCTGGAACATTTTCAAACAGAGGAATTTGACTACTGCTGGGGACTGCTGGTATCTTTTAATCATCCTGGGTTTCCTGTGGGGTAGATTGTTGAAATGGCCTCCATAATTCTCCTCCCTTTTGCATACCTCCCACACTAACTATGGCCTTAGCCATTGATTTGCTTTGGCCAAAGGGACAATAACATGTGACAGAAGGAGAGACTTGAAAATTGCTGTGCACTTTGGGACTTGTCCTTTCTTGCTGCTCTTGGGAATGTGTGAGCACTGTGATGTGAATAATCTTGGGCTGGCCTGCTTAGACACATGGCCCACTCAGATCCATCACCCCAGCCACCTACACCAACTGCCAGCCAGCCATACATGTGAAGGAGGCCGCCCTAAGCCAACCAGCCCCTGGCACCTCACTAGCTGACTGCAGCTGCATGACTGAGCTCAGGTGAGACTAACAGAAGAGTTGCCCAGCTGAGCTCAGCTCAAATGGTCCCACAGAATCGGGAGCTTAAAATATATATATTTTAAGCCACCGTATTTTGAAGTGGTTAACAAAAGCTAACTGATATACCATGGACCAGAGTAATTTCTAGGCCACAAATATCACTTGCTTTGACTCTGGGTATAACAGGAAATGGGCTTTCCAGAGGAGTGGGAACCTGGAAGTGGTAACAGTCTTCAGGAAAATCTAGCCACTGACTTTGCTGGCTCCCCAAGGTGGCCTTGCTGATCCTGAGTTAGGGGTGAGCACCAGGAGTCCAAGGTGGGTTCCCCTCCCTTATGTGGGAAAGCTCACATTGTTATGTAAGTTCTTCCAGAATGGGAGTCCTGGTTATTCAAGGGCTCTAGTATTATACGAACAGAACATTCAGAAAGCTGAAAAATTCCAAACTTGTTTCCTTAATTTTCTGAATGAATTTTCATAAGATAAACTTTAATGCTTGGAATCTTTCAGTCATTTATTTTTCCAGCAGTACTGAAGTTGCTCTTCAAAAAGACAATTTTCTCTGCTTTGCATCTTTCTATTTCCATTAGCAGAGCACCTGAAAAGACAGTCAATTCAATGAGAAATTATGATTCTATGTCATGATTTCAATAGATCTCTTACTTCGGTTACATGAGTCCAACCTAGCTGGCCTTAAGAAGGTGCTGAAGTGGCTGGCTACACTGTGGAGAAGAGTAAGAGCCACCTGCTGGTCACAGCCCAGTAGGAACAAAAGAAAGCACTGGAATCAGGAGAGAAGTCCCTAACTCACGCAGTCTCCCTCTGGCGTCCTCTACTTACAACGCCTAACCTTGTGCCAACTAATGATAAATGTTAGAATTAGGAGGCAATAAACTGATAACTGGCACAGGTGAGTGATGAGAGGCTCCTGATATTAACAAAAATGGCAGTGATGATAATGGTTAACATTGAATTCCCAGTGTTTTCTGTGTCATTTATCTCCACATTGTCAGGGGGAAGGTATGTGGGGAGAGGGAACAGTGGTCCTTGCTGCCCCTGGAGTCTGTTCGCCTTCCCTAGGCTCAGGGCCTGAGCCTGCTCTGGGTAGCCAACTTCTGCCTGCTCCCACGCCAGGTCCATTAGGGGGAGCTGACTCCATCCCTGCTCCAAGGCAGGCACGTGTCCCAGGAATGGTCTGTCAGAGTTCTCCCCAACCCCCTATACACTGGCAATGGGACAATGGGAACCAGTCCAGAGAGTGTGCCACGCCACTCCTAAAACCTCAAATATCCAGGAGATTGCGCATGTGGTGCTGAAACTCCTTGCCTTCCTTCACCGCCAGGTTTTTTATTCTTTCCTCTTTTTACATTTTATTCTTCTTCTTCACACTTACTATCTTCTCAATGTCTATTTACCTTATTGGTTTTCTCTCTCTCTCTCAAAGAGATAAGCTTTATAAAAGGCAGAGACTGAGGTCTGATTTGTTGCCTGCTGGGTCATGAGAACCTAAAACAGTGCCTGGAGCTCAGGATAGGCAAGCAATAAATATTTTAATGTATGAATGCGTCAATTTTAACAATTTTAACTGGATGGTAATCACAATTTTACCATCTGGGATGGAGGTACATGCAACCTGTCTCAACACAGCTTCCTGAGCTCCCAGTCTCTGGGGCATAAGACATCAGTGACATTGTCTGCGTAAGACAGGTTGTCACTGGATCTGGAAAGTTCTGTTTGTGTAATATACTAGAGCCCTTGAATAACCAGGACTCCCATTCTGGAAGAACTTACATAACAATGTGAGCTTTCCCACATAAGGGAGGGGAACTCACCTTGGACTCCTGGTGCTCACCCCTAACTCAGGATCAGCAAGGCCACCTTGGGGAGCCAGCAAAGTCAGTGGCTAGATTTTCCTGAAGACCATTATCGCTTCCAGGTTCCCACTCCTCTGGAAAGCCCATTTCCTGTTGTCTGCTCAGCGTCTGACTCAGTACCACCTGAGCTGAGTTCTGAGGGGACCACAGTAAAAAACTCCATTTCCCTACAACCTGTTTAACCATTTGGTTAAAACTGATAAAGGCATTTTGGATCAATGAGATGGCCATTTGGTAACTTGAACATTTTGTGAGCTGGTTTCTGATTCCTTACTTTAACTCCATCCTCAGCCCTATAAAAATTCTTTCAGCGATCCACAATGAAGACATTCTGCAGAAATGCCATCAGATACAAAATTTCAATAATGACTTGGGGTACCTGAAAAAGTCATGAAGCAAGTGTGGGTGTAAACTATTTCTAAAATATCCACCAATTTTCAAACTGGATAAGCATTCCTGAATTAAGGAAAATTAATTATAGAAAACCCAATTTATGAGAAAGAACATATCCTGTGCATATATAAATTTTTCTATTTTTTTCTTTAATATTCTGCAAATATAGAAACACACATTCAGCTTTTTTAAAATAAACTTTTTATTTTGGAAGAATTTCAGATTTATGAAAAGTTGAAAAGATAGTACAGAGTTCCTATATACCCTCCCAGATGTTAACATATTACATGGGCACGTATGTTGATCAAAATCAGAAAATAAACATTGGTACAATACCATTAACTGAACTCCAGACTTTATTTGGGTTGCAGTAGTTTTTCCACTAATGTGTTTTTTTCTCTTTCAGGGTCTAATCATTTAGGATACATTCAGTTTTGTGCTTTGCATTTTTCCCAGTGAACAATGTATCTTGGTGATGGTTTCATATCAGCAAATACAATGTGACTCCCTTTTAACTTAGCTGCATAGTATTCCATGGTGCGAAAAAGTTATTCAATAACTAGTTCCCTTCTGACATGATTTAGGCTGTTTCTTGGTTATTGCTTTTTAGTTACCCTGTACACAGGCTTTTGTACACACTTGTGAGTGCACGTGCAGGATAGATTCTCAGAGGTGGAATCAGGTTACAATGTAATTCACTAAAATGTAGAAGTTAGTGAATGTAAAATTTAGTAAATGTAAAAATTTAAGTGAATTTAGTTTTACATTTTGTGAAATCAGGAATAGGGGTTTTACCTTTTAGTGACCACAACCACTTGCCCTCAGGGAAGGAGTGTAAACAACAGTGGGTGTAGTCAGAGCTGTGTGTCTGCTTGATTACTATTATAGTTTAGTCTTTCCATTCTGTGATCTCAGATGGTGAGAGATTGTCTCAATGGGGCAGGAGAGGGAGATAAACCTGGGGAGATGGCAAGGAGACAGGCCACAGGGCCCCTCAGTGCCAGGCTGAGGAGCTGGACTTTGTGCTGAGGGCACAGGGGAGCCATGGAGGGGTAGAGGCTGTACTGAGCCATGGACAGATGTGATTATGTAGAAGTGTGGTAGGAACAGCCATCAGTTGGCTGTCTCTCTTGCATGGTCCTGGGAACCTCACCTGGCTGTCATCTCTTTCCTCCCCTCTCACCCACAGGAGTGGGCCTCTGAGTGGAGGGGACAAACCTGTCCTTCCGGTTGAGGCCTGCCTTGTCCAGACCACACTGGTGCCAGTCCGGCTGAGCTGCACTCTGCAAATATGTGACCAGCTGGCGCCAGAGAAGGTAGTAGCAGAGTGGGAGGGGGTGCAACCTTGCCTACCTGCTCTCCCAGGGACCAGGTCAACCCCGAGGCCCCAGCATCTGTCAAGGCCTGACCTGTCTCAAAACAGCTCAGGTAAAATTTGACAATGTTTAGCAGACTAAAAATTCTTTCCTCAATGCACATCTTAGGTCCTGCAGTGACACTTTTATTAACATTTATTTCTTAATTTTTGTTGGAGGACCAAAGCAATAATCATCACAGGCTATTTGGAAAATACCAAAATGCTCAAGGAATGAAATAAAAAAAACCCTGCAAGTGTCTCCTCTTCCAGTGCTAACCTTTGGGAGACTTTGTTTTCCAATTTGAATGCAAATGTGCACATATTTCTATTTTTATTAGAAAAGCAATCACACTTAGCATGCTCTTTTGTAATCTTTTCTCACTTAACCATTTCCCAAGTATTTTCCCATGACCTTAAATATTCTTTGGCAATGTGATTTTTAAGGGAGAAACTGACTTTATGCATATCAATCTCCATTAGCTTCACAGACATTCCTCAAAGACCCTCAGACAAAAAACATTGTATTAACTTTAACATATGCTGAGCCCATAGGTTAAACATCTCTCAGTGAAAGCACCACCCATTTTCAGGTCTGACTTCACTTTCTTAAGCACAAATATGTGAGTCACTTCAGCAAATCAGCTTCTGTGTATTGAGGTTGGTGGAGCTCCAAACATGTGAATTTGGAGTTCACCAGAGAAAGTAGCCAGCCTCAGCAGGCAGTGTATTTTTGCATTTGATTCTGATTACACAGGATCAAGAAAATTCCTGATTCGTAATAAAAAAGTCTACTTGTTCCTGAGCTCTTAGGATGTATTGGGCCCTATGCCATGAAGTAGGGGCAGGTAGAACTCCCATCTCATAGAGGGGCACACTGAGGCTCAGAGAGTGTGTTGGGGCTGGTAAGAATCCGGTTCTGCTGCCCTGCCTCTCTCAGAGAATCTGAGTCATAGACCTCATCTCTGTGAACTTGCTCATGAGGACATACCTGAATTTAAAAGTAGAGTAGGCAGGAATCCCCCCTTTCCTTGACAAGTTTACAAGGCAGTTAAAATATGTACCCACGTTGGGGGCAGAATTCTCATTCTGGGGCCAGCAGAAAAGCCAGTTAGACTGGTTTACCTGGAGGGGCTCTTGTGTGTTACAATTTGGTACATATCACATTTACATGGTGTTTTAAAAATTCTGGCTTGAGACGTGAAGCTATAACTGTTTAGCATTTTACAAACCACTCCCCTTGTTTTGTTTTTGAAAAAATAATAGATGATCTTTATAAAATAAAGATATATATGGTGTGAAAATTCCTCCTCCTCTCAGCCCTTCATCCCACTCTCCTTCGTGGGAAATATGTATATGTTTACACATATATTATAAAAAAATTAAATCACACAATACTGTCCTGCTCCTTGCCTTGTTTACTTAACAACAGATTATGATGATCTCTGACACATCTATACTTTGGAATATTGCAACAGTTAAAAAAAAAGGTGAATTCATAGATACTCTTATGGGAAGATGACAATACCTCATTAAGTGAAGGAAGCAAGCTTCAAAGCAATATTTAAAGCATGATTCTAGCAAATGTGTGTTTGCTCTTGCAAGTATATAGAGATGTGACAATATAAACTTTTGAAAAGCTGAAAAGGAGATTTATTGTGTGTTAATAGTACTTATCTATGGGGTTGGACCAGATTATGGGCAGGGGGCGGTTACTGGAGAGTGAAACATGGGTTTCTTCTGTTTCTATGTTTGTAAGTGGAAGGGTTACAAATTACTTTTGCTTTTTTAAGATAAATTTTCCCATTTTAAAAACATTTTTTAAAAAACATTGACCCATTTCTTTAAAAAGAAAAGACCAGGGAGAATATATTTATAAACAACATATCCGACCAGGGGTTAACGTCCAAAATAAATAAAGAACTCACACACCTCAACAACCAAAAAGCAAATAACTTGATTAAAAAATGGGTGGAGGATATGAACAGACAATTCTTCAAAGAAGAAATTCAGATGGCCAACAGGCACATGAAAATATGCTCCACATCACTAATTATCAGGGAAATGCAAATAAAATCCACAATGAGATATCACCTCACAACAGTTAGTATGGCCAGTATCAAAAAGACTAAGAAAAATGAATGCTGGCGAGGATGCAGAGAAAGGGGAACCCTCCTACACTGCTGGTGGGAATGTAAGCTAGTTCAACCATTGTGGAAAGCAATATGGGAAATTTTCCTCAAAAAACTAAAAATAGAAATACCATTTGACCTGGGAATTCCACTCCTAGGAACTTACCCAAAGAATATAATTTCTCAGATTCAAAAAGATATATGCACCCCTATGTTTATTGCAGCCCTATTTACAATAGCCTAAATATGTTAACAACCTAAGTGTCCATCAGTAGATGAATGGATAAAGAAAAGGTGGTACATATACACAATGGAATACTATTCAGCCATAAGAAAGAAACAAATCCTACCATTTGCAACAACATGGATGGAGCTAGAGGGTATTATGCTCAGTGAAATAAGTCAGGCAGAGAGAGACAAGTACCAAATGATTTCCCTCATTTTGTGGAGATTAACAACAAAGCAAAACTGAAGGAACAAAACATCAGTAGACTCACAGACTCCAAGAAGAGACTATCGGTTACCAAAGGGGAGGGGTGGGGAAGGGCGGGTGGGGAGGGAGGGAATTGAGGGGTACTATGATTAGTACACATGGTGTGTATGGGGTCATGGGGAAGAGAGTGTAGCACAGAGAAGGCAAATAGTGACTCTGGCATCTTACTACACTGATGGACAGTGACTGTACTGGGGAATGGGTGGGGACACAATAACATGGGTGAATGTAATAACCACATTGTTTTTTCATGTAAAACCTTCATAAGAGTGTATATCAATAATACCTTAATAAAAAAAAGAAAGAAAAGACCAATCAACATGTGCATCTACAGGAATAAAGTACTGTATGTGGTTTGCAGGTTTTCTACTCTGCATTTTTTACTAGTGTATGGTAGTCCAGCATGTAGCTAAGTGTGTAGCTAATTTAATCAGTTCCCTACTGACATTCATTCATGTTACTGTGATGAACATCCTTCTATACGCTTTCCAACTACTTAGACCATTATGATGTGTTTTCTATCAGCTCACATCGATCTACCTTTTAACAGCCACAGAAAATTCCAGCCCAGGGATATAACATGAGCTTTACAACCCATTCCCTGCTGATGATGTTAGGTCATTTCCCATTTTTCACCCCAATAAAAATTATGACCTCTTTGACCATTACATATTTTTGAAAGTATATTTTAAAGAGCTGACATCTGAATTTAGCACTTGCAGATCATCTGCAGACCAATGGAGCACAATAGGACCCTGAGAAACTTCATCTGATGGGGAAGGAAGCCAGGCCCTCCTGGCAGGGGCCTAATTGCTGTAAAGTAGACAGAGGTTGGGCCTGCTTCAGGGAGAACAAAAGGGCGATGTGAGATTCTTAGTGTTTGCCATCATCGTGCACTCATTAGAGAACTTGCTGGAAGCCACAGCCCCTCGGAGGGGGATGTCTGTCACCTGCACTGGCCCAACAGCGTTGCACTCTCAGTTCCCTTGGATAAACCACCCACCTTCCCAGCACTACCACTGGTTGCATCCTTAGCAGGAACATTCACTCAGGTGGCCTCCTTTCTCCCATAATGGATGGGCCTAGACCCTAAACCAAAACAGTGAGATTGAATCCCTGACTTTGGCCAGAGCTGTTGGGAGAGAGGCCCTTCTTGCTGCCGCGTTGCTTAGCTAAAATGATGTAAGTCTGGTGTTGCCAGAGAAATCCTGTCTGAGAGTGAAGCAGGCTTTCTGGAAACCTACAGCCCCTGGCTTCAGACATGCCTGAAGTCAGTCCTACAGATTCAGTTACATGACCCACTAAATTCTGTGTCATGTTTCAGTCAGTGCCATCTAGGTTTCTTCCACTTGGATTGGAAGAGTTCTTGTGTCATTCACCTCTGCCCCAGAAAAAAACAGATTAATTCATTCAACCAGGATTTATTGAATTTCCACATTCAGCCCAGTGCTGGATGATGCTGGGGACAATAAAGTGGCCAGGACAGAACTCTGTCCCTCCCCGCACAGCAATCCCAGTCTATCAGAGCTTAAACAATCGCAAACTATTCAGCAATAATGGCAACACCTGCCCTGAGGGAGCTCAGGCAGCTACAATAAAGGCATTGGTGGTTGGGGTGGCGGGGTCAGGGAGGGGTCCCTTGAGGACAGGACTTTGATTTGATGCTGAAAGATGGGCCAGGAATCAGCCAAGTGAAATGAGGCCAAGGGCTAAGGGTCCATGCACACCTGTCCAGGAGGTTTAGGGCACCCCCAAGTCCCAGCAGGGCTCAGAATGGGGAAGGAGGGAGGGAGGTGGCCATCCAGGCCTCAGCGGGAGGAAAGCAGGAGCAGGGGGAGGAGGCTGCAGTTTGCACGTGGCCTTCCCTTCTGGTTTCTCACAACGTGGTGTAGAAATACATGGCAATCAGCATCACAGGGAGCTGGACGGGCAGGCAGTCAGGTGAGGGTGCTCCAGCCCCCACCCACACCCCACCCGCCCACAGGCTCCCCGCCTCTCACCGTCCACATGAGGATGGCAAACCCAAACCATGAGATGCCCCACGTGTAGCTGTCGATGGCGTGGCCAATGTGCTCAAAGCAACCCTGGGCAGGAGGAGATGGAGGTCTGAGAAGATGTCCGGGGGGCTGGCCGCTAAGGGGAGAGGCCCTGTGCACCCTGGGAAAGTCACTTCCTTCCTCAGGCCTCGGCCTTCCTGCCTATGCAGTGGGGTTGCGGTGGTGGTCTTGGGGAGCAGGGATGCCGTGTTGCACCAGCCTTGCACTAGGTGGGTGCTGCCCCGATGGTGGCTGTGATCACCCGGGGGCACTTTTGTTTAGAGCTGGTTTCCCATGGGACTCACAACTTCCAAGGATTTGAAATACACCTTTAGGATTAGTCCAAATCCGATGCCTCCTCATGTAGAGATGAGACGGACAGCACCCCACGAGTCCCGATCACGGAGACTCCTTCCCCCACTTGGAGGCAGCTGAGAACAAAGGTTCAAGGCCTGCATCCTGCAGTCAGGCAGGGCTGAACTGGGGACCAGTTCAGCCCATGAGCCATTTGTTGGCTGTGGGGCTGAGGTATGATTCTGACCCTCTGAGCCTCAGTTTTCCCATCTGTGAAGTAGTGATCTTGACAGCACTGCCCTCTAAAAGCAGCCAGGGAGACCACTGGGACCGATTCTCCTCTCAAATCTCAGTCTCACTTCCTCTGATTTCTCTCGGCCTCTGCACTCACCTTGCTGTAGTTAAAGCACCTGGTTGGGGCCTGACTACCTGGAATCAAATCCTGGCTTCATCCCTCTCTAGCAAGTGAACTCTCGGTTCATCATCATAAAATGGGCTAATTATACTCTTTACCTCATGAGGCTGTGGTGAGACTGAAGCAAGATAAAAACTTAAAGCACTTAGAAGAATGCCAGGCACAAAGCAAAGGCTCCATAAATGTTGGTTGTTTTACTGGTGTTCTGCTGTTTCTACGACTGCTGCTCTCTGTCCCAGACAGCCTGAGGAAAGTTGCAGGAGTCAGGTCTGCACCAGACCCTGTGTGCATCCCCCTGACTTGAGAGGGAGGGATGGACAGATGGAGGGAGAGTTGAGAAAACCAGAGAGAGGTGGGATAAAGAGGAAAAGAAAAAAAAAGGGGGGCGGGGAGGAGCTGACAGACAGAGGGACGGAGGAAGAGAGAGTAGAACCAGAGAGGGCCAGACAGACAGACGGAGCGTCAGCGAGGAGGGACACACCTTGGTGAACAGGTAATCCATGTGGCCCAGGCGGCAGCCTTCCTCATTGAGGGGGACGAAGTTGCCAGTTCGCCGACAGCACAGTGGGGGCCAGGGAAACACCACCTCTGGTGTGGCGGTCCGGAAGATGGACGTGAAGTTCACCCAGTCCATGGGACCAGATGTGCCGCAGCACTCTTGCTAGAGAGGAGGGCAGGGGTCAGGGTGGCTCCTGCTCGCGGAGGAGAGCCAGCAGCCAGAGGTCGTACAGTGAGGAAGGGCAAGGCTGGCTGGGCCGCAGCTGGGCCCACGCTCCCTGTGCCCCGGGCCCCTCCGTCGGGGGTGGGCAGTGTCTGGGTATGTAAGCACGGGCCGAAGGTCTTTGTCCCAGCACCAAGGCTCATGGGGGATTTGGGTCCAACCCACACTCGTGATCTATTTTTAAATTCTTTTGATTTAGCTGTCGACAAAACATGAGATAAAAGTCAGGTTTCTGGCTTCTCCTGGCCTCTGTGGGTGTTTAATTTGTGGCCCCTAAGTTATGAAAATACAGGCTCCTTCAAACATGGGTTCCATTCCTAGCTAACTATATAATTTGGGCCAAATTGCGACCTCAGTTTCCCTTGGTCCTCAGTATTCTCCTCTTGTGCTGCCATATCACATTGGGCTTAATTAGAATGCGGCTTCTGGAAGCTGGTGGCCTGGGTCTGAGTCCCTCTGGATCTATGACTTACCAGCTGTGTGGCCTTGTGCAAGCCAGCCAACCTCTTGCCTTGGTTTTCTCATTGTTAAAAAGCTCTCTTATAGGCAGTTGTGAGGATTAAATAAGCTTGAAAAGTGCTTGAAATGATGCTAAACAAAGTTAGTGCCCACTTTGGTTGTTTAAGTGCTCACTGTTTATTGTTATTATTATTAAGAAAGCATGTGTTGGTGTGTGGGGATCATGGGGAAGACAGTGTAGCACAGAGGAGACAAGTGGTGACTCTCTGGCATCTTACCACACTGAGGGATGGTGACTGCCATGGGGGGGGGGGACTCAGTAATATGGGTGAATGTAGTGATGACATTGTTTTTCATGTGAAAACTTCATATGAGAATATATCAATGATACCTTAATAAAAAAGAAAAGAAAGTCGGCTTTCAAACAAGGAAAAAAAAAAAAGAGAAAGAAAGCATGTGTGATGGTTAAGAGCGGGGGCTCTAGATCTCGGCTGCCTGGTTTGGATCCCAGCTCTGCCACTTACCAACCACAAGGCCATGGGCCAGGGACCTTCCCTTTTGGGGGCCTGTTTACACACTGGAAAATGACCATGAGCAGAGCCCCAGCCTCACAGGAACCATGTGAGTGGATATCACCTGCCAGTGGGCATAAGGGGAGCCCTAGCTACATCTGTGGGCAGAGCCCCAGACCCTCCAGCCCTCTCCACCCTCCCTCATCCACCTCAATCATGATGCGGTCCCAGAGGCGGGTCAGTTCCTGACCCTGGTCCGTGTTTGCACTGTAGAAGGTCAGCATCTGCTTGGTGATTAGGGATGGGTTGGACACCATCTGTGGAGGGTCAGGAAGAACAGGGTCCGGTGGGGCTGGATGGGGAGAGAGGCTGACCACCCCCACAGAAGTTGTGTCCCTCCCCTGGCCTCTTCCCAGCTTACATAGTCCCGGTGGGTGTAGGACGTGATGCAGGAGGCGCACTCAAAGATGTAGACGGTAAGCATGAGCACCAGGTACTGGGGAGAGATGGGGAGAGGGACAGAGGGACAGCACAGTCAGGGCAAGGCTTGTGATGTCACACCCCCTCAAGAGATGGATCAATGCATAGAACTGTAATTTAAAGGAAAAAATGTAGGACAACGTGAATGGCAGCATCTCCATGGTGGGTACACAGCTATTTGCAGTTCAAGTCTTTCACCTTTTCTGTATGTTTGAAATTTTTTATAGTAAGATGTTAGGGGAAAATGAAAAAAGAAAATATGTAAAGTATTTCCTGAATGGCTTAGATGCAACTTAATTAATGTCTACTATCAAAAGAAAAAAAATAGATATTCTCAAGACAACCAGGGATGTTTGAACACAGACCAGATATTGGAAAATAGGGAGGGACTAGGGTGAAATTTTGTGGGTCTGTAAATTTCTTGAGCAAAAAAAGAGAAAAGCTCTTCGGTGTTTGATGAAAATTACTTTTCTGTCCTCACCGTCTCACCTGAATCCTCAGCTATCCTCAGCTCTCACATTCAGCCCCCAAGCAGAGTGTTGAAGTCCCAAAGCCGTTGCTGAGACATGAGATGATGCGGCAGAGCGCGCCCGGCCGCCTTAAAGCAATGTTCTTATCACTCAGAGAAATGTGCACTCAGGCATCTACAGGTGAACGACCTGATGTCTGGAATGTGCTTTGAATACCCCTGGGAAGAAAAATGTGGGCAGGCAGAGGGGGTGGAGTGGCGGGGAAGGTTGCCCAAAGGTTGCTGTGGTTGAAACCAGGTGATAGTACACATGGTTTGTCACGCCATTCATTTTACTCTATGTTTGAAATGCCCCATAATAATTTTAAAAAATCCTGTGTCTTAGTTCATGACAAACTAATAGGGAAGACAGACACAAGCTTTTGTTGTTGTTGTCACTATTTGGGTGAACTTTTAGGGCCTTGGTTAAATTGTTATGCCAGAGAATTAAATGCAGGAAAGCCAGACAAAAAGAAGGAAAGAAAAGGAAAAGAGCCTTTCCATGGCCCTGTCTTAACTCCAGGTAAAGCCGGAAGTCCTTACCATGGCCCAAAGAGCCACCTTCCCCTTCTCCCCTCATCCTCCATGCCCACTCTCATTTCTCCCTCATTTCTGCTCACTCGCCTCCAACCCCCACTTGGCCCAGCCACACTGGACACCTGGTCCCCTCTGGCTTGAGAGCGTTTGCTCTTGCTGTTCCCTTCTGCTGGAAGCTCTTCCTGCAGGTATACACACACGCTCACCCGCTCACCACCTGCACGCCTTTGCTTTCTCTGACTGTGAGGCTTCCCCTCCCCCAGCTCCAGAGGCTCTTTCCCTGGTTACCATTCCCCCAGCGGAGCATCCCCCACCTAGGGCAAGGGCTTTTATGTTTTGCTCACTAGATAGCCCCAGTGCCTAGCATAGGGTTTGCTACATGGTAATTGCTCAATAAATGTTTGTTGATTGAATAAATAGCTGCTCCTGGGAATCTAAAAGGCCCTCATCTGTAGAGGAAGCACAGCGTTGTCAGTGGGGCTGGTATGGAAACCCTGCTCTCCATGTCACCTGGGCTCTTGGCCTCTTTGAACCTCAGTTTCCTTATCTGGTAAATGGGTAAAGAAATGCTAACTTCTAATGCATAGAGGGCTTTGGGAGCATTGAGGGAGGTCATTTTCTAACAGCTTAGGCTAGTGGCATGCACAGGAGAGGCCCTAGGGAGTTGTGGGATACTATTGTCTCAATTATTGTTGGTGGCAGGTTAAGAGCACGGGTTCAAGTGCTGAACTGCTCAGGTTCAAATTCTGGCTGTCACTTGCTGTGTGTCCCTGAATACGTGACTTCACTTCTCTGAGCCTCAGTTTCAACTCTGTCAAATGGGCTCACCATGATGATGACAGTGGTGGTGGTGGTGGTGGTTTCTCATGGTGGGTTGTGAGGAGTAAATAAACTAATCTACATAAAGCATTTAGGATGTAGTGAGTGGCATCACACTTAAATGGCAGCTGTGCTATTATTATTACTGTCACTGTTATTGACAGAGCTCACCAGCACATGCTGAAGACCAGCCAGTGGAGGTTCAGATCCCAGTCCTGCTACTCAAGAGCCATCCTGCTGGGCAGGGCTTCCTTCCATTCCTCCCCTGTGCCCCAGTTTTCTTTGTAGGATGAGGCAATAGCCTAGCCTAGGTTATTGGGTTACAGGACGATGAAATGAAATGACTGCGGTAATGGTTGTTATGGCGACTGTGTGATGATGATCTTTGTGCTCGCCCGTCCCCACCCCCTGCCCCTGGGGCCTCACCGTGAGGGTCATGGACCGGCGGCGGCACAGCGCGGCACCCACACCAAGGCTGGCCACCACGAAGAAGGAGAAGCCGCAGAAGATGGCAATCCAAGCACCAGCGAAGATGTCGTCCTTGCCTGAGACGCCCATCAGTGGGTACACGCGGTACTGGTCGGCTGTCACCCATACCGTCTCAGCAAACAGGGCCAGGCCTGACAGCTAGCCAGGGTGGCCAGGAAGAAAGGCCTGCTTAGGGGGGCAGCCCTGGCTGCATAAGTTTCCATGAGCAAGTTTCTTCCCCATTCTGAGCCTTCGCTGCCCTCTTGGCAAAGTAGGCACATAAAAAGAGTGGCAAAGACATCCATGAGCATTATGAGGCTGGGCAGAGGCCAGGAGGGAAGGGAGGCCAGCCAGACCCCTGCCCCCCACCCACACCCAGCCTCCCATTGCTTCAAGGATGCAAGGAAACGCCACATGCAAAGGGGGAGCACTCAGCCAGTGCGCCCCCCAAGAAGCGGTGTTACTCCCTGGACAGGGATCTGGCTGCGGCAGGACGATTACAAACGCATCAACACTTCGTTCAGCAATTCCACTTGCAAAAATCAATCCTACACGCAGGAAAATCACAAACCCACGAGATAACTCCCCGCAGCACCACAGCGGAAAAGGGCAGGGGGCTCTCTGAGGACTCATGCGGTGCGGCCTACAGACTGTGCGAGCAGGAAAGAAGTGGGAGGCATGGGGCAGGATGCGGAATGAGCTGCATTTGTACAGGTAAGGGGAGAAAATAGGTAAACATGTTCCCCTTTGCTTGTATTCGCTTAAAGAAATGGGGAAATGAAAAATCTCTTACTTACGGGGTGAGGGATGGAGATCGAAGAGAGTGGAAGACTTCTCAGGGGCTACCCTGGCCACAATCAAACCACCCCTCACTGAGTGCTCACTGTGTGTGCCAGGCCCCGGCCCTGTAACTGCTCTCTGTGTGATACTCATCCTTGTGAGCAACGGCTGTGTGAGGCTGGGCAGAGGCCAGGAGGGAAGGGAGGCCAGCCAGACCCCTGCCCCCCACCCACACCCAGCCTCCTATTGCTTCAAGGATGCAAGGAAACGCCACATGCAAAGGGGGAGCACTCAGCCAAACTCTGCTCGAAGTGCATTAATCCAGGGAGGTCACGTCACAGGTCCCATGATAGAAAGTGGCAGTGCTGGGATTTGAACCCAGGCCCTTTGGCTCCAGGGCCATGTACAGGTATCACATATTTTTAAAAAAACATTAAATAATAATTAAGAGACACTGTTATTATTCATTACTTTGAGCCTCCTGTGCACCAACCAGGCACTTCACGTCCATAATCATGTTAATGGTGATACCTAGCATTTGGCAGTCACCTTTTCTAAGCTGAGGGCCATACATGGATTAATCCACACAACAATCCCCACAATGAGCATGTGGCCTATACATGGGGATAGAGGCACAAAGGAGTAAAGTCACTTGCTCCAGGTCACACCGCTGGGAGAGGCAGCACTAGGATTCGAATCCAGGCTGCTCTGACTTGAGAGCCTGCAGCACTGGCCATCCGGGGAGTCCTGGGCCCTCAGCAACCACCCCCAGGCCCAGGTCACCCCTTTCTCCCCATCCACCGAGTGGGCCCCCAGCACTGGGAGATGTCTCACCAGAATAATGACGTTGCCCACGACCAGCAGTCCCACGACCACCGGAGACCCCTTCTCTGCCTCTGCTGCTGCAGAAGCCATAGTCCTGCCAGGGACACATGAGCAGGGGTGAGACCAGGAGGTGAGCGAGAGCCCAGCCACACCCCCAACTCCTACTGTATACCCCAGCTGCTCCCGGCTCACTTGGGGACCTGGCTGGTTCTGAATGTGCCCAGCACCCCCACACCCTCGGTGGGAGCCCATTTTACAGAAGAGGAAACTGGCTCAGACAGGGCAGTCACTGCAGCACTTGGCGCTGGATCTCCCTGCCCCTCGGACCTCACCAGCTCCTCCCGCCCATCCAGGTCCCCAACTCACCTTCTCTACCCAAAGCCTCTGGCCAGCCCCTCCCACAGAGGCTCTCTTTATATGCCCAGGTCCGTCCTTGGGCCAGTCTCCCAGGAAGTGGGGAGGGGACAAGAGGTCAAGCAGGCAGACCGGCATGGAGAGCAGTTTTATGAGCACCCCACAACCCAGGTGATTTATAGACCTGAAATTCCAGATCGGGCTCATGTCTGACCAATGGGCAGTGTGATGTGCCCTCTGGTTCCCAGGCTGCTGGGGTTGGGAGGGTGAGGGAACCACCTGAAGTCTCTCCCTAGGACGTGGGCTTTCCTGGGAGCAGGAGAGAGACCCAAGCCAGAGGGCATGTACATCCTAAACCCCAGAACTGCCTCCTCTGCTGGAAGCTCCACTTCTCCGAGGCTGGGAGCCTAGGCGGAGGCCCAGGCAGGGACCCTGGAGGGAGAGGACAGGGCTGGACCAAGGCGAGGAGGTGGAGAGGAGCTGGGGGGCAGCTCAGAAGGCTGATTGTATCAGCAGGCATGAGATGGGTGTGTAAGGGGAGTTCCAGCTGAGTGTACAACGAGGGCGAAGAGAAGTGTGCTAGAAAAGGGGCGGGCACTGGATAGGCTTGGTGAGAGAAAGGTACCCGCCCACCCCCACCCGCAAGGACAAAGCAGCATCCCGGGTGGGGTGCCCTGGGTGGAAATGTCCTCAGGCTGAGAAAGAGATGTGATTTCAAATCCCAGTTCTGCCTCCTCTGGGCCTCAGGACTTGGCGTGTGCATGTGACCTTTTGCAGACTGGGTATCATCAAACCACTTTCCTTGGCGGCAGTGGGAACCGAGTGCGAAGATGTCTGCAGAGGTCGTCTTCCCCCTCTCCAGCGCCTAAGTGCCGCGAGTGGCCCTGTCTCGCCTGCAGTGCTCTGAGAGGCCCACGGGTCTGCCTATGTCGCCCCCTAGGGGCACGAGGCTGATTTTGCAGGAGAACATGGTGCCTCGAGGCCCGCGGCCATTCCCCAGAACATCTTAAACCCGAGGACCAGAGCATTTATTGTGTTTTCTCTCTGAGCTGTAGGTCCTCCAGTGCATGCGAAATGGACAAATGGAACTTGAAATCCCAATGTTCAGACACTGGCTTGGCAATAAGATATACGGATGTTTTCCAATTAAAATAGATAACTTGGTCTTTAGTCAGTCCGTTTAACATTTAAAGTTTTTCTCCATTGATTTCCACTTATATTAAAGACTGATGAGAAAGTTTAAATAAAACGTATGCTACCTGTCAAGTACATTTTATAAGTTTTAGCTAAAACTTGCAAAATAATAGGTCTGTGCTGATAACAAGAAATATTTTTATTTTTAAATAGTTGGTGACTGTTAGTAGTTGGAAGTTATATAAAAGGTCTAGTAAAAGCAAAAAGTTATCATCCATGGGGCATTAATATGTCACCAGCATAAAAGGAATCCATTTTGTTTTGAAACATGAAGCTGTGTACTTTGAATTTTCAAACTGGAATTTTCATTATTCTCTCTTACTGTTATATAAGCCAGGCTTTAAACAACAAAATTTGAAGTGCTAATTACTTCCTTTAAAAAACCACAATGCCAAGATCTCCTAAGGATGGCATGTGCCTACCCTATGATCCAGCCATTTGTCGCTGGGAATTCCCCGACTTCTGTCCACTGAATGCTGTGAAATGTATTCATAAAAGCCCCAGACTGGGAACCACCCAAATGCCCCTTGATAGTAGAATGGTATGCCCATTACGGTACATGCCCACAGTGGATACTATTCAGCAGTACAAGGCAGCAGACAACTGACACACGCAACTACGGGGATGGATCTCAAAAGCATTATGTTAAATGAAAAAGGCCACAGCTATGTGATTCTAGATATGAAATTCTAGAACAGGCAGAGCCAGTCTAGGGTGATAAAGTCAGGGGAGTGGTTACCCTTGTGGGCATGTGACTGGAGGGGATGGGAAGGGAGCTTCGTGTTCTTGATTTGGACACTGGCTCAGAGGGGTGTTCATCAAGCTGTACACATAATAAGTGTACTCTTCTGTATATATATATATATATATATATATATATATATATATATATATATATATATATATATAATTACAATGCCTTCTAAAGAAGATAAATCCTTTCAAAGAAACATGTGCAATGTGTTGAAGCAGTTGAAGTGGTTGAAGTGGGCACACAAGATTTTAGGCTATGGACATGAAATGATATCAAACTCCTATGATGAGAAAACAATCCACTTCTAATCCTGTTGGTGCCATGCAGAAAGTCTCAGCAGTTTGTTGCTACTGTGTGTGAAACACCCCTCCAAACTTGCTTACAGCAGGCCTCAACAGGCCTCAGTGTCTGACCAGAATCTAGCAGCATTTTCATTATAGTTATTTTTAATACAGGATATTTTGTTTTCTGTGGTCAGGAGTGAAAGGGAAGTTTTCTCAAAAATTTTTACCATAAGATATTTCAAGTATACAAGAACATGTAGAGGATAATGTAACACCTATATTCTTACCACTCAGCATGGTGAAACCTAAGTATTTTTCTTTGGGGCAGATTTTTTAAAGTGGCATTCACAGCAGATGACACTTGAAGTCACCTGACCTCATCCTAAAGATAACTTCACTACTGAATTTGGGACTCATCCTCTTCCTCACCTCTTCCCCTGCTTTCTTTTTCAGATTTCAGCTGTCATGGGTTGAGTTAATCCCACACCCTCAGTTTAGAGTTTATTATTATTCCCGGTAAAACACCTCGTTTTAAATATATTTCCTCATCTCCCCACATCCCAGTCTCCTTCAGTGCCCTCTACTGGCCAACATTCTAATATGTGTGTATTTATATTTTTCATTGGTTGTGTTCTTAAAAAATGGGTGCCTTTGTTTCCTTGACTTATTTTCTAATTTTCATACCCATGATTGTGTTAAATAAGCTTATCATGTTCGTTTCCTTGATTAGGACTATGATTTTAAGATCCATCCACATTACTCTGGGCACATTGTGTCCACGGCTTCTGATGGTTACTTGGGACATCGCTGGCCTGCATCCTGCAATTTACTCTCTCTTCCCCAGGGGAGGACACTCAGGCTACTTCCAACTCCCTCCCCTCCCACTACTACCACTATAAATAATGCTGTGGTGAGCGCCCTCATGTGCGGCCCCTTGGCGCTTGTCTCTTTCGTAGGGAGTAGAATTGCTGGGTCATGGACCTGCATGTGTCAGGTTGCTTTCCACAATGGCTGTCCCTTCCCTTCACACTCCAAGAGTTCACGAGGGTTCTTGCATTCTCTCATCACCACCCACCCTTAGCATCACCCAGCTTTCTAGTTTTTAATGAGATAATTCAGTGTAAAGGGACACCAGCCATTATTGCAGTTCTCACTTCTATTATTAATGATTTTGAGAATCATTTCAAATATTTGTTAACCTTTTGGGTTTTCATTCCAATTCATGCTTTCATATTTTTACTGTATATGTATATATTCATCAACAGTGTATAGAATAGTTTTGGCAAGCTTTATGTAAGTTGTGTCTTATGGTACATATCCTCATGCAATTGATTTTTTGCACTTCAAACTATGTATTTGAGTTTTATTCAACATAGATGTGGTTCTAGCTCATCCATTTTTTGCAAAAACTCTTCATAGGTTAAAGTTTCCATATGAATTCACTTTGGCAAACTTTGCATAGAAAAAAACGTCATCAGTGGCAGCACAGAGTTGTGCAGACTTAGCAACATGCTGAAACCTAAAGTTCAGGTACTAGGGTAATAAGTAAATGCAGAAATCTCAGGGGCTCCTTTGGGTCAGCTGAGCAATGGAGGGCCTGAATTCATGGGCAGAGGTGAGAGAGCTATAGATCATGCCCAAGAAAGGGAGGCTTCAGAGCTGGGTGGGACCAGTGTGCATTGTGGGATAAGGAGAGGAGGAAAGGGAGGGGAAAGAGAGAAGTCATGTGGTGTGAGGAGGCAGAGCAAGGAGGCAAGTGCTCAGGTGGGGCAGCCAAAAGGTCTTATTTTTTCTCAGATCTATCAAGCACCCATCAGGCCTGAATTAAGCATTAAAGGCACTGTGCAAATGTGTCCAGCCTCATCATGCAGCACCATGTGAGGAACACAGCAGTGGTCAAGAAGCTCTGTTCCTGCCCTTGAAGGGTCAAAGGAGAATGGGGGAGACAGACATTCACCAGAGTGTGACAGCTCAGCATGGTCATGGAGATGCTAAAGTGATAAGACATCGAGAGAGGAAGCACAGGCCAAAGTGATCAAGGCCAAAATGGGGAACCCAAAGGTGAATGTGAGCCCAGAGGAGGTGACTCACCAGCCTGGGGCCTAGAAGATGGCTTCCTAAAGGAACTGATGTTGGAGGAGGCGAATGAGGCCAGCAGATAAAAGGCAGGAAAGAACATCCTGACAGAGGAACATGGTATATACCTACAATGGAATATTATTCAGCCTTAGAAAAGAAGGAAATCCTGCAATATGCAATAACATAGATGAAGCTTGAGGACATTATGCCTCAAGTGAAATAAGCCTCAGGATGACAAATAGTGCATAATTCCACTTATATGAGCTATCTAGAACAGTCAAACTCACTAAAGCAGAGAGTAGAATGGTGACTGCTGGGGCTGGGGGAAGGAGGAAATGGGGAATTGCTAATCAACAGATATAAAGTTTCAGTTATGCAAGATGAATAAGTTCTTGACATCTGCTGTACATTTTGCCTGTAGTGAACAATAATACAGTATTGTACACTAAAATTCTGTTAAGAAAGTAGATCCCATGTTAAGGGTTCTTACTGCAATTAAATAAACAACTGTGAGAAGGAATACTTCCTTGGTGCATTCACACCCTAGGAAGGAGACCACTGTGCTGAGAGTGACTGTGGAGGGCATTTCCAACATGCTGGGCGCTGTGCCAAGCAGTTTGAATGTAGCACGTCATTTACTCTCCTTTAATCTATACAACAGCCCTGTGAGGAAGGTGTCATTAACTTCATTTTACAGATGAGGAAACTGAGACACAGAGAGGTCACACAACTCCTAAGTGATGGAGCCTGAATTTGAACCCAGGCAGTTTGGCTTCAGTGCTTATCCCCTTAACCACTAAACTGTACTGTTTTCTGTGTGTATATTGCCTTTGCTGGAATATTTTCCTCTTAGGAAAAAAGCCCAGAAGAATATATTCATGTATTGTACAATTTGAAAAGCTTGAGAGTATCAGACTGACAAAGAATGATCTCCAAGTACTATTGTTAATGGAATAAAGTAAGGTTCAGTACATCAGGAACAGCAGGCTGTGGTGGGTAGACAGGTAGAAAGAAGGATCTGTTTGCAGATGTATAAACTATCTTTGGAAGGACACACAGAAAACCAGTAATGACAGTCACCCCTTATAGCTAGAGGAGAAGATGGGGAAGAGACTTTTTTTTTGTACCTTTGAAAATGTTGAGAGAGTGATGTTACTAAACGGTGAAATTTTTACCATCTTCCCCCCAAAGAACATTGATTTTGAAAATCACCCATGGATGAGAGTGCTTTTGTGGAAATCTGGTAGTCCAGAGCAACCCCCCCCCCCAATACTGGTCACATTGAAGAAGAATGTTGAGAAGTTCTGCACAGGTTGGGGGCAGGGAACAGCTGGGAGAACGGCAGATGGGTCTTGGAAAGCATCAAAGGGACTTGGAGCCGACTGACTGCATTGCGGACATCAGGAAGACTGCCCATAAGTCACTGGGAATGCCTTGCTTGTGGACTTCCCCACTGGCCCACAGGCATCCCCAGTGCCCCACATACCTCATCCCCATGCCCACCCCCAAAGGCTGTGAGAGTGAGCCTTTGAAGATGGCTGGTAAGTACATGCAGATAATCAGCTGACTCAGTGGATTGGGAGAAAGCACACAAACCTGAGCAATCAGCACAGCCCTAGGGAATGCAAACAGGAGGCTGTCAGTACTCAGTCTGGCTTTGCAGGATAGAGAGGAGGCAGACAATCTTAAGAAGTCCCTCCAAGAGGAAACAAGCAGCAGGGAGCAATGTGTCCATAGAAGAAGTCTGAGAAAGCCTCAGAATGCCTGACAAGACTGGTGGAAGGTATTCCTTGCCTGAAGCCAGCCAGTACGACTGGAGGAGGTGACTGCTTCTAATGTGAAGGAGGTAATGCAAGACTTTGAAAAACATGAAAAATCAAGGAAACATACACCACCAAAGGACACAATAATTTTCCAGTAACCAATCCCCCCAAAAACAGGGTCTGAAATTGGCCTGATAAAAAATTTACTATAGTTGTTAAAGGAAGCTAAGTGAGCTACAAGAAAACACAGAAAGACAATTCAATAAAATTGGGGAAAACATGCAAACAGAACTTGAAGTTTAACAGAGAGATGGAAGTCTTAAAAAAAGTACCCCCAAAAATTCTGAAGCTGAAGAATACAAAGAATGAAATGAAAAATGCAACAGAGAGCATCAACAATAAGCTCGATAAGCAGAAAAAAGTGAGTGAATAAAAATGAGTGAAAAAGTCCTATGTAAACTTAGGATACCATTAGATAAACAAACCAGGCAGTATTGGGGTACCAGGAGAAGAGAGGGAGAAAGCTTACTTATAGAAATAAATGTAAGCTTACTTTAAAAAATAGCTTTACATGACTATTATATCTATATACTTTATGTAAGCCTCATGGTAACCACACAGCAAAAATTTACAGTAGATACACAAAAGATAAAAGGAATCAAAGCACAGCAACACAGAAAACAATTAAAGAAATAATGGCTAAGAACTCCTCAAATCTGGGGTGATTTTGACATCCAAGTTTATGAAACTCATGAGCAACCAAAAAATTTCAACTCAAAAAGGTCTTTTCCAAGTTACATTTTAATAAAACTGTCTAACATCAAAGACAAGAGAGAATTTTGAAAGCAGTATGAAAAAAATCCTCACAAGAGAACTCCCATAAAATTATAAGGGGATTTCTCAGCAGAGCCTTTAGAGGAGAATGGGATGATAAACTCAAGGCACTCAAAGAAAAAACACCTGTCAACAAGAATACTTTCCCCAGCAAAGTTGTCCTTCAGAAATGAAGGAGATAAGACTTTCCAGACAAACAAAACTGAGGGAGTTCATCACCACCAGAACTGCCTTACAAGAAATGCTGAAATGAGTCCTTCATGCTGACATGAAAGAATGCAAATTAGTAACATGAAAATTTATGAAAATATAAAACACACTAGTAAAGGTAAGTATATAGTCAAATTCAGAATATTCCAATACAGTAAATGGTGATGTGTTAATTACATAACTACTGTATTAAAAATGACTGTAGCTACAATAATTTGTTAATGTATACATAATACAAAAAGATTTAAATTGTGACATCAAAAACATAAAAGGGAGTTGATAAAAGGGTAGAGTTCTTATACATGATGAAAGTTATCAGCTTAACATGACTATTGTAAAGATATAGATATTGTATAAGATATTTTATATAAGCCTCATGGTAACCACACAGCAAAAAGTTATAGTAGATATATATAAAATATAAAAGGAATAAAAACACACCCACACAGAAAATTACCAATTCATAAAGCAAGGCAGCAAGAGAGAAAGAAAGGAACAAGGGAACTAAACAATTAGTAAGATGGCATTAGTGAGTCCTTACCTATCAATAGTCACTTCAAGTGTAAATGTATTCAATTATCCAATCAAAAACCATAAAGTGGCTGAATGGATAATAAACCAAGATCCAACTATATGCTACCTACAAGAGACTCAGTTCAGCTTAAAGGAAATACAAAGGCTTAAAGTAAAGGGATGGAAGAAGATATTCCATGCAAATGGAAACCCAAAAAGAGCAGGGTATAAGCAATACTTTTATCAGACAAAATAGGCATTAAGTCAAAAACTGTACAAAAGGCAAAGCATTACATATTAATATTCATGAAACAACCAATAGGTCAGTGAGAAATCAAAAGGAAAAAAATCTTGAGACGAATGAAAATGGAAACACAACATACCAAAATGGACGGGATACAGCAAACGCAGTTCAAAGAGGGAAGTATATAGGGAGATAAATGCCTACATTAAGAAAAAAAGATTTCAAATAAACAACCACACTGTACACATCAAAGACCAGGCAAAAAAAGAAAAAACTAAGCCCAAAATTAGTAGAAATAAGAAAGACCTGAGCAGAAATAAATGAGAGACCAGAAAATCAATAGAAAAGATCAATGAAACTAAGAGCTATTTTCTTAAAAGGTAAACAAAATTGCAAACATTTAGCTAGACTAAGAGAAAAAAAAGATGACTCAAATAAATAAAATCAGAGATGAAAGAGGAAACATCACAACTGGTAACACAAAGGATCACAAGAGACTACTGTGAATAACTGTATGCTGACAAATTGGACAACCTAGAAGAAATGTATAAATTCTTGGAAACAGATTGAATAATGAAGAAATAGAAAGTCTGAATGGACCAATTACAAATAAGGAGATTAAGTCAGTAATCAAAAAATTCCCAAAAAAGAAAATAAAAATCAGAAGGTTTCACTGGTAAGTTCTACCAAACATGCTAAGAATTAATACCCCCATCTTTCTCAAACTCTTCTAAAAAATGTAAAAGGAAGGAACACTCTCTAACCCATTTTGCAATACAGCATTGCCCTGATACCAAAGCAAGATTAGGATGCTAAAAGAAAAAGAAAGTACAGGTCAATATTCTTGATGAATATGAGCACAAAAATTCTCAACATAATATTAGCAAACTGAATTCAGCAGTACATTAAAAGGATCATATACCATGACCACATGGGATTTATCCCTGGGGTGCAAGTATGAGTCAACATAAGTAAATAATAAATGTGATACACCACAGAAACAAAGTAAAAGATAACAATCATATGATCATCCCAACAGATGCAGAAAAAGCATTTGACAAAACTCAGTATCCTTTCATGATAAAAACTCTAAACAAACTGGGTATAGAAGGAACATACCTCAACATAATAAACGCCATATTTGACAAGCCTACAGCTCATATCATATTAAATAGTAAAAAAGCTGAAAGCTTTTCCCCTAAGTTCAGGGAACTGACAAGGGATCCCACTCTCAACATTCCTATCAGCATAGTACTGGAAATCCTAACCAAAGCAATTAGACAAGAAAAAGAAATAAAAGGCATCCAACCAGAAAAGAAGTAAATAGTATCTTTTTGCAGACGATATGATCTTATATACATATAGAAAATCCTAAAGACTCCACAAACAATTGTTAGGAATAATCAACAAATTCAGTAATGTTGTAGGATGCAAATCAATAAAAAAATTGTATTTGTTGCATTCCTACATACTGTTGGAGAAAGTAATAAAAAGGATGTGACTTTTAGTTGACCCCTGAGATGGACATAGACCTGTCCTTGGAATGTATGCTCTGCCTACTATTCCCACAGTGAAAGCTATTCCAAGGACATGGTCTTGAGAGAATAGGTGTTGTTGAGACCATCTGGATGGTATACACGACTGAATCCAGTAAAGGCCTCTATGCAAACTTTAAGATTCTGGGGGACAGGTACAGAAATCTACTCAGAAATATACTTAACATCCAAGACAAGCCTCATAAGTTACCTTGCTTATTAAACCTGCCACCTACCAATCTGCCACCTACCTCTTTTTTTGGTTTTTCCTTGCCCTCTGTATACAGTGGCTAATTTGTGAGCCAACAATTAGTGAGCTAGACAGAAGACCACAGAAATGGGTCTTGGAAGAGGTGTCCACAGAGAAAATCCTGAGTTGGCCATCAAAATCTACATGAGCAGACGTCGCTTATATAACAGATGTTTGTGGAGCACCATGCAAATACAGGGATGCTCGAAAAATGCTGGTTGCCTTAATGCACTTATTTGAGGAACTTCACATAGAGCACTGTGGCAAAGAAGAAAAGTTAATGGCTGCTACAGTGGGCTGGCCTCTACCGTTGGCAGTTTAGTTGGCCACTGATGCCCAATTAGAGGCTGAAGCTCAAATTAGAAAGCTGGAAGAAGAGCTGAAGTTAGAAAGGTCACGTGGCTTGCGACAAAGCCTGATTAGGATGATAAGATGTAAAATCCCTGCAAAAGTGAAGCAAACAAAGAGGAGATGTTGTAGTGATTGACAATGAAATGGACAGAGTGCCCCAGGTCATCCTGCCCCTAAAGGAAAAACTTAAATAGTAACAACCTTAGACTTCTGGTAATAGAGCAATATATCCCAAACCTCCTAGGAGAAAACTCGCATTCTTTCTTTGTCCCTTGACATTATGAATCTTATCATGTCTCTGAAATGCAAACAAAGATTTTTCAAGATTGCCTGAGGAAAAAAAAGATGGGGGAAGGCTTTTTAAAAATATGGTTCGTCACAGAAGTTCCTTTGCCCAAAATCTAGTCCATAGCCTCCATAAGATTACTTGTCAATGGCAAACACAAAGTTTACAGCTCTTCCCCACAAATATTAGTAAAAATCTTTAGCCATGTGAATGGGTAACATTAACTTGTTCTGTCTTCCAGAGACACATTTGAATTCAAATGTTTTACAAACTAATGAGAATTATATTATTATAATGCTGGCTAAAGTTATTATTATAATTCCTGGCTAAAGTTTAAAGCTATGGGGTCTCTGTGTCTTCCTGTATGTGATATTGTCTACCTCTGGAAGGACTGACAAAATTAACTTGTAAAAGATCTCTATTTAATTGGCCTAAAGAATAATAAGTTTTAATATCAATAGTGTACTTATATAAAACTGAAAAGGACAGTTTTCTTGGATTATTGATCTGTTCTTGATGGGGTTATGAAAGGTTTTTTACCTTTTAAGTAATTTGCCTAGAAAGTAAGGATTCTATGTTTTATCAAAATAATTTCCTGTGTTTCATGTAGTCTTTGTCAGGTCTTTACTTAAGAAAACCGAGTCTTCTCTACTAAGAGCTAAGTTTCTTTATAACGATATAATTTTTTGTATTTGCCTTTGAAGTCTTTAATTGTCACCTTCATTAAACAACTAAATATTGTTTCACAGTGACTTCTGATCCTATTTAATTAAGTGTTTTAAAACTTTTTGGCATTTTTAACAAAATTCCCAAAAATCAAATCCTAAAATGAATTCTGGTTGATACTGACCTAACTGTGGGATTTTTTTAGCATCCCTGGAACATCTCAAAAGATCTTTTTTTTCTTCTCCCTACAAAAGAGAGATATTAAATTATTTTGGCCTATTATGTATTTGGCCTAATTAGGTTTAATTATATGGGAAATATTGTCAAATAAGAAATGCTAAACTTTCTGTAGGGCATATTTTATATGAAATTCCTAGAATCTGATTTTTCCTGGTATAATGTTATCAGTCATAATTTTAAAATGTATGTTGCAGAAACAACCAAATTGCCTTATCAATTGCCTAATAATGAACTTTTATCATATCTTTAGCCATGGCCATTTTAGAGTTTTTTGTCATTTATAGACAGTTGTTGTTTTACTCTGATGCTTTTGTAAAAGTGTTCCTGCAAAAGTGCTTCATATTCAAGGAGATTCATGGAAGAGTGGCAAGAACAGGTTTCTGATAACTGAGATTAATTTTCCTTCACAGAGGATGTACAGTAGTGGACCTTTCAAGTGCTTCCCGAAGGTTACATGCACAGCTCACAATGTTATGGGATGGCAGCCTGAAACCTCTGTCTCCTTCCCTACATCTATAAATTGGCCCATTACAATGATGACATAATATTAACGTGAAGATTTATCTCTGTTGCAGGACACTGCATATTTTGCTGGAACATCTGTGAGGGAGAGGATGAGCAGTGAAAATTCGAGGCTCAGGCACCACCATAAAGTTTTGGGGAGTAATTTGGTCAGGTAATATATGGGTTGTCCCACAAGCTGTGACTAATAAGATGCAAGGCTATCCAACCCTGAGAACATGAAAGAGATGCAAGTCTTTGTAGGGACTCGGGGGTTTTTGGAGGACTTTTATTCCTAACCTGGCACAGAGCCTCTGTCCATTATATCACCTGGTAAAGAGAGGGCATATGTTGGACTGGGGATCAGAGCAGCAAGCTGCCTTTGATAAGCAAAAATAAAATAGATTAAAGCTCTGGGCATCACCCATGTAGGGCTGTCATTTAAATTAGGTGTGTCTATGACTCCAGAAGTTTTGTACTGGGCACTGTCACAGAAACAACAGAAGGAAGAAGTACCCCTAGTTTTGTCCCAGCTCTGGAAGGGGGCAAACAATATACTCCCATAGAGCAATAGCTCCTAGCAAAATACACAGCTTTCTTCCAGGTAGAGCTTCTCATGAAGGAATAGCATCTCATGGTAAGAACTTCCCTTCCTATAAAAGGATGAGTTGAAAATATGTTCCATCAACCCACCTCTGCATGACTCAAACTCCCACACTGATTAAGAGGCATGAATATCTGCAGCAGAGGAGCACCCTGTCCAACAGTTCACTGTCTCAGAAATGTGGTGTTACTAGACCCTGTAGAGTATGCAGATCCCCCAAATGTCCCCACCCCCATTCCTGTGGTGGCCCCTGAGGTCCACAAAGAGGGAGTGGGGGAAATTCCCACTGATGCCAGTATACAAATGCCTGGAAACAGGAACAAACCTCCACAGTCAGTGAGCTGAACTCAGGTTTAGCTGGTGATCATTCATGGACCCTGGCTGTTAACCCTCTGGGCTAACAGTTTGGCTGTTCTAAAGGGATTAGCCCTATTGCTTGGAAAATTGGAAGCTGAGGGGTTGATGATCATGAATAAGCCCATTTGGGGACAGGATATGTGGAAAAACATTTGAGTTCACCTGCAAGAACCTGAGGCAGTCCTCACTGTTGCCCACATTCCAGCTCATAGGGTACTGACACCACCTGGCAATTAGGAAGCAGATGCCCTAGCTTGGGTATGAACCCTAGCAATCGACTCTTCAGTATATACAGCAGATTGGATACAAAGAAAGAGCAGCCAACATAGCACCTGAGTGGAATGGCACATTCCAAGGATGCCAGATTGCCCTTGAAATACTGCTGCTTCTTGGTTAATGCGGTAACAGCATGTCCGGTGTGTTCTAAATAACGCCTAAGGGAACTGCCACAGGAGTCTGAGGCCCTCTACCAGGGTACCCAGCAAGCTGGTAAAAGATTGACATATTGCTTATATTGGCCCCCTTCCTCTGACTGAGGTTTCTAAATATGGCCTGGTTTGATTTGAAAAGATATATGCACTCCTATGTTTATTGCAGCATTACTTACAATCCCCCAAATATGGAAGCAACCTAAATGTCCACTGACAGATGAATGGATAAAAAAACATGTCATACATATATACAGTGGAATATTACTCAGCCATGAGGAAGAATGAAATCTTGCCATTTGTGACCACATGAATGGATCTAGAAGGTATTATGCCAAGTGAAATAAGTCAGAGAAAGACAAATACAAAATGATTTTACATATATGTGGATTCTAAAAGACAAAACAAATAAATAAACAAAACAGAAATAGACTCATAGATACAAGGAATAGACTGGTGGTTGCCATGGGAGAAGATAGGTAAAATAGGTGAGTGGGAAAAATTAGTGAGAATGTTTGATATCTTGGTCTGGGCAATGGTTACATGAGTGTATACACATGTCAAAATTCACCAAGCTACACACTGATTTGTGCATTTTATTGTATGTACCTTAATATTAAATAAATGAATAAGGAAGCAAGTCCTGGTTTGGGTGGACACTGCATCTGGCCTAACCCAAGCTTTGCCCTGTCACAGTGCAAACAAGGCTGCCACCACTAGGGGTAAGAGAACTGAATACTATGTACAGATAATACCTGTTGAATAGACAATGATTGGGCATCACATTTCAAAGGTCATGATATGTAAGGCTGGGAAAAAGAACATGACATTGAGTGGAAGTTCCATTTCCTCTATAACCTGCAAACAGCAGGGTGAATGGAAAGGAATAATGGAATATTAAAACAACAGATTAAATCACAACAGGTAAAACCACCTTGGCTGGGTGGAGTAAAGTACTGTCCCAGGCTTTAATAATTTGAATGATTAACCAACAGAGCCTATTTCCCTATCGTCAGATTGTGGACCCCTGTGGAGACACCCAATGCCATAAAGGTATGGAAGTCTTAGGAAACAGCCATTGCTCTAGCTCTCACCACGGATCAATGAGCTATGCTGCTGAGAACACCAAGCACCATCATACCTGGGAGACGCATTATCTACTGGAATTTGCAATGGGACATCTTTCCAGGATGGGTGTTATTTCAGGGGAACTACTCAGTCTCCACTGGGATCCTGTTGTCCTGCTGCAAGCTGGACCGGTTCAAATGCACTATACCTGGAATGGAACACACACCACTGAGAGGAGATAATCAAGAGAACATGACTGCTGGTTGACCCTGGGGCTGGACATGGATAACTGGAGGCTCCCCTCCCTCTCCCGTCCTTTGGAATGTACATTCTGCCAACCGTTTCCACAGTGGGAACTGTTCCAAGGACATAGCCTTGAGAGGGTAGGGCGTTGTTAAGACCATTTGGATGGTATATGTGACTGAACCCACTTAAGACTTCTATATAAACCTTAAGATCTGGGAGGGAGGCTGCAAAAATCTATTCATCTTGGAGCTGCCCAAGACAAGCCTTGAGTAAGTTCCCTTGTTTATTTTTTTTATTACTTTTGCCTGGACATTGGTATCTTTTAATATTATTATGATATATTTTTAATAGGGTATCATTGATATACTCTTATAAAGGTTTCACATGAAAAACATTGTGGTTACTACACTTACCTACATTATCAAGTCTCCCCCACTCCCCATTGCAGTCACTGTCCATCAGCGTAGTAAGATGTTGCAGAGTCACTACTTGTCTTCTCTGAGCTACACTGTCTTCCTAGTGACCCCACACACACCATGTGTGCCAATCATAATGCCCCTCAATCCCCTTCCCTTTGGTAACTGATAGTCTTTTCTTGGAGTCTGTGAGTCTGCTGCTGTTCTGATCCTTCAGTTTTGCTTTGTTGTTATACTCCACAGATGAGTGAAATCATTTGGTACTTGAACTTCTCCTGTTTACAATAATAACATCAAAGGAATAAAATACTTAGGAATAAATTTAACCAAGGATCTGTACACTGAAAACCATAAGACACTGATGGAAAAAACTGAAGGAGGCACAAATAAATGAAAAGATAATCTGTGCTCATACGTAGGAAGAATTAATATTGTTAAAATATCCACACTATTCAAAGCCATCTATAGATTTAATGCAATCCCTATCAAAATTCCAATGGTATTTTTCACAAAAATAGAGAAAACAATCTTAAAATTTGCATAGAACCACAAAAGACCCAGAACAGCCAAAGCAATACTGAGAAAGAAGAATAAAGTTGGAGGCATCACACTTCCTGATTTCAAACTATATTGCAAAGCTATAGTAATCAAGAGTTTGGCATTTACATAAAAACAGACACATAGATCAAGGGGAGAGAACAGAGAGCCCAGAAATAAACCCATGCACATACTGTCAATTAATTTGCAACAAAGGAGCCAAGAATTTATAATGGAGAAAGGATAGTCTCTTCAATAAATGGTGCTAGGAAAACTGGACAGTCACAAGCAAAAGAATGAAACTGGACCACTATCTTATACCATGCACAAAAATCAACTAAAATGGATTAAAGACTTGAACAAGAGACTTGAAAGAATAAAACTCATGGGAGGAAAACAGGGGGTAAGCTCCTTGATATTGATCTTAGCAATGATTTTTTTGGACACCAAAACCCAAGGAAATAAAAGCAAAAACAAATAAGTGGGACAATATCAAACTAAAAAGCTTCTGCACAGCAAAGGAAACCATCAACAAAAGGAAAAGGCAAGCCAGAAAATGGGAAAAATTATTGGCAAACTACATATCCAATAAGGGGTTAACATCCAAAATATACAAAGACCTCATATTGTTCAACAGTGAAAAAAAAAAACAAATAAACTAATTAAAAAGTGTACAAAGGACTTGAACATTATCCCAGACATATAGGTGGCCAACAGGTACATGAAAAGGTGCTCAACATCGTTATCAGGGAAATGCAAATTAAAGCCACAATGAGATACCACCTTGTACCTGTTAGGATGACTATTATCAAAAAACAAGTGATAACAAATGCTGACAAGGATGTAGAGAAAAGGGAACCTTTGAGTACTGTTGGTGGAAATGTAAACTGGTACAGTCAGTATGGAAACAGTATGGAAGTTCCTCAAGAAATTAAAAATAGAAACCATATGATCTAACAACCCCACTTCTGGGCATATATTCAAAGGAAATGAAATCACTATGTTGAAGAGATAACTGCACACCCATGTTCATTGCAGCATTACTCACATCACAAAGGTATGGAAATAACCTGAGTGTCCATAGACAGATGAATAGGTAAAGAAAATGTGATACATATGTGATGGAATGCTATTCAGCCCTAAGAAGGAAAGCCTGCTATTCGTGACAACCTGGATGATCCTAAAATAAGCCAGACATAGTTAACAATACTGTATTATATACTTGAAAGTTGCTTAGAGTATATCCTATATATTCCCACCACACACACACACAATAGGTAACTATGTGAGGTGATGGATGTATTAACTAACCTTATATGGTAATCATTTCACAATACATACATGAATCAAATCATTGTATTGTGTACCTTAAACTTACACAATGTTAGATGTCAATTTCACCTCAATAACGCTGGAGGAGGAAAAGGTCACCTGGACTCCCTTTCACGGAGAGTTCAGGGTGTTCAGTTGGTTATGGCAGTGAAAGGCAGCCTCTAGAATGGGGGTTGGGGAGTGGCTGAGAGGCAGGGTTGATGCCCTCCTGCTTGCAGTGCTCTCCAAGCACTGCCCGGGACACCCTCCACCCCGGCTCAGCTTCACGGCTCCTGGAAGTCCTGACAATGGTGGTCTCTGGAGCAGTGGTATGTTCTTGACATAATGGGTTCCAGTAGGTACCTCCCAGTTCCTCAATTTAATGATTGTAGGGGAGGGAGTTGGGTCCTGTGGCATGTCTGTTTGTATTTTCTTAAGAGTAATTTCTGCAAAGCCAGGCTAGATTCATTTCTCCACGTCTTTCAACTTTTAAGTTTTGATTTGAATCTAAGTATTTTTGGAAAGCATATTTCAGTACTCAATATACTAAGTATCTCTAAAAGATAAGATTAAAATACCTCAATATCATTACTCCTAAAAAACTAATAATTCCTTAATGAAATTTCCAACGTTCAAGTTTCCAACTGTCTCATAAATGTCATTTTTAAAAAGTTTGATTTAGGATCCAAATACGTATTTCTTAAATCCCCTTTAATCTGTATGTTCCCCACCACCACCCTTGTTTTCTGCATGGATAGTTTTTATTGGAAAAAGTGGGTCGTTTTTCTTGTAGTTCTCCAGAATCTAGCTTTTTCTGATTGTATCCTATGATGCAGTTAACACCCTATGGTGTTCACTATCCTGTGAACCAGTGGTTGAATCTGGAAGCTTGATCAGATTCAGGTTTGATTTTTTTGGCAAAACCATTTCCAGTGTGTAATGTGTTTCCATCTGGGGCATGTCAGGTTTGGTTATCTCCCTTTTGGTGCTTTTGCAGCCATTGATATAATGCTTAGATTTATTAGGGATTGCAAAATGTGGATATTCTAATTGTTTCAGTTCTTCATTTGTTAACTGTCATACCAGGTATGTTTTAAAGTAATGTAAACCCCTACTGTGAAGCTATATTCAATCCTGGAAAATGTGGGGTTGTGTTGAGTTGGATACAATGAAATAAGGGTGTGCTACTAAATCTAAATTCACATGATCAGTTTTACTGTAGCAAATTCACATTAAATCCCTTTCTGCTTGATGTCTTGAGGTTTCTATTTTCTGTACTGAACCCTCTGATACAGAAACCCACAGCCACATTAACTGGCAGAGGGATGGAAGAATCAGTTTTCTCACTTGTAAAACTGAAGTCAGAATGATACATTGTTCATGGAGTTGTTGAAAGGCCTGAGGCAACACAGGTAAGGTGCCTCAGCATGTGTCTTTGGAGTTTTACAGCCTGCAGCTAGTCCCTAAGGGATAAGGTAATAAGGTCCTGCACTCCACTGACACAAGGAAGGTGGATGAGAAACGGTCTTAAAGCAGTTCCCGCAAGAGGTAAGCAGATGAGAAACTGCTTGGCAAAAGATGGTAGAAGCAGCTAGAAGACACCATGAGGAAGAGAGTAGGCAAATTCAGAGTGGGGGACATTCTAAAATACAGCTGGCCTCTTAAAAAGGTCCATCTTATGAGGGCAGGCGGGGGTGGGGGGGGGCTGTTTCAGAATTAAAAAGAACCTAGAAACCTAAAATCCAAACGCAGAATGTGAACCTAGATTGGACCTTGGTACAGAAAACAAACTAAACAGTATAAATTTTGGGGGTACAATTTGGGAAATCTGAATATGAAACACTAGGGAATTAATTTTTCTTAGGAGTGCTAATGGTATGAAGCAACATGTCATTTTTCAGAGATACATGATTAAGCATTTAGGAGTGAAGTGTCAAGATGTTTGTAAACTTTTAAAAGAGTCAGTAAAAATGTGTACATATAAGCATAGTAAATATGACACAATACTAACAACTGTTAGATGTATGTGGTGGGTATAAGGGCAATCATACTGTTTGCCCACTTTTTCTGTACACCTGAAAATTTTCATCAAATTATGAATGGGGGAAAAGTATTTTTAAGATTCCCTGCCATCACAGAAAGTTCATTCTATTGATAGGGGGACAATTATCAAGGATGAGAAAGTAAAATATAGGGAATATTAATGGGAAGTGCTTAAGAAACAAAAGGAGTGAAGGTCTGCAGTGTGTGAGCAGAAGTTGAAATAGTAGGTCGAATGATAAGGGAAGGCCTTGAGGGTCCATTTGAGGAAGACCTGAACGCAGGAGGGAGAAAGTGGGTGGGTATCTGGTGGAAAGTCATTGCAGGGAGAGTAAACAGCAAATGCAAAGGCCTTGAGATTGGAGCCAGCCTGGTGCACTGAAACTTCTCATTTGCTCATACAGTACCAAATGAGAAGTGGTAGATCAGAGAGGAACTACAAGAGTCATATCAAATTTTTATCAAATACATATTTATAAATGTTTCTCGATGTATGAGCTATCTCTGGAAAGCTACATGGGAAACTTCTAATGGTGGCAGCCTCTGGGATTGGACAACAGACGTCAGGGGATGTCCTACATTTTAACTTTTCATTGGACTTCCTGTGTCATTTGAAATTTCACCAAGTTTTAAGTTCTTTCTCATTTCTAACATATGCCATAAGCTTCTACAGTCCCTCAAAGTCCCTATGCCTTCTCTAGGGTCCAGTTTACAGCCCTTCCTCCTCACAGGCACCCATGTCAGAAGATCGCTCCCTAGGACAATTTGTCCTTAACAATCACCTGTTTGAATAATTTGTCACACAACCATCCGAACAAGTTTTGGATCAACACCAATTTGGCCACAACATGATGCTCTAGCTGGTCATGCTGTCTCAGGGGGTCCCTGCTGACAGGTTTGATGGATGGCATTTTTGGACCATTATTGTGTGGCAATTCCTTTGGGGGCATCAAGAAAGAACATTTCTTAATTTGGCTTTCAGTCATCATGGTGATCAACATAAAAGAGGAGGCCCAAAACACAGCAAGAATTTTACACATTGTACAGAAGACTGCTTCTTAGATGATAAATAATTTACTGTTAATTTCTTAGGTGTAATAATGGTAGTATGGTTTGTATGTAAAATAAATCTGTATCTCTGAGATACATATACCTAGTTCTGGATAAAATATGATCTCTGGGACTTGCTTTAAAATTACCCAGAGGGGGAGGGGAGCACATTTACTTAATGTATTAAATATTAATATTAAAATTCACTGGTTGAGGAAAGAAAAAAAAAGATGAAATTAGTCATTTCTTTGTAATTGTTCAAGCTAGTGATAGGTACATAGGAGCTTTTATTATGCTAGTTCTATGTTGTTCAAAAATAATGTAAGTTTTAAAAAACTGTACAGTTAATAAAGTGTATCATACAGATAAATTTTAGCATGCACAGGGGATTGAGGCTACTTTGTATAATCACTCACCCTACCATCTGGTATAGAGGAGGTGGTCAAAGTTTAATAAAATAAGAAATAAAAAAACAAAAGAAAATAAAACAGAAAAAATAATCACCTGAAGCCCCTCATATTGGTTAAAGTACTAATTCCAACCCTGGCTCTTGGCCAATCATTCAGCTCTTTTATACATACACAGTCTTATACTTTTCCAATGAGTATTTATTATTAGTTAAGCTATGATTCAGGATCCCAGGGGGGGTCGCCATGTGTCCAGGTCCCCTTTCACCGCCCTGGGAGAAGGAAGAGAGCAGAGAGGTGGGGCGGGGCCAGTTCAGATCTTCCCAGGGAACGTGCCCTCTGCCCGGCGGTCATCCCAGGCGGACACCTGTGGAAAGAGAGCCAATGTTACTCCCTTCCTCCGTGTAGAAACCAGGCGGGTGGGCTTTTTGTCCTCCTCACTTTGCTCACCTGTTCAGTCAATCAACAAGTAGCCCCAGTACCTGCTATGTGCCAGGAGCTGGGCGACCAGCAGTCACCCAGAAAGACAAGAATCACTGCCCTGAATGAGCTGACCCACTGAGGGAGTGGGGAGGACGAGTGACAGGCAGAACAACCCCAGACTCAAGACAAGGCTGTCCGTGGGGGGTGTGTGACTGCAGGGCTTCAGGAGTGTGGCTGGGCCCTGGGGCAGTCCGTGATATGCATCAGAATAGGAAAGACCGGATACTAGGCAGCTGTGGAAAATGCTGATCTATGCTTCGGCCAAAATGAATCTCCAAGACATAAAATCTATGCAAATGGATGCCAAACTGAATGCAGAGTGCTGATCACTACTCCTGATCACAGGGGCACGCACACATAAAAAAGTGACAGAAAGGCCCATACCAGACTGTCAACACTCCCCAGAAGTAACACTGTGACTTGTGTACCCCCCACTACAGGCAGTTTAGAAGCGTATCCATTTTTATGCACACGAGCATACGCACACACTCACATTTACATGCTGTATATGGAAGGCAGTGGACAGAGGCATGGGTAAGACTGAATGTGACCCTGCTCCATCACTTTTCCAGTTGTGGTCTTGGGAAAATTATTCAACCTTTCAGGGCCTCAGTTTCAATTCTGAAAAATTGGAATTGATAACAGTATATACCTCAACCTATTTTCTTAGTGTGTTTGCCCTTATTATGATAAAAAGTGCTTACACAGTAGCTGGTCCATACTAAGTACTATGTATGTGCCTATTTTATTTACACATACATATACCATATCACAAATATTCTCTACTAAAAAAAAAAATAACCTGAAAACTTATGTGCCCATAAAAGCCTAAACATGGATGTTTACAGCAGTTTCATTTAAAATTGCCCTAAGATGGAAACAACCCCCATGCCCTTCATTTGATGACGTTCCCCCACACCATGGAAAAAATTAAGAACATTCATGAATCTTAAAATGTTAAGTGCAGACAGCCAGGCCCAGAAGGCTCACAGTGGAAATCCCATTTCTATACATTTTGGAGAGGGCAAACAATAGTGGCAGAGAACAGGTTAGTGGGGGCCCTGGGTAAAAGGATGCAGAGGGTTTGGCTAAAAAGAGGCAGTCCGACAGTGACTGTAATGTGGTTTTTAGGGGGGACCTGGTATAGGGGAGAGCATAGTAAACATAGTATTCTTCATGTAAGTGTACATTAAAGACTAAAAAAAAAAAGAAAGAAAGAAAAGGGGGATTACTCCTTGATAGGATAAAACTATTGGTAAATCAAAGATTAACGCATGCTTTAAATATCCTTAATTTTGATCACTTAAAGGGTGTCAGATGATCGGCTATGGAGGTACTCTTTTCTGATAATATTCCTTTCTCTTAATAAAAAAAAAAAAGCAGTTTCTGTGTGGTGACCTCCAATGAGTTCTACACAGTGGTATAGAGGGCATGTCAAAGTGTGGGCAAAGGGTCTGTTTGTTTTTATGCAGAAGATCAAGGCCTAGCTTGGCTACCCAGAAAATGAACTAAGATACGATATGAGGAGGAGCTTCCGGCATCAGCACTCTCTGGAGGACTCGTGCCGGGGGATGATCATCAAAAAGCCTCCACAGGGATCCGGGCAATGCTGCAGTCGTGGCTGCGTCCATCCCACCGGTTCCTGGACTTGCCATTGGAATGAGGAGGGAGATGTCTAGGCTGGCCTGTGCACAGTGAGACAACGAATTTGAGTGGATCTGTACTGTTGGAACTCAACCAGGAGTTGGGAGGGGTGCAAGTTGTAGCGCTCCAAAATCTTACGACTATAGACTATCGACGGTTAAAAGCATATGGGATGTGAACAGATCCCAGAAATGGGTTGCTTTAATTTGTCTGATTTCTCTCAGACTGTTCAAGTACAGTTGGACAATATCCATCATATCATAGACAAATTTCACAAATGCCTAGGGTGCCTAACTGGTTTTCTTGGCTTCACTGGAGATTGCTGGTAATTATAGATTTGCTTTGTTTATGTCACCGTATTCCTATTATGTTAATATGTGTGCGTAATTTAGTTAGTAGTTTAAAACCTATCATGCTTAAGGTACTCTACAAGAAGATATGTCAAAGAAATAATCAATCCCCCCATGTTTTCTTCCATATGCTACCTCTATAGCTTTTCTTCTTCCTTCCTAATTACAACCCTTAAATAGAATTCGTGCCTCATGTCGAATTTACCGAGTATCATAATTCCTCCAGGTGGTAAAGATACCTCGAGACAAGTGCTGGGCATAGAAGCCACAGGGCATAAATCTGCAAAGAAGTAAAAAGCTAACCTTTTCAGACAAAATGGCTTCTCTCTCACTTACCAACTTTACATTTCCCTGTATGGCCCCGGAAGATGACTGGTTAGCCAGAGACGGGTAAGATTCCTCAAGGGAGGAACAACCTAAGACAGGCACAGTCGCAGGGGGGCCATCAGGTGAGAAATTGGGGAAAAACAGTGGTGAAGCTTAGAACCTCACCCCCCCTGTTTTGAGAGAAAGCTTCTACATCTGTGGATGTTTTATTGCCCTTGTCTAGCTCGGATCAGCACATAGTCTACAGGCACACACCTGATCATCTACAATTGCCCTCTTATAGCACTAAATTATGTTTTCTACCTTTATCTTGCATCTACCTACCACTTCAGCATTTTATTAAAAAAAAATAATAATAATAATAAAGGGAGAAATGTGGGATCCACATATAAATCAAGTATAAAAATCAAACAAATATTCATATTTGACCTGATTGTTTACAGTTCATAATGCGTGATCAAAACTGAAAGTTTCTGTGATGAATGCCCTTGTACTGTTCACCATGTAAGAATTTATTCACTATGTAAGAATTCGTTCACCATGTAAGAACTTGTTCGTTATGCTTCAGAAGATTGGAGACTAACGAGAATTAGGCTTGAGATGGATTAATGATTGTGCATTGAGCATTGACTCCCCTATACACAATTTTATTGTTGTTAACAACCATTTGATCAATAAATATGAGAGATGCCCTCTCAAAAAAAAAAAAAAAGAGGTATTCCGAGGGCACTTTGGGTCAGGGAGAATGTTCTGTGCCCTGTCTGTGGTGGTGGTAACACAACTGTGTATCTGTCAAAACTTAAAACTGAGCCCCCAAAAGTGTAGATTTTGTTGAATATATATTGTTTAAATATAAAAACCACTTGATTTGAAAAAGGGGCAAAGATCAGCAATATATGCTGTGTTATTTTAAGGAGAAAGATGACTGGGAGAGACCAAAGTCTTCAGGCAGTAGAGGGCATGTGGGTAAAATTCTAATATTTCCAGAATATCTCACCTGGCTTTTAGTACATCCATGTTACCAACAGGCGCTCAAAGATGGAGAGAAGTATGGCTTTAGTGCATTTGCATCATTTCTCAGGGGTGGAGAGAAGTTCATCTCCATATCAGTGGGTAATTACCTGGGCAACAGAGGGCTTATCTGTACCCCAGAGGTGAGGAGAGGGCCGGTTTTGCTTCTGCCAGAGCAGGAACGAAACCGCCCCGGACTGCAGTTTGTAAGCAATAAATGGATTTTAAACTTTAAAATAAATAAATAAATAAATAAAATGTATGCCAATATCTTTCAAAAATATATATATATATAGATATATATAAACTGGGCGATACTATATAGGCTGACCTACAACTTGCTTTTTCCACAAATTGTAGAGCTCTTTCTACGATTCTGTCACAACGATTGAAATAAATGTCCCATCACTTATCTAACTTGGGTTGTTTCTGAATGTTTTCCTTTACAAACTGCAATGGACACCCCTATTCACAAACATTTTTGTAGGATGTCTAGATGTGGAAATGCTACATCTGGAGTATGATTTTTTCATCTTGAAAGATCCTGCCAAACTGACCTCTGAAGTGATTGGGCCAGCCGCTCTCCTGTGGAGCAGGCCCACACTCCCTCCTTGAGTGTGCACTTTGCTTTATTGAACTACTCTTTGCTCGTACCTGCTTGATCTACCTGTGAATTCTTTCTCAATCAGAGTCAAGAACCCTCCCTGTCCAGGCTGAGGTTTCACCTAGGGTGCAGGGGACACCCCCTGACGCAGCTGCCCGGCAACATTTTGGCAATCACAAGTAACTCTAAACAGGGCACGCACTAACAGTCGAGGGAAGGAGCAATTCTGTGCTACTTTAAGGCACTCCTGTCTTTGCATCTTGGATCTTTGGCTGTTCTTGCTGCTTCCTTGGTGGCACAAGCCAACCATTTAAAAGCCCCTAGGGTGGCTGCCAACTACTGTTAAGTCTCCTGTGTAAGGGCAAGTTGGTTGTGAAACAGATTGACTCTAGGCCACCTGCCAACCTCAAGACAATGTCTGCGCATCAAGGTACACCGTGAAGCAAAACAGCCCACCCCACCCCGCCCCGCCCCGCCCCGCAGCACACTCCCTGCAGTGTAGTCTTGGCTCCCACGGCTCCAGGTCCCCCACTCATGGTGCCCGGGGCGCCTCCTCTGGGACTCAAACACTTCTTCCTCTTGTTTCCATGTCTATCCCCCTGCCTGCACACCTGCTTCTCTTGCCTCTTCATTCACATCTGGACTCCCCACTTCTATGGCCTTGTTCTCTGCCTTTCACGCCTATCCCCCTCCCCTTTGGGAAGGGCAGTCTGTTGGGTCTGTCTATGCCAGCCAGGGTGGCCTAGAATTTAAGCAATGTTGGGGACACCAAAAGGAAGCCAAGAGAGAGACCCTGGCCTTTTGGTAAATCTTATAACCCATCTGATTCGATGTCACCACACTGAGGTGGTTCGTCCCCCCTCAGGGCCACTGAAAATGAGGTTATCAGGATGCTCAGTCACAAAGAGTCTACCCTGGACTTCAAGGCCCTGACCCCTTCTCCCCTAACTCCCATTCCTGGGGCTGCACCCGGGGACGGATTTGAGCCATAGGACACCTACGCATGCTCAGCTGTGCTGCAGGACCTCCTGTGCACACCTGGTATGGGGCCAGGTGTGGAAGGATGCCTCACTTGACCTGTGCCCAAAGGTACTTTTGGGTTTCTGGGGCCACCTGGATAACCCCTAGCCCCTTGGGGATCAGGGGTGCCTGGCCCCCCCTGGTGGTAGTGGGAAACTCTTTTCTCCTCTCAGGTGCTGACTTAGGCATGGGTGACATCTCCTCCATTCTGAATGACTCCCATTAGGGTTCATCATCAAAAATTGGGAGGTCTTAGCCTGGCCCTAAACTGAACTCTAAACTACTCGCTCTTAAGGTGTATTCTTAAAAAACAGAGACACTTTTAAATTAGATTGGTTAAAAAGAAGAAGCTGATTTCCTTCTGTAACACTGCTTGGCCTCAATGCAAACTGCCCAGCAGAGAAAAATGGCCCCCAAATGAGACCCTTAATTACAACACCATTCTGCAACTGGATATTAGTAACTCGAAAATCTTTTTATCAGTTTCTTTGTCTGACGGTATTGCTAAAAATTAACTGGTTTAAAGCCAAGCACTAGTAAAAAATAGGGTATTCCAAAAGTTTCAGAAATTTTGATAGAAAATATTTAGCATTAATGATAATTTAATTAAAATAGACACATCTTTATGGTTATTAGCATTAAAATAAAGTTTTATTCTGCCTAGGTTTACTTAGTCATTTAAGTTGAGGTTATCTGTTAAATCTCTCTCTCTCTCAAAAAAAAAAAAGAGGTCTGGGAGAATGGCTGACTTTGATGTTTAATGGAGTCTTTATGGGTAATCTAGCATGGTTGTTAAACAAGTGAACTAAATAGGCATAATGAGTAAATTTTTTTAACAATAATAATGTGTTACAGTATGTATACCTAAAAATAGCTTGAAAATCTTTTTGGTAACCCGAAACCTTAAAGTTTCGCTAAGTTAAGTAATGAGTAGAGTTAATGAATTAGGTCATTTCCAAATAAGATAAAATAATGAAACATTACTGAATATAGGTTTACCCACTTTTGGATTCCTTATTACAGAGAAACTAAAAACAAATTTGGCTCTATTAGTAAACACTTTCTGTGCTTACTGAAAAGACTGTATTATTAAGAAGCTCATGTTTCTAGAATTATGTATTCATAAATTTGCAAACCTAAAGACTGCTACTGTAACAGTTTACAATTGTTTACTTCTTAGTTTTCACTGAAAACTGAAGTTTCTAAGGGTTTTAAGTTCTAATTAAGACTTCTTGAAATACAGGAAACATGCCTGCATGCAAAGAAAAACATGTTTCGGTAAGAAAAGGTATGAGAAATGGAAATGCATATTTGAGGGAAAAGGTAATATTGTCCTAAAATACAGCTGGTTATTTAAAGAGGGAAAATTCTAAATGTAAAAAGAAAGCTGTAGAAGGTTTATGGAAAATGAATTTAATGTGGTCATGCTATGGGAGACTGAAGTAAATGAGTTTTAATACCAAGTACACAGCAAGATTAGAATTTTGTTCTCTGTTAAAGGACAAAGTTTTCTTGAACTATTGGTCTGCTCTTTAAGAGATTTTGAAGGGTTTTTCTAATTGTTTTATCAGAATAATTTCTTGTGCTTCATGTTGTCTGAATCAGGTTTTTGAGTACTCAAGAAAATGAAACCTTAATATTAAAAGAGCTAAGCTTTGCTAACTATATAACCTTCTGTATTTGCCTTTAAAATCTTTTATTGTCACTTTGGTTAAATGAATAAGTATTGTTTCATGGTGACCTATAATCTTATTTATGAAACTGTCTTAAAACCTCTTGATAATTTTGACAACTTACCCAAATCAAATTATAAATAAAGTCCTTTTACTTCTAGTTAACTTTGAGATTTTCCCGAGGGCCGCTGGAACATGTCAGAGGATTTTCTCCTTGTAAAGGAGAACTACATTTAGCTAATTCAGCTTATTAATTTGATATGTAAAACTACCTGGGAAGCACTGTCAAATGAATGATGCTGAACTTTACTGAACTGTTAATGTTACAGAAATAACAATGTCCTTGTCAACTGCCTTATAATGAACTCTTCAGATATTTAACCACCACCATTTTAAAGTCTTTTGTCATTTATAGATAGTTAATGTTTTACTTCGGAACTAGTAGAAAAACGTTTCAAGCAGAACAAAAATTATGTAAGACTGAATAAACTGAGGAGGATGATTTTAAATTTTATGAATTTTCATTTCAAATATTCCTGATATTTTTAAAAATGTGCTTGTTTTTAAACTTTTCTCTTAAGCTAACTTACAGCAGTCTAGTAAATGATACCTTTTTAAGTAGAACTGGAATATTTGTCTTTCTCTACTTGACCCCTCCAGCATTTGGAAACTCAGTATTTTGGTATTTTATGTCAGTATATTAATTTACATAAGTTCAATAAGAATATGTTCTCCTTGTGACAGGACATAATTGAAAACTGTTTATATTACCGAGGCTTTGACCGAAATGTATTTGAGAGACATGCATAGACTCAGATATGGTCAGACAGCTTTAAGGAACTAAGGTTGACTTTATGGAGCCAATAAAGCCCTTTGGAAGAACTGGCCTGGTACCTTGCTTACAGGGTTCTCAGCAGCCTTACCAGGTGAATAAGGAAGGTCACTTCCTGGCAAGTGCAGGAACCTCAAATATCTTGGGGACCTTGAGAAGAGAGGAATTCACCCAAATCTATAGGTACTGCAGATAAAACCTCATGGCAAGTCCCTGGCTTGCCTTCCCTGACAATAGGAGGCCTTTGAGTTCAATCTGAAATTCCTTATGAGGAGTTCTAGCAAAGCACATTTAAATAAGCCTGTGTGTTTTGCTATGCTGATGGACAGTGACTGTAATGGGGTTTGTTGGGGGGGGACTTGGTATAGGGGAGAGCCTAGTAAACATAATATTCTTCATGTAATTGTAGATTAATGATAACAAAAAAAAAAGAGAGAAAGAAAAGGGGGATTACTCCCTGATAGGATAAAACTAACTGCAAATCAACGATTAATGCATGCTTTACATATCCTTAATTTTGATCTTTTAAAGGGTGTCAGATGATCAGCTATGGAAGTACATTTTTCTGATAATATTCCTTTCTCTTAAAAAAAAAAAAAAAGCAGTTCCTGTGTGGTGATCTCCAATGGGTTCTTCACAATGGTATAAAGGTCATATCAAAGTGTGGGCAAAGGGTTTGTTTGTGTTTATACAGAGGATCAAAGCCTAATTTGGCTACCCAGAAAATGAATTAAGATACGTTATGAAGAAGAACTTCCAACATCAACATCCTCTGGAAGAGTCATTCCAGAAGACGATCATCAAAAAACTTCAACAAAGATACTGGCACTGTTGCAGTTGTAGCTGCATTCATCCCACCAGTTCCTGGACTTGCCATTGGAATGAAGAAGGAAATACCTAAGCTGGCTCGTGCATACAGTAAAACAACAAATTTGACTGGATCTATACTGTTGGAACTCAACCAAGAATTAGAAGAAGTACAAGTTGCAGTGCTCCAAAATCGTGCGACTATAGACTATCTACTGTTAAAAGAACATATGGGGGAACAACCTAAGACAGGCACAGTCGCAGGGGGGCCATCAGGTGAGAAATTGGGGATCAACAGTGGTGAGGCTCAGAACCTCACCCCCCCTGTTTTGAGAGAAATCTTCTGCATCCGTGGATGTTTTGCTGCCCTTGTCTAGCTTGGATTAATACTTAGTCCATAGGCACACACCTGATCATCTACATTTGCCCTCTTACAGCACTAAACTATGTTTTCTACCTTTATCTTGCATCTACCTACCACTTCAGCATTTTATTAAAAATAAAAATAATAATAATAATAAAGGGAGAAATGTGGGATCCACATATAAATCAAGTATAAAAATCAAATGAATATTCATATTTGACCTGACTGTTTATAGTTCATAATGCGTGATCAAAACTGAAAGTTTCTGTGATGAATGCCCTTGTACTGTTCACCATGTAAGAATTTATTCACTATGTAAAAGAATTCGTTCACCATGAAGAACTTGTTCATTATGCTTCAGAAGATTGGAGACTGACGAATTAGGCTTGAGATGGATTAATGATTGTGCATTGAGCATTGACCCCCCCATACAGAATTTTATTGTTGTTAACAACCATTTGATCAATAAATATGAGAGATGCCCTCTCAAAAAAAAAAAGAATATTTGGTGTGAAGGAAGGTGCATTAAAAACTAGAAGACAAATTCAATTTCCATCATCTTTTCCACACCAAAAAATGCCATGAAGACCAAGAATATTATTCCAAATGATCTGTGGCTTGATGGCATTTTTAGTTAAAGACAACTTGGCTTAGAATTTTCTAGCCTCTTGGAAGATTTCCTTCCTCAACAAAATGTTCACTCCTAAAATTTGGGATAATCAAACATCCCTAAGATAGGACTCCTGATTGATATTTTTTAAAGGCTTTTAGATATCTCCTGAAAATCCTGTGCCTAGAAGCTAAAGCTCCCAAAAGTGGACATTCTGAACATTAACAGTATCTGTGGGCTCGCCTGCTCACCCTCATGACACCAGTACTGTTAAATTCACAAGCTCCAATCTCTGAAGTTGTATGGGCCGCAAAAATTGAGGCTGCAGGTGTTTCCCTTCATATACACAAATAAAAAACAAGTCTTGCATTATAATGTAATTTAAAATAAAATATCCTAAGAATTCCCAAAAAAAAAAAAAAAAAACATATGGGATGTGAACAGTTCCCAGGAATGTGTTGTTTTAATTTGTCTGATTTTTCTCAAACTATTCAAATTCAGTTAGACAATATCCATCATATCATTGATAAGTTTTCACAAATGCCTAGGGTACCTAACTGGTTTTTTTGGTTTCACTGGATATGGCTGGTAATTGTAGGTCTGCTTTTGTTATGTAGCTGTATTTCTATTATGTTAATGTGTGTACGCAATTTAATTAGTAGTTTGTTAAAACCTATACATGCTTATGTTACTCTACAAGAAGATATGTCGAAGAAATAATCAATCCTTCCATGTTTTCTTCCATATGTTACCTCTATAGCTTTTCTTCTTCCTTCCTAATTACAACCCTTAAATAGAATTAGTGCCTCATATCGAATTTACCGAGTATCATAATTCCTCCAGGTGGTAAAGATACCTCGAGACAAGTGCTGGGCATAGAAGCCACAGGGCATAAATCTGCAAAGAAGTAAAAAGCTAACCTTTTCAAACAATATTGCTTCTCTCTCATTTACCAACTTCACATTTCTCTGTATGGCCCCGGAAGATGACTGATTAGCCAGAGACGGGTAAGATTCCTCAAGGGAGGAACAACCTAAGACAGGCACAGTCGCAGGGGGCCATCAGGTGAGAAATTGGGGATCAACAGAGATGAGCCTTATAACCTCACCCCCTGTTTTGAGAGAAATCTTCTGCATCCGTGGATGTTTTGTTGCCCTTGTCTAGCTTGGATTAATACTTAGTCTATAGGCACAGACCTGATCATCTACATTTGCCCTCTTACAGCACTAAATTATGTTTTCTACCTTTATCTTGCATCTACCTACCACTTCAGCATTTTATTAAAAATAATAATAATAATAATAAGGGAGAAATGTGGGATTCACATATAAATCAAGTATAAAAATCAAACGAATAATCATATCTGACTTGATTGTTTATAGTGCATGTGCGTGATCAAAACTGAAAGTCTCTGTGATATAACTGCCCTTGCACTGTTCACCATAAGAACTTGTTTGTTATGCTTCAGAAGATTGGAGACTGTTGAGAATTAGGCTTGGGGTTGATTAATGATTGTGCATTGAGTCCCCTATACAGAATTTCATTGTTGTTAACAACCATTTGATCAATTAATATGAGAGATGCCCTCTCAAAAAAAATAAAAATAAAAAAGGCCTGTGTGATCAGTGGCTGTTCTTGTATTTATGTAAATAATCAGGCCAAGTGTTCTGAAGCTGATCTTATTTTACAGACAAATTAGTCTTAGGATGGTTACCCCTAATAAAAATGAGGGTGATTTTAGAGAGAGAAGAATTGTATTTCAATAGTACACCCTTATGGGTATTAAATTCTAATATTGGTCATTGCAAAATGGACTGGATCCTAAATTCTGGTTCCTTAAAATATCTGGCTATGACTCTCCAAACATTTCCAATTTTCTCCCATCATTTCAATTGGAGTCCTACTATTACTAGTTCTCATATTCGGGCCATGCATTCTTAATCTCCTTGTCAAGTTTGTTTCCTCCAGGTTATAAAAAATCCAATTCCAGATGTTGGGATTTCAACCTACCCGCCACACTGATGAAGAGACACATCAGCAACCCTACAACCTTGCTGCATCCTCCTTTTATGTGCACGTGTCTACCACAGCCACTGCCAAGAAAACTCTGAGTCCTCCTCTCCCAAAGACAGCAAGGAACCTGCTGGGATTCATAGGGAGGGCCAATGCCCCTCCTCAGCAGGAAGTAGCTACAGAAGAATGACGACACCCATTTTCAAGGGTCCACATTCCTTGAGGGCAGAAATGTTACAGTAGGTGGATAGCCAGACAATGAATGAGTAGGGAAGAGGTTGGGGACTTTGCCCGGTGTTTACATTCAGTCAGATGCTTGTTTATATTCTGAACATTTTATGTAAACTGTTTTCTTGGGATGTGGGGAGGGAGGGTATAGATACCAGACCTACCCAAACTGACTAGTTCCAACACAGAGGAGTTGACCCCAACTTCATCTCAAAGTACATTATACTCTCATTAGCATACTAAAAGTCACAGCCCTTGGCACCATGACAGTTCCAAGGCAGACCATCTAAGGACAAAAAGAGGGTGTCACCCAAGTGTCCAGAAATTCCCTATTCCAAAAATACCCCACCAAACCCGATGAATATTCCACCCATGCTTAACTCTAGCTATAAGACTGTCCAGTGGAAACCCCCAACCCTGCTGCTCACCTCTGAAGCACACCTGCACTCCCTCCTCAAGTATGTACTTTGCTTTATTAAACTACTCTTTGTATAAAAAAAAAAGACCAATTTATACAACTGTGAACACTTAGTATGGTGAACCTTTGTAATTCTTGCACCAGACTGCAAGGTAAAAACCAGGATTTCTCTATTGCTTCTATAGGCTATGTTTCTTTGATGCCTTGAGTGGGGATGGATAGTTAGAACTGGATTCTCTTATCTGGACTTGCTCTGTCTAGAGTCCTCAGTTCTGTGTGAGTCTCTCATTCAGTGGGTTTCTCTGTCTTGAGAAACTAAAAATTTTTTTCAACTGGAAAATAAAAGATGCTTGGGAAGAATGTTTTCAACACATATAAGAAAAGTGCTGGTATCCCACCCCCACCTCTCCCAAAATACACTAGGATTAGAGACAAATTTTAGAAAATATACAGGGAACACCTTGAAGCTACTACAATACTGTCAGCAAGATCAGGAGGATGAGGAAGATCTTTCTGCCTCTTCCTCTATTTTTAAGTTTCTGTGGAGTGAATGTAATGCTTATTAAAAAAAAAAAATAGCAAAAGAAATACCTATTTTTATTTTACCAAGCTTCTGGAATAAAGAAGCCGGGGCAGCTGGATGTAAAGGGGCCTGTACAGGGTGCATTTATATCCAGTCCTAACAGGGCAGACACAGCGGGCACCTGAGGGGAGGGACCACACAATCTGATGCTCCTTCCCAGGTCCGCACAGGCCCAGGTCCCAGAGACTAGGGTGTGGGGCGGCACCAGGCCGGGAAGCATGTTTCCTGGAATCCTGTTCAGCATGCACACAATGCAGACCCTGAGGCTAAAGGAAGGATGTTACAGAACCACACCATCACGTTACCCCAGGTCACCCAGGGACAAGGAAACCCTGGGAGGGCACAAGGTACTCAAAGACACTTGAGACAGTGTGGCCAGAGAGGTGGAGGAAAACCAAGCAAGCTGAGAAGTGCATTAAGGCAATTTGAAGTAAGCCTCAAAAATGTATATCAAGGATGCTTAAAATACTGAAAAACTAGAACATAATTTCTATCAAAAGGGGACTAGGTAAATAAAAACATTTGTTAAGTTATTATAACAAAAAAGGCATATCTATATGCATTGTCATAAAAAAAGGCCCCCAAATACACAGATAAGTCAAAGCAAGTCATAGAAGAGACTATAGACATCCATGCACAGAGTTCTACCGGTTTATGTAGGATAAATTTATGTAGAGAAAAGGGAACGGATTAATAGTAGCTAGCTCAGGGGAGAGGGACTGGGGAGCACAGAGGGCTTCTACTTTTTATTTTATTGGCCTGCTCACATTTGTCTTCTTTAAATGAGCACTGTTACTTCTGCAATAGCATCGTATTTTGATTCTAAGACACATTTTTTTTTAATTTTAACATCACTGAAATTAACATGCTTTTTACATTCATTTTCAATGTTCTAAAAAAGATCTGAACATCTCTCAATATTCCTTGCAGTCAGTGGGGTCTCTGATTAAATGAAATTATAATGTTAAACATAAATTCTTTATGTCCAAAAAAGGGCACGCAAAGAGTATTAAATGGTGAGAAAAGTTCTAAATAAAAGAGCTGCTTTATTGTGTCTGTAGTTTGTGGAGATGCCTAGTGAAGTAGGGAGGGGGAAAATGACACCTGGGACTTGCTTCAGAATGTTCCAGCAAAGAAAAGAAGAAAAAGGGACAGATGAAGGAAATGAGGAAAAGTCTTGAAACTATTCAATTTGAGCATATTTGGGGGTCACTGAGTTACTCTCTCTACTTTTTTGTATATTTGAAAATGTTTGTAATAAAAAAGGACAGAATTGCACAAGATCATTGGCTCCACAGGGACAGGGACCTGGTACTGAGGGTGTGGGAGCCAGCAAGATGGTCTAGCAGTGCCATGGCCCTACTCGCCTTGGCTGAGAGCCCCAGTGGTTGAGTTTTGGTGAAAGGAGGAAAGGAAGGCAATTCTAGGAAGAAGAAAAGTCCAAGCCCCAGAGTGTGATGCCGTCCTTCCTCTGTCCCTGGCAGATGACCTCCCACCAGGTTACCACACTCCTCTCAGCTAGGACCCCACCCCAGTCCCCCCAGAGCCCCAGGAAGAAGCACATACCCAGGATAAAGGGCAGAGGGACTTGTACACCCGCCGGTACCATTCGCACATGGAGACATCACCCCCTTTGGCAGTCATTGCCTTCTCACAGCGGTGGAAATCTGTTAAGAAAGAGATTCAGGTCAGCCCAGACCAAGGGCTGGAACATATTTTCCATCAGCTCACCGATATACTTCTTCCTTAACAAACAACTAGTTACACATACACATACTCACATTGTACAACAAGTTTTGCAAAGAATGCCTACTCTTACAAGTGGACTAAAAAGGACTAGACACACCTCACTAAACTCGTTTAGTAACCTCCACAGAACTACCGTCCAACTTGAAAATTCTCGTGTCAGGAATGATAGGGTAGCATGAAGGGCATCGTGGGGATTATGGAAGTCAAAAATCAGGGCCAGAGAAGGGGAAGATGGTCCTGATGCTAAGATGCTTGCATCCTAGAGAAGACAGGAGGGGGATTATCTGCTTTTTAAAAGTAGGCAATTAGTTTAAAAAAAAAATTGCCCCAGGCATTCCACTCCAGGGCACATTCCCTATATAGAAAAGCACTAACATGAACATCAAATTACATTTTTAAGACCGTTTATAGCAGCATCATTCATTAAGAGTCCCAAACTGAAAACTACACGTGTCCATGAATAAGCTGTGGAAAACTGTACAGCCAGGAGAACGAGCCAACTACACGCCCTAGCATGGATCAACCTTCAAAACTGTTGCCCAAACACAAGAGAATACATACAGTATTTTCAAATTTCACAGAAAGGCAAACCTAAACGAAGTGATAAAGTCAAAAGGTGACTTGCCCTAAGCTGGTAGGATTTATTTCTAGTGGGGAAAGTAGGGTGTTGTCTTCAAGACAGTGCGTGCAGTAGGCAGACGAGCTCAGAGTGCTGGCAGCATCTAGTTTTTTATCCATCCAGGTTACAGTTACCCTGAGGGGATTTACTTTAGAATTATTCATTTAGCTGTACATTGTTTTATGTATTTCCTGTATGTATGTATGTTATATTTCACCCATACACACACATCATAAAAAAAATCATTATAGGATCCAAAATTCATGACCCAAGTCCAGATCTTGAACACAGCTGATGATGAGGGATACAGGCCTTGCAAGGCAGGATGTCCAGAGTAAAAGAGAAGAGGCTTGGGATGTATAAGTTCCCTAGGAGGCGGCAAGAGGTGAGCAATCTGAGGCCTGGAATCAGGGGAGGTCTGTATCTCCCCCTTGCAACCCCCCAACAATGCCCTGCTTACCCAGGTAGTTCTGCCAGCAGTTCCTGGTCTGGTTCTGGTTGGGGAAGCGGCTGTCAAAAGGGGCAGTCTGGTAGTTCTTAATTTTGGTCTTGATGTCTTCTGCCATTGTGCTGACTCCTGCAGACAAAGAGAGTGCATGCTGGCAGGGGCTCCAGGGGGCCTGGGCATGGGGATATCAGTCCACCTGGGCCCACTGCAGGCCCAGACACAGAAGAATGGGGTGGTGTGAACAAACCACCACCCTCTCCCTCTCAACACAGGTGAAGGGTAGGGCAAATCCCACACACCTCTAAGTGGAGAAGTCATAGTAGGATTTTTTGGGGGGGCTGGATGGGGACAACTCCTTAGTAAAATTAGGCCTTATTTGTCCTGAAATAACATTGGATAACATTCACTGAATGCTTACTGCCTGCCAGGCACTGCCTTACACACTTTACTCCTACAGCAGCTCTATAAGGTGGGAGCTATTACTATCACTATTTCATAGACATGGAACAGGATGCTAAGTGACTTCCCAAAGTCATACAGCATACACATGGTGAAACTGGAGTCAGTCATCAACATAGCCTATAATGCAGAGGTTCTTCATCTCTTTGGTACCATGAACTCCCCTCAGTGGTCTAATGAGTCCTTTTTCAGAGTATGTCTAAAGGCATTAAAAATTGGTTGGGGTGGGTAAAGGGGGGAGGAGAGGGGGATAAAGGGGCATAATAATTTGCAATCACAATATAAGTCGATCACAGGGGCTGTTAACACTGTGATGTACATTTGAAACCAATGTAAGATTGTATGTTAATGACATTTTAATTTAAAAAATTGCATGGATCACAAAAACAAGTTATACTTAGCTGAGAATTGATTAACTGCCACAATTTTGAAGTAACCATGAATGAGAACAATATTTTGTGACATCTAGAAGATGACCTGTGATTCTGATGGCTGACAAACTTGCAGATGCTACTACTACTGAGGTTGCTGCTTCCATTCCTAACTGAAGGATATTTCAATTAGAGATCAGTAAAAATATGTGCAATTCTCCTCCCATTCAAGTACTAGCACCCCTTTAAGTCTATTAATTCTGCGGACCTAGAGTTTATTTAAAAACTCTGTTATAATGTCTCTCAGGTGATACACAATTTTCACCAGGGAATCTGAGACAACTGTCTCTATTCCAGAGAATTCGAGGAGTCGTAGGGTTACACAGAGGTGAGTTGGCCAGTGTTAAATCAAGCAACCCAAGGTGGTGGTAGAGATCTGGGCAAAAGCACAGTCTTCCGGGAGGGGAGAAGGACGCGGGGAAGGGGACGTAGAACACCAGTCGCTGGGACAAAGATAAGACTCGAAGAGTTGTTCTGGATCTGGACCCGCCATCTGGGAGTGGGGGTGTTTCGGGGATGGCGCTACGGCCCCTCCAACGTCCCACCAGGAAGAGGGGCCAGGCACGAGAGGGCCAGGCCGGCGGCCTGGGGATTAAGAGCACAGCAGTCCAAATGACTGAGTCCAAATCCTGGTCGCTGGCTAAGTAACTTAGTATCTCTGAGCCTCAGTTGCCTAACGGTCAAAAAAGGGATAATAACAGGGCCGACATCATAGGGCTGGAAGGAGGATTAAGTCAATTAATATAAATTGCTCGGAATTAAGGAGGAACTAATCGTTAGCTACGACTATTAAGAAAACAGGACCCCAGGGCCCGGGGAGGCCGGACGCCGAAGGCCGGAAACCTCCCCTCGTTCTCAGGGAAGCTAGGGCCCGGCCCCTCAGTCCCCAGGATGGGGGTCCCAGGTTCCCCAGCCCAAGACACTCACCTAAAAACACCCCGAAGCAGCCGGCAGCTCAATGTGACCCTCAGCAAAGACGCCAGCGTCGGACAGGAAGCGGAATCAAGACCGGCCGGAAGCCGGGCGAAGGCGGGGTATAATGGAGTCTTCCGCGCGGCTAGAGGGTGCGGAGAAGCCGGTCCCAGAAGCCATTAAGGCCACGCCCATCCATGTGACCTCAGACTTCCTATTGGGCTGAAAGCCTGTTCATCATCACTTCAGCCCAATAGTAAGCTTGCGTGGCGTCTCGAAGGGCTCGGAGCTGGGACTTAGAGGAGTCAAGTTACGGTTCTCATCACCTCCCTGTCTGTCTCTGGAGAAAGGGTTTATGGGTCCTGGGGTTAGGTAGAGAGTGGGCTTGGGAAAAATGACCCGGCGAAATGCTCTTATTCATGCAAGAATCATTTACTGAACGCTTATACTATGTGGGGTACTTCTTTAAGAGTTGGGGATGCATCGCTAAGCAAAACACAAAAATCCCTACCCTTTATCGTTATTACTGAGGTCAGTTGATGCGGGATTGAAAACGAACCAGTCTTTCTCCCAGGATCATTTGTCAAATGTCATTTGTAAAGGAGGGGTTTAAGAGTTAAAGCCTGGGTCTGTGAAGTGTCTGGCAGAAATTGGTCCATCTTGGAAAATGGCAACTTATTCTGGTCACACAGTTGTCCTTAATTCCTATTTTTCTCTCATATCTCATAGCTGACCTATCAAGAAATATTGTTGGCTCTGCCTTAGCAATATATCTAGAATCTTCTGCCACATTTGGTTCAAGCCACCCCTGCACCTCCAGCCTGGACTATTAGAGTAACCCACTGCCTGGCCCCCTGGCTTACCGGTTGTCCTCCACAACCAGTACACTCAGCCAGATCCTGTTAAACACCTCAGTGAGATCACTTCCCTTCTTTGGCCTAGAATCCTCCCCTCTGCTCTGGCTCTCTCTCTCTCTTAGCCTTAGGCCAAAGTCCTCACAAATGACCTACACACTTTGGCCTCCTTTATACTAGTATCTCCTATCTTTATTTATTCCTACTACTCCAGCCACACTGGCCTCTTGCAGTTCCTCAAACATGCAAGCTGGCTTCCTCCAAGGGCCTTTGCACTTGCTGTCACCTTGGCCTGCAATACTCTTCCCTGAATGCTTTAAGTGGAATGCTCTTCCCTCACCTCCCTCAGGTCTTTGCTTCAATGTCACTTTCTCAGACCAGATATTTAAAATTGGCATCTTGTCAGTTCTATCTCCCTTCCCTACTTATTTCTCCATAATACTTATTTTCTCACATACCATAAAGCCTTCCTTTCATTGTGTTTATCTCTGTTTGTCTCCCTTAATATAATGGAAGCATCATAAAGGAGCAATTTTTGTCTTATTTACCAATGTATATCTAGCATCTAAAACAGTGCCTGGCACATAGGAGAAGCTCTATAAATATTTGTTGAATGAATTTCTTGTGTGAAAAAGGTGCTCCTGGGGACTGGAAGGAGCTATCAAAGAGAACTGCTTTCATTCCTCCCCTCAGTCTGGCCTCTGAAGCTTCCCACATACTGCACTGGGTGCAGTGTCTAAGCCTACTGGGTCAGAGGTCTCTTACACATTCTGTTTTCATCAACGTTCTAACTATTTGTGGAACTATGTGTTTATATGACTACATTCACCCCCTTCAATGAGATCTTCCTAAATCCTAAATCCCTCCCCTGCCTAACTGCTCTGCTCCATGGCTCCCCTGTGCCCTTGGGACAAAGTCCAGGCTCCTCACAGTGGCCCACAAACCTTTGTGAATGGTCCATGTCCCCCTCTCCAGCCACACTGGTATTTCAATTCATTGGTTAGTGCTGTGAGATCTACCTCTACACCTTTGCTCATGCTGTTTCTTCTGTCTAGAACATTCTTTGCCCACCTGACTTCTTAAATCAGCTGTTTTCTCCTCCACAAAGCCTTCCCTGACCCACACTGCCCCAGGCTAGGTCAGGTCCCTCCTTTTTAGCCCCCTTAACCCCTTGGAGTTTCTCCATCCCAGCCATGACCACTCTGGGCTGTCTGGTGATGGGTCCATGTCCCCACTGGGTTGGTCCAGAGTTGTCTCTGTCCCTGTTGAATTGCATAGGATGATCACTCAGTAGGATCTCTTCAGGGGCTCAATGGTTTCCAGAATGGGGTTGACTATCCTTGAGGTATATAGGTCTGAGTTCTATGTCCCCCAGCTTGGACTGGAGAAACAATAGGTGATTTTGGGGGGCAAGCACTGGGAGGGCACACAGTAAGCCCTTTTTGGAGTCTGAATCCTTTCTCCAAGAGGCACAGCTTGAGAGTTAGTGATTGGGTCTGATTCCTTTACAAGTTCCAGCATAGGGCAAGCACACAGTAGGCCCTTATGGGTACACAGTTTCCTTTGAATGTCCCATCACACATAGAAGGTTCCCTAAGGGCCTGGGTCTGTCTGGGATCACACAGGCAGGGGATATGTGGGTGTGGTGGCGCACACTTACTTAGGCTCCCTAGTGGGTCTACTCAGTATTACTGTAAAGGATGCAGACAGCACGCGTGATGAAGTTTGACGGGATATTTTTATTGGGTCGCTGCTCCCTCTCCGCTTCCCCCATGGTCCACATAGGCGAGGCCGGGCACGCGGCCCCCAAAGCGGTAAGTGTACTTTCGCCCACCGCTCTTGAGCACGATGTCGCGGCGGTAGTAGTAGCGCAGACCTCGGCTCAGCTTCTCATAATTCATGCCGGGCTTCCTCTTACGCTCGCCCCACAGCCGCGCAACCTAGGGCGGATTCCACGCTTAGTCCGACAGGGTGGGAGAGGGCGGAGCTTGGAATGGACAACAGGGCAGGGGGCGGGTTCGGGTAGAGTCGGGAGCAGTTAGTCCCAGTAACCCCGGAGGGGTCGAGACTAGAGCGACGCTGGCAGCGGGGCCAACTAGTAGGCAAAGTGCATGGCCGGGCTAGGTTGAACAGGGGCGACTAGGGAGGGACTTGGCGGGTCTGGGAAGCTGCTCCACCTCTTTGGGGTTGCACAGCTGAAACTCGCGGCTGTTGCCCGTCCAGCGGATACAGCTGCTTCGCGCCCCGTCTTGGAGCAGCTCCAGGAGGAACTGCCACAGCTGAATCGGACCTGCGGAGTGGAGGCAGGTGAACACTCAGGCTTCCTGGCTCCAGACCGTATCGCTTCGATGACCCAGGAGTCCCGGCTTCCTCAGCTCGAAGGTCCAAGGGTCCAGGTCTTCCCGACTCTGGTCCCAGGAGTCCGGATCCCTTTCTTCTCGGGGACCAACGAGTCCGGATCCCTCCATATAAGGGACCCAAGAGTCGCCCTCGGGGACCATCCAAACCTTCATCTCTTTCCTCTCACCTAACCCAGGAGGTTAGGTCCTCATCCCTTGCCCGCTAGAAGGCTGCCAGTGTTTTAATCTCTCTCAGGACCCAGGCATATAGGCAACGCCCCCTTCTCTCGATCTGTTGTGTCTAAGCCCTGCCCCCTCACTGCCACGGGTCCCGCCCCCTTAGGCGCCCAGACCCCGCCTCATACACGCTGTGGTCTCGCGGACCTCTCACCTCTGTGGTTAGATTTCGGGTAACAACGAGATAAGGCTGCTCGGTCCGGCTGCTGGCTCAGTTCGGAGAGAGTGGTGAGATCTGGGCTCAGGTGCCCCTTCGAAGAGGCGGTGCAATCCGTAAGCAGCCCCGAGTCCCAGGAGGTGGTATAGTCGGCGTCCGAGGGCGGTCCCCACGAAATGGCCGAGCTCGCGCGCGGCTGCTCGCCGAGGCCCTTGCTCCAGTAGGTGGCGCGGTCGGGGCCAAAAGAACAGTCCCAGCTGGTGGAGCTGGCGACGGCCGGGGCGCGCCACCACGAGCTGGCCCCACTTGCCGAGGTGGTGACGTTCTGGCCAGCGGCTCCTTCAGAACCAGCGAAGGAGGCGGGGCCCAGGCCGCCCGGGGCGGGGCCCAGGGCTTGCGAGACGCTGCTCCAAGTGCCCGAGCCAGTGCGCTCCAGGTCTCTGCAGTCCCCAGACCACTGAAAAGCCTGAGGGGCGGGCTCTGTGAGGAGGAACCGATCCCAAGTGAGGGGAGCCCAGGTGTCCCTGTCCCGGGCCCTCTCGGGGGTTCCAGGAGTATAAGCTCTCAGCCCCGGCTCCCGCATCTAGGCCATGCCACTTTTGAGTACACAAGCGTGCCCCGTCTTAACCCCGTTCCCCTTCAAAGACAGGATTCTAACCCTCTAGCCACGGTGGAGGACCACAGTCTCCCCCGAATCTCCCCCATCCGGTCGTCTCCCCGCACACACTCACCCGCCCCCCATGGAGCTTCTGTCTGTGGTAACGTGGAGTCCCCGTCCAGCCTCGGGAGCCCTGCAAGGGATGAGGATGTAGCTGAGTTTGCGGAAGGGTGTGAGCAATGACGAGAAACGCCCCTCGACCACTCACTCATCCAGTAGTTTGTCAGGGACTGAGTTATTACGCATAGCCCCTCCTCACTCAGACCTAGGACTCGAGGTCTTTCAACCTCCGAAGTTCAAGCCCCCACCCTCTCTGTTCTCCCGGCAGTCCAGGCAGGCCCCTTCCACCCATAGACCCAGGAGCCCAGCCTCTCACCTTCTTCCCCAGCGCCTAGGGGTCCCAGCCCACAGCCACCTTTCCAGCACGTCCCCGCTGTCAGCGTGTCCCCTTGGAGGGCCAGTTCAGGGAAATAGAAGCCGAGTTCAGCTCCTTCTGCAGGCAGTAAGGAGGTTAGGGCCGGCTGGAGTCAGCAGAGGCCCCCACCCAGGTACCTTCCCACCCACACTGACTCAGCCCCAGCAGCCTACCCAGCCCTGACAGCCTGTTCCCCAGGGGCACTTCCTGTGGTGATGCTTCATCCCAATTCCACAAGTCCATGGACGATGGTTGTGAATGTTCTGAGGTGGGGTGGGGGAAAAAGGGCAATGGGTAAGCTGGTGACACTTAGGGACTCTGAGCCCTTGCTTTCCTCAGACCCAAGAGTCCAGGCCTCTGCTCCCCCCTTCCCCAATCTTGGCCTCCCAGTGTCCTTTTCTCTCAGACCAGGAGTGAGGGATCTTATTAGCCCTCTCCTCCCTCAGACCCAGGAGCCCAGGTCCCCAGATATCCAGTCCCCAGTTCATGGCTCACCTCTGGAGGGTTCCTCTGCCCCCAGTCGGGGGTCTCAGCCCCATTTCATACTATGTACCCCCTCCCCCGGGGCCTGGGCAGGGGGGAATTTTCCGAGACGTCAGAGCTGGGGGTCGAAGACGGGGTCGAGTTGCAGGGGCCGGGGCGGGGCTGAGCCTGCCCCCCACCCCCTCAGGGATGGCTGCCTGCCTCCTGGTAGCCGTGGCTGCCCTGCTGCAAGGGGTGGCTTGGACTAGGACAGGAGCTTGAAGAACTGCGCGCTGGGTAAGACCAGGGTAAGGAGGAGTGTGTACGGGGTGATGGGGGCGCAGTGCGGGGCTTGTTGGACAGGTTGTCCGTCTTGGGGACTTGATCCGGCCACATGGGGGATGGTGGGGGAGGAGGGTCTGGGGTCAGTTGGGCTGCAACCGGCTTATCTGCAACAGGAAGGGAGATTTCCGGCCAGACCCCGGGTTGGCCTACGTCACATCTGCAGGGGGACTGTGGAGGTTATGGTGGGGGATACAGCGGGGTGGGGGAGGCCATCCGGGGTATCCGACCAGGCTGAGTTCTCCCTTCTGAGGACTTTGAGAAGAATTTTCTGGGGCTGCTCCGTTTTCACTATAGCAAGAACCACCACGTAAACAGTAACAGTAATACACTTAGTTGACATTTATTGAGGGCTCTGCAGGCCACCAACTGTGCGGTGGGCCTTCCTTGAGTCGTCTTGAGGTAGGTACTGGTCTTATCCCCATTTTGGGCAAGGGGAAACTGAGGCTCCTCTCACTTCTTTTCAAATCCAGATTCCGTGCCCTTCCCTTGGGACAAATGGGGAAATTTGAGTATGAAGTGAATATGAGAATAGAATTTTCTTAGATGTATGATGTAACAGATGTCTCTATAAGAAAACAAACACAGATATTTAGGGGTGAAGTGTTATGTCTATAATTTGCTCCAAATTATTCAGGAGAAAAAATCATGTATATATGCAACATACACATATGCAATATTTGGGACATACACTAAAAAACTATTTGTTGTTTATCCGAAGTTAATTTAACTAGACATCCTTTTTATCTCCTAAATATAGCACACCTAAACCCAGGTAGCTTGGCTTCAGAGCCTGTGCTTGTGCCCATCCTGCTGTATTGGTAACCAAGTATTTAGCATTAAAAATATCCTCTTTAGACGGGTAAGATTCCTCAAGGGAGGAACAACCTAAGACAGGCACAGTCGCAGGGGGGCCATCAGGTGAGAAATCGGGGAACAACAGTGGTGAAGCTTAGAACCTAACCCCCCCCTGTTTTGAGAGAAAGCTTCTGCATCCGTGGATGTTTTATTGCCCTTGTCTAGCTCGGATTAACACATAGTCTACAGGCACACACCTGATCATCTACAATTGCTCTCTTACAACACTAAACTATGTTTTCTAACTTTATCTTGCATCTACCTACCACTTCAGCATTTTATTTAAAAAAATAATAATAATAAAGGGAGAAACGTGGGATCCACATATAAATCAAGTATAAAAATCAAACGAATATTCATATTTGACCTGATTGTTTATAGTTCATAATGCATGATCAAAACCGAAAGTTTCTGTGATGAATGCCTTTGTACTGTTCACCATGTAAGAACTTATTCACTATGTAAGAATTCGTTCACCATGTAAGAACTTGTTTGTTATGCTTCAGAAGATTGGAGACTGACGAGAATTAGGCTTGAGATGGATTGATGATTGTGCATTGAGCATTGACCCCCCTATACAGAATTTTATTGTTGTTAACAACCATTTGATCAATAAATATGAGAGATGCCCTCTCAAAAAAAAAAAAAAGTTGATGAGTTTAAAAAGAGATTTAGAGACTCTTCTCAAATAGAGATAAAGCCAAAATATTAAAAGATTTTGATTAAAAAAATACCCTCTTTAATACAGGCATTTTCCAATATTCACCCAGTTTGATATCAACCACTTGTCATTCTGGGGCTGGGAGGAGTGGGGGTGTGGGCACTGCTCTTCTATCCCTGTTACAGAAAAGTAACTGGACCTCAAGAGGGAAACCATTTACCAGGATACACAGTGGGTGGGGGCAGGTGGAGACTGAACCCTCACTGATCCGTCTAACCCAGGGGCCTGAAGGGTGTCTTGATCTGCTGTACCCCACCAGGCCCTGGGCCTCCTCTGCCTGAAGCTGGCCTCTCTTCTGCCTCTCCTGCTTCTCTGTCTGGGGTTGGGGCCTCTGGCTCTGGGTCTGTTGCACTAGGCCTGACTCCAGTGAGGCCTTGTCACCCAGTCTTCCCTGGGTCTCAGTCCCTCTCCATCTATTTCCTTATTTGTCTCCATTTCTCTTTGGGGTTCCTCCCTTTGCCCTTCCTGTTTTACTGCCTCTGGCCCATAGTTCTTACCTCTCTCCATCTCTGTCCATGTGTCTCAACCCTGCCACTGATCTTTCTTTCCCTGCCCTAAGGACTTAAATGCACACTCCTTTCTGTAATCATTCTCATCCCATCTCCTCCCTTGCCCGTGGTTGCAGTAAGCAGAAGCGGGTTGGGGTAAGGAAGGCTAGTGATGTGGGGGTGGGAGTTTTGGGTTCTGGGGCTAGGTGGTCCAGCCCAGGTGGCAGGGGGCTTAAGGGCACTTCCTGTCAGGGAAGGGGGACCTCACCCTCCTAACCAGACTGGAAAATGTGACGTCAGAGATGGGGCAGGAAGGGAGGAAGGCAGGAAGAGAGGAAATCTGACACTTCTCTTGGATGACCAGCTCCTCTGAAAGGACTTGCATTGTTTTCCCCAGTGTCCTCTAAAGCCAGGAGTTTGATGGCTACTGCCCTGGGAGACCTTCATCCTCTCCCCACACTCGAACCATTCAATTTTCTCCTCTGCTTGGTTCCTGCCCCAGCCTCCTTCCATCCTACAGCATGGTTGTCTCAGGGCCCTTTCTGAAGGGCAGGTCTATGACATCAGTCCCCTGCTTGAACTTGATTTCAGCTTCCCGGGGCTTGCTGCTCCTTCAGGTTAAAGTCTAAGCTCTTAGTCAAGTGTGCAGGGTTCTGCATGGATACTTCTTCAGAAAGGTAGAGACAAACTTAGAGCTGGGAAAAGAGGGGCCAGGGAGAGACCCACAGATGCAAAGAGAGAATACAATCAGATTGACAAGAAACAGAGGGGCACTCGCAGAGACATTCACAGAAAAACACTCAAGGAGACTCATGCAAAGACATAGCCAGAGACACCAGCAGGGGTTTGGTAGAGTGAAGAAACTGGAAAACAGTTTCAGAGGTCCAGAGGGTGACAGTTGCAGAGACTGAGAGACAGAACCACGGGAAGAAAAGGAGATGGTCTCAGAAGTAGCCAGTTCCTTCAGGAAGTGCTCCCTGAGTCCCAGGTCAGCACCCTGGGCTACCCCATCCCAACCCTGACCACTCTGAGCTGTCAGTCTGGAGTCAGATCTATCTTCTGGATCTGCATATCTGTTGATCGTCTGGATCAGTGGACCTGCCACTGGATCATGAACTCTGAGAAACCAGGGCCAAGACTGTTTCATTCACCATTGTCCCCAGCACTGTTCAGGCCCTCAGTGAGAGCTTGCTGAATGGATGAAAGCCTAGAAGGCTGTCAGCTCCAGAAGGGCAGGGCTCAGGCGGCCCCCTACCTTGATGCTATGAACACAAGTGAATCAGAAGACCATGGGTCTGAGTCTCAGCTTGGCTTCCACCTTGCCATAAGCATCCATTTCCTCCTCTGTGGCATACGCTGCACTCAGCATGCACTTAAGAGGTTTCAAGAAGATGCAGTGGACACACAGTAGATGAAAATGTGCATCTGCATGTTCGGGCAAACTTCCAAGGCTCTCCAAAGCCCTGCTCCTGACAGAGTGCTTCCAAGCCCAGTCAGGGATGGAAATGAAGGTAAATTTATTGAAACTGGTTTTGGGGAGGATGGGTGGGTGAATAGCTAGGGGTTTTCCAAAAAAAACTGTGGGGAGGAGCCAGCACCCGGCCAGGTGGGAGCGGCTGCCTGGCCACAGACCCTATCTCAGGCCCAATTTTTTCTTCTCCTTCTGCTTCTTGCGGACCACATCCAGGTTCCGGTCCTTCCACATGCTTTTGCGTAGCTTGATGGGGCGCGAGCCCACATACTTCCCTGTGGGAATGGAAGGTTCAAGGTCAGGCTTAGACCAGATACCTGTCACACCCACTGCCCCTAGGGGAGGCCTCACCCACCATTCATCTCACGCATGGCGCGCACATAGTCACTGGGGTCCTTAAAGCTGACGAAGCCATAGCCCTTGGTCTTGCCTGTGCGCTTGTCACGGATCACCTTAGCCTTAAGGAAGGATGGGAAGCGGCTGAAAGCACGGGCCAAGATGTCATCATTCACCTCATTGCCCAGATCTCCACAGAAGATCCGGAAGTCATCTGTGGTTGGGGGAGAGGAGGTCAGAGGACGCTGAAGCCTGGCCCAGTGTCTGCCTTATTTAAATGGCCCACCTTCTCTGGAGGCATCCCCCAAGCCCTCTCCCCTCTCTGTCCCCAGCAGTCTCTGCCTGAGCTCTCTTAGTAAGAACAGCCAACACCTGTATAGCATTTATCCCATGCTAGGTTCTCTGCTAAGCACTCAGGAGGCTTTCACACATTTGCTTAAATGTGTTAAGCCAGATACCTTTACACTGAGGCACAGAGACAATGAAGTCATGGGTAACAGCAGAGCCGGGACAAGAACACAGGCATCTGGCTCCAGAATCCTCACTTTTACCTAACTGCAGTGCCCTTCCCCAACCCAGAGTCATCTCACCCACTTTCACGATGAAGCCCCTAATTCTGTCCCAGCCTTGGTTTCCCCTCTGAGCCCCCAGCATCCCTTGGTGATCTGGACACCCCATAGACATCCCCTGGGCTCTGACACCTGCTGGCTCCCACAATGTCACCCTAATACCAAAGACTTCATCTTTCCTCAGCTCTACTTCCTCTGCAAAGCCCACTCTAATTCCGTGAGTTCCTGAAACCTGAACACACTGCTCGATCCTTCTCCAAGGCTGACCTCAGGTTGCCATTTCAGGCAGACTTACCTGGGCTCAAACTGAGCCTTGACTGAACATACTCAAACCCAAAGCATCCCTTCCTCCACGAGGCACATACCACTATCCCCTTGATGGAGATGAGGAAAATGGGGTTGGAAAGGCTAAGTGACTTGCCCACAGTCACAGAACTAGGGTCTACAGCCTGCCCTGGCCCTGGCCTGCGTGGACAGCTGGTCCCCTGAGAAAAGGCAGCAATTACAGACTGGGATACAAGGTAGGTCCATTTCCTCAGCTACCACCGTGGTTATCCTACAACTTCTGTGGTGATTAAGGACACTTTGAGAACAGTTAGGCCATCCCAGGAAGAAATAATCTGACAAACTCAGAGGTTGGGACCTTTTACAAGACAACCAGCTGGGCACTTCAAAAAACTATTATATACAAGACAAAGTGGTGGGAGGGGGACCATGACCATTAAAAGGTATTCTAGAGACAAAACTGCATGCATCCTGGGTCAGGGGGAAAAAAGCTATTACAGATAGTATGGGGACAATTAGAGAAATATAAATATAAATGGAATAGGAATACAGAATTATTGTTTACTATTCTAGATATGTTAATGGTATTATAATGTTAAAGAGAATGTCACTTTTCTTAGGAGATGAACACAGGTACTTAGGAGTGAAGTGAAAACTTCATTTCCAATTCGCTTCAACTGATTGAACAAAACCCCAAAAAAACATACATACACATACAGGGATAAAGTGAATATAGCAAAATATTAATTGCTGAATCTAGGTGGTGGATATATGGCTCTTCACTGTGCAAATTCAAAGTTTAAATTTTTCCATAAGAAGTTGGCAGAAAAAAGAATGCTCTTCCACCTTGCCCCTCATGAATAAAGCGGAGCTCAGAAGGTCCTGGGTGCCAATTCCCTCCACCAAATTCTGTTCAGTGGCTAGGCGAGGGCCTGCTCCTCAGGGCCACAGTCTAGCCCTCCATGAGGTGGGCTAACAGCACAGCCTACCCTACAGAGAGGAGGCAGTACCTGATTCACTTTCCCTGTGTCTGCCTCAAAGAGAAGGGCTCCGCCTGCCCTGGCTGAGCAATGCCCGACCCTATACTTTGTCCCACTTACCCGCATCCCACTCTAGCAGGCTGGGGTCCTCCCAGCTGCTCCCAGCTGCTGTGCGAATGCAGCGTTTCAGTTTCTCTGGCTTTCCTTTCTTCTTGTCCTCACCCAGAGGCTCTGGGACCTGCAGAGGAAAGGCGATGGGGTACAGAGGGCTTGGTGTTGGAGTCTTCTGGACCTACTGGCCCTTTCGGGCTCTCCCACTTTTCTTTGTTTCCTGGCCCTCCTTTCTCCATACTTAAAGGACTGGATGTGCTCCTGGGTGTGGGTTATGTGTGTCTGCCTCCCTCTCCCCTACATCCTCCCAGCCCCTCCAATTTCCTGGGGCCCTCCTACTTCCATCAATAGAAGACTACATGTGTGGCTGTGTGTGGAATCCTAGGGGCTCCTGCATACCCTCCCAGTTCTTTCTGCCCCCCCACTGTTATGTTCCCTGCTTACCTCCAGAGCCATGAGGCCAGGGGGTGGCTCAGGCCGTGGGGGCCGGGGTCGTGGACGCAGGGACAGGAGCTCAGGAATGCGTAGCGGGGGTAGTAGGCCTCGTACAACTTCCAGCGGGAGGGGCAGGGGCTCAGGCTCAGGCAAAGGCATGGCCAGGGCAAGTGGCAGGCTAGGCCCAATGACTGCAGGGCCAGCTGGGGTGCCTCCTGCCCCCACAGCCACTGCTGTGCTAGCCTCCTCCAGCCCAGCTGCTGCTGCCACCACGGCCTCTTCCTTTTCTTTCAGGCCCAACCCCAGGCCTAGGCCCAGCTCTCGGGGTGTTGCTGACTCTTCCTGTGGGCAAGGAGTAGGAATGATGGGGGAGCCAGCTCACAGGCTCAGATCACTCCCATCTGTCATCCTGTACAATAAAACAAGCACCGAGGGGCCAGACAACAGGCAAAAGACACCCAGACAGAGAAAGGAGTCTCTAATTGTAGACAGGGATGGGGACAGAACGCACAGGTAGAAATAAGAGACAGACATAGGGACAAAGAAAGACATCAAGACAGAAAAAACAGAAAGGTACAATCAAAGGAAAAATAGAGACAGAAACACACCCATAGCATGTTTTTCTCTCTGCACTTTCCTCACAAAGAAGAGAAAAACAAAGATTCAGCCACAGAAAGACATAAGGGAAGACAGAGACAGAGCCGAAAAGTGAGAAGGCAGAGGCACAAAAAGGTAGGGGAAAGGCAGACTTCAATACAGCCCATCAGGCCAGGATCAAGGGTCTCCCCATGTACTGCACCTCTGATTGTCAGCAACCTGCCCACACTCACCAGGGCAGGCCTCAGAGCGGCCATGGAGCTCAGGGGTGCCCCTGGGGCCCGAGCCATCGGTGGCAGCATCATAGGTGGTCCAGGAGGCCCAGGCAGAGGGGGGCCCACGAGGGCCTGGTGAGGGGGCCGCAGCGCCAGAGGGCGGGGAGCACCTGCTGCAGAAGAAAGAGCAGTATCTGTCAGGGTGTTAGTGGTGGAGTCGGAGGACTTGGGGGGTTGGGTATGTGGCAGGAATGATGACCCTGGCCCCTCACCTGCTCTCTGTAGCACGTGGGGGACGAAGGCTGGACGCAGGATAGGGGCCCTCTGTGGGGCCACAGCTGTGGGAGAGAGAGATGGGGGTGTGTGTCATGGGAGACTGGGGTGCTTGAGGCAAGGTGTGTGTATATGTAGGTACTCTCAGCATCTGAGAAATCCTGGAGAAGAGTCTAGGGAGCCTTATGGGAGATGCAAGGGTCTTTTCATTTGCTCATTCAGCAAAAATTTACCACTGAGGATCTCCTATGGGCCTGGCCTGTTCCTGGGCAATGCTAGGGACACATCAAAAGATAAAGGGCTGAGGGAGTTCCTGGTCCAGAGTAGAAGGGAACAGACCCACTGCCAGAGAATGACAGCTCACAGTGAGCAGGGCTGGGGTGGGGGACTGCCCAGGCAGGGTGACCAGGACTAGGAGTGGTGGGAGCCCACGAGCCTTCTGACTTAGCCGGGGGTACTTGAGAGGGCTTTTTGGAGAAGGGGACCTGTGAGCTGAGACCCAAAGGACAGTGAAGCGCTGGCTAGGCAAACAGTGGAAATATTTCTGGCAAGGAGAACATTTGTAAACAAAATTTTCCCCTTTTCAGTTCAGAATAATTATAATAGAGGAAGTCGGGAGTTGGAGAGCATCATAAGAGAATGTCATGAAGTCAGCAGCAGGCATCCAAGCATAGCCTTGTTGGTTGAACTGCTGATGTCCTCCTGAGGGCACAGGGGAGCCACACCAGGGTTGGAAGCTGGGTAGGGTGACTGGGTTATTTTGCATTTTAATCAAAACCATACTAAAGACTAAGACATGATAAAACTTCTCAGCAGATAAAAAAGTATATCAGGACTTAAGTAACACAATTAACTAGTTTGACTAATAGAGATTATACTAGAACTTTACAGAACACATACCCTTTTTATACACATAGGAAATAATGTCACAAAAATTGTGTGTATAAAGATCCCCTCGACAACAAAACGTAAGATGACGTGGAGAGGATAGATTTTAGTTGATTTTGGTTAGTTGGATTCTGGTTTAGTTGATAGGTTTTGGAAAATTATAGTTGGGTGACAGTGAGCAGGGGAGAGAAGGGACCTCAACAAGAGCTGGCACATCCCAGCAATGTTAAAGGCTCCTGGGAAGGGTATGGGGATCTCTCTCTGCAAGGGCCAGTTGATGTGCAGTACTGACAGCCAGGTGAGGAGCTTGGTGTTTATTTGATGGTTTGTTCATCCCATCAACAAACTACATGGAATGCCTTTTATATGACCAGCACCAAGACTTCTGCTCCTCATGGAGGTAATATTTTAGAGGAAGCAAAGATGATAACCACAAATAAGTAAACTGTATAGCTTGTTATTAAGTATTAAATGCTATAGAGGAACATAACAAATGGTAGGGACTAGGAGTGACAGCAAGGGGGTGGTTTGTAATAATCAAGTGAAGCTTTACTAAGGCCAAACGGACAAGGTACATAATTAGGTTTGTACTTTAGGAAGATGATAATATCAGGGTAGGGATGAAATGAAGAGGGTGGATTAGAGCAGTGATTTAGGGGAGAGGCAGAAGTAGTTGGAACAAGAGTGATTGGTTAAATGTGGGATTCCCTGACCCCAGACCTACCTGCTCGTCGCAGGAACATGGCTTCTCGAGCCTCTGGACTGTCCAGGTGACTCCGATCGCCAGGGCCAAAGCCAACTGTTGGGAAGGGAGAAATGAGGATTGTCGGAAGGCAGTCCTGGGCATCTCTTCTTACCACCCTACAGGCTATCCCTTGGCTCCCTGACCTCACCACTCCTTACTTACCTGGGCCCACAAAAGGAGGGCCACCCACCATGGGAGAAATCACTGTGGCTGCAGCAGCTGCCCGGGCCTCCAGAGTCTGTTGGACCTGTTGGGGAGGAGGTTGGGATGAGGGCCTGACTCAGTGCAGAGGCCAGGGGTTTCATTCTTTGCAGTGTGTGGGGCTGTCAACCTTTAGGACTGGTCTAAGCTAAATGTCACTTTTCAGGGAGGTTTTTGGGTCACACTAGCTAAAGCTGTCCATAGCTACTCCCAGTAGTAACTTCTCACACCATACTGTTTCATCCACCCCAAAGCACTTAGCACTATTTGCAATTATGTCCAGCCTGTCCTCCCACCTTCTATGCCACCACCCTGGTGCAAGCCACCATTATCTCTCACCTAGATTATTATGGTGGCCTCTTCCTTAGTCTCCTTCATTCTGCCTTTGCCCTCTACAATATGTTTTCCAAATAAAGCCAGAGCAACCCTGTTAACCTCTAGTTTGGATCATATCACCCCTCTGCTTAAAATCCTTCAACAGCTTCCATCTGAGAGTAAAAACCAAGGTCCTTGTAGTGGCCCACAAGGCCCTACCAGATCTGGTTTCTACCACCTCTCTGTCCTCATCTCCTCCCACTCTATGCCTTAGTCACTCCACTCCAGCCACACTATTCTCCTTGCTGTTCTTTGAACATGTCAGATATGCAACTGTGCTATTGAGCCCTTGAATGTGACCAGTAAGACTGAGGAACTGTGTAAAAATAAAGACACTGCAGAAAAGTTCCACTGGACAACATGTTCTATAATACAAGATCCTAAAGGCCAGTGAAACTGTTTTAGTCATTACTGTGTTGTCAGTGTCTGGCACATAAAATATTTGTTATGCTAATTAACCAACAAGCCGACATGTCATTATAAATAGCTGGGTATACACACACAGTGTTCCAGGCATTTTGCTCTCCGACTTACATGCCTCAGTTCAGTCGTACCTGCTGGTATGTGTTGGTCGCGATAATTGGGCGGATCACAGGAGCTGCTGGGACCTGCATCGCTTCCACTGTGGGGACCGTGGGCACCGCAGTTGGGATTCCGGTTACTGGAGCCCCTAGAACTTCCTGTTCAAACCTGGGGGAAGAGGATAGACACAACAGCTCAGGACCTTGCATCAATTCTGGAAAGCTGGGTATGTCGCGACAGCGTATTCACTCCTGCCAACCTCTCCTTACTCCCACCCTCACGGTCCCGAAGGTCCCCATTTCCCTACGACAGAGACATAAGTCATGCCTATCGTAGCCTAGAGCCCCCAGGGGCTCGGCGGCCCTGACTGTGACAGCTTTCGTGGCGCCCTGTCGCGGGCCTTACAGGGCCATCTCTGCCTCCATCTCTTTCAAGCGTTCCTCGCCGCTCTTGCCCGGGATGCCGGCGCCAGGGCCCGGGACCACTGGTCCTCCTGCACCGGGGAGTCCCGGGGCCGGCCCCGCCCCGGCCATCGCTGCTGCCGTCGCAGTCGCCGCTACTACTGCCTGCACTCAGCCGCCTCCGCCGGTTCCGCTGTCTACTCTCTGGTTTCGTCAGATTGGGCGCCCGCGGATGACGTATAGGCGAAAGGGACGGGCGTCCTGCGGCGACGTCATACGCCAACAGCCTTTGGCACAAAGACCAATAAGAATCTGGCCACACCCGGAAGGCCTACCCCCAAGGAGGAATGTAGGCCAATCAAAGTGGGGCAAAGACGAACCAGTGGAAGAATCTGGGTCTCTGGGAGTGCTGTAAAGACAGGGGGCCACGCCTTCAGGGACGAGCTTAGCCTGACGAGTTCGCTGTACTGTCAGTTGGTTCTGTCCCTAAAGTAAAAACGACCGTTTAGAGCTCAGAAAAGCTCGGAGGCTCCTCCCACGTTACAGCGAGGCCCTTTGCGGAAGTTTGAAAAAACACTGTAGTCCGCATCAGCCCAGGGCTGTGCCGAGGCTAGAGAAAGCTGGCGGCCGTGGCTCCTATGGTGGTGTAGACGGACGAGCTACCAGACAGTGATTCCCAGAAAGACCGAAAGGAAAGCTCAGAGAGGGCGTCTGACCCAGGCTTCCTGGAGGAAGTGACATTGAACGCTAGTTAGGTGACGCGGGGAGATGTTCTGGGTAGAAGGAGTAGTTCATGCAAAGGCCGGGAGACACGTCGAATCGTCAACTCAGGTCGTGTGTGTAGGTTTGGTCTCGTGTTCTTGGGACACAGATGACCCCTCCTTTCCTTTGTAGTACTCAAAATGTTTTATTATGCATATTTAGAAAATACACAACCGTAGAGAGAATATGATGAACCTCCATGTGCCTCTCAATAATTACTCATCATTTTACCCTTGTTTCATCTACACGTCTCTATTTAGCTGGAGGAAGGTCGTATATTAAAGCAAATTCCAGATATCTATAAATTCACCCATAAATGCTTCATGATGTCTAACAGATAAGGACTGTTTAAGAGAAAAACAAGCAGCATTTTGACACCTAAGAAAATCAATTACTCACATCCAACAGCCAGACTACGTTTAAATTTTCCCTTCTTCAAAGGTCTAAGCATTGCATTTGGTTGGTTGGTCTTTTTCCTTTCAAAACAATTTTACTGGCTGCCTTGGCTTCTTGAAAGTGCAGTCTGAATTAGCACAAATGAATACTTTGTTAAAATACTGGCTTTTGTTTGCTTCTGTGCTAGAGATGTAATCAGAAGAGAATAGGACCCTTTTTTAAAAACATTATTATTAACTACAGTCCATACTCTATTCTGATGTCCTTAGTGTTTCTTTACCTAATCTCCCTTTTTTGTTCATCCAGGGTACACATTACTTTCAGTTGTGATATTTCCTCAGGCTCCTTTTGCCAGGGACAATTTCTCACACTTCCGTTATTTTTCATGATTTTGATAGTTTTTAGAGTACTGGTCATGTATTTTGTAAAATGTTCCTCATTTGGAATGTCTGATGCATTTCTCATCATTAGATTGGAGTTAATGTTTTTTTTGGGAAAAGACCAGGGAAGTAAAGTGCAATTCTCATCATATCATTTCAAGGGGACATGGTATCAACATGACTTAAGCACTGTTGATGTTAATTTGGGACTACTAGCTGAAGTAGTGTTTTACTGCGTTTCTCCATTATAAAGTTACTTCCCCTACCCCCACCCTGTCTTTTTAAAAAACTCCCTTTCCGTGGTCTTTGGAATGGAGTCACCATGTATAGGACATACCTAAGGAGTGGAGAGTTAAGCTCCACCTCCTTGAGAGTGGAATAAACTACATAAATTATTTGGAATTCTTCTGCACAGGGATTTATCTATTCCCCTTTTAATTATTAAGTCATTTATATTAGTATGGACTCATATTTTATATGCTGGGTTAGAATTCAGTACTTTAGTTGTTTTGTTTTTCAAATTGTTCCAGCTTTTAAAACTAAGTCATTTTGAATATATAAATTTACCTCCCCCTGCTTTTTTTTTTCCTGCCACCCCATTTTTTTTTGCCTTCCCTGTGTTGAAGAAACTGTATTAATTGTCCTACACATTTTGGATTTAACTAATTACATTGTTTCACTTGTTCCTCACTGTCCTCTCCCCCTTTCTAATATATTGTAGTGACAGCAGTTTGATTAGATTTAGGTTGAATTTGGTGAAAGAGTATTTTAATGGTGGTGCTGTTGTAATGCATCCCACTCTATCACATGATGTCTGGTTGTCCTCCTTTGGTGATGCGATCAGCAGTGTCCATTCATTTGAAGAAATCCAACCAACATTTCCACTAATAGTTTTAGCAGCCCTTGGTCATCATTACCTGTATCTGTTTCTTCATTAATGTATGGGAAAGAGTGGTTTCAAATTTTATCATTCTCTCTGCAGTTATTAGTAATTCTTTCATAAATAACTTCCCCCTTATCAGGAATCCACTTACTTTTTCACATGCAGGAAAGACAGAAGACATGCTTGATTCTTTCCCTATTTTATGAAAAAAAATTGTCAGTTGGATCCTTGCACGCTTCAATATGAACTTAACTTTTTCAAGCATTCACAAATCATTGCAGTCATTGTAATTGCTGCTCAGAATATCACATCTTTGGCCAGTGACAGCCCCTTCAGATTGACTCCTGAGTTCTTTTGACTCAATCCCAGTAGTCTTGGAGGATCCTAAAACTCATTTTGCACATATCCTGCCCCAGACCTGAATCAGCCATTTTCCCAAGGATCCCTGGTTTCTTCTAGTCAGAAATGGTATTTGGAAACCACAGTCTGGGCACTAGGATTGTTCACTGTTACTAGGCCTTTTCTGTGAAATTAGCTAGGGAAATATTTTTTAGAAAGAGAGGAACCCATGAATTCATTCTGGTGTTTCCAATTCACATGAAATACTACAGAAGGTTTACTTCTTTGATTTTATATTTGTATTGCTTCATTTACATTAAAACCTCTTGGCCACCAGTAACACTAGCATAACTACTTATTTGCTTTAGTCTAACATATAATTTCAAAATATATAATGGAGGGTCTCAAAATCTTAAACAATATATTTTTATCAAAATAAAAACACCAATAGTTAAAAACAGTAAGACTATTGAATGTAGTTTAAGATTTCACTGCAGTTTTTTCCTTTGTATACATGTACCTCTGGAGGCATCAAATAGAAGTACTGTTTGAGCATCACCTGAAAATTCTTATCTGAATCAGTTGTGCTACCAACTTGATATAGTTAGGCTCATTTGTTTCAATTTTTAGGAATTTTAATTTTTCTCATTTTATAAAATTAACAATTAGATGTTTCCACAGTAAAAAGTATGAAATAATGTACATTCAGAAATGTCTGGCTTCCATCTCTGTCCCTTCTATCTTGTTTTGTCCTGTCCTTAACTATTTGAAAGTAAGTTGCAGACATCATCCTTAAGACTTCAGCACACATCCTCAGAACATTCTCTCACTTAACTACAATACCATTATCTCCACCAAAGAAATTTAACAAGCATACAATATTTCCTAATATACATATTTTCCATGTTTGAATTTCCTCAGTTATCCCCAAAATATGCTTTCAAACACTTTTTAAAAAGTCCACAATTCAATCAGGATCCTGCACTGGGCTTGGTTGTCTAGTCTTTTAATCTGAAAGTCCCCACCTTACTCCCTGAAGGTATGGTCTAGTGGTTTTGTGTAAGGTCTTACAACTTGTACTTCACCCAGTATGTCTTTGGGATAGATTCCTGCAGATGGGGTTGTTTGAGCAAAGAGTAAATGCATATGTACTTTTGCTGGAGATTATCCCATAGGTGGTTCCATATTGCATGTCCTGATGTATCAGAGGCTGTTTTCCATACAGTCTTGCCAACAGAGCAAGCTGCCAAAATTTCTGGTTTCTTTTTCCGTCTGATAGGTGGGAAATGTATCAAAGTGGGGTTTTCTCTTACTGCTTTTCTCTTACTATGATTGAAAGTATTTTCTCAGAACTGTCCATTATAAATTTTGCCCACTTTTCTATGGACTTGGGATTTTCCCTTCCCATTTTAGACTGCACCTGCTTGAGTGCACATGTTCATCCCTTTAAGATGTAAATTACAAACTTTCCCCCTTGTCATTTCTTTTTACTTTGTTCGTTTTTATCATTGTCAGTATTTCCCCTTTTTGCATCTGTATTTTGAATCTTATTTAGGCAAGTTTGCCCAACTTCTAGTTTATAGAGGATTTCACCATCATGAAGCTCACATTCTATCTGAGGATGACAACAGAAGTTAAATGAAGTGAAGCACATAGTATGTTAGAAGACAAGGATGCTATGGAGAAAAGTTAAACAGGGAGAGGAATAAGGACCCTCATGTTCAGTAGGGAGGTGTGGCCTGGGAGCTGAGATACAGGGAACACAAAGGTGGTACGAAGGCAAGCAAATTTGTGAAGGCCAGGAAAGGACAATCAGGGTAGAAGGTGAATTGGGAGAATGAGGGTGCTCTGGAGGCCAAAAGAGTTGTTGTGAGAAGAGAGGTGGGAGGCTAGGTTTAAGATCACAACCATGTCAAATCTCTTTCATTTGTAGGCTTACTGCAACCCCAATTAAACTCCCATCCACGTTTGTCTTTTTTCTGGAGCCAGGCAAGTTGAGTCTAAGGTTCATTTCATTCTGAGAGAAAAAATTAGCAAGAAGAGAAGGGATGCCTTGGAAAATAGGAGCAAGGCAGCAGCCAGCCATTTGACTAAAACGTTATTACAAAGCCTTTATAGTTAAAACACTCGGGATGGCAGAGTCAGACAGACAGTGGGCTTGGAGAGAACCCAGATAGCTTGATTAATCATGGAAATTTACTGTATGAAAAGGTGGTGTCTCAAATCATCTGAAGTTTTACTTTATTATAAAGCTTAGGTGGGTAAAGTTTAACTTTATAAATTGAAGAATAATTCACACAGTGAAATGCACAGACCTTAAGAGTACTACTAGATGAGTTCTAACAAATTTATTTACCTGTATGACCCACACCACCTTCAACTTCCAGCTCTGGGAAGTTTCCTGGTCTCTTCCTTGGCTCATACCTGACACCCACCCCTCCTTCAGAGGCAACCACTGCTCTGACAGAAATTTAAGGAGTGCTATTGGGATATACATATATGAAAAAATCAGATCCATTCGGATGAATTTCAAATGGTTCAGATTTAAGGGTAAAAAAAGAAACTGGATAAAAACTAGAAGACAATCTCATCTCTTAACACCTGCTCCCCCCAAACTCTGGGCCTTTGTACAAGCTTGAGTCCCTCCCGTGCAAGCCCTCCTCGGGTACTCATGTGCTTCTCTCTCATTGCCTTTACAGAGTGTGGCCTTTGCTGTGCAGCCCTGCATTTAAAAATCACACCTCCTACAGCCTGCTTTATAGTTATCTTCCAACATGCTGGGCATTTTGCTTATCTTGCTGGTGGTCTGTTTCCCTGTCCCTACAATGACAACTCCCTGAAGGCTGGGACTTCTGTCCATTTTGTTAATCCTCGATCCTCAGTGTTTACAGCAGGTGCTCAGTCAATTTTTGCTGAGGGTGCAAGTAATGAGGGGAGTTTTGGGGGACCTGGGATGGGGTCCAGAGCATCCCATTCTTTTGGCCTTGGTGGGATGAAGGGACAGAGGCAAGGTAGTTGAGAGGGACGGAAGGTGTGAGTAGAGACTTCTGGATAGGCCGACACATCTGGGTGATGCTTTCGTCCACAGGTCTTGTGAATGAGGGAGCTGAGGTTTTGGTGAACAAATGTGAAGCTCTAGACTCCTGTCTGCGCCATGTCTTCATCCGCAGAGCTGCTGCAGGGCGCCTTGGGCCTGGGCCCAGCGCAGCTGCCACTGGGGCAGGGACAGGCCTTGGCAGAGCTCCCCGGAGAGGGCAGCTTGGCCAGGCTGCTCCCACCTGGGGATGGGGATGGTGTTGAAGGGCTAGACCTTCAGAACCCCACTGGCACCCCCTGCCATGGCCTGCTTGTCACCAGCTCACCACCCTCCCCCTGCCTGTCGCACCCAGCTTACCCCACCCCATGAATGCCCCCTCACCAGTCCCCGACAGCCCCCTGCAGCTCAGGGACTCGCTCCAGTGCTTGTTTCAGCAGGTTCTCCAGCCGCTTCAGAGTCTGTCCCAGGTTCTCCTTCTGCTCCTTTTCCTGGGATGCCTGAGTCTGCAGCAGCTCTGCAGGTGAGAAACCCGGGAGGCAGCACCGAGTCCTCTGGCTCCCTGCTGCCTTGCAGCCAACTGGACACCAAATCTTCAGTCACTTAGTCTTGACCTCAGCGTCTCTCCTCTCCCTTCTCCCAGGCCAGCCCATCCTCCTCCAGGCCTCATCCTGCAACTCCCTCCCCAAAAGACCATCATTCTCCATGGCCCTCATCTTCCTCCCTGCTTCCTTCCTTCTCCCCAGCCGCCCTCCTAGGTGCCAGGACTCAGCCTCCCACTCTGGTCTATCCTCTAGATGGCAGTCAGAGTGACCTTCCTGAACCCTAAACCTGATCCTTCCCCTCTCCTGCTGGGAGCCCTCCAAGGCTCCCCAGGCTGCCAAGAGTCCAAGCTCCTCCGCCTCGTACTTGAGGGTTTGCATTACGGGACCAGTGCTCTTTACTCCTGAGCGAAACTCACTTATTCTCCCTGGTGCCCTATTTAAAATTGCCCTCTAGCCTTCAGAGAGTTGTTCTAGGACAAGAAAACCACCACAGACACATCAGCAAAATATCTGGCATGTTGGAAAATTACTTATGTGGAGAAAAATAAAGCCAGCTGTCAGAGGTGCGATTTTAAATAGAGGGCTACACTCGAGGCACCATCTTTGCTCCTGGAAACCCCTCCCAGCATTTCTTACCCTGAGGCTTCCTCCTCAGACGGCTGTGGCCCTTCATTCCAGTGGCATCTGTCCCTGGGCATCATGACTGGGTCTATCCCTCTCCACAGGCCCAGCTCAGAGCAAGGGCAGATGAGCAGTGTGGTCAGACCCCTTGTGCCTGAATCCTGACTCCACCTCCTCCTTGCCTTCTGACCTTGGGCACCACACTTGCCCTTCCTCAGTTGCTCTCTTGCAGTCAGGTGTGACTACCTGAGCCACAGGCTGGTGGGGTGGGGGCAGACTGGGGCACTCTGGGGAGGGGCCCACAGGGCTTGCTGACAGGGTGAAGATGGGGGGAGGTTGGGGGCTGGGAGGAACTAAGGATGACTCCTAAGGTTTTGGTTTTAGCACCTGGACAAGGAGGGTGGGGTCATTTACTAAGGGAAGGAAACCAGGCAGAAAAAAAACAGAACTGCTTTTTGGAACACAGGGAACTCTGTTGAAGTCCAAGATGCCTGTGAGGTGCGACAAGGCTGAGCCAACTGGGGCCATTCCCGCACGCTGCTCCCTGCCCGCAGGAGATGGCGAGGGCAGGGAGCCCAAAACTCAAAGGCCTAAAAATGATCTCTCCCTACTTTGCTGACGCCACCCTGATTCATTCTCACAAGTTCAACTCTTCCAACTCTTTATCCTCTGACACTTTGCTTTTGCCATTGGGAAAGCCCTGGGGCTGGACACTTCTTGCCTCTCTCCCCCTTTAGCTCTTGGGGCAGCACCTGGCAGGTACCCAGTGAGTGCCTGCTGAACGAATCCAGGAATGAATGACTTTTCTGAGTTTTAGTTTCCTCATCTGTAAACTGGGTGTGAATAGTCAGTAATCCCTGCCCTCATGGTAAGGACTGGAAGAGACGGTGCACATGCAGACAAGGTGATTGCGTCACACAGGAGACACGTAGGGCTCCCTGCATGCTGTGACTGCTCTCTGTGCTGGGTCATCGGACTGAGTCTTCCCAGCACTTCTGTGAAGTACTATGATTATGCTTATTCCACTGAGGAGGAAACTGAGGCACAGGGAGATCACCCAGCAAGGAAGAGGTAGGACTGAGAAGAGCATCCAGGTAGGTTAACTGCACAGCCCAGCTTTGAACCACTTGGATATACTCTTGGACGGTGACAAATGAGTACTTGGCCATTTGATGGGCAGTGTTGCCTGGTGGTTAGGTGCATAGACCCATGTCGGGCTGCCTGGATTCAAATCCTAGCTCTGCCACCTGTGTAGCTACCAAGGCCCCTGCGCTTCAGTTTGTACCTGTGTAAAATGGGGAGAATGGCGGTGCTAACCCTCAGGGCTGCTGTGCAGATGGAACTAGTAAACGTGCCTAAGCCCTCAGCACGCAGTAGGCACTGTGTTGGAGATGAGTGGTGTGATTTCTTCTGGGCCTGGGACTAGGCAGGGATTCTGGGTATGGAAGCAGGGCAGACTTACCTTGGGTGGATGGTCCTAGTGGCAGGCTGGTTGTCATGTGGAGCAGATCCCAGCACCGGAGACTCCGCTGGTCCTGGAGGAACAGAAGGTCCTGGTGGAGAGCAGCCGCCTTTGGGAGGAGAAGCTCTGGAGCCTGGAGGGAGGGGAGGGGATAGTCACCTTGGGCAGGGTACGGCTGGAAAGACAGGTCCTAGGGGACCGGCGCTCACCTTCCCTGTAGGCAGCCCCAGTGTGTGGCTCAGTTCTAGGAGGCTGGAGCCCTTTGGGGATGCAGGATGCAGCTGGTAGATGGATGGCAGGATTGTGGGCAGGGGCTGCAACCTAGAGGGAAAGTCCAGGTTGGGTGGGGCACTGAAAAGGAGGGTGGGGTTCCAGAGGCTCTGGGGGCTGAGGTGTGCTTGGGAGGCCAGGGAGAGTGGAGGTGGGTCTGGTTGACTAGGACTCCAGAGGGGGGCAGGGGGGACCTGAGGGTGAGGTCTGGCAGCCTGAGAACATGGGAGCCCTGAGATTATTTTTTTGAGGTGGGCCCATGGAATGACAGTCATCCACAGGAGGAGATAGAGGGGATGGCCCGTCTCACCCTCCAGGGCTGTGCCGCAGCAGGGTGCCCAGTAGCAGGTGAGGAAGAAGCTGGGCTTCCTCCTCCAGACAGCGAAGTAGCTCCTGACTCCGTGGTGCCACTGCCTCAGATGTGGGGACCACTTTTCGCTGAACCAGAGCCAGTACCTGTGCAAAGGGAAGGGATTGGAAGGGCAGCCCCGTGTTGGGTACCTGGTCCTACCAGACCTCACCCCAACTCCCATCTCACCTCCCCAGGGCTCCGGCACAGGCGCGTCTTGCTGGCTGAGTTGCCCTTGATGAGCAGGCGGACCTGTTCCTGTGTCTCCTCCTGGACAACCAGGAGGCCACCAAGAGGGGCTGCTTTTTCTTCCGCCTCCTGCCTCTGGCTGTGCGCTCTCCTTTGCACAGGTCCTACTTCCCCTTGGGTGACTCACCCTGGGCTCCTCCCTACCACCAGGAGGCCCAGTTCTGGCTTATAAGGCTCCTAGCCTCATGCTGACCCTCAACCAGGCCCAGCCGCTCCTCTCGGAGTCCCGCCTCACCACTAGTTGACGCCAGTGCAGGATCCGTTGCTGTTTGGCCTGCAGCTCCTGCAGCAGAAGTTGCCGCCACCCAGCCGCCTCCTCCAGCTCCTGGCTCTGGGCGTGCAGGGCCTTGAGCTCTGCCCACAGGCCACAGCGCCGGAGCCCTAGCAGCAGAGCCTGCCTGGAGCATAAGCAGAACAAAGGAGAAGGTGACCAAGACTCACAGCAGAGAGAAGGGGGATCATATGTGCAAGGATGCACAAGGAGCCACAAACACAAGGAGACAAGCTGGAAGAGCAGGGAGGCAGAGCCAGAGATAGGACCCACAGGGGCAGAGAAAGCCGGCATCTCCAAAGCCCTGGGAGAGAGATGGCCTAGAGTCCTGACGAGGGAGGCCCTCACCTCTCGATGGATCCCAGGGTACATCTCTCCACTTCCTCCATCAGGCCGTGGAGGCGCCGGGTCAGGATTTGACGCTCCATCAGGAGGGGTCCCCGTTGGGTGACATGCACACCCACAGCCCTCCAGCCCTCCTGGGGCAAGGGTACAAAGTCAGGGTGGGCATGGTCCCTGGGGGTAAGGGTATTGATTGGGTCTTGGGATGGGAAGGTGATGGAGTTCTGGAGAGAATGTCTGGCAGTCACCTGCATAAGATGCACCATGGATGGCAGGGCCTGGCTGGAGTCTGACTGGTCTGATGCCTGGGTCCTGGGGGTGGAGTGAAACTGCTGAGGGAGGAGTCCATGCCCTTGCCTGGGTCCTTGCGGGTAGCCAATGTCAGCCCACCTGCCAGACTTGGTCACTGAGTTTCAGTTCTGCCCCCATCAGCAGGTCACTGTGCCTGGGACCCCTGTCCCAGCTCACCCATCCACCTGCCCTGCCCTGACTGGGAGCATCCACTCCACACCTGGCCATCTCCGGATCTTGGAACCCATCTGGACTACACAAGGACCGAATCTCTGCTTCCCTCTCTGCAGCCAGGTGCTCCAGGGCGGCCAGGATGTGGCCGGGTGGGTGGTTTGTCAGCAGTGTCTAGTGGGGGCAGGGATCAAGAGTTGGGTCCTGGCACTCTGAGGTTTGCTCGTGGGGCAGAGCGGTGGCCTTCCTGAGAGCCTTCTCACCTCCACTGAGCTCAGCCACTGCTGGTAGGAAGTTCCAAAGTGGTCATCTTGAGCGGTTCTGTGGGGTTGGGAAAGAGGACAGAGAATTTTACAAGGCACATCAATTCTCCCTCTAATAATGATCACCACCACCTTACAAGGTAGAGGCTGTCCCTGTGCTCATTTTAAAGGAGAGGAAACCAAGTCCAGCTATGACTGCTAAAATGAGTTCCCCATTTATACCAACCCACCAGCCATGCGGCCTTTCACATGTACTGTTTGTCTGAAACACCCTCTCAACCTTTTACCCTTGCTAAGCCTCTTCAGTAAAGAACCCGTCCTCTGCCTTTGCTGGGTGGGGCGTCTCCTCTGGCTACCCAGAGCTTCTTGGGCTTCCCGACCCCCAACACCCTAACCACTTGGGTTGTCACTGTTTGTGATGGGCTTCTGTCCCCCCTCCCCAGCCCTGGCAGGGCAGCGCCTGGGACTAACACAGCCCAGAAGCCCAGTGTCTGAGGAATTCACAGACAAGTAACACCCCAGAGAGGCCAGGTTCTGTGGGACCTGGGTGACTTACGGGACACTGCTTCTCTTGGCTTGAGGAATCAGGAGGTGCTGCAGGAACTGGGTCCGGAGGGTACAGGCTGTTCGGACATCACCCTGGGAAGAGGTATATGGGGCCTGAGGGAAATGCAGGGCTCCACCTGAACCCAGACTCCCCACCCTTCCCCATGACTCAGGACTCTTACCAGGACCACAGGCTCCAGACCCAGGGCTGCTGATGCCAAGGGTCCAAAAGTCATATCCTCCTTGGCCTTCCTGGAGAGAGGAGCGCAGTTGGTACTGGGGTCCCAGCAAGGTTAGTGACAGGGATCACTGAGCCTGCATGTCAGGGGCCACCTCCAAAATTAGGCCATTGTCATCTCCTGGCTGTATGACTGCATTAGTCTCCTCACTGGTCTCCCTGCTCTCATCCCCTGAAGTCTGTTCTCTACCCAGTAGTCAATGATCCTATTAAACCCTCAGACAGATAATGTAATTTTTCTGCTCAAAACCCTCGAAAACAATGTGATGTTTTCTCATCACACCCAGAATGACCACACTGGGTACTGGGAGCTCTTCTAAGCACTTCACATGATCTATCATACCTGCACTATAAAATAGGTATATTATCCCCATTCCATAGAGCTCACAAACGGAGGCACAAAGAAATGAAATGCTGTGCCCAAGGTCACAGAGCTGTAAGTGGCCAAGAGAGGGCAGGAACCCAGCCTCAGAGTAAGATTCTAGTGCCTCCACGGCACTCTACCCACCTCTCCAACCCTGCCTCCTCATCCTCTCCCTTGTGCCTGTGAGATTTAAGCTGAATTGGCCTTGGCTGCTCTTCCTGCATGCCAAGCTCTGGGCCTCTGCTCTTGCTGTTGTTCCTTTCCATGGAAATTCCTACCTCAACTTAAACATTCCCTCCTCAGAGAGGCCTTCTCTGCCCATCTTACTGAGAGGCACTTTCCTTCTCCCTTCCTATCACATCACCTTTCTTCACAGCACTTATCTTTACCTGAGATGATAGGGTGGGTCTGCTTCCTATTCTACCATCTGTCTCCTCTGCATCAGAGCAGAAGCTCCAGGAAGGTAAGGACTTGTCCCTTGCTTACTGTTCTTTCCCTAGCACTGGTTTTCTGGACACTATTTTAGGCACTAGAAATACAGGTGGCTGAAAGGACAAAACTTCCTGGCCTCACGGACATTAAATCCTAAGGAGTGGAGTTCAAAATTCTGGAACCCAAGAAGGGATCAGTGCAGAGCACTGGGGTCTCTAAAGAGAATGTCTGTCTGCCCAGGCTGGCAAGGGCTGGTCTCTGGACACCTGAAGCTGACCTCTCTATATCCTGCAGGCGCTTGTGCTGATTCTGCAGCCTTTGCATGGCATCTTGGAGCCCACGCTGCTGTCTTCGCATGGCCCCAGCTCGGGCCTGGAGGAGGAGAGCACGATGCTGGGTGTCTTGCATGCTCTTCAGGGCCTGCTCCATGGCCACATCTGTGGGAGGTACAGCAGTGGCCATCAGCACTTCCCCTATCCCAATTCTGGTGCCCATCTGCCCAGCCCCACAGGTCACCCTGAGCTTCTGTCTCTTGTTCCATCAGCTCCAGGCTCTGGTCTAACTCCCGGATCTCTGCCCGAAGGCGGGCAACAGTGGCTTCCAGCTCCAACTTCTGACGGGCCTGGTGGAATTAGGTACAGGGTCAGGCATGGCCTTACTGGGGCTTTTCTGACTGTCCTTTGTGGAAGACCAGTCTCCTCACCTGTCCAGGTGGATGGCGTAGAGGGTTTTTCCTAAGCAGTTTCTTTGCACCTCTAAGCCCAGAGCACCAGGGGACTATCCTGGCCTCTTCCTTCCTCCTGGGATTGTCTCACGTACCCTCCCAACCTGGTTCCTGTCTGTGCTGATGACACTACACCTCTGTTCAAGTCCTCATCTCCCCACTGAACTCCACATGCAGGAGTCCCAAGGTCTCCTGGAAGCCTCCCCCTAGATGTCACCTGGGCCCCTTTCACACTGGGTCCCACACTGGCTTCAATGTCTTTCCCAAACCAGTCCCATCTCCCATCTCCCCTCACCAGCTTTTATGCCTCATGCCCATGTACCCCAGCCGCCAGCTCATGCCTGTCTCCCCCTGAATTGTAAGGCCCATGAGTGCAGGGGTAGGACTGTCTTGTGCTCCACTGTCCTCAGCATCACCCAGCACAAGGCTGGGCCTAGAGCAGAAATCTGCAAGTCCTGTTTTTGGATGGAACAAAATCTTGCAGCACATGTGTCTCACCTCTGGACTGTCCTGGTAGCCATACCTGAGGAAATGAGGCCAGAGTTAGGGGATGACAGAGACTTTTAAAAGGATACGGGAGATACAAAGCTATTGGTGGGGATACAGCTGGATGGGACTGCGGAAGATGGAAGGGATAGCTTTGAGGATCAGTTACCAGAGCAGGTTTCCCCGTATCTTCTTGACACTCCTATAATGGAGAGGTAGGAAGATGAGAAGTTACTGTGGCTCTTGGCTATGTCCCTTCCCCACCACAGCCTCCCTCATGTAGCCTGGCTCACCTCTGGCTGTGCACATGCCGTAAGACATAGGCCCAGATGTCAGCCCCCTGGCCCAGACACAGCCTGTGGGGAGAGCATATAAAAGTATGACTGGGACATCACACAAGGCAGAGGATCCTCATTCCCAGGTGGTGGTGGTCGGGAAGGTCTTTACTAGGGAATTCTCACTTCTGTGGGAGGGAAGGTTCATACTTCTGGGGGCAAGAGGGGTAATATATTTCCTCCTGGGGAGTTCTTGGTCACTGAGAGTGTGTCCTCCTGGGTGTCGGGAGTATTCTCATTCCTTGGTGGGGTGCTCCTTTCTCCTGGGAGAAGGCTAGTCAGCCACTTCCAGAGGTGGGAGTGGGGTGTATACTGCCAGAAGTTTTCTCTGATTACCAGTTGAGGCACCTCTCCTACAGACTCAGTCTCCAATGGGATAGTATTTGCTAACTCCAGAGTGTCCTCACTGGCTAGGGTGGGTGGAGGTGGTGAGGTGCCGCGGGACGGCCTTACCCCGGAGATCTTATTTCCACACGGGAAGGGAGCTTCATTAACTCTCGGGAGAATCCTCACTGGCGCTAGGGTCCTCCCTCTGGGAGGCCTCACGGGGTGGGGATGGGAGTGTGTGGGTCACCGCCAGAGCGTCCTCACTCAATCCAGGATCCTCGTCCCGGATATACTACCCCTGGGGGTAAGGGGACGCCCTCGGGAGTCATTCCCACTGGGGCGGAGGGAAGGAGGGAGAGGAAGGCGAGTCTTCAGTGAGGTGTGGGGTTCTCAGTCTTGGAGACTATCTCCAGCGTGGGGAGCGACCTCACCTGCGCAGCGTCGACTCCGAGGGCCGGGCGGCCACCGGCGCTCGCATCTCTTCGGCCGCCCAGCAACCCAGTTCCCGCGCTTCCTGCACCAACTCCATGACAGCGCCGCGGCCGCCGCCTCTCACATCCTTTCAAGTGTGGCGCCTGCCTCTGACGTCAAGCATGCGCCGGCACTGGCGTCCTCGGTTGCCGGGCAGAGTCCTCCAGGATGCTCCCGGCTCCGTGCCTCAGCAGAGCTGTCCAGTTTCTCACTCCTCCGAGCTGGGTCCCATTGGACGTGGAGAAACAGTGGATCCCTTGTTTTCCGCGTTCTCTTGCTTACTACCAGCTGTCCCCTAAAAGACAGTCCCTAATGCCTGCACTGATTTTCTTGACAAAGTGGGACTTTCATCTTAGGAAGAGAACCAGGCGAGAAGATGCTGAACTTGGTGCTCAGATTTCAGGAACAGGGTGTCCTAGGTCTGAGTGAGGGCTAGAGGGCTAATAGCATGACCCTAATGTTTCCCTGGCATGCATTCTTCCAGGTGTTCGTTGGTCCTTACCATTCCATAACATTATGAGCTGACTCTGTGCTGGGGACACCACAGTGGCTGAGACAGCCCCAGTCACCATGTTACAGAGCTCAGTTCAGTGAAGGACATAGACGCATCACCAAGTGGTATGGTAGAAAATAAGCAGCAGGGGTGGATTAACTGGGAGCACAGAGTCTGGGAGGGCTGTGGGGTGCCCCAGAAAGCACTGGCTTGATTCTGGAGAACTCACTCAGCCTCAGGGCCCTGAGAAATGGACCTTTCATTCAACCTGCTTGACTAAGTCCCCACTCTTTACATTCCATTATAGAGACTGATTCTTTAAAGACTTGGGAGTATGTGGGTAATGGTGATGGGGTGAAATATGAAGCTGGGAAGTCCAGGAGGGGGGTGGAGCAGTGGGTGAGGACAGTGCTGGACCACAGGACTGTGGAGCAGAAGAGACTGAGTGAATGGGTCATGAGGTTGATCAGCTGAAGGGAGGGGCATCCAGGGTGATATCCGGGGCTCTGGGTGGAACAAACCTTGAAATGGGGACTGTCTTGCCAATGGGTTTCAGCCCCAGGCAAGTTCGCTATGGATTCAATGTGACCAAAGAAAATGACAGCAAAACGTTCTTGGGGTGGAAGGGTTATACCCAACTTTATTTCCAGGTGGCAGGTCAGTCACTAAAATCCCATTCACTCACGAGTGAGTCTGCATGCAGCAATCCGGTCTCTGCCTCTGGGCTCCTCTGTCCCGCACAGCCAGCCGTCCTCCGGGCCTCTGTCCTCGGCGCTGCCACCACTCCAGCCTCTGCTCTGCTCTCCTGCAGCCTTGCAGCCCCGCCACCGTGGGGCACCCAGAGCACTGGGCGGAGCTCTTTATATAGAGTCAACAGGCATGTATTGCCCACAGGTGTGCAGTGAGCTAGTCAACCACAGCCAGGTGAGAATACTGGCCACAGGAACTCTCATTTTATCCACAGGACATAAGAGAAGGAGCAGCTTTGGGGGAAAATGCTGATAACAATGTGGGACTCTGGGTGTAAAGAGCCAAGGAGACATCCCAGAGCTGCTGAGTCTCTGACCCACGGACTAGTGAGACAGGGACCATGGGCTTAGACAGAGTAGGGTGAGGGCCTCCAGAAAAAACAAAGCAAGATAATTCATTGTGAGATTTGCTTTGGCCTGCTGGGAGGCCCAGCTTATTTTTCTGACTTTACTCAGATGCTGCTTTTCTTCCTCCAGCCCTAATCAAGTGATTTGCATCCTGCACAATTTAACAAGCAAGCCCAACACAACTTAGTAAAAAACAGGAAGGATAGCATCTTGAAAATAAGATTGCATTTTAAAACCCAGTTAGTTAAAAGGTAAGTTTCTTAACATACTCTTTAACAAACAGACAACAACTCAGCCTGCCTTGGGAGCAAAGCAGGCAGTCTTGAGTGATACACTCCCAGACCAGAACTCTGCTATCCTGGGAGGAAATCAGAGCAGTAAATTTCTTGTAAATAACCAGGAAGACTAATAAGAAACTTAATGTCTCTTTGAAGAGAAACATTTTGGAACCACTTAGCAGGTGTGCATTCCTAGCCCTTTGTCTTTAACCACCTATAAAACCCCTAGACAACACACCACCCCGTACTCTCTTGTCCCCTGGTGGCCTGACCCATGAGCTCTTTCCTCTCACTTTATCTCTAAATAAAAGCCTCTGCCTCACTCTCCTACCTTGAGTGTTTGCGAAGTTCATTCTTCGACTCAGCGAACAAGAACCCCAGCATCACTAGGATACTATGGCATCACCAGTGAGATAGCAGATTTGGGGGAGAAGCTGAGTCCAGCTTCAAGTGCTGCATGAGAACTGAGAAAAGAAGAAGGTGCCATGGGCTGATGTAATCCAGGTGAGCTTCCTGGAAGAAAGATTAACAGCTGCCTCTCTATAATGCCTGATTTCTCAATTTATGCTGTTTCTCTCAAATGTCTCCACCCTTCTAGCCCTTGTGGGGTGTTTTGCTATTAAAAAAAGAAATTAAATAGCACATCTGCAATGGGTCTGTGGGCCTCTCAAGGGTCTTTCAAGTATCAGGTGTTAGGAGAATGGAAAGACAAGTCACAGATTGAGAGAAAATATTTGCAAAACTGGAGAATATAGTCAGTGATTCTGTAACATCTTTCTCTGCTGACAGATAGTAACTGCCTAGAGGGGATGAGGATTTAATATGGATAACTGTTGAACCTCTTATCAATGATACTTCAATAAAAAAGTTCTCAAAATTTGCAAAACATATCTGATGATGGACTTACATCCAAAATATACAAAGAACTCTTAAAACTCAACCATAAGAAAACAAATAATACAATTCAAAAATGAACAGAGGTTACAGCTATCTCACTAAAGTAGATGTACAGATGGCAAATAAGCATGTGAAAAGTTGCTCAACATCATGTGTCATTAAGGAATTGCACACCTTTTAGAATGTCTAAAATCCCAAACAATGGCAATACCAAATGCTGTTGAGGATGTGGAGCAACAGGAAATCTCTTCCTTGTTTGTGGGAAAGCAGAATGATACAGCCACTATAAAAGGTGATATACCATATGATTACAACTATATGGCATTCTGGAAGAGGTAAAACTATAAAGATGAATAAAAAGGTGAGTGGTTACCAGGGAATCAGAGGGTGGGGGATAGGGATGAAAAGGTGAAGCATGGGGCATTTTTACGAGGGTGAAACTATTTTGTATGATACTGTAATAATAGATACATCACATATGCATCTGTAAAAAGCCATAGAACTATACAAAACAGAGTAAGCCCTACTGTAAGGTATGGTTTCTAGTTAGCAATAATGTTTCATTATTGATCATCAATTCTAATACAAGTACCATAGTCCTGCAAGATGGTAAGAATAGGGAGAAATGTGTGTGGAGGGACAGGGCATATATGGGAACTTTCTTTGGTTTTTGTACAATTTTCTGTAAGCATAAAATTCACAAAAAATAAAGTCTACTAAAAAACCGTATTAGGATATTGTTTATGAAACATCCATAACCATAACCTAAAAACAGCTAATTAGATGTACATTGACTCAAGCTCTATAATTAAATATAAATATAAAAGGACTCTGTTCTTTTTGGGAGAAAGGTAAAAAACCAATTAGGAGATAGCTACCAGGGGTTTCCTCCAGGTCCTTAAAAAGGCCACCCAGGGGTAATTAGACATATCCTCTGACAATACCTAGGAGAGAGCAGGGCTGGTCATGTGACTATCTCCAGCAGCCACTAACCCCCCTCTCCACTCTCCTGGCTCTTTGCAGAGGCTTTATAATGTGTCAGCCTGACTAGGCTGAATGCACTATATTCTAGCATTACCATCTCTGTATGCTTCCAATTAGGATGAACTAAAAGATCCTTGGGCAAGATTTGGAAGGCAGAAGTGAAGCAATTGTCATTTTGTAGATCACACAAGTTGTCACTGGCTGGCTGATGCCTCATCATGTTTGCATAGGGCAGCAGCTAGGCCAGCAATTATTCCACCTTCCCCTGGATCTTCCTTCAAGTTCTCCAACTCCTGGGTTGGGTGTGTGTTTAGCTCCATGAAGGATGCCAGCTTCTCCTGTGGACATTGATACCACCAAGGTCAGAGGCAAGCTTGTTCCAGCTTGTCCTAGTCCTGCCCCCCTCCCCACTTTACATCTGTTTTCCCTTCCTAGCTGCCTGTCCTGTGCACTTCGTGTCAGAATGAGATACTAAGACAACTGTCTTAGGGATTGTTTAACAACACCAATTGCATAAGGCTAAACCCCCGTTATCAGTCTAGTATGACTCCCCTAGTGGTTCATCCTCTCTGATTGAACCCTAGTACTGCATTCTGTAAGCAGAGACTCTTGATGTCTGAGAAATCACTGTACTGTAACATCAAGGTGAAAGTTGTGTGGCTTTCTTTCCCCTCTCCCGTATGAGAGGGAGGATCCTCTTCTCCACCCCTAAATAGGTTGATGCAAAAAGGTAAGAGTAGCTCTGGGGGGAAGGGTGTTCCTGGCCCTGTACAAATCCTCTATGAAACCAGTGAAACCAAAATAAGTCAAGGGAAAGGGTAGGTTGGGAGAAACCATTTTTTATTGCTCACAGCTTGCTTGAATTGGCTAGCTAGGCCTGGCCCTGTCTGTCTTCCGCTGCAGCTGATGCTCTGCCCCTGATAGCGCACCCCTTCTGGGAGGAACTCCATTGGCAGGTCCTTGGTAACTGGCAGACGCCAGAACATTTATGTACCAGGAATGGAGTGGAGGAGAGAACTGCCGTTTTCTTCCACTGCTTGCCCCAGATGTTGGGGGGCTCCGCAGTGGTAAACACCTGTTGATATGTAAATGAACTAAAGCTAGGCCGGAGAGTCTGGAAATTCAATTTACCCCACAGTAAGAATAGCATCTTACTCACAAGAAACATGTCATGTTTGTATCCCGTGTTATTGACACACACTGACATATTGATACTGTCAATATACTTGACAAAATGATTTCCATCCCCAAACTGAGGTGGGTAGCCTGTGCTCTATTCCCGATCCCTGTTTGACAAACTTCAAGCTTTCACATTAATGCCTGTAATTCTCTCTCACAAAGTGGTCGAGGACCAGAATTCCCCAGGGAGTTGTTAGAAAAAATGCAGAATCCTTTTGCTCTTCCCCTTGGATTTACTGAATCAAATCTTGTATTTTGAAAAAAATCTCACTGATTTGTTTGCATATTGAAGTTTAAGAAGTGCAGTCCATAGAACATACTTTTTGGAGATGAAACCTTCTTTATTTCCATTAATAGCCAGAGAAGGAATCTTATCACTTGATTCTTGGCTATACAACTTTTAAAATTTGTGACTGATATATCTGGTACATCTTAGACCATCCTGTCTCTAATTTCCTCACAACAACTGACATTTTTATGACCATGTGAACTGAAACATCAACTGGGCCAACTGAGAGACCCCGAAAGTGAGGCCTGAAAGGTGAAGAGCTGGAAAGATTTGGCACAAGTCACCAAGGACTATGACACTCAGAGCAACAGCTCTGTGTCATCAAGTGTAACTACACATATTGAGAAAAGGGCAGAATAGCCCTAGGATTGAGTCACAGCAACATGAGTTCCATGGTTTCTTCCATGGATGAAGGGGAGGAAGAAGGGAACACAGAGGGAGGGGGAAGGGGCTTAATTTGTATCTACAACACTTTATTTCTAAAAAGAAGAGATCTGATGCAAATGTAGGAAAATGTTTACATCTGTTAAATCTGGATGGTCCTTGGGGTCTGGTAGACTCTTTTTCTGTGTAGTCTATAGATTTGAAATCTTTATCTTAAAAAATTAAATTAAAAGTGGCAAAAAATGGGAAAGAACATTCTGGTTGTTTTTGGAGGGTGGGTCAGAGGAAGAGAGATCAGTGCCAGGAACGGGGGCCAGGTGATGATGGGGCTGAAGCATAGTGGGGGGCTGGTAGGAGAGAGGTTCTAACTGAATAGAGGGAGCTTATCCCCAGGTTAAAATCTTTCCAGAGAGGAAAGCAATAACTCTCAAGGCTCCTTCCATTACACCTCTGGAGCTCTGTCCCTGCTGTGCCCCCTACCTTGTTCATCAGTCTTTTTTTTTAATCTTCAATAGCTACCTCCTCCATAACTTTTATGTCTCAGGTGTGCCCTCCTGGGGAAGCCTTCTCTGACTCCCCAAGCTGGTTGGATCACTTCCTTGGACCCTAACAACGAAGCCTCTTTCTGATTACAAACGTCCAAAAATCCAACTCAAAGTAGTGTTTTTCCTCCCAAGCAAGAAATGTCTTGACTCATCTGTTTGAAAAGGTATACTGGTTCATTCTGGTTCAGGTGAGGTGCCATCCAGCAGCTCACACACTGGAAGGCAGTTACAAGCAAAGTCCCTGCAGTCCGACTGACTGGGTTCGAAATCTGACTCTTCTACTCACAGGCTGGATGATCTGTGTTTCTCAGTTTCTGACCTCAATTTTTCATTAATGAATTGGGACAATAATGCCTACTATTCAGTATTATTGTGGGGATTAAATGTGATAATATGCATAAACTCCTCCAACGGGGCCTGCACATCATTAACTTCTCTGTGACTATCATGGTGGTGGTGGTGATGACACTGAAGACCCGGTGTCCTGCTCACCCACCTCTTAGTGCTTGCTTCTTCTTCTGCTTTCTTTATCCTGGAAGCCCCAGACTCTTCCACATGGTTGCAGAATGGCTTATCCTGTACCCTCTGAGGTGAGGGAGAAAGATGTGGTTTCAGGGGCTAACATGGACGAGGTAGGCTGCTCCTCTTTACCATAAGCTCTATTTAAGTCTCATTGGCTCAGCAGGGCCACACTGCTGAACCAAACTCCAGGCAGGCCGTGGCCCCCAAACCTTACAATGACCACTACACTATAGTGGTTTTTTTTTTTTTTTTTTACCAGACTTGTTTTTTACCTCCTTCTCCTGATCAGAACAGGGGAACTGTTTTCCAGTTCCTGAAGCCAAAAATCTCCTTTCTCTTACACTCATATCATGCAGCAATTAGTATTTACTCCACCTTTTAAAAGGAATTTCAAAGCCTTCATCAAGGTTTTTCCTTTTCTACTTCCCCTACTCTAGCCAGATACTCCATCACCTCCCATTCAGAGTAGCACAGCAGTCTCCCTGCTGTCACCTGTTCCCCGCAGTCAGCGCCACACCAGAGTCAAACAGAGCCTGTTAACACCTGAGTCGGCACAAGTCACTCACCTGTTCAATGTCTGTTCCTGTCACTCGGAGTACAAGCTCCCTTTGGTCCTGCCTGCATTACCTCCCTAGTGTCATCTCTATAGACATTCCCTGCCTTGCTCATCATTCTACTTTCTGGTTCTACAGGCTTGGCTTTTTTCGGATTCTACTTATAAGTGATATCACCCAGTATTTGTCTTTCTCTGACTTATTTCAGTTAGCATAATGACCTCAACGTTCATCCATGTTTTTGGAAATGTCAGGATTTCATATTTATCATGGCTTAATAATAATTAATAATTGTATATATACCAAATCCTCTTTATCCCTCCATCTGTTCATGGACATTTAGGTTATTTTGACATCTTGGCTATTGTGAATAATGTTGCAATGACCATGGTTGAACAGGTATCTTTTTGGGATGATTTTATTTTCTTTGGCTATATACCCAGAAGTGAGATTCCTGTATCATATGGTAGTTCTAGACTTAAATTTTTGAGGAATATTGATACTCTATTCTATAATGGCCATAAAATTTACATTCCCAAGAGTGCTGTGGCTCACTTTTAGGCCAAGGATCTTAACAAGCAAGCAGAACTTCACCACTCGCACATCTTCTGTCTGGACTCAAAACACTCTGAGCCCTTAGGAGATGATGGAATCATCAAATGGGAGGAGACTGGATCCCTAACTTAGTATGTGGGCCACCAGAAATGCCCATACTGGGAGGTTCTGTGAGTGTGAAATAAACTTCTATTCTGAGCTACTGAAGTGGTGGAGTTTATTGTTACAGGTGATGACACAACCCTAAACAATACACCTTCTAGACCTCATTGCCCTCTAGCCAAGAGTATCTCAAAATATTTGTGGTTGTGAAGTAGGGCCCACTTTTTGATATCTCCAATCTGTCATGGGCTGATTCTTTTGATCTATACCTTGCTCAACAAGACAAGTTTATTGACCATATACTTGGATGTCATGGCAACGTTAAATGTCTGTTAAGTTCTGAAGAACTTCCTGGTATTTCTGCACTTTTCTTGTTGCAGACCAACAGGGGTGGACCAGCACAGGCACTGCTTTCGCTTATTGCCCTTTTATTTTTCTCCATTGCATTTACCATTTCCTGTCATTATCTTGTTTATTTAGAGGTCTATTTGTTTATAGTTTTCTACCCTATAGAATGTAAGCTCCATCAGAAAGGAGTCTTATTTGTATTGCTCTGTTGAATTTCTGGTTTCTGGCACATTATAGGCACTCAGAAAGTATTTGTTGAATGATGAATGAATCACAGGCTTTGGTGGTGTTGGGGAGAGGAGGCAGCATTCCTGTCACAGAAGCTCCCTACAATCACGACCTGAGCTGCGTTCCAACCAGTCCACTGACAGCTGCTTGGCTCTCTGGTGTTCTGGTAGACCTCAGTACCCCAGATGAGGTCCGGTCTCTCACAAGCCCCCTCCTTGGGTTTCCCCCATTAAACACTGGCCCAGTCTGAATGTCACTGTCTGGTGATAATCTGTCTTCCACCCTGGCTTAGAAGCTAAGAGGTTCAGAGTGGGTGGTCTGGATCTGAGCTGGTCACTGCTGTGTCCCCAGGGTCAGGCAGCACGTCAAGGCCTTGGTCAGCACAGACAGATTTGTGGCATGAATGCACGAATGTGGGCAGAAAGGAGGCTGCCCCAGGGAAACAGTGCCCCACCCCATCTCTCATGGCCCCCATCCAGGGTCCAGGGTCCAGGGTCTTAACCTCTGAGCCAAAGGCTGCCTGAGCTACCACTTCCTTTCTCCATCAACCACCTCAAGTTGCTGGCTCAGGATGGAAACACTTGGCTCTCCAGGCACTGAGGGGCAGGTGTCCCTTCCGGCTTGAATGGATAGAGCCAAGGTAGGTGACACTGTTGTATTTGGTGGTTTGTTCATGAGCTGAATGGGAAGTTACAGAGAAAATAAGTCCATCATAGAGAAAATCAAGAGGATGAGTGCGATGAAGCTCCCCACAACAATCTTCACAACCGCGATGTATTAGACTTGGTGGGAGGTCTCGGCTGCCAAGGCTGTCATTCCACCTGTTGGTGTGCCTTGTCTGGTTAGGGTAGACAGGCGGAACAGGAACAGATGGGCTTTAAAGGTTTTTGAAGGCGTGAGCTATGGGACTGTGAGGACCCAAAGTGGGGACCTGAATCCACAAGAAGGAAACGAGGAAGAATTTGAGTCAGGCTCCAGGCCAGGAAGAGGGAGGGAGGAGGAGATGATTAGCAGATTCCCACCAGGATAGAGAAGATCAAAGCTACAGTGCCTATGGGAAAACATAGGAGGAATGAGGACACAAATCGACAGGCACATGTGGTCTTTGGGAGGCTTGTTAGGCAATAGTTCAAATGCCTGGGGGCAAGGAGTGGGTTATGGCTCAGTATGGCTTCAGGATTCTACCGTCTGCTCTGACCTCCTCTCTTACATCCCCTTTGGCTCCTATAAAATCTTCACTGACACCCTTTAAAAATCTTACCGACTCCCTCTAACTTCCAATATATCCCCTCTAACCTTACTGTCCTCTTGGTATTTCCCTGTCCCTTGGAACTCCCAGCACCACCCCACCCCTGGCCCCATGCCCTAGAATCCCTTCTGCTCTGTCACCCTTCCCCAGCTCCTATGACCTCCTCCCTGTCCTTGATCACTGCCTTGGTGACCCTACAGCCCGTCTCACTTGGCCCTGCCACTATCCCCGCCAATCTCTTACTAATGACTTGCAGGAGTCCTTCCGAAACCGCAGCTGGCTCTCTCACTTTGTTTCTATAATCCCTCACTGCCCCAGGGCAGACGTCTGTTTGCTCAAATAAAACAGCTCCCGAGAAGACACTCACTCAACACTTTAACACTCTCACCCTTCCTCTGGAAAAACTTCATGTCCTCTTAGAAGGTCATTTCCTATAAACTGTTAAGGTCTTCGGTGGCTTTCTTGCACCTTCAATCTATCTCTGAATCTGTCATGGTCCTGCTCTGACACTTGAGGTTCACCCAGAAACTTCTCCCTCCTACTCCCCTAACCTCTCACTTGACTCCTTCAAGACACTGCAGGATCTATAAACTCCACGTCCTCCCACATCCTCCCACGGCCTCTTCTCTGGCCCCTTGCAAAGGGCCGCCCTTTGTCCCTCTAACACCTCTCTACCTCTGCAACCAGCTTCCTGACCGTTTGATTTCCTCCACCCACTTATCACTGCCTGTCCCATGTACCCCTGCTTCCCCTAATTACGTCTCCACTTAAAACACCCTCTCTGCCCTCAGAAAACCCTTTGGCCCCTCATTCTACCTCTACCCCCATTAACTCTCCACCTCTCACCTCTCTCTCCATAAATTCCCTCCCTGTCCTCTCAAACACCCTCATGAGGACATCTGGATGTGGCGGCTATGCGGAGCCTCTCCTTCCTCCAGCCGGAGATTACCATGGAGACCGGGCAGGCCCCGCCTCTGTATCCTGTCTTTCTACTTCTATTGGTTGATTGGATACTGCGCGTGACAGGGTAGGGAATCCAATAGTCTCCTGGCTGCTGATTGGTCTGAAGGAGTTCAGCCTCGTCCTACGCTTGGGTGATTGATCAATTCAGAGAGTTACTTTTATTACAGTTTGTTTTCGAGTGTCTTATACATATTTTGGATACAAGTTTTTTGTCATATACGTGATTTGAAAATATTTTTTCTGGGTCTGTCGTTTATGTTTTCATTTTCTAATAGGGTCACTTGCAGAGCAGATGTTTTTAATACTGATCGAGTCTTTTCTTCTTTTACGGACGTGCCTTTGGTATCATGCCTAACAACTGTTTGCTTAATCCAGTGTCAGGAAGATTTTCTATGTTTTCTTCCAAATGTTTGCATTTTACATTTAGATCTATGATTCATATTAATATTTACGTAAGATGTGAGGTTTTAGTCAAGATTAATTAATCAAATTTTTTTCTGTATATGGCTTTTCAGTTAGATAACACCATTAAAAAGTCTCATTTCGGGGCTCTGGAGAGAAATGGAGAAACTGTAAGGAAAATATTCAACACAGCTGTCAAGGTCAGCAAACCGCTTTATCCCTCCAGTTGGCAGAGTCAGCAAAGCCCTCCCAGCTCCCTCCTTCCCTCCTCCAGGCTCCTCTTTTGCCCTGCACATGCCAAAATGCCACATATCAAAATAATATAAATTGCTCCCTTTGCTTGTGCTCAGGGCTCAGACTTGGGAGATTACTCCCCTCTGAGCCCGCTGGTGTAAAAATAAAACCTCAACACTCCAAGACCTCCAAGTACCGCCTGGTTCTTCCATTAGCGATCCAGTCCAGGATTTTCAGGTTTTTCCATAACAAAACCATCTTGTAGAGCACACTAGATGAATTTCATTTCCCCCTTTTCTCTTTTCCTGTGTTTCTTTGCATGAGATTTGTTAACTCTCATTTTCTAGGGGGAGGTATGGAAGAGAGCCATATGCTGTGGCTGATAATTAAAACAAACGAAAATCCTGGTTCTAGGCTTTTGCCCCTTGAATTAAATTTATTGTTCAAATGACTTGTGCATTGACTTATTTAGTTGGGATACAATCAGCATAGTATTTTTAAAAAGCCCTCTTCTTTCTTCAAAAAAAAATGCACTGGACTTCTTTTGAAAATAAATTGTCTTGTATTTATGCGAGTCTCTTTCTGCACTCCTTGCCTCTTCTGTGGATCTATGTGTCTATCCCTTTGCCAAATCCAGACTGTGTTGTTAATGTAACTTTACAATGATTTTGAAATTGGGCAGCCTGAATTCTCCAACTTTATTCTTCCTTTTCAGAATTGTTTTGACTATGCTTGTCTAGATCTACAAATCCCTTTATAATAGATTGTCTAGATCGACAAATGCTTGCTGCCTTGTAATAGGAATTGCAGTCAAGTTTCTTGTCAACTTGGAAGAGAGATGCTGAGTCTTCCATTTCACCACTGTGGGAAGGTCCTCCATTTATTTAGTTTTTTTTTCTTCCATCAGCAGTTGGAGTTTAAACACACAGCTCCTACACATATTTTAGATTTATACCCAACTACTTGCTTTTCTGTGAGCTTTTGAAATAGTTTTCTTTAAAACCTTGGTTTCTGATTGTTCATTGCTAGCATATGGAAATATGCTATAGATTTTCATGAATGTCAATGAATAGATTTTTATTCATTGACATTGCAACCTGTGATCTGACTAAACTCATTTTATCAATTCTAGGAGCTTTTCCTTTGTGGATTCCTTGGGATTTCTACATGGGCAATCATGTCATCTTCAAATAAATGTAGTTTTATTTCCTTCATAATCTGTATGCCCCCTTCTTCCTTTTCCTGACTTACTGTGCAGATTAGAATTTCTAGTCTGATGTGGAATATGAGTGGTGAGTGGACATCATCGCCTTGTTGCAAACTTAGGGAGAAAGCCTTCTGTCTTTCACCATTACCTGTGATGTCAGCTGTAGGTTTTCTGTAGATGCCCTTTATCAGGATGAGGAAGTTCCCTATTAGTCCTGGTTTGCTGAGTTTTTATTGTGAACAGATGTTGAATTTTATCAAATGTCTTTTCTGCATCAATTGATCATGTGGCTTTCCTTCTTTAGATAGTTAATATAGTGGATTACATTTATCAATTTTCTTACATCGAACCAGCTTTACATACTTTGGAGAAACCTCAGTTGGTGATGCCATATTCTTTTTATACACTTCTGTTTTTTTGTTTTCTAATGTCTCACTGAGAATTTCTCTGTCCATATTCCTGAGAGATACTGGGCTGTAGTGCTCTGTACACAGGCTTTATTTGGTTTTGGTATCAAGATAATGCTGGCCTCATAAAATGAATTATGAAATATTCCATCCTCTTCTACTTTCTGGAAGAGATTATGTGGAAATGATATTGTTTGTTTGGTATAATTTACCAGTAAAACCATCGTGGTCTGGAGGTTTCTTTTTCAGAAGATCTTAAATTACAAAATCAATTTCTTTAATGGACATAAAATTAGTCAAATAATCTGTTTCTCCTTGATCAGCTTTGGGCTTCTGTTTTTTCAGAATGGGTTAATTATCATCTAAGTTGTAGAATTTGTGTGCAAAGAGTCATTTGTAGTAGCCTCTTATTATCCCTTTAGTATTTTGGGAGCCAGCAGTGATGGTCTTTCCTTCATTCTGATATTGGTTATTTGTGTCTTCTCTTATTCTGTCAGCCTTATGAGAGATTCATCAATTTCATTGGTCTTTCTGAAGAACCAGCTCTCAATTTTAATGATTTCCTCTATTATCTTTCCCTTTTTGATTTAATTGATTCCATTCCCATCTTCTTTTTCTTTGCTTCGGGTTAATTTTTTTAGTTTAAGTTGGAAGCTTAAATTGTTAACTTGAGGCATTTCTTATTTCTAATATAAGCATTGGAGGGGGTACATTTCCTTCTAGGCACTGCTTTAGGCACATTCCACATATTTTGATATCTTATATACCTCATTTTTGATCAGCTAAAAATTTTCCAATTTCCCTGGATCTATGAATTATTTTGACTTGCATAGTTTATTTCCCAAGTGCTTGGAGATTTTCCTGTTGTTTTTCTGTTATTGATTCTTAGTTTACTTTTATTATGCTTAGCACGTTAGTTTTCTAAATTTCTATGTAACAAATCACCGTACACTTAGTGTCTTAAAACAACAGTCATTTATTAGCTCACAGTTCTGTAGATGAGAAATCCAGGAATGGTGTGGTGTATCTGAGTTCTCTGCTCGGGTCATCACAAGGCTGGAATCAATGTGTCTGGTGAAATGTGTTCTCCTCTGGAGCCCTGGATATTCTTCCAAGTTTATGTGGTTCTGACAGAACTCAGTCCCTGTAAGTTTTGGGACTAAGGCCATTCTCTTCTTGCTGCCTCTCAGCCGAGATGTATTCTCTGTTCTTAAAATCCACCTGCATTCCTTGCTCTGTGGTCCCGTCCATCTCAAAGCCATCAGTGGAGAATCTCCCTCCATCAAAATCATTCTCACACTTGGAGTCTCTTGAATTTCTGTTTCTGACCCCTAGACCCAGATTTAAAGGTGCATCCAGATAATGTCCCTTTCTTAACTGACACCACATCATATTCACAATCTCAGAGATTATATAGAATCGTACACCAGGGGGCAGCAATTCAGAGGGGCGTGCCTATTAGAAATCTGCATATCACATTTAGATAATGCGATTATGTGTGATTTCAAATCTTTGAAATTTTCTAAAGTTTTTTTTTTATGAGCAAGGGTATGTTTTATCTTACATATACACTTGAAAAGAATATGTAGCTGCTTTCTTTGGGTAGATATAGATGACAATTAGATACAGCTAGTTGATGGCAGTTTTTCAATATCCTTGCTAATTTCCTGTTTACTTGTCCTATAGGTTATTGAGAGAAGAATGTTGAAGTTTTCATCTATAATTGTGGATTTGTCCATTTCTCCTTGTTATTTTCAGGTTTGACTCATGCATTTTGAATCTCTGTGTTAGGTGCTCATATATTTAGGAGTCACTTTTATCATTATTTAATGTCCCTCTTTATCCCTGTTGATTATCCTTGCTCTGATGTGATAATATCAGATCACATAATTTGTCTGATGTCATATTTGTCTGATATTAATATAACTTTTTGTTAGTGTCTGTATTACATATCCTTCCTCCCCATCTTTTATTTTATACTATGTATATCATTACATTTAATATGGGTTTCTAGCAGACACAAAATAGTTGGGCCTTGTTTTTTTCATCCCCACCTGAGATGGAAAACCTCTTTTTGCTCTTGACCCATTTGAAAAGCTTCGAGTTTTCATGTTAATGCCTGTAATTAACTCATTGTTCACAAGGTATTCAAAGTTAGTGTCCCCAGCAGCCCCCAGGGGCTTGTTAGAAACACAGAATCCCTTGTCCCTCAAGCCCCCGACTAACTGAATCAAACTGCATTTTGGCAATATCTGTCAGCAACTTGTGTGCGTACTGAAGTTTAGGAAATGCAGTCTATAGGACACTACTTTTGGATGATGAAACCTTTGTTATCATTAATAGCCAGAGATGATCCTTATCGTTTGGTTCTTTGATAAAGAGCTTTAAATTTTGTGATCCATACCTGGCACATCTTAGACCGATCTGTCTCTAATTTCCTCATTTATGACCACGTGAACTGAAATTGCACTCACAACCCGGTTAAGTATTTTTAAAAATCCAACTGTTTCTGTACACTATTTTTGAAGGATATCAAGTCTCCTTTTTCATACATTTTCTGAATGGCATACTTTTTTGTTCCTTTGTTGATTCATTACTAGCAACTTAGTAACTTTTGACACAAGCATATGGTCAATTTTCCTGAAATATTGTGGTTTTAGTCTACTCGTTACATTATATTTAACGTGGGATGTGGGTGCACATTAATATGTTTGACCGGGCAGAGAGTGTGGTCATGGTGAACTCTTGTTATTCTTGGGTGGCCTAGTGCCTGAGTTCTCTTCCTGTGCTTGGGAGTACCTTTTTTAACTCCGAAGATAAGGCCCTACTCAGGCTGGCTCTCACGGGAGATAGCAGTTACATGATCTCCTAGGTTCCCTTGTAGCTAGGAAAAGAGACCAGACTATCTGTTCGAACTTGGTTGTTCATATCTCTGGTTCACTCTTAAACCCTTATTGTAATTGTGCACACTTTATAAAAATATTGAACAGCTATATTACCAAAACATAATTGCTATCCAGAGAGCAGTGAAGCTTGGATAAAAAATATTGATAAAAGAAAATTAACTACTACTTTGATCTCTGGCTAAAATGGAGTAACAGGGACCAGCTTAACTCTCCTGCCTGAAACAATTTAAAAAATAGATCAAAATGTTAGAAGCAATGGTCTGTAAGACATTGGATATCAGACAAAGGACACTGATTCCTGAGAGAAGGGAAACAAATGAGATGACCCCTAAATTGCCCTAGCTTATAGCCAGGAAAGAGCTTACAAGACCCACTGGAAGAAGAGGGATCATGGACAGAGCCCACAGTCTCCCCGAGGTGAGGAGATGGAGTTAGCAGTGTAGGGATGTCAAGACAGTTAGACCTCACAGGGCAGAGTACTGGAGAATGGAGAACTGGATGGAGGAGTAGGGGTATTGGGAGATGTATAGAAGGCCCCTTTCTGGTAATCAATGGAGTACATATATGTCTGTGGGCAAGGAAGCTACTTGAGGATGGAGAAAGAACCATCTGAAAATATTAGAAGAACAATTCCCAGAGTTCACAGTGGGTGGACCAAGCAAAGTTGTCTGGTTTCACCAAGGAAACTGGAAAACCTCATAATTCAGTGGATATTGGATTGATGGTCTTGTTTCAGTATCAGGGAAAGATTAGCCCTCACTAAATGCTTTTTGGTTCTGAATAACACAGCTTAAAATAAAGACCAGAAAAGATCGAAATATTATTTAACTGTATTCTAGAAAAAGGTTCAAGAATATGTATATGGAAATAACAAAAAATTCAGAAACCAACAATGTATAATTAGAAAAATCAATTAAAGCAATATACTTAGATGATAGAATAGAGATTAAAAGATATTATATCTATTTTGCATATAAATAAAAGCTAGAAAATATATTAAACATGTGAAGCAGAGACATAGAAGATATAAAAAAGATCCAAATTGAACTTCTGAAGATGAGGTATCAGTTTCTTGAGATGAAAAATACACTAGGTGATATTAAGGGCTGACTACTGCAGAAATTATATAAGGAATTAAAATAGTCAAATTCAGAGACAGAAAGTAGAATGGTATTCAAGGCATGGGGGAGGAAGGGAATTGGGAGTTGTGTTTAATGTATATATAGTTTTAGTTTTACAACATGGAAAGAGTTTCAGATACTGGTTGAATAATGATATGAAATGTACTTAACACTACTGCCTCTGAACTGTACACTATAAAATTTGCAAGACGGTAAATTTTGTGTTATGTGTATTTCACCACATTTAAAAATGCCATTTATAATAGTGCCAAAAATATACTTTGGGATAAATCTGACAAAAGATTTGCAACATCTGTACATTGAAAGCTACAAAACATTGCTGAAATATTTTTAAGAAGACTTAAATAAAAGGAGAGATATGCCATGTTCATAGATGAAGATAAAATATTCTTAAGATGTTAATTCTCCTCAAGTTGATCTATAGAGTCAATGTAATCCCAGTGAAAATACCCATAGCACACCCTGCCCACTTTTTTCATAGTTTTTAAATTTTGGCATTATTAACATACAGTTACAAGAGCAACATTGTGGTTACTAGATTTCCCCCATTACAAGTCCCCACCACATACCACATTACAGTCACTCTCCCTCAGTATACTAAGATGATATGGAATCATTACTTGTCTTATCTGTGGTATACTGCCTTCCCCGTGCCCCTCACCTCATTATGTGTGCTAATTATAATAGCCCGTATTCCCCTTCCCCTTCCCTCCCCCCGCCCCCAGTCCCTTTCCCTTTGGCAACTGTTAGTCCATTCTTAGGTTCAGTTTGTCTGCTGCTGTTTTGATCCTTTAGTTTTACCTTTGTTCTTATACTCCACAGGTGAGTGAAATGATTTGATACTTGTCTTTCTCTTCCTGGCTTATTTCACTGAGCATAGTACCCTCTAGCTCCATCCATGTTGTTGCAAATGGTAGGACTTGTTTGTTTCTTGTGGCTGAATTGTGTATATATACATCTTCTTTATCCATTCATCTACTGATGGACACTAAGGTTGCTTCCATTTCTTCGCTATTATAAATAGTGCTGAGATAAACACAGGGGTGCGTATGTCTTTTTGAAATTGGGCTCCTGCAATCTTAGGGTAAATTCCTAGGAGTGGAATTCCTGGGTCAAATGGTATTTCTACTTTTAGTTTTTTGAGGAACCTCCATAGTGCTTTCCACAACGGTTGAACAAATTTACATTCCCACCAGCAGTGTAGGAGGGTTTCCCTTTCTCCGCATCCTCGCCAACCTTTGTTGTTCCTATTCTTTTCTATGTTGGCCATCCTAACTAGTGTGAGGTGATATCGCATTGTGGTTTTAATTTGCATTTCCCTGATAATTAGCAATGTGGAGCATCTTTTCATGTGCCTGTTGGCCATCTGAATTTCTTCTTTGGAGAAGTGTTCATATCCTATACCCATTTTTTAATAGGGTTATTTCTTTTTGGGTGTTGAGGCGTATGAGTTCTCTATATATTTTGGATGTTAACCCCTTGTCAGATATGTCATTTACAAATATATATTCCCATACAGTAGGATGCCTTTTCATTCTGCTAATAGTGTTCTTTGCTGTATAGAAGATTTTTAGCATGATGCAGTCCCATTTGTTCATTTTTTATTTTGTTTCCCTTGCCCGAGGAGATGCATTCAGGAAAAATCTGTCATATTTATATTCAAGAGATTTGTGCCTATGTTTTCTTCTAAGAGTTTTATTGTTTCATGATTTACAGTCAAGTCTTTGATCCATTTTGAGTTTACTTTTGTGTATGGGGTTAGACAATAATCCAGTTTCACTTACTTACATATAGCTGTCCAGTTTTGCCAACACCAGCTGTTGAAGAGACTGTCATTTCTCCACTGTATATCCATGGCTCCTTTATCGTATATTAATTGACCATATATGCTTGGGTTTATATCTGGGCTCTCTAGTCTGCTCCCTTGGTCTATGGGTCTCTTCTTGTGCCAGTACCAAACTGTCTTGATTACTGTGGCTTTGTAGTAGAGCTTGAGGTCAGGTAGCATAATTCCCCCCGCTTTATACTTCCTTCTCAGGATTGCTTTGGCTATTTGGGGTCTTTTTTGGTTCCATATGAATTTTAGAACTACCTGCTCTAGTTCATAGAAGAATGCTGTTGGTATTTTTATAGGGATTGAACTGAATCTGTAGATTGCTTTAGGCAGGATGGCCATTTTGACAATATTAATTCTTCCTATCCATGAGCACAGGATATGTTTTCATTTATTGGTATCTTTGTTAACTTCTCTCATGAGTATCTTATAGTTGTCTTTCAAGACTTAGGTAGTTTTGATTACCAATTCAATTTCCTTCTTGGTAATTGGTCTATTGAGATTTTCTGTTTCTTCCTGGGTCAGCCTCGGAGGGTTGTATTTTTCTAGAAAGTTTTCCATTTGTTCTAGGTTATCCAGTTTCTTTGCATATAATTTTTCATAGTATTCTCTAATATTTCTTTGTATTTCTGTGGTGTCCGAAGTGATTTTTCATTTTTCATTTCTGATTATGTTTATGTGTTGTAGACTCTCTTTTTCTCTTGATAAATCTGGCTAGGGGTTTATATATTTTGTTTATTTTCTCGAAGAACCAGCTCCTGTTCTCATTGATTCTTTCTATTGTTTTATTCTTCTTGGTTTTATTTATTTCTTCTCTGATCTTTATTATGTCCCTCCTTCTACTGACTTTGGGCCTCATTTGTTCTTCCTTTTCTAGTTTCATTAATTGTGAGTTTAGACTGTTCATTTGGGATTGTTCTTCCTGAGGTAGGCTTGTACTGCAATATACTTCCCTCTTAGCATGGCCTTTGCTGCATCCCACAGATTTTGCAGTGTTGAATTATTGTTGTCATTTGTCTCCATATTGCTTGATCTCTGTTTTTATTTGGTCATTGATCCAGTGATTATTTAGGAGCATGTTATTAAGCCTCCATGTGTTTGTGAGCTTTTTCATTTTCTTTGGGTAATTTATTTCTAGTTTCATACCTTTGTGATCTGAGAAGCTGGTTGGTACAATTTCAATCTTTTTGAATTTACTGAGCTTCTTTTTGTGGCCTAGTATATGACCTGTTCTTGAAAATGTTCCATGTGAACTTGAGAAGAATGTGTATCCTGCTGCTTTTGGGTGTAGAGTTCTGTAGATGTCTATTAGGTCCATCTGCTCTAATACGTTGTTCAGTGCCTCTGTCTCTTTACTTATTTTCTGTTTGGTTCATGTGTCCTTTGGAGTGAGCAGTGTGTTGAAGTCTCCTAGAACGAATGCATTGCATTCTATTTCCCCCTTTAATTTTGTTCGTATTTGTTTCACATATGTAGGCGATCCTGTGTTGGGTGCATAGATATTTATAATATTTATATCCTCTTGTTGGACTGACACATTTATCATTATGTAATGTCCTTTTTTGTCTCTTGTTACTATCTTTGTTTTGAAGTCTGTTTTGTCTGATACAAGTATTGCAACTCCTGCTTTTTTCTCCTATTAGTTGCTTGAAATATCTTTTTCCATCCCTTCACTTTCAGTCTGTGTATGTCTTTGGGTTTGAAGTGAGTCTCTTGTAGGCAGCATATAGATGGGTCTTGTTTTTTTTTATCCATACAGTGACTCTATGTCTTTTGATTGGTGCATTCAGACCATTTACTTTTAGGGTGATTATTGATAGGTATGTACTTATTGCCATTGCAGGCTTTAGATTCATGCTTACCAAAGGTTCAAGGGGAATTCCCTTACTATCTAACAGTCTAATTTAACTCACTTAGTAGGCTATTACAAATACAACCTAAAGATTCTTTTTTTCCTTCCTTTTTCTTCCTCCTCCATTCTTTATATGTTAGGTATCATATTCTATACTCTTTGTCTATCCCTTGATTGACTTTGGGGGTAGTTGATTTGATTTTCCATCTGCTTAGTAATTAATTGTTCTACTTTGCTGTGATTTTATTTCCCCTGGTGACAGCTATTTAGCCTTAGAAGCACTGTCATCTATAGCAGTCCCTCCAAAATGCACTAAAGAGATGGTTTGTGGGAGATAAATTCTCTCAGCTTTTGCTTATCTGGAAATTGTTTAATCCCTTTTTCAAATTTAAATGATAATCTTGCTGGATAAATATTCTTCGTTCAAGGCCCTTCTGCTTCATTGCACTAAATATATCATGTCACTCCCTTCTGGCCTGTAAGGTTTCTGTTGAGAAGTATGATGATAGCCTGTTGGGTTTTCCTTTGTATGTGATCTTTTCTCTCTCTCTAGTTGCTTTTAAAAGTCTGTCTTTATCCTTGATCTTTGCCATTTTAATTATTATATGTCTTGATGTTGTCTTCCTTGGTCCCTTGTGTTGGGAGATACGTGCACTTCCATGGCCTGAGAGACTTTTATCTCCTTCCCCACACTGGGGAAGTTTTCAGCAATTACCTCCTCAATGCTACTTTCTATCCCTCTTTCTCTCTTCTTCTGGTACCCCATAATGAGAATATTGTTCCATTTGGATTGGTCCCACAGTTCTTTCAATATTCTTTCATTCTTAGAGATCCTTTTTTCTCTATGTGCCTCAGCTTCTTTGTATTCTTCTTCTCTAATTTCTATTCCACTTACCATCTCTTCTAATCTGCTACATCCAATCTGCTTTTAAATCCCTCCATTGTATGTTTCATTTCAGATGTGGAATTCCTTAATGATTGAATCTCCATCTTAAATTCATTCCTTAGTTCTTGAATATTTTTCTGTACCTCCATGAGCATGTTTATGATTTTTATTTTGAACTCTCTTTCAGGAAGATTGGTGAGCTCAGTTTCATTTGGCCCTTTTCTGGGTTTATTGCAATTTTGGTCTGAACCATGTTCCTTTTGCAATTCATATTTCTGTGTAGTGACCCTAGTGCTCAGAAGCTCTAGTCTCTTGAAATGCTCAGCCCCTGGAGTGAGGCTGGGGGCGCAGGGGAATGGTGCTGGTGCCTAGTGGGAGGAAAGAGCTGTTTTCTGCTTCCTGGCTGCAGTGCCTATCTCCAGTGTCAGAGCCAGTGGGCCAAGTGTGTGCTATCTGTCTCTAGCTGTTGTAGGCAGGGCCTCCTTCTGGCTGGCCTTACGCCAGTGCAGTGACTGCTGGTTTCCACATTCCAGGAAGGTGCAGCAGGTTGCATGTCACAGTCGGGGGGGGGTGGGGGGGAGCACCTTGGAGCTGAGTAGGCAACCAGGGGGATGGAGGGCCTGAAGCTCCTCAAAGTTCCTAACCTGATGGGCAGAGTGCACCTAGACAACCTTGTCCACATATCACTTCTCCCGTACAACAAGCTCTGTGCAAACCCCACCCCTTCAGCAGCTCTCTCGCTGCTAGGAAGCCTCTCAGTCAGACCTCCTGCCTTTCATTTGTCCCAGAGTGGCCAGATGTAAATTCCCATCCTCCACAAATCTCAGTCTCTCAAGCACTCCACCTGTCCCAGCTCCCCAACCCTACCAACCTTCAGAGCACCACACAATGTAGGTCTCTGCTGGAAGCAGATTTCCAGGGCTTAGTGTTCAGCAGTTTTAGGCTTCCATCCCCTCCCTGCTCTGTTTCTCTTCCTCCCACCAGTGAGCTGGGGTCAGGGTAGGGCTTGGGTCCCGCCAGATCAAGGCTTTGATACATGACCCTGTTTCATGAGGTCTGCTCTGTTCTCCACGTGTATTTAGTCTGGTGCAGCCTTCTTTCCTGTTGCTGTTTTAGGATTAGTTGTATTAACTATATTTTCATAGTATATGTGGTTTTGGGAGGAATTCTCTGTCTCACCTCTCACACCACTATCTTGAATCCTCCCTCCAACTCCCCTCATTTTTTAAAAAATTTACAAGCTTATTCATAAATTCAGATAGAAATACAAGAATTTGAACAGCCAAAACTTTGAAAAAGAAGAACAGAGTTGGATAACTTACTCTTTGACATCAGGCCTGTTATAAGGCATCGAAATTGAGACAGTGTTGTATTTGCTTCAAAGTAGACAAATAGATCAGTAGAAAAGTATACCTTATTCTTAGTTCAAAAATAGTTCTCAACATGTTTGAATTTTTTAAAATGTGCAAATATAATTCAGTAGACAAGGCTAGTCTTTCCAACAAATGTCCCTGGAATAACTGGATAGCCATATGCAGAGGAATAAATTTAGATGCATACCTTGCATCAAATAAAAATGAACTCAACATGGGTCCTAGGCCTAAATACAAAACTTAACCATAAAACTTCTGAGGGATAATGGAAGAGAAATCTTCAGTTCTTCAAGAGACTTTTATGAGAATTAAAAGACAAGCTACAGACTGGAAAATCTGATCTAATAAAGACTTGATTTCAGAATATATATTGAGCTCTCAAAGCTCAACAATCAGAAAACAAATAATCCAATAAAAATGGGCCAAAGATTGAACAAATACCTCTCCAAATAGTTTTACAGATGATAAATAAGTACTTGGAAAGATACATTATTAATCATAAAGGAAATATGTATTAAAATCACAATGAGATACCACTACATATCTATCAGAATGGCTTCAATTAAAAAAACTGACCATACCAAGTACTGGCAAAGATGTGGTGGCAGCTGGAACTCTTATAAATGGCTGATGGAATGTAAAATGGTACACTTTACAAAAATACTTTGGCAGTTTCTTAAAAGTTAAACATACATCTACCATGTGATCCAGCCATCACTCCTAGGTATTTATCTAAAAGGAATGCAACCATATACCCATGTGCTTTTCATAGCAGCTTTATTTGCAACAGGCAAAAACTAGAAACCATCCAAATGTCCATAAACTGGTGAGTGGATAACAAATTGTGGTATATTGAAATAATTGAATAACAGAAATAAAAGGAATAAACTACATGCAACAACATAGATGAATCTCAAATTATGCTAAGTTAAAGAAACAAGACAAAACAATAATAAATATGCTTCCAGTTACATAAATTCTAGCAATTCAGATTAACTTACAGTGACAGAAAACAGATCAGTGGTTAGATGGAGAGAGATGGGAGGTAGTGATGACTAAGGGGCAGGAGAAATATTTTGGGGGTGATCCATATTCATTATCTTGTCATCATTTTCATGAGTGTATACATATGTAAAAACTTACCAAATTGTATCTGTAGTCTTGTTAATTATACCTCAACAAAGCTATGAAAAAATTAGTGAAGGAGTAACAGCAAATTTTGGAAGGAAGGAAATATTAAAGGTAAACATGAACCTTTTTTCTCTAGGTTTTAAAAAACAAAATGCTTGGAAAGTGTACAATGAAGTTTGCAGCTCCGAGTTTCTGTGACACCCACATTTTAAATGAGCCATCTTATATTTAAAAAACACAGATACTGACTCAGTATTCCAGCTACTTCTTAAGAAGAGTGCAGCCTACTCAATCTAGTGACCCTGAATCTGATTAACTCTCAACTCACACAGACAAGAGCAATTTCAAGAGGAATTAGGTACACTGAAAAGCACAGACACACACAGTAAATGTGCCAGAAGGGAGAGAACAACTTTTTCTACATTGGCTTTTTTATTTCTTTGTTTGTTTTTTTGTGGAATAATCTAATGCCATTAAATAAAGAAAATTTTTCTTTGATAAATTGTCTTTGGATTTTTTTTGAAAATACAAATACAAATCGTGTTGGTCTTGAAATAGGAATTGCAGTCAATTTCTCATCAAGTTGGGAGAGATGTTAAGCCTTCTATTTCACCACCTTAGGAATACCTTAAGGATGGAATGTCACCTTAAGGATGGAATGTCACCTTAAGGATGAGTCTTCTCTAAAATAACAGCAAGTCATGGAATGCAGTTCTTCAGATGGCAGCTGAGGCCAGGAACTCAGAACAGCATGAGCTTTGTGTTCAATGTGGTAGCTGGATAGACTTCCACCTTGGATTTTAATTTGATTGATTGAAAGTCAGTCAGATTCACAACAAAGCATGTTTTGCAGCTGCTGTTTTAATTCCTTTCCATTGGCTTTTCATTACTGATGTGAAGTCTTCATAAAGAAAATGTAACAGGCATATTTTTTCCTCCAGACTAGACAGAATTAAGGTGGCACACATAGATGTTCCTCATTCCTGAAATTCTCATTTTATCCAAGCCACCTGGAGTAAAGACTGCATTTTTCAGGTTTCCTGGCAGTCAGACAAAGCCATATGATTATGTTCTGGCCAAGGGGATGGGAGAAGAATAGGTGTGAGTGTGAGTGTGTGTGTATGCGCGTGTATATGTGTGTGTGTAACTTCTTGGAAATGTCCTAAAAGGGAAGAAGCATTCTCTTTTCCCTTCTTCTTTCCTACTGCTGGGATGCAGAGGTGATGGCTCCAGCAGCCACTGGTCTTTGTGGATGAGTGCTAGCTTAGTGTTGTAGGAGCAGATAGAAGAAAGGAGTTCAACCCTAAGATTTTGAGAGGACCCCAGGCCAATCCTAGATTACCAACTACTACACTTCTGTGTGAGAGAGAAATGCCTTCTATTGTGTCAAATGTATTTGTGTAGTTTTTTTCTCTGTTACTTGCTGCTGAAGTGCAACCTAAGTAATATAATCAACCCACGTCACTGTTTGAACACAAACACAGTCAAACAAGATGGGAAGAGAGAGTTAATATGCTTGAAATGAACATAAAAAAACTTTAGGAAAAGAACTAAACAGTTAAGCAGTCAACTTGGTAGAGAGTTTAAATTAATGGTTATAAAGATGCTTGCCAGACTTGAGAGAAGAGTGGATGAACTCAATGAGAACCTTAATAAGAAGTTAGAAAACATAAAGAGAACCAAGCAGAGATGATGAATACAGTAAATGAAATGAAAAATACACTACAAGGTATCAACAGTAGGATAAAAGATGCAAAAGAATAGATAAGTGATTCAGAAGACAGAGTAATGGAAAACACTCAAACTAAACAGCAGAAAGAAAAAATAATAAAAAGTAAGGACAGGTAAAGGGAGCTCTGGAAGAACATCATTTGTCCTAACATTCACACTATAATAAGAGTCCCAGAAGGAGAAGAGAGAAAGGTGTGAAAAACTTATTTAAAGAAATAATAGTTGAAAATTTCCCTAACCAAGGATTGGCTTAAAGATGGTGGCAAGAGGTGAGACAGAAACCTCCTCCCAAAACCACATACAATACGAAAATATAGCAAATACAACTAATCCTGAAAGAGCAACAGGAAAGAAGGCTGAGACAGACCTCCTATCTCTGGTGAACAGAGCAGACCTCACATAAAAGGGTAAAGTACCAAAGTGCTGATCGAGTGGGACCCAAGTCCTTCCCCCACTCCAGCTCACCATCAGTAGGAACAGAAATGGAGCAGGGACGGGATGGAGGCCTAGGACTGCTGAACACCCAGCCCTGGAGATCTTCACTGGGAGCACAAACATACATTAACATGGTGCTCTGGAGATTATGGGGTTAGAAAGCTAAGACAGGCACAATACTTGGAGAGACTGAGATTCCAGCCACTTGTGGAGAACAGGTACCCACAACCAGCTTCTATGGGACAAAAGAAAGGCAGACACTCTGAGAAACTTCCCAAAAGTGAGAGGGCTGCTAAAGGGGCAAGGATTGCACAGAACTTGCTGCTCAGCAAAAAGGACAGGTGGACAAAATTGTCCCAGGGCACTCAGCCCAGCAGGTTGGAAACTTTCAGGAGCTTCAGGTGCTCCATTCCCCTGGCTGGCAACATGGCTCTGAGGCCCCCACCCTGATAAGCAGCCTGCTGCTCCTTCCTCCCAGCCGACACCAGCTCACAAACCTGCTGCCCCCTGCCATTGTGCCAGGCCAGTCAGAAGGCAGCCCCGCCTATGGCAGCTACAAGGGCGTAGCAAAGAGGCTCCTTCCTGAGCACTCGGCCCACTGACCCTGGCAGTGGAGGCAGGAATCAGAAAAGAGCTCTTTCCTCCAGGCAGCCACCATTGCCACTCATCTGCCACCCCTCTATCACTCCAGGGGCTGAGCAGCTCCAAAGAGTAGATACAGCTTCTGGGCACTTGAGGGCGTCTCCTATAAAAAGTTATTTTTACTAAAATGAAATATCAAAAGAACCTGGTACAAACCAAATCCCCACAAATATCAGAAAGAGGGTCAAGTGAAACTGAACTCACCAATCTTATTGAAAAAAAATTAAAAATAAAATTCATAAACATGCTCATGGAGTTACAGAAAAATATTCAAAACCTCAGGAAGGCATTCAAGAAAGAGATGAAACTTTGAAGAATACAATATCTGAAATGAAACATACAATGGAGGGATTCAAAACCACATTATATGAAGTAGAGGAGATGGTAAATGAAATAGAAATTAAAGAACAGGAATACAAAGGAGCTCAGGCACAAGGAGAAAAAAGGATCTCTAGGAATGAGAGAATACTGAGAGAACAGTGAGACCAATCCAAATGGAACAATATTCACATTATAGGGGTAGCAGAAAAAAAAGAGAGAGAAAAGGGGATAGAAAGTGTCTTTGAGGAGGTAATTGCTGAAAACATCCCCAATCTGGGGAAGGAGATAGTCTCTAAGACCATGGAGGTGCACAGATCTCCCAACAGAAGGGTCCCAAGGAAGAAAACACCAAGACATATAATAATTAAAGGCAAAGATAAAGGATAAGGACAGACTATTAAAAGTAGCCAGAGAGAAAAAATGATCACATACAAAGGAAAATGCATCAGTCTATCATTAGACTTCTCAGAAGAAACCTTACAGGTTAGAAGGGATGGGCATTATATATTTAATACAATGAAATGGAAGAGCCTCAGACCTAGAATACTCTACCCAGCAAGATTATCATTTAAATTTGAAGGAGGGATTAAACAATTTACAGATAAGCAAAGGTTGAGGGAATTTAACTCCCACAAAACATCCCTCCAGTGTATTTCAAAGGGACTGATCCAGATGGAAGTGCTCCTGAGGCTAAATAGCTGTCACCAGAGAAAACAAAACCACAGTAAAGGAAGTAGACAAATTAATTACTAATCAAATGAAAAATTAATACAGCTACCCAGAGTCAGTCAAGGGATACACAAAGAGTACAGAATAAAACATCTAACATATAAAGGGTGGAAGAGGATGAAAAGGGAGGGGAAGAAAAAAAGAACCTTTAGATTGTGTTTGTAAAAGTATAATAAGCGAGTTAAGATAGACTATTAGGTAGTAAAGAAGCTGCCCTTAAACCTGTGGTAACCACAAATCTAAAGCCTGCAATGGCAATAAGTACATATCTATCGATAATAACTCTAAATGTAAATGGACTAAATGCATGAATCAAAAGACAAAGAGTTACAGAATGGATAAAAATTCATGACCCATCTATATGTTGCCTACAAGAGACTCAATTCAAACCCAAAGACATAGATAGACTAAAAGTGAAGGAATGGATAGAGATATTTCATGCAACTAATAGAAAAAATGAGGAGCTGCAGTACTTCTATCAGACAAAATAACTTCAAAACAAAGAATCTCACAAAAGACAAAGAAGGACATTACACAACGATAAATGGATCAGTCCAATAAGATGATACAATCATTATAAATATCTATGCACCCAACATAGGAGCATACAACTTTGTGCAACAAATACTAACAAAAGTAAAGGGGGAAACAGAATGCAATGTATTCATTTTAGGAGACTGCAACACACCACACAGTCAAAAGGACAGATCAACCAGACAGAAAATAAGTAAGGACAGAGGCACTGAACAATGTATTAGAACAGATGGACCTAACAGACATCTACAAAACACTCCATCCAAAAGCAACAGAATACAACTTTTCTCAAGCATACATAGAACATTTTCCAGAATAGACCACATACTAGGTCACAAAATGAGCCACAGCAAATTCAAAAAGACTGGAATTATACCAACCAACTTCTCAGATGACAAAGATATGAAACTAGAGAAAAATTGTACAAAGAAAACAAAAAGGCTCACAAACACATGGGGCTTAACAACATGCTCCAAATGACCAAATTAAAAGAGATGAAACAATATATGGAGACAAATGAAAACAACAGTGCAATGCCCCAACTTCTGTGAGATGCAGCGAAGGGAGGTCTAAAAGGAAAGTCTATACTAAACCAGGCCTACTTAAAGAAGGAAGAATGATTCCAAATGAATAGTCTAAATTCACAATTATTGAAACTGGAAAAAGAAAAAATAAGCCCCAAAGTCAGTAGAAGGAGGGACATAATTAAGATCAGAGAAGAAATAAATAAAACTGAGAAAAATAAAATAGAAAAAATTAATGAAACCAAGAGCTGGTTCTTTGAGAAAATAAACAAAATAGATAAACCCCTAGCCAGACTGATCAGGAAGAAAAGAGAATCTACACACATAAACAGAATCAGAAATCAGGAAATAAAAATCACTACAGACCAAACAGAAATACAAAGAATTATTAGAGAATACTATGAAAAATTATATGCTAACAAAGTGGATAACCTAGAAGAAATGGACAACTTTCTAGAAAACTACAACTTTCCAAGGCTGACCCATGAGGAAACACAGAAAATATGAATACAACAATTACAAGCAATGAAATTGAATTGGTAACCAGAAAAGAGGAAATACTTCCAAATTCATTCTATGAAGCCAGAATAATTCTAATACCAAAACAAGGCAAAGACACCACAAAAAGAGAAAACTACAGACTAATATCCCTGATGTACATAGATGCAAAAATAGTCGATAAAATATTAGCAAACTGAATTCAAAAATACATCAAGATGATCATGAATCATGACTGTGGGATTCATCCCAAGGATGAAAGGATGCAACAACATTAAAAAATCCATCAATATCATACACTATATCAATTAAAAGGACAAGATCATTTCCATAGATGCTAAGGCATTTGACAAAATTCAACACCATTCATGATAAAAAACTCTCAAAATGGGTAGAGAGGGCAACTCCTCAACATAATAAAGGCCATACCTGACAAACTCACAGGCAACATCATACCTAATGGTGAAAAGCTGAAAGCTTTCCATCTAAGATCAGGAATAAGACAAAGAAGCCAAGTCTCCCTGCTTTTATTCAACACAGTACTGGAGTTCCTATGCGCAGCAATCACACACCATAAAGAAGTAAGAGGCATCCACATTCAGAAGTCAAACTGTCACTGTTTGCAGATAACATGATGTTGTACATAAAAAACGCTCAAGGATCCACTCCAAAATTACTAGACCTAATAACTGAATTCAGCAAAGTGGCAGGATACAAAATTAATACACAGAAATCTGTTGCATTCCTATACACTAATGATGAACTAGCAGAATCAGCAATCAGGAAAACAACTCCATTCACAATTGCATCAAAAAGAATAAAATACCCAGGAATAGACCTAAAGAAGGAAGTGAAAGACCTATACCCTGAAACCTACAAGATACTCCTAAAAAAAATTAAAGAAGATACCAATAAATGGAATTACTTCCTGTGCTTATGGACAGAAAGACTTACTATTCTCAAAACGGCAATACTGCCTAAAGCAATCTACAGATACAATGCAATCCCCATCAAAATATGAACAGCATTCTTCAATGAACTATGGCAAACACTTCTAAAATTCATATGGAATCAGAAAGACACTGAATAACCAAAGCAATCCTAAGAAGGAAGAATAAAGCAGGGGGTATTATATGACCCAACTTCAAGCTCTACTACAAAGCCACAATAATCAAGACAACTTGGTACTGGAACAAGAACAGACCCATAGACCAATGGAACAGACTAGAGAACCCAGATATAAACCCAAGCATATATGGTTAATTAATATACGATCAACGAGCCACGGACATACAATGGAGAAATGACAGCGTCTTCAACAACTGGTGTTGGAAAAACTGGACAGCTACATGCAAGAGATTGAAACTGGATTATTGTCTAACTCTATACACTAAAGTAAACTAGAAATAGATTAAAGATGTGAATGTAAGTCATGAAACCATAAAACTCTTAGAAGAAAACATAAACAAAAACCTCTTGAATATAAAAACAGGAGCAACTTTTTCTGAATGCATCTCCTCAGGCAAGGGAAACAAAAGCAAAAATCAACAAATGAGACTACATCAAACTAAAAAGCTGTATGGCAAAGGACACCATCAGCAGAACAAAAAGGCATCCTAGAGTATGGAAGGACATATTTGTAAATGACATATCCGACACGGGGTTAACATCCAAAATATAGAAAGAACTCACACGCAACAACACCTGAAAAGCAAATAACCTGACTAAAAAATGGGTGGAGGATATGAACTGACACTTCTCCATAGAAGAAATTCAGATGGACAACAGGCACATGAAAAGATGCTCCACATCACTAATTATCAGGGAAATTAAAATTAAACCACAATGAGATTCACCTCACACCAGTCAGGATGGCCAGCATAGAAAAGACTAGGAACAACAAATTCTGGTGAGGATGCGGAGAAAGGGGAACCCTCCTGCACTGCTGGTGGGAGTGCATGTAAACTAGTTCAACCATTGTGGAAAGCAATATGGAAGTTCCACAAAAAACTAAAAACAGAAATAACATTTGACCCGGGAACTTCCAGACTCAAAAAGACTTATGCACCCCTATATTTATTGCAGCACTATTTACAATAGCCAAGATATGGAAGCCACCTAAGTGTCCATCAGTAGATGAATGGATAAAGAAGATGTACATACACACAATTCAGCCACAAGAAACAAACAAGTCCTACCATTTGCAACAATATGGATGGAGCTAGAGGGTATTATGCTCAGTGACATAAGTCAGGCAGAGAAAGACACATGCCAAATGATTTAACTCATTTATGGAGTATAACAGCAAAGCAAAACTGAAGCAGTAAACCAGCATTAGACTCACAGACCCCAAGAATGGACTAGCGGTAACCAAAGGGGAGGGTTGGGGAGGCAGGAGAAGGGGATAGGGGCGTATTATGATTCGAACACATGGTGTGGCCCCAGGGGATCATGAGGAAGAAAGTGTAGCACAGATGAGACAAATAGTAACCCTGTGGAATCATATTACATTGATGGGGGACAGTGACTGCAATGGGGTATGGGGGGGGACTCGATATTATGGGTGAATGTAGTGACCACACTGTTTTTCATGTGAAACTTTCACAAGAGTGTACATCAATGATACCTTAATAAAAAGATATAAGATAAATGCATTCATTCATTCATTTAAAAAACTAAGTATGGAAGTAGGGTGTACTTATATGAACTTCATTTCAGGATACTAAAGGGTCATTACAAAGTATTTGCTACCAAAAAGGAAAATTGGGGTGCACCAGGGTTGAGAACCAGTGTTCTACATGGTGCATGTGGATTTCTGAAAGAATACTGCTTACCTTTTTCAAAGGAACTTTGACAGCGATGAAAAAAGTCCCTGGCAGGTGCTGTCCAACTGGGATACAGTCTTTCCACTTGTTAATACATTTTCTTGTTAGACAAATTTTAGGTCAGCCAGTATCTCTGCATAGAATGAAGTCTCCTTGAACATGAAAAGCAGAACCCAAAAGTAGGTCCTCTCTTCTCCCTACTCTGCACTCTGCTGCTCCACTTACTCAACCCCACCTGGTATCAACCAATACTCCCTTCTTCCTGCTTCCCCATCTTGAAAGCAGACAAGGCAGCAGAACAGTGCAAAGGGCTCGACAAATAAGACACATCTAAGACCACAGGTGGCCAGAACTCCTGCGTCCCCAATAAAATCTAGCCCAATCGTGAGCTCTAAGGTGTCACTAATACACACATGTTGACTGACACAGTTTAATTCTTTCACTTTACACTTTATTTTTAGTCTCAATACAACCTATGCCATCAAATGCAACCACTAGTGAACTTCAAGTTCGTGTTTTTAAAGAAAGCCTGATAGAAAACGGGCCGTGAACATCACTTAACAAGGCTAGGAGTGATAGTAAAAGGTAGTACTTGGAGCTGCCTTCGGTAGCATTTATATACAGCTGCCTTTGGTAGGATTAACTAAGGTTAATTCAGTGAGGGCAAAAGTGACACAAGATGGGGCTGGGGAAAGGAAGGGGTTCTAGACCCCACAGAGTCTTAAAGGCCATGGAGGAGAGTTTGTTTTTATTCTTAAAGCAATGTTTTTGTGCAGTATTTTTGAGAACTTTCCAAGTTGCCTATTAAAAAGATGTCTTATGTGAAGAATGGACTGGGAGGAAAAAAGAATCGATAAAATATATACACTAATTAGGACCTAAAAGCAATAGATCAGGAAAGTTCTGTATTAGGATGCTGATGGAGGAGAGAGAACAGGTTCAAAAGATACTCAGGATATAAAATGAAGGGGACTTGGTGGGGTGTGACATGGAGGAAAGCAAGGTCTCAAGGAAGAAGAGTTCACTGAACATAAAAGCAAAGCCTCAAAATTAATCATTGGAATAGACGGAGGCCAATTTCTCAAATGAGACCGGTTAGAAAGCAAAAGGATGCCCTTGGCGATTCCTGGAAACAACACACATTTTTTTGGTGAGAAGTTTGGTTGTACTGGTGGGTTTTATCATTCAACCTTTGCTCTTATTACTCCTATTTTCTGTGTCAAAATAGCATAGCCTGAGGAGTTGTGGGGGACCTCATTTTGGTAAGTAAGGGGTGTCCCCAACACTGACAGGCCCGTCTTAAAGAGCAGTCCCTCTCTATTTCACCCGGGGAAGCATGGCATCTCATATCACATACCTCCTGCTCATCACACTGGAAAAGTCCCCAGATAGATCAATCTAGGCACCTCTAAAAATGTACCACCAAGGAATAGATCCATAGATTTCCTCCACCAAACCAGCTTATACCACATATACAGATCACAGGCAACTCAGCCCTAGCTCACTTTATCACAGTCCCGGAGCCCTTAGTGAGCTCTACTAAACAGGGAAGCAAGAACAGAAGCAATCCAGCCACTGACTGCAGGCATCTGTCCTTACGTTTGCGTGCACAGTGTGACTCACCAAAATGACCTTTTCACAGACTCCTTTGAAATCTCCCCACTAAATCCATCAAGTCAGGTTAGTGCATGGTGCATCACAGTAAACAACCATCAGGAGGAAAACATGCACTATGCCATACAATGTTGGGTTCCTTAAAAATGGGACAAGGAGAAACCATGTAGACAAAACCAGAGCATATAAACCACCCATAGTGTACACACCTGCCAGTGAGTGAGTAAATGAGGTGCTCTGACATCAAAGAGGGAAAATGTTTAAGATTATTCTCTTTAGTGTACAGAATTCATGGTTAATTGCTGTACTATCGGATTACCTAAAATGTATGTAATATACATTGCACTGTCTCTTCTGTTAATATGAGGCCAAAAATGTGTCAACTCGCTTCTCACAGGAAGTGAAAAATCCACACGAATCTCTTTTCCTGTATCTGTTCACCTTGCGTGTTCCTTGTTCTCCAGGAAGGGCCTCTTCTTTCTTGAACTATTCTCCTCCTCAGCTTGCCTGCAGTGCGCCCAAGCATGGCAGGCAGAGAATCCCAGGGATCCCAGATTCTACAGTGCCTGTTTGCAAGGCGGGAGGAGGCTACTCTAACTGCCACACTGGGTACTCTATGTGAGAAGGAAAAGGGAAAATAGCAGCAAGGCCTCTCGTGTATAAGAGAGTGGGATGGCAGGATGCCTGTGCAGCCCAAGGAGCCAGAGGTAACAAATTATGGGGAAAAGAATTGCAACCAAAGGCTGGAGGAGGAAAGGTCTGCAAACAGTGGTGTCTTCTAGCTGTCTGGCGTTTGTATCTAATGGGCAGAGTTCATTTTGCGAAGCATCAGGCACTGAGAAAGAGCACCCCTGCTGCTGGAAGTTGACAGAAAGTAACATCCATGAGCGGAAGAACGCCAGATACAGCCTTGTCCCACACACAATGCCTGTAAGGAAGAGAATAAGGAAGGCAGAAGAGAGATGCAAGTGCGACCTGGCTTCGCCCAGCCTAGAGCAAGGAAGACAGGATTCAAGGAGAGGAAACCAAATGGAAAGATCCTTGGACCACATCTTCCCCCACAAGGTGCACTCAACAAATTCATCCAATTCTTGAACCAAGTTACAAAAAGAGATCCTTAATCCCTTCCTGTGCTCCTAAAAAAGGGACAAGTTCATTAAACAGACCAACTGATAGAAGTTCAGAACAAATGTAACTGTTCAACCTAAATGTTGCTCCTTCCTAAGGATATTAGTCAACAGTACATATAATTTAAATGGGTGGGACATGTTATAAAATATATTATAATTAAGTAATAGTTTTTTATATTAATGAACATCTTTAAGAAATGTTGAGATGATTTCCCTAACAGAAGATCCTGGGGGAACGTGAGGCAATCACACCTGTCCCGTAGGATTCCACCTTCACAGAGCTCAGCCATTTAGGTGGTGTTCTAGCTCACCTACTACTGCCTCCACCCAATCCTGTCTTGTTGTTGGGAAGCTGACCTCCCTATTGGCCACCTCGTACCTTTAAACTGCCTGCTTGTGACATCCTTCTCCCACCAACCTATCACCACCTGTAGAATCTTGGGGTTTGGGTTTCCACGGAGTTGTCTGTAAACAGACTCGGAGCATCGCAAGTGACCAGTGACCAGTGATCTTAATACTGAACACATGTGCTCTTCGGCTTCAGCCACTCAGACATCCTCTAGCTTCTTCTCCTCATCTCTTGTATCGACAGTTGATGTTTCCTCTTCTTCTCTGACCATGTCAGGTAAGGAAAGAAACTTCTGAAGGATTTTCATTAGATTTCTTTGCCCCTAAATTTGAAGCAGGTTTAAAACAGCATGAAATAATGGGAGAAAGTGTTCAACTAGAAATCTGGAGATCTAATTTCAGTTTTGACTTTGACATTCACTGGCTGTGTGACTTTGGACAAGTCACTGACTCTCCAAAAAATCTGGTTTTTGCTCATCTGTTCCATTAGGAGGCCAGACTGGTTCTCTCTGGTCCTTTTCTTTTCCAATACTGCATCTTAAAGGGCACCCAGGTAGTAAATGAAATCAGAGGCCTCTTGAAAGGGTTTCCACAGAAACAAAGAAAACAACGTGGTGTAGAAAACTGGCAGTACATACTGAGATGTATCATCTGCACTGGCCTCCATCCTCTAGTGTTTCAAATTTACTATGTATTTAATGATGTTCAAAAAGGAATATCCACACATTTTCAAGTGTCCTATCTAAACCAGGTGAAAAGAGAAAGTAGGGACAGAGGATACAGAGTACTGGGCTATTCAAAAGGAAGGAAGTTGAAGATTGTTTTCATCAGCACAGGCCCACAGGAACCAAGAGGGTGGAGGAAATACAGGAATGAAGGCAAGCATGGAGCAGCTCTCAAGAAAAAGGAGCAGTTTGAGACGCATGTTGAAGCATTCAAAGATTTTAAATTAAAGCAGAAGCACACAGAGTGGAATCTGCTCAGAGCAGGGCAGAACAAGCTGATCTAAGCAAATGCTTCCATGAATAGACTCAGAAGGAAAGCCAGGCCAGATAGGGTATCACATATCAGAAAACAGGAGCTTATCAGAAGTCACACACAACTGTTTGTGCTTTCCCACTGCCTCTCTGAACCACAGACGGCACCTTACAGCTTTGAAAGTAAACACCGAAGAAGTATGTTTTAGAAATCGTGCTTTCTACGAACAAAAACTAACCAAAGTGGTTATCTAGGAGAGTGAAGGAAACAAAATTTTCACTATTTTATACGTCATTCTGATTTTTAAACTACGCAGATGTTTTGTCTATTCAAAATAAATTTAAGTCTTTTAAAAAGATGGTATCTTCTAACTTGAATCAGGACTAACCTCTTGTCTCATAAGTAAGTTCCAAGTCAAGACTGCTCTTCATCTTTAGTTATTTTCTTCCTAATACAGAGGGCACACTAATAAACAGCCATAATCTGCTTTTAGATGTTAGCTAATCTAAGAAGGAGAAATCAAGCCCCACATCTTGAGTTCCACATTTATTTAATAAAATTTTGTGGAGTCCTTTGGGTTTTCGTACATTAAAAAAAAGTTAAATTTAATTCTAGCCTTTTGGTTTTTCTGGGCTTTGAGGATGACACTTTCCTGAATGTTCAAGATGATTGTGATCTAGGTTTTAAGCTAAATATTAAAACCTTCCTGATACTTGTTAAGGGTTCTTTTCTCTTATCTGATTATATTATTTGGAATACATATATTTCAACCAGGCTTGACATCTGTTCCGTGCTGGCTAACATTCAGACAGCTATGAAAGGGCGCAATAATGGAATTCCTTTATACTTAGTATCTTGCTCTCTGCTTTGTACCGGGTTTTACTGAAATATTTGTCTACAAAAACTGTAGCTCCCTGTACTTGCACATTTATTGCCTTTTGCTGCTGTTTGTGTAACCTTTTACTGACATTATCTTCTCTGTCTGAATGTACTGTCTAGGAATCCATTCAAAATCACCTTCTACTGTGGGCTGTGTTTTTTGGTTACTAGTGCTCACTAACATACAGGAGGCAATATTCACTTTCATGGTATTGCACATATGATACAGAACTTCATTTGTTAGTCAACTTATGCTTTAATGCCTGTTCCATACATACCCCAGGTTTCAATAGTATCTCTATATTTCTTTTTAGTTTTGTGATATGTTTGTCATAATTTTTCTCATTATCTTTCCAGAACCTGTATTTTCCTCTCTATAAATCATATGTAACATATCACTGTTATCCATGTATGAATTATTAGGGTCATTATTGTTACTATTATAACCACTTTATAGATGAATAACCTGAAGCTCACAGAGAAAAAAAGTAACTTTTTTCTCTCAAAAAGCACTTTTTGAGAAACTCACTCTCAGGTAGGCATTTTGAGGGAGGATCAGAAACCTGGCTTGAAGACGGTAAGAATGGACCCTTCAATTTACCAACTGGGCTAAGCTATACATGAACTCTGGGTAAGAGCATGTGAACTGCACAGGCAAAATGAGACACTGAGTGGGATTCACATATAAATCAAGTATAAAAATTAAACAAATAATCATATCTGACTTGATTGTTGATAGTTCATGATGTATGATCAAAACCGAAAGTTTCTGTGATATGACTGCCTTTGCACTGTTCACCATGTAAGAACTTATGCACTATGTAAGAACTTGTTCACCATGCAAGAACTTGTTCGTTATGCTTCGGAAGATTGGAGACTGTTGAGAATTAGGCTTGGGGTTGATTAATGATTGTGCATTGAGTCCCCTATACAGAATTTTATTGTTGTTAACAGCGATTTGATCAATAAATATGAGAGATGCCCTGTGGGAAAAAAATAATAATAAAAATAAAAACAAACAAAAAAAGAGACACTGAGGTTTACTATGGGAGCAGCTGTGCTATTTTCCAAAAAAAAAAAAGTCCACATGATAAGTTCCATTTCTCCTGGTTTCTGGCAGTGTCATGCTCAGAGCAGAGTCCTGGCAAGGAGGTCAGGATACTTAGGGTCCCACAACCTGGTAATGCCACTACCAGAACGGGAGAACTTGAACAAGCCCATCTGACCTCTCTAAGCTTCAGTTTCCACACTTGTAAAACAAGAGTGTTACAAGTTCTTGAGGGACCTCCCAGCTCTAAAATGGTTCAATTTTAGGAAATAGCACAGGACAAGACACTAACGCAGGCTTGCAGGGAAGAAGGGCAGGAAGAAGTTTGCTTCTAGCCTAGAGAACCATTAGGAACCCCTCTCCTGGGGGGAAGCACGGGCAGTGAGCACCAAAGGATACAGACTGCTCTGGCACCGAGAGCCATCAGAAACGGACTGGTTCTTGCTATCTCCAGTGAGTTGGTATTACAGTCCTCCTGAGAGCAGCAACCTTAAGGTAACGTGACTCCTCCGACAGAGAATTTTCAGCCTCACAGTTTTTTTTCACTACAGAAAATTTCCAAAATCCATTTTTACTGAGAACTCCAAATTCTCTGTAGCTCCCCCTTCCTGTGGTGAGCCACGTGGCTTCTTAACAGGAAGTGTCTGCAACTTCCCCAGGGTCTCTGCTCCCAACGCCAGTTCAACGTGGCTGCTGCCATCAGCCTCTGGCACCTCTTTCCAGCCACTCATGGGTAGTGCGAACCTTTACCAACATTCTAGCACAGCTGTATTGTCTGGAGTTACTGGCCAGAGCCAGCTCTCCACTTCAGCTGCTTCCTACACATGTGGTTTTAAGTGGGACATCACAGGAAGCACTGAAAAGAAGTCCTCTTCCCTTGGAGACTTCATTGAGACTGTCACTGACCAGAACACAGCCATGTCTATGGAGGCCCAATATGATAAGGCTTCAGATGCCAACAACATGGTCCCTCTGTGTCGTTCACTTTCTGCTAGCCTTGTTCAGGGAACACCATCTCAGATTCCAAATCAGGGACATAGCAGCCTGTCACTTCTTTACCAGCAAGGGAACCAGGTATGTTATTATTAAGGCACACTGGGGCCTCTGCTATCTAGAGAAGTGGGCCCCTGCCTGAAATCTAATTGCTCTGTGTCATATATAAGAAGTAGGGCCTCTGCCCCTCAACCAGGAATGGTGATGGTGCTAAAGGAGATTCAGCCTGCAGACACCCTGCCACCAATCTCCACATCTGGAATTGACTACTCTGCGTCTGCTCCACCCATCATACAACCGCATTTTCAAGGTGAGTGCAAACAACAAGTAGGGAGAGGAAAAAGGTCAGCATTCAAAAGAAAGGTCAAATCTGCAGCTGGTAAGGAGGAAGTCCACACATAGGAAGAGTTTTAGTCCTGAGACTTTAATAACCACCACCCTCACTCAGTGTTCATTTTCAGACCTAATAGAGGTGGGAAGGCAGGACACTGGAATGCCATCTATGGTACATGCACATAAAACCCAAGAGCGTACCAAGGGATACAATGCTTTTCTCGGCCCCAGCCGATCAGTCCCCCTGTAGTCTCCCACACTGGAAGGAACTTTGTTTTCCTCATTTATTCATGATTTTTGGAAGGCATTTCACTTATTCTGCTAGTACCAGTTTAACTTTCCCTCACATCCTTAACTGACACCAGGATTTAAGAACTTGTGTTCCGGCATCTTTTCCAAAGCAAGCAGTCTATGAATCTATCCTTGCTTATCTATTGCACCAGGAAGAGCTCTATTCTCACTCGTAGTCTATGGGGTGAGGTGTTCTTAACTTCTCAGGAAAGCAGAGAGGATTGAAGACTCCATATAAAACTCCTAGGCCTTGTGAAACAGTTCATATTTTAAAAATCATTTCTAATTTTATTTGACTTACAAAAACCCTACGAAGTACAAAGGAAACCAAGCAACAGTGACATCAAGTGATTCCCCAGTAAGAGCCGGAACAGTTGCCTCCTCTATCTCTTTGCACAGGGTGCTGCCCATGATTCTTAAGCACTAGGAGAAAGTCTTGTCCGTGTTGAACAGTGCATGATTGCTGTGTGGTGTCTAGAAGCACCTCACTTACCAAAGACTGACTTCTTCTTTGTTCCTTTGTAGTGATGGAGACTTCCCTGGTGTCGGAGACTTCCCTGGGTTTGCAGCCTCCAAGACAGTCATTTTCTCGGCCACAAACTCCAGAAGACCCCAAGACCTGCAGCAGCAGAAATATCCGGACACTTGAGGGTAACCCACCACCTGAGGTTGGGGGCATTTCAATGATACCAATAGAAAAACAAGATGATGCACTCCTCTCTTTACAAATCCCTGATATTCACCAGCTCCAGGCCTGCATTGATCCCCTTGGCCAAGAGAAGCAGCCTGGTACTGAAAACACTGACCTGGGAAAGAACACCCTGAGCCCTGAGGACCAAGGGACACTTGGACGTGAGACTGAATCAAGCAGCGGTTGTGCAAACATTGCTGCCTTGGTGGGGGACAGTCACCTCCCTCAGCTCTGCAGCTCCTTGAAAGACCTTGATCAGTCCAAAGGTCCCGAGGTGGACAAAGCCAAAGATACCAGAGCCATCAACTTAAACCAGCTGTGGGAAAAGTCATGTACCAAGAGGTCCTCTGGTGAAGCCAGGAAGAATAAATATAAGGCCTCTGAGCCTCTCAGTGCTGCTCCCAAGGCCAAAATACAGCCACAGGACATGGAGGGTCTCTTAGGGGGACACAAGAGTATTCGTGGTGTGGCAGATCGTGACAAGGCTCCTGTGACCACATCCAAGTGGTCTAACCACCAATCTCCAAAAGATGCATCGAGCAGGACGGGCAAAACCAGGAATCAAGAACAGGAACAGATCGAAAGAACCAGACAAAGCAACTCCAATAAAGCTGCAGTCCGGGAGCAGAGTCAAGGCAGAAGAAAAGCCAACCATTCCCAGGATGAAGCGGAAGAAAAACGAACCTTAACTCAGCCAGGAGAACTTTGAAAAACCTCAAAGTGGCCTAGGCACGCACATGCTGGAGTCTGTGCAGGGTTTTCATACAGTGGGGAAGAAGATTGATAGGAGACCTGGATTCTCTTCTTCCTGGGTCTCAGAAAATTACAGGAGCCCCAAACACCCCCAGCCATTCCCGGCCACCAAACCACGTCTGAATACTACACGTGAAGCTAAAGGTCCTGAGAAAACTCATGTCAAAGCCCAGAAACCAGAGGGCAGTGTCGAAAAAGAGGGTCCATCTCCATCCCAGGACCAACAGCCACGTCCTGGCAAGTTCAAGTTGGTGCCTTTGCCTTTTCTGACTGAGGAGAGGCCTCCAATTCATCGAGTTTCTAGGAGGCGACAATCTCTGGCCTCACGCCGGCCAGCTCTGGCTTCCTCTACCGGCTTGGATCTACTGACATAGCTCAACCTACTGCAGTCGGTTTATCCCGGCAAGCACGTGCATCTTTGACACATCCTGCCTGCTCATCTCTGTGTCCAATCCAGACCAACTCAGCCCAACTATACCTGACCAACTCTATCCAGCCCAGGGTCACCCAGTCCGCTGCTTCTAGACCTGTACCATACAGAACATCATCTTGCCCATCTCTTCAGCAGGAGCCCATTCCCACAGCTGTGACCCAGTGCCAGCCTCCACCCAAGCCTCAAACCCAGCTTCCACCGCAAGCATTCTGCTTCCAACCCCGTCCATGGAGGAAACCTGATATTTCTGGGCCAGTAATGTCAAAGTCCATCACAGAAGAGCAGAGGTCAGAGCGGGAGGCTATGAAGAGGTGGGCTCAACAAGAGCATGAGAATGCTGCCAAAAAAAGAAAAAGTATAGTTTTTTATTAAGAGTGTAAAGGAAATGGAAATTCCTGACTACACGGCTACGTAATGTAAGAGCTGACAGGACTGGTGGTGCCACTTTGGTTACCAGCTGTAGAAAGATAGATATGTTTCCACACATAGAGAGATAGAAACAAGTTTCCAAACGTAGATAGATAGATGTAAGTTTCCACACATAGATAGACATAAATTTCCACACTTAGCTAGATAGATATAAGTTTCTCCATGTGATATAAGTTCCTCTATTTATTCTGATAGATTTTAAAACAATAAAACAATTAACATAATAGAATTAATAGATGAGTAATAAAGAAGACCTGAGTTTTGAAATGCTTTTAACTGTGGTTTTTATTTGATGGGAGTGGGGGGATCAAAGGCTGTATGAGAAAGAAAGAACTGGAATGTGGATGGCAGGGTCAGGGAAAAGGGACATAAGAACTGGGGAGAGAGGAAGGAACTTGGCCCAGGGTCAGGAAGGCCAAAGGGGGAGAGAGGTTACAGGTTTATAACAAGGTGCCAGAGTGCGGGAAATGGCAGATGTAGGAAACATGTCAGGGCTAAAGATCAGGGTTGACCTTTGAATAGTTGAAGGTGGCAGGAGATGTGTCTAGGTTGACCAGGAGAAATGTGAAGAGTCTCTCATGAGGGCTGACATCGTGTCGCATGGCCACCAGGGATTTTAGGAAAGAAGGGATTCAGGACACAACTCCAAAACTTTGGGCTGCCTAATCCATGTATGATTATGGCTGGGGGTGGCGAGTACAAATAACAGGAAGAATCTTGGCAGGGGCCAAGAGCTATCCTGGCGGCAGCTGAAAACGGGCTGAGCCCAGCGAACTGCTGCAGCAGGAGGCCCACCCAGAGCAGGACCTGGGATTTAAATCACCATTTACTCAACACCTGCGCACCAGGACCGAGACCACACTACTGTCTGTATCACTGTGCCACTTCACTAGTGAGGTTCAGCAATGGACTGAGGTCACATTGCATGGGGGTGGGGCAAGGCCTCACTTTGAGGACTATATGCCTCCGAAGTCCTTGGTATTTCAGGCGTTAGGTGGCCAACCTGGCTTTCAGAGCATGGCACCCAGAGCTTCATGGTGGACCAGATGAAACTTTGGGATGGGCCTAAATGTTGACTTGACAGGACCGGTCCTCCTCCATCAACCCTGGCTCATGCAGCCTGCTCTGAACATCACTAACAACCTAAGCTCACAAGACATATCTCCCTGGAAGCATCTGTTTCCTTCTGGCAGTGTGTGCGAGCTGGCTTGCCCTGCGAACAACTGGAGGCTGAAGCCTCAGGATGGTCCAGAGGCGCTCCTTAGAAGGCCTGTTGGGGCACCCACAGGGAGGGGACGGGACTAGAAAGGAAAAGGAATGGAGTAGGGAGAGGGCGAAGGCTGAGCAGCAGATCAGCCCCTTCGGAAAATCGGTAATTTACATCTTAAAACCTATTCCTATAGAGATATAATTCACGCACCATAAAATTCACCTTTAGAAACTAAAATCAGGGGCATTTAGTTCATTCACAAGGTTGTGCAACCATCATCATTATCTTACCCATAGCATTTTACTCATTCCCCAAAGAACCCCCCTTGAACATTAGCAGGCACTCTTCATTCCCTGCTCTCTGCACACCCTGGCAGCCCCTCATCTGTTTTTCCTCTCTATGGGTTTGCTTGTCCGGACATTTCATATATATGTGAAGTGATACTGTTGGATTCTCCCAGAGGAGGACGCTGCCCCAAATCACTCACGAAAGGCGTCTCTTGATGCAACAAGCAAGAGGAATTTATTCAGGAACCAGCTAGCTGGGGTCCAAGTGTTAGCCCGACGCAGCGGGTCTCAACAAGGACCCCGAGCAGTCAAAGCCGGAGGTTTTTATAGCATTTTCTAAAAAGACAGTATTGTTCTACAAGCATGTAACAGGGTTTTTTTTCCCAAGGACACATAAATCTTTGGTTGGCGCCACATCCCGGGGGTTTCACGAGATAAGAACACCCTCAGCTATACAGTGTTTCAGCAAGATAAGCTTGGTATGTATGACTAACTGACCAAGGTTAGCTGTCTGAAGGCCGCAGCTGGCCACCACCTGGTGTTCATGATTAACTTGTTTTTCACCTTGTTTTTCAAGGGCTTTCTGAACATATTCAGAAAATGGCCTCTGGGCTTCTTAAGATAGCTGTGCTCAGGCTAACCTGCTGTCTTCACTGAATGTTTAGGTCCTACATTTCCCCACTTTCTCTTTGATCATTCCAATCATGGAATGTTCGTTTCTTCTTGCTGCGTAAGAGGGTGATACTGCTGCCTCAGCATTAGTACCTGAACGGCACTCACTCTTTCTCTAACAAAGGATATTAGCCAGTTTAAAACACAGGGACTAAAAGTGAGAAGCAATACAAGAATAAGCAGGGGTCCTGTTAGGGTGGATATCAGGGTTGTAAGCCATGGGGATCGAGTAAACCAAGATTCAAATAGACTTTGGCTAGCCTCCCGTTCTCTCTTCCTTTGATCTAGTCTTTCTCTGAGTTTAGACATCGAGTCTCTTACTATTCCGGAATGGTCTGCATAGAAGCACCATTCTTCTTTTAGGGCTGCACACAATCCTCTCTCTTTTAGGAACAGTAGATCTAGTCCTCGCCTATTCTGTAGCACTACTTCAGAAAGAGAGGTTAGGAACTCTTCAAGTTTAGTAATGGATTGTTCTATAGTTTTCAAATCTTCATCAATAGCTGCCCTTAGTCTCTCATAGTGTTGGTTTCTTTGAATAATGGCGGCTGTCCCTGTTCCTACTCTAGCTGCAACTCCTACTCCCAGCAACACGGCCAGGGTTAGCGAGACTGGCTTTCTTCTAAACGTCTGGTTGGACTCAAATTCTGTTATGAATGATGAATCATCATGGTACATCAGTCTAGGTACTAGTTGGACCATAATGCAGAAGTCATGGGAGGAGTTGAAGGCGGAAGTGGAGACACATGGGGTTAGTCCAGTATTACAAGACCACCATCCCTCGGGAGGAGGGATTAAATACCTGTTTTTACCGGGGAAGGCTATGGGTATGGTCTCATTACATAAATGTTCGTGGGTGGGGGGAACTGTACCTAGACATTTCCCTCTTCCCGTTATTTCAGTCAGAGTCAGCTTCTTATGGCTGCCCCAGCTACAGATTTCATGGCTGGTTGTATTGTCAACACTTCATGTCAAACCCAATCATTCATAGTATGGGGGCCCAGAGGAAAAGCATAGCCAACAGGATTCAGTGGTTTTAGGACTGGTAGTGTTTAAAACCCGGAAAGCCCCGTCAAGAAGGTTGAGGAGGCGTTGTCCGGTGCCAGGAAAGGGGGTTATCTGGCCAAGGGTGGGGGTGACAGGAGTGGCGGTGGGGTCTACTGTTGGGGCTAGAGTCTGTTTCAGGGCCGGGGTGGGAAGTTTCTTTGGAGGCACGGGAACACGCAGCTGATCTTTTAAGATAGCATTAGGTCCTACTGGGGCAGCTGGTAGGGTCTCAATCTTGAGCCTAACAGTAAATATGAGGCCTTTGTCATCTCCAGATCTGTAATATCTAAGTCCCCACTGACGTCCCAGGACCCACCCATCATACTGACGTCCTTTATCACTGAACGTGATATTTAAAGGGTTGCATAGCCCTGTCTGTTCACAGTTAGGGGATGTATGATTCCGGACTACCTTAGGAGGTCCCAGCTGGATACAGGATTCTAATAAACGTCTCCTATAGTTTCACATCCCCAAGAATCACAATAAAAGGACTGTGGGCCCCCGCATTGCTGAGCTTGTTGATAGGTTCGTCTGTCGCGGGGACAGACATAAAAGGCAGTGGTTTTTGTCTTATTTTGAGCTTCAGGTGTACTGCATCCAAAACCAGCGGGCCACCAGCCGCTCACTAGGGGGTGATTGAGAGCTAGGTGGGCCTGTTTCCAGGTATATTAGGTATGTCCCAGGTATCTAACCCGGCAACTAGGGTGCAAACATCAGGGTGCAGGGACAGCCACCAGGTCTTAAGGGGGTGGCCTTAGAAATAGACCACACTGCCTCTCCTGACTGGGAGTAGACCTGCCATGTCAGTAACCTAGGCTCATGAGGGTTAGTGTTCTGGTGGGTTGGGGTTAGTAGGAGCATTAGAGTCACTAATAACATAATTCTTCTTACACAAGCGAAGCTTAAGAGGGTTATCAGTCCGAGTTACTCGCCAATCCGAGTCTGACTGGGGCGCTTTCTTCAGATGTGAAGCGTGTACCCAGGAGGAGATGCCATCTACTTTCACGGCTGTGGGAGTGGTCAAGAGGACGATGAAGGGTCCTTTCCACCGAGGCTCAAGGTTTCCTGTTCGGTGTCATCTTATGTAAACGGGGTCTCCCACCTGGAACTGATGAGGCACTGACAGGTCTTCTGGCCGATAGGCTTCCTGGATGGTGGCCCACACTTCTCTCTGTACAACTTCTAGGGCCCGTAACCTTTCAAGCAGAAACTTATTAGTTACACATTCGGGGGATGCGTGGAGGTGAGCCGACTCAAGCGGAGCCGGGGCTCTAAACATTATCTCAAAGGGTGTTAGCCCAAAGCGGCCGGGAGTGTTTCGGACTCGAAATAAAGCAAAGGGAAGGAGAACCAACCAGCCAAAGCGGCCGGGAGTGTTTCGGACTCGAAATAAAGCAAAGGGAAGGAGAACCAACCAATCACACAAACCAGTCTCTATGGACAATTTAGTCAAGGTCTCTTTTAGAGTTCTATTCATCTTTTCTACCTGTCCTGAGCTCTGGGGCCTGTATGCACAATGCAATTTCCAATCTGTCCCCAGGATCTTGGCCAATCCCTGACTTACCTGGGCAACGAAAGCAGGTCCATTATCGGAACCGATTACCTTGGGGATTCCGAACCTCGGAAAAATTTCTTCAAGTATCTTTTTGGATACCGTCTGGGCTGTCTCGGTCTTGGTGGGGAAAGCCTCTGTCCATCCTGAAAAAGTATCTAAAAAAACTAAAAGGTACTTATGTCCATATTTAGCAGGCTTAATTTCAGTGAAGTCAACTTCTCAGTAAGCTCCCGGCCGATCTCCGCGAAGCCTTTTTCCGCGTATCATTTGATGTCTATTCACATTTACTAGTTGGCAAGGAACACAATTTTTCACTACCTCGTCTGCCATTTTTTCTAAACCAATGATATGATAAGGGGAGTGTCGAACCAGGGCTTTTAGGTTCTTGGCTCCTAAATGTGTCAATTGATGTAATTGCCTCAAATATTCTCCTGCCTCTTTCTGGGGCAGAATGTTTTTCCCATTTCCTGACTTATATGTTCCGAGGGGTGAAGATTTTTGGAACCCCAGTTTGTCCATCCGAGCGAGATCCTCAGGTGTATACTGGAAGCTCTTGATACATATTGCTTCCGGGTGCACCTGGAGGGGTAAAATGTTCATTCCCTGAGCTGCTTGTTTTGCGGCTTGGTCTGCCCTCCGGTTTCCTTGAGCTATTGGAGAGTCATCTTTCTGATGTCCAGGGCAATGTATTATCGCTACTTCTTTAGGCCTATGGATGGCGTCTAATAAATCTAAAATTTCCTGTTTGTTTTTAACATCTTTCCTGGCAGAAGTTAACAGCCCTCTCTGTCTATAAATAGCCCCGTGTATATGAGTGGTGGCAAAAGCGTATCAGCTGTCAGTGTAGACGTTAAGTCTCTTACCTTCTGCCATCCTTAGAGCCTGAGTCAAGGCAACGAGTTCCGCTCCCTGTGCAGAAGTGCCCGTTGGGAGTCCGCTGGCCCACACGATCCAGTCATCATCCACTACTGCAGCTCCCGCCATCCTCTTACCTTCTATGATGTAACTGCTCCCATCTGTGTACCAAGTCAGGAGTCCTGGTCCTTCCAGGGGCTGATCTCCTAAGTCCCGGCGGGTCCCTGTCTCCTCAGCCAGGATTTCCTGGCAGGTATGGAGTACTTCTTTCCCCGGATCGGGGAGCAGAGTAGCCGGGTTTAGGATGGTGGGCAGGGCAAATTCCACACGATCGCGATTTAGGAGCAAGGTTTGGTAGTGAGTCATTCTGGCGTTTGACATCCATCTTTCGGGTGGTTGCCGAATTACACTTTTCAGCGCATGTGGAGCAACTACAACAAGCTTCTGTCCCAGAGTTAGTTTATCAGAATCTTTAACTAAGAGGGCCACAGCCGCCACTACTCTCAAGCAGGCAGGCCATCCACTACTCACTGGGTCTAATTTCTTTGACAAGTAAGCGACTGGTCTCTTCCAAGGTCCCCATTGCTGGGTCAACACTCCCCGAGCCACTCCGCTCTGTTCATCCACAAAGAGGACAAATGGCTTAGTCACATCTGGCAATGCCAGAGCAGGTGCCGACAAGAGGGTTTTCTTAATATCATCAAAGGCCTGTTGTTGTTCAGGTCCCCATACAAACAGGACCACCCCTTTGGTTAGGGGATACAGAGGGGCGGCTAAGGTGGCATATCCGGGTATCCACAATCTACAAAACCCTGCCGTCCCCAGAAACTCATGAACCTGGCGTGGAGTAGTGGGAACCGGGATCTGCATCACAGTCTGCTTTCGGGCTTCAGTTAGCCACCTTTTCCCCTCTCTCAGGGAATATCCCAAATAAGTCACTTGTTGTTGACAAATCTGTGCCTTCTTGGCAGATGCCCTATACCCCAATTTAGCAAGTTCAGTCAAAAGGGCTCCAGTGGCCTCTTGGCAGGCTTCCTGAGTAGGGGCTGCTATCAGTAAGTCATCAACATATTGTAACAAAGTTACCTGTGGGTTGGAGGCTCGGTAAAAGGCCAAGTCCTGATGTAAAGCCTCATCGAAGAGGGTAGGTGAATTCTTGAATCCTTGTGGCAAGCGAGTCCAGGTCAATTGTCCAGTAGTTCCTGTGGAGGGGTCTTTCCATTCAAAAGCAAACAGCGGTTGGCTACTCTGGTGCAGGCGAAACAAAAGAAGGCGTCTTTTAAATCTAAGACTGTATACCAGGTGTTTTCTGGGGCCAGGGAGCTTAGCAGGTTATAAGGGTTCGGCACAGTGGGATGAATGTCCTGTACCCTTTTATTAACTTCTCTTAAATCTTGCACTGGTCGATAATCTCCTGTTCCCGCTTTCTTTACAGGCAGTAAGGGAGTGTTCCATGGGGATTTACATTTTACTAATATCCCCTGCTCTATGAACCGCTGGATATGGGGTCTAATTCCATCTTTGGCTTCTTTCCTCATTGGATATTGTCTCACAGTCACTGGTAGGGCTGAGGCTTTTAATTCTATGACCACCGGGGGCTGGTTCACAGCAAGCCCCATACCCGCCGTCTCTGCCCAGGTCCTTGGAAACTGGTTGAGCCACCCTGACTAACTCGGGAGGGTTCTGGTTCCTTAAAAAGACGGTACTCGTCTTCTAATCTAATGGTCAGGATACTTAGGCCCAAAGGTTTTTTCTCCCGATTAGTCACTCGAGTGTCTTCAGCCTGAAAGGATATTTGGGCCCCGACTTTGGTCAAGATGTCTCTTCCTAATAGGGGTGTGGGGCATTCTGGTATGACAAGGAATGAGTGGTTTACTCGTCCCACTCCTAAGTCTACCGTTCTTTGGGTAGTCCATGCATATTGTTTCTGACCTGTAGCCCCGAGCACCCAAGACTTTTTGCCAGAGAGGGGGCCCCTAGCTTGAGTCAGTACAGAATGTTGAGCACCGGTGTCCACCAGAAACTCAACGGGTTGCCCCTCCACCTTCAGGGTTACCCCAGGCTCGGGGAGGGGCTCCGAGCCCCGTCCTCCCTAATCTTCTTCCTCCAGCAGAGACAACACCTTCTTCAGAGGTCCCCACGGTGGCTTCTTAGGGCACTTTTTCACCCAATGCCCCTTTTCTTTGCAGTATGCACATAGGTCTTTCTCTAAAGGGGTCCGGTTGCCCAGGTGCCCTGCCTTGCTAGTTCTGCCACTGGAGGGCGACTGTCCCTTACCTTCTACTACTGCGGCCAAGATCTTTGCTAAATTCTTCTCATGCCTTCTATCTCTTTTTTCTTCTTTACTTTCTCTTTCCTTCTCTTTCCTTAACTCTTTCTCTTCCTCAGTCTCCCTCTTGTGATAAACTTTCTCAGCCTCTTTTATCAAATCTTTCAACGACAAATCTTGTAAACCTTCTAGCCTCTGAAGCTTCTTTCTTATGTCGGGTGCTGACTGCCCGATAAAAGCAAGGGCCACTGAAGCACTATGCTCCTCAGAAGTTGGATCAAAAGGAGTGTACCGCCTGAAGGCTTCCATCAGGCGTTCTAAGAACACTGCGGGTGCCTCGGTGGCTCCCTGACTGACCTCTCTTACCTTGGCCAAATTGGTGGGGTGTCTGGCGGCCCCACGGAGACCCACCACTAAAGCCTGGTGATAGATGGTTAGTCGCTCCCTACCTTCTGGAGAATTAAAGTCCCAGTTGGGTCTGGTCAACGGAAAACCCCTCTCTATGTCATGAGGGAGTTACGATGGTCGTCCATCGGTCCCAGCACGTTCTTTCGTGCCTCCAGGAGGATCCTCTCTCTTTCTTCCGTGGTGAAGAGCACTTGCAAAAGCTGCTGACAATCATCTCAAGTGGGCTGGTGAGAAAACATTAAGGACTCTATTAGCCCAGTTAGTCTTTGTGGTTCCTCTGAAAAGGGAGGGTGATTAGCTTTCCAATTATATAAGTCAGCAGAGGAAAATGGCCAATATTGCAGAGGTTGGAAAGGGGGTTCTCCCTCTTCCCCGATGATGGGAACTCCATAGGACCGGAGAGGAAAAATACCCGATGGGTCCAAGGTGGCCCCTCGGCGGCGCCGAGTTCCCTGGGCAGGCCCCGGAGCCACCCCCACTGCCTCGGCATCAGGGACTGAGGGTGCCGGGGGTGGCAGTGCCGGCAGTGCTGGGGGGGCCGGGGGTGGCGGCGCCAGGGCCGGGGGTGCTGTAGGGGCAGGGGGAGCAGGGGGATAAGGAGGGGGATCATCAACCATAAGCAAATCTTGAGTGTCAGGGTGAACTCTGGTAGTAGTTTCTTTTTCCTTGCCCTGAAGTTTGGTTTGGGCAGCTAGAACTCGAGGGCCCTTTTTCTTTTGCACCCAGGGCTTTACCCAGGGTGGTGGGTTTTCCACCAACTCTTGCCAGACTACAATGTAGGGTTGCTGATCCGGATGTCCTTGAGGCGAATCCTGGAAGACAACGGCTTTTACTGCTAATAAAGTGGGGAGATCAAAAGTCCCCTCCGAGGGCCACCCAACATTGAAGGTGGGCCATTCGGAGGTACAGAAAGTCTGCCATGGTCCCTTTTTTACTTCTACTGACAAGTTATGCGCCCTCGCTCTGACTTCCGTCCAATGATCTAACGTCAGGCTAAGGGGGGTCATCACTGTCTGTCCCATTGTCAGTACAACAATAATTAGGCACGTAAAAGACACAAAAAACAAAGACACACACAAATTAGACACACAGCGGCCGCTTTTCGTTTTTCTCAGATTTTCAATCAGAAACCGAAATGAATCGGAGGGTTGATACTCCTGGCGCCCAAAAATCAACCCTATCTCATCAGGTTCACTTTGCCGGAAAAACAGATGAGAGGCTACCAGGCGTCCCTGGCCCTCCAATCTCCCAGAGGCGTCCCCCAGGATTGCAGCCTGCGGCACTCCAAGTACGTCTACCGACCGCAGTCTCGACCCCTTTATGGGATCGGGACGACTGCCAGACAGAGGGTACCCTTTCAGAATTCTGACCAGTCTCACTGAAAAACAGAAAACAGAACACAGACAACTCAAGGCGCCACTAACCTTACCTTTTCCTCCAAGAGCAACTTCAGGAGTGAAGCGGGGTGAGTGCACAATCCTGGACGAACCCCCAAATGTTGGATTCTCCCAGAGGAGGACGCCGCCCCAAATCACTCACGAAAGGCATCTCTTGATGCAACAAGCAAGAGGAATTTATTCAGGAACCAGCTAGCTGGGGTCCAAGTGTTAGCCCGACGCAGCGGGTCTCAACAAGGACCCCGAGCAGTCAAAGCCGGAGGTTTTTATAGCATTTTCTAAAAAGACAGTATTGTTCTACAAGCACGTAACAGGGGTTTTTTTTCCAAGGACACATAAATCTTCGGTTGGCGCCACATCCTGGGGGTTTCACGAGATAAGAACACCCTCAGCCATACAGTGTTTCAGCAAGATAAGCTTGGTATGTATGACTAACTGACCAAGGTTAGCTGTCTGAAGGCCGCAGCTGGCCACCACCTGGTGTTCATGATTAACTTGTTTTTCACCTTGTTTTTCAAGGGCTTTCTGAACATATTCAGAAAATGGCCTCTGGGCTTCTTAAGATAGCTGTGCTCAGGCTAACCTGCTGTCTTCACTGAATGTTTAGGTCCTACAATACAGTATGTGACTTCTGAGTCTGGCTTCTTTCCTTTAGCCGAATGTTTTCAAAATTCATCCATGTTGTACCACATGTCAGCATTTCATTCCTTTTTATGACTGTATAATATCCTATGGTGTGGCTCTACGAGTTTTGTTTATCCATTCATCTGCTGATGGACATTTGGGTTGTCTCCACTAGTAAAATACATTTATTGAGAGTTTATGCTGTGTCAGGCAACACCAGGCTAAGTTATTCACCCCGTTTCACAGATAAGGAGATAAGCCTAGAGAGTGCGGGAAATTTGCCCAAGTTTGAGCTGGTGATGGAAGGAGCTGGGTGGGGTTTGAACTCAGGGATCAGACTTGAGAGGTAATAGATTCATTCATGTGAGAGAGCATTAGAAAGTTACCAAAGGGAAGCAATGGAAATTTCCCCCTTCCCCGAGTCCCCCAGCCCCCTCTTTCCCTGCCTCCTTAAAGACAGCTACTTTTGTCACACTGCAGATCCTTCCTGAGAAACTATTTATACCCCGACATTTGTGTATCACAACGTATTGATTAACTTATTGTCCCACTGATTTGAAATGTCACTTTATGGTATAAGAAATTCTCTGGTGTATTTGCAGTACTCTTTTCAAAACTGTCCTTTTTTTGCCTATCCTTTTAGACTGACATCTCCCTAAAATTCTTTTCAACTTCTTTTTCATTTTTAAACATTTCCTCCCCTTCTTGTTTGTGTCTCTCAGGTATTATCCACTATGTTCATTCACTCTTGCATTATTTTTAATTCAGGCTTCATTTCTGAGAATTAGAAAAATATTTCAATGCAGTTCTGAGGTCTATCATCTAATTCTGAGTTATGTTGTTCTTTCATTTTGTTTTTAACATGGCAAAACCGACATAACACAAAATTTACCATTTTAACCATTTTTAAGTGTACAATAGTGGCATTAAGTAAATTCACAGGATCGTGAAGCCATCGCCACTGTCCAAATTTTAAATAATTATGTCAAAAAACTGGGCAGGTCTTCAGAAAGATGGAGGCAGCAGCACAGTTTCTGAATCGCTCCAAATCCTCTCATGGAAATAGGTCAAGCAAAACTAAGAATGCGTGGGTAGCAGTTATTGTTTCCATGACTTTTTCATCATCCCAAACAGAAACTCTGTGCCCACTAAATAAAAGTAATAAATAAATAAGAAAACCTGGTGGGGGAGGGGATCAAGATAGCAGCGTGAGTAGGATGGGGGAAATCTCCTCCCAAAACCACATGTATTTTTGAAAATACAACAAATACAACTACTCCTAAAAGAGAGACCAGAACATACAGTACAACAGCCGGACTACATCTACATCTGCAAGAACTCAGCATCTCACGGAAAGGGTAAGATACAAAGCCGTGATCCGAGCACTCCCCAGACCCCAACTCACTGGCAGGAGGAAGAGAATCAGAGGGGGATGGAGTGGAAGCACAAGACTGCCAAATAACCAGCCTTAATGATCTGCACCAGGAGCACAGACACACATTGCATGGTGTACAGATATTAGAGAAAAGGAGGAGTAAAATCCGAGACAGAGACTGCGAGAGGGTCCCCACAGCCAGCTCCCCTGGGACAAAAGAAAAGCGGGCAATTTTTTAATGTCTTAAAGGGACAAGGGTTTAACAGCTGGACAAAATCATCCCGGCACACTTAGCCCAGCAGGCTCGGAATCTTCAGGAACTTCAGGCGCCCCAATCCCCTGGGGGGTTACGCAGCCCTGAAGTGCCTCACAGCAATAAGCAGCTGGCCATTCATTCACCCAGGCTGGCGCTGCAAGCAAACTGGCTGACCAGCCACAGCTGTGGGGCAGCCGGAGAACAGTACCGCACACCAAGCACACAGAGTCTTTTTCCAGCACGTAGGTAACTGGGATTGACGCAGACGCTGCCACCGGCAGGCAGCTGCCCAGAACAGAGAGAGGAAGCCGGAGCAAGGTGCGGAAGGCACGAAGGGGTGCCGCTCTCACAGGAGAACACAGACGGCGTGTCTGCGACCCCCTGTAGTGTCCTGGGCTATCCCGAGAGCCACCCTGCCCATGGCAGCTCAGTCGATTATCCCAGAGACTGCTTCCTGTGTGCGGATAACCGACAGGCAGGAGAAAAGGGCAAGGCAACCAGCAAACAGGAAGGGACTTTGTTCTCCCAGCTGACACATGCGCCATCTGCCTGCGACCACTTGTACTGCCATGAAAAGGCAGAAGAATATAGTTCATTCATAAATCACTCAGACAACCCCACAGACAGGGCCTGCTGAAATAGATAAAACCAATCTTCCTGAAAAAGAATTCAAAATAAAAGTCATAACCAGGCCGATGGACCTGCAGAGAAATATGCAAGAGCTAAGGGATGAAGGCCGGAGGAACATAACAGACATGAAATAGCAATTAGAAGGTCTAAAGAGCAAACTGGACGAGGTGCAAGAGACTGTTAATGGAATAGAAATCAGAGAACAGGAATATAGAGAAGCTGAGGCACAGAGAGATGAAAGGATGTGTAGGAATGAAAGAATCTTAAGAGAACTGTGTGACCAACCAAAAACAGAATATTCGCATTATAGGGGTACCAGAAGAAGAACAGAGAGAAAGAGGGATAGAAAGTGTCTCTGAAGAAAGAGGGATAGAAAGTGTCTTTGAAGAAATAATTGCTGAAAACTTCCCCAAGCTGTGGAAGGAAATAGTCTCTCAGACCATGGAAGCCCACAGATCTCACAACACAAGGGACCCAAGGAGGACAACACCAAGACATAATACCTAAAGTGGCAAAGATCAAAGAAAAGGACAGAGAATTCAAGGCAGCCAGAGAGAGTAAAAAAGATCACCTATAAAGGAAAACCCATCAGGCTATCATCAGACTTCTCAACAGAAACCTTACAGGCCAGAAGAGAATGGCATGATATATTTAATGCAATGAAACAGAAGGGCCTCGAACCAAGAATACTATATTCAGCACAATTATCATTTAAATATGAAGGAGGGATTAAATAATTTCCAGACAGCAAAAGTTGAGGGAATTTGCCTCCCACAAACCACCTCTACAGGGTATTTTAGAGGGACTGTCTAGATGGGAGCACTCCTAAGACTACACAGATGTCACCAGAGAAAATAAAATCACAGCAAAGAAAGAAGACCAACAAAATACTAACTAAAGGCAAAAAATAAAATCCACTATCCACAAAAGCAGTGAAACGAAACACAAAAGAGTACAGAATAAAACACCTAACATGTGAGGAATGCAGGAGGAATAAGAAGGGAAAGAAATAAAGAATCATCAGACTGTCTTTATAATAGCATAATAAGAGAGTTAAGTTAGATGGTTAGATAGTAAAGAAGCTACCCTTGAACCTTTGGTAACCACGAATCCAAAGCCTGCTATGGCAGTAAGTACATATCTATTGATAAACACCCTAAATGTAAATGGACTGAATGCACCAATCATAAGACACAGAGTGATAGAATGCATAAAAAAGCAAGACCCATCTATATGCTGCCTACAAGAGACTCACTTCAAACCTAAAGACACACACAGACTATAAGTCAACGGATGGAAAAAGATATTTCATGCAAACGATAGGGAGAAAAAAGCAGGTGTTGCAGTACTGGTATCAGACAAAATAGACTTCAAAAGAAAGAAAGTCACAAGAGACAAAGAAGGAAGTTCCATAATGATAAAGGGATCATTCCAATGAGAGGATATAACATTCTAAATGAGTATGTACCCAACAGAGGAGCACCTACATATGTGAAACAAATACTAACAGAATTAAAAGAGGAAACGGAATGCAATGCATTCATTTAAGGAGACTTCAACACACCACTCACTCCAAAGGACAGATACACCAGACAGAAAATAAGAAAGGAACTCACTGGCACTGCACAACACACTAGAACAGATGGACCTAACAGACATCTGCAGAACTTTACACCGAAAAGCAGCAGGACACACATTCTTCTCAAGTGCACATGGAACATTTTCCACAACAGACCAGATACTAGGTCACATAAAGAGTCTCAGCAAATTCAAGAAGACTGAAATCACACCAACCAAATTCTAAGATCGCAAAGGTATAAAAGTAGAAACACACTGTACAAAGAAAACCAAAAGGCACACAAACACATGGAGGCTTAACAACATACTCCTTAATAATCAATGGATCTATGACCAAATTAAAACAGAGATCAAACAATACATGGAGACAAATGGAAACAACAGCACAATGCCCAAAATTCTGTGGGATGAAGCAAAGGCAATTCTAAGAGGAACGTAAATAGCAATCCACGCCTGTTTAAAGAAGGAAGAACAATCCCAAATGAATAGTCTAAATTCACAATTATTGAAACTGGAAAAGGAAGAACAACTGAGGCCCAAATTCAGCAACAGGAGGGACATAATAAAGATCAGAGAATAAATAAATAAAATTGACAACAATAAAACAATAGAAAAAATCAAGGAAACCAAGAGATGGTTCTTTAGGAAAATAAACAAAATATATAAACCCCAAGCCAGACTTATTAAGAGAAAAAGAGAATCTACACACATAAGCAGAATCAGAAATGAGAAGGGAAAAATTACGATGGACACAACAGAAATAAAATAATTATTAGAGAATAATATTAAAATCTATATGCTAACAAACTGGATAACCTAGAAGAAATGGAAAACTGTGTAAAAAAATGCAACCTTCCAAGACTGACCAAGGAAGAAACAGAAAATCTAAACAGACCAATTACCAGCAACAAAATTAAAGCAGTAATCAAAAACTACCAAAGAACAAAACCCCCAGGCCAGATGGATTTACCTCAGAATTTTATCAGTCATACAGAGAAGACATAATACCCATTCTCCTTAAAGTTTTCCAAAAAATAGAAGAGGAGGGAATACTCCCAAACTCATTCTATGAAGCCAACATCACCCTAATACCAAAACCAGGCAAAGACCCCACCAAAAAAGAAAACTACAGACCAATATCCCTGACGAACGTAGATGCAAAAATACTCAACAAAATATTAGCAAACCGAATTCAAAAATACATCAAAAGGATCATACACCATGACCAAGTGGGATTCATCCCAGGGATGCAAGGATGGTACAACATTCGAAAATCCATCAACATCATCCACCACATCAACAAAAAGAAAGACAAAAACCACATGATCATCTCCATAGATGCTGAAAAAGCATTCGATAAAATTCAACATCCATTCATGATAAAAACTCTCAACAAAATGGGTATACAGGGCAAGTACCTCAACATAATAAAGGCCATATATGATAAAACCACAGCCAACATAATACTGAACAGCAAGAAGCTGAAAGCTTTTCCTCTGCGATTGGGAACAAGACAGGGATGCCCACTATCCCCACTGTTATTCAACATAGTACTGGAGGTCCTAGCCACAGCAATTAGACAAAACAAAGAAATACAAGGAATCCAGATTGGTAAAGAAGAAATTAAACTTCTACATCATGCAGATGACATGATATTGTACATAAACAAAGAAGTTAAACTTCTACATCATGCAGATGACATGATATTGTACATAAAAAACCCTAAAGACTCCACTCCGAAACTACTAGAGCTAATATCGGAATTCAGCAAAGTTGCAGGAAACAAAATTAACACACAGAAATCTATGGCTTTCCTATACGCTAACGATAAACTAATAGAAAAAGAAATCAGGAAGACAATTCCATTCACAATAGCATCAAAAAGAATAAAATACCTAGGAATAAACCTAACCAAGGAAGTGAAAGACCTATACCCTGAAAACTATAAGACACTCTTAAGAGAAATTAAAGAGGTCACTAACAAATGGAAACTCACCCCATGCTCCTGGCTAGGAAGAATTAATATCGTCAAAATGGCCATCCTGCCCAAAGCAATATGCAGATTTGATGCAATCCCTATCAAACTACCAACAGCATTCTTCAATGAACTGGAACAAATAGTTCAAAAATTCATATGGAAACACCAAAGACCCCGAATAGCTAAAGCAGTCCTGAGAAGGAAGAATAAAGTGGGGGGGGATCTCACTCCCCAACTTCAATCTCTACTACAAAGCCACAGTAATTAAGACAATTTGGTACTGGCACAAGAACAGAGCCACAGACCAATGGAACAGAATAGAGACTCCAAACATTAACCCAAACATATATGGTCAACTAATATTTGATAAAGTGGCCATGGACATACAATGGGGAAATGACAGTCTCTTCAACAGATGGTACTGGCAAAACTGGACAGCTACATGTAAGAGAATGAAACTGGACCACTGTCTAACCCCATATACAAAAGTAAATTTGAAATGGATCAAAGACTTGAATGTAAGTCACGAAACCATAAGACTTTAGAAAAAAACATAGGCAAAAATCTCTTAGACATAAACATGAGTGACCTCTTCTTGAACATATCTCCCCAGGCAAGGGAAACAAATGCAAAAATGAACAAATGGGACTATATCAAGCTGAAAAGCTTCTGTACAGCAAAGGACACCATTCTATGACTATAAATCCTACAGTGTGGGAGAATATATTCATAAGTGACAGATCTGATAAAGGGTTGACATCCAAAATATATAAAGAGCTCACACACCTCAACAAACAGAAAGCAAATAATCCAATTAAAAAATGGGCAGAGGAGCTGAATAGACAGTTCTCTAAAGAAGAAATTCAGATGGCCAACAGACACATGAAAAGATGCTTCACATCGCTTGTCATCAGAGAAATGCAAATTAAAACCACAATGAGATATCATCTCACAGCAGTAAGGATGGCTACCATCCAAAAGACAAACAACAACAAATGTTGGGGAGGTTGTGGAGGAAGGGGAACCCTCCTACACTGCTGGTGGGAATGTAAATTAGTTCAACCATTGTGGAAAGCAGTGTGGAGGTTCCTCAAAATGCTCAAAATAGACTTACCATTTGACCCAGGAATTCCACTTCTAGGAATTTACCCCAAGAATGCAGCACTCCAGTTTGAAAAAGACAGATGCACCCCTATGTTTATCGCTGCACTATTTACAATAGCCAAGATATGGAAGCAACCTAAATGTCCATCAGTAGATGAATGGATAAAGAAAATGTGGTACATATACACAATGGAGTATTATGCAGCCATAAGAAAAAAACAGATCCTACCATTCGCAACAACATGGATGGAGCTAGAGGGTACTAGGCTCAGTGAAATAAGCCAGGAAGAGAAAGACAAGTACCAAATCATTTCACTCACCTGTGGAGTATAAGAACAAAGCTAAAACTAAAAGATCAAAACAGCAGCAGACAAACAGAACCCAAGAATGGACTAACAGTTACCAAAGGGAAATGGACTGGGGAGGATGGGTGGGAAGGTAGGGATAAGAGGGGAAAAGGGACATTATGATCAGCACACATAATGGGGGGGTGGGGGGCATGCGGAAGGCAGTACAGCACAGAGAAGACAGGTAGTGATTCTATAGCATCTTACTACGCTGGACAGTGACTGTAATGGGGTATGTGGTGGGGACTTGATAATGGGGGGAGTCTACTAACCACGGTGTTGCTCATATAATTGTACATTCATGATACAAAACTAAAAAATAAATAAATAGAAATACAACAATCATTATTTTATCAAAATGCTTTATATTAAACACAGAAGACTTACTTAGTGTCATAGCGTAGTCATCAGGAACCAACAAACACAGAAAGGCAAAATGGGAAAAATATTAACATCCTAAGAAATACTATCTAATCAACTGCACAGGCCAGAAACTTGGAAGTCACCATCACTGTCAGCTGTTTCTTCCATACCCTCCTCCTCAACCCACCACCAAGTTGCAACAAGGGTATTACCTAAGTATCTCTAGAACATGTTCACATCTTTCCACCAAAATGACCGGCCCACACCTGAGCCACCAGTATGCCTCTTCCACAAAAGCCTCCTAACTTGTCTCCCTGCTTCCACTCTTTCCCTGACAACATATTCTACACTCAGTGGCAAAACAATAGGTTGAAAATGCATATTTGATCATGCTGCACACACTCACCCTCAACAAAAACAGTTCAAAAGTTTTCTGTTACTCTTAAGACAAAGTCTAAAACCTAAAAGGGGGCCCTGCACAACCTAGCTCCATACTTCGAGCTCCATTTGAATGCCATACTCCCCAGGCCCAGGCCCTTGGCCACTCCCTCCAACACAGCACATGCCTTCCTGCTGTCAGTCATTGCCGTACCTTCCACCCAGGATTCTCGCCCCAATGTCCCTAACTGCTTAATACCTACTCCTCTGTCAGGTATCAACTCAAATATCTGCATGGAAACCTCTATAATCTCCATGATGAGGCCAAATCCTCCTTATGAACATGTTCTCATAGTACCATGTCCAGTCCATCCTGGCACTTGTTAGCATTGCAATTCTATAGGAAATTGTGTGATTCTCAAGTATCTAGTCCCTCCCTAAACTGGTAGGATTCAGAGAAGGCTGGTCAAGTCTCTTAGCCCACAAAGTCTCACAAGTCTTACACACAGAAGACGCCTAAGAATATTTTCTGAATGAACATAGATTGGCACAGTGGAGCAACATCCACAAAAACACAAGGTTATAAATTCTCTCATCCAGAAATTCCAATCTGAGTGAAACTGTCTCTGAGAAGAGAGAATATTTATTCAAAGATGTTCACACAGGAATATTCATTACTTCAGTAGTTTATAACAACTTGTGACGTTCGTATTTTCATCAGTAAGTGAAGGAGAAATGCAATCTTTAAAAAGAATGAGGTCTCCAAGTACTTTCATAGGAAGATATCTACCATACACTAACTTAGAAATCAGGATGTCTAATTATTATACCATTAACCTGAAATTAGTATGTCAACTATACTTCAAAGGAACATTTTTAAATAAATAAGAAGTAAAAAATAAAATCCCTTCACAAAATAAGGAAATATTACACCCTTAAAGTACATGTATATGCTTATGTCTGCATTTTTAAAGTCTGAGAAAATAGGTTAAACGATCACTGGTGGTATCTCTGGGTGGGCTTAAGACTGCTCTCTCCTTCATAAACTTCTACACTGGTTTTTGCAACTAGCTTACATTACTATTGTAAACCAAACAACCCAAATAGGGTCTGCCTCTCGCGTTTGGCAACTCACCTGCAGATGAGGTAGCCCGTCCTGTTTACACCATGGGTACAGTGGACACCAGTAAGTTTGTCTGTAAAACAGGGAATAGAGTTAAATAACGTCAAGTTGACACACTACCAACAAGGGACGCACTTTTCTGAGGAGTAGCATTTCTTAGTCACACAATACTACCACTACCCTGAAAAGGAGTATCTCTGAGGAGGAGTGTGTTTTTTTTACAAACATACTATAAAGAATTATCTGACACAAAGTCAAAACTCACTGTCTCTAGGAATTTGTGCAGAGCCCCCAGTTAGCTGCAAGCGTGTAGATGGGAGAAGGCCTGGTCAGGTCCAAACAGCTAAAGCATACTGAGGCAAACCCATCTGTCTTAAAAGGGAATACCCATCAGTAACTGATGTAAGTACAGGAAAAGGGACTGGGAAGAAAACAAACAGGCTAGAAGAAGAATGAAATTTGGTTCAAGTGACACAAATGGAACGCCCTCACTTTTCATGCTGAGCATTAAAAAGAAAATCTCCTGGAGTGATCCCTTTATACCCCAAGGTGCTCCCACTCCTCTTTTCACTGGTGGCTCCCTCCACGCCAGAGACCCCTGTGCCCCATGAAGTATCCAAGTGAACACGACCATTCCTACTTTGATGAAAAAGGAAGACATGGAAAAATGTAAGGTCCAAGCTACACAGCAGGCAAACAGAACAAAGTCTAGAATCAAGTCTAAGATTTCTCCAACTATGCCACAGTATTAGATATCTGTCATTTAAAATACACATAGAGAACTTAAATTTAAAAATAGTAGTTTTTTGGGGAGTAAAGATGGTGGTGGCATGAGAGGTGAGACAGAGGCCTCCTCCCAAAAGCACATACAGTACAAAAATATAATTAATACAACTAATCCTGAAAGAGCAACGGGAAAGAAGGTGGCGCCAGGCGACATAAACCTGGAGAAAAGAACAGACCTGATGGAACAGGGTACCAGCGCCGCTCCCCTGCGACCTGGAACATTGCATCAGGGGCTGAGCGTCTCCAGAGAGTGGAGCTTCTGGGCATGAGAGGGCACACGAAAAAGATTTCAAAATGGAAATGATAAACATTTTCATGGGGGTACAGAAAAATATTCAAGAACTCAGGGAAGAATTCTGAAAGGAGATTCAAACATTAAGGAATGAAATATCTGAAATGAAAAATACAATGGAGGGATTGAAAAGCAGATTAGATATACTGGAGGAGACGGTAAATGCAATAGAAATTAGAGAAGAGGAACACAAAGAAGCTGAGGCACAGAGAGAAAAAAAATGTTCTCTAGGAATGAGAGAATAGAGAGAAAACCGTGCAAACAATCCAAACGGAACAACATTCGCATTACAGGGGTACTGGGAGAAGAAGAGAGAGAAAAAGGGATAGAAAGTGTTGCTGCGGAGGTAATTGCTGAAAATTGCCCCAATCTGAGGAAAGAGATAAAAGTCTCTCAGGCCATGAAGGTGCACATATCTCCCAACACAAGGGACTCAAGGAAGACAACACCAAGACATATAATAATTAAAATGGCAAAGATCAAGGACAAGGATAGAATATTAAAATCAGCCAGAGAGAGAAAAAAGACCACCTACAAAGGAAAACCCATCAGACTATCATCAGACTTCTCAACAGAAACCTTACAGGCCAGAAGGGAGTGACATGATATATTTAATGCAATGAAGCGGAAGGGCCTCAAACCAAGAATACTCTGGCCGACACAATTATCATTTAAACTTGAAGGAGGGATTAAACAATTTCCAGATAAGCAAAAGCTGAGAGAATTTATCTCCCACAAACCATCTCTACAGTGTATTTTGGAGGGACTGCTATAGATGGCAGTGCTTCTAAGGCTAAATAGCTGTCATCAGAGGAAACAAAAGCACAGTAATGCGAGTAGACAAATTAATTACTAGCAGATGCAAAATCAAATCAACTACCCACAAAGTCAGTCAAGGGATAGACAAAGAGTACAGAATATGATACCTAATATATAAAAAATGGAAAAGGAAGGAAACGGAGGGGGAAAAAAAGAACCTTCAGATTGTGTTTGTAAAAACATACTAAGTAAATTAAATTAGACGGTTAGGTAGTAAAGAAGTTACCCTTGAACCCTTGGTAACCACTAACCTAAAGCCTGCAATGGCACAAAGCACATACCTATCGAGAATCATCCTAAATGTAAATGGTCTGAATGCACCAATCAAAAGATACAGAGTCTCTGAATGGATTAACAAAGCGAGACCCGTCAACATGCTGTGGACAAAAGACTCACATCAAACCCAAAGACATACACAGACTAAAAGTGAAGGGATGGAAAAATATCTTTCATGCAAACAATGGGGAGAAAAAAGCAGGTGTCCAGTACTTGTATCAGACAAAATAGACTTCAAAAACAAAGAAAGTCACAAGAGACAAAGAAGGACATTAAATAATGATAAAGGGGACAGTCCAACAACAGGATATAACCATTGTAGATATCTTCTGCACCCAACACAGGAGCACCTTCATATGTGAAACAAATACTAACAGAATGAAAGGGGGAGACAGAATGCCATGCATTCATTTTAGGAGACTTCAAAACACTACTTACCCAAAGAATAGATCAGACAGACAGAAAGCAAGTAGGAACACAGAGGCACTCAACAACACATTAGAACAGATGGACTTAACAGACATCTACAGAACCTTCCATCCCAAAGCAGCAAGACACACATTCTTCTCAAGCGCACATGGAACATTTACCAGCATAGCCCACATAGTAAACCACAAAAAGAGCCTCAGCAAATTCAAAAAGGCTGTAATTATACCAACCAACTTTTCAGATCACAAAGGTATGAATCTAGAAAAAATTGTACAAAGAAAACAAAAGGCTCAGAAACACATGGAGGCTTACCAACATGCTCTCAATAATCAATGAATCAATGACCAAATTAAAACAGAGATCAAGCAATATATGGAGACAGATGAAAACAACAGCACAACGTCCCAACTTCTGTGGGACACAGCAAAGGAGTTGTAAGAGAAAAGTCTGTGGCAATCCAGGCCAATTTAAAGAAGGAAGAACAACCCCAAATGAATAGCCTCAATTCACAATTATTTGAACTGGAAAAAGAAGAAGAAATGAGGCCCAAAGTCAGTAGAAGGAGGGATATAATAAAGATAAAAAAAATAAATTGAGAAAAATAAAACAATAGAAAAAAATTAATGAAACCAAGAGCTGGTTCTTTGAGAAAATTAACAAAATAGATAAATCCCTAGCCAGACTTATCAAGAAGAAAAGAGAATCTACACACAAGAACAGAATCAGAAATGAAGAAGGAAAAATCACTACGGACACCACAGAAATACAAAGAATTATTAGAGAATACTGTGAAAAATTATACACTAACAAACTGGGTAACCTGCAAGAAATGGACAACTTTCCAGAAAAATACAACCTTCCAAGGCTGACCCACGAGGAAACAGAAAATCTGAACACAATTACCAGCAATGAAATTGATTTGGTAATCAAAAAACTACCGGAGAACAAAACCCCCAGGCCGAATGGATTCACAGCTGAATTTTATCAGACATTTAGAGAAGACATAATGCCCAATCTCCTTAAATTTCTCCAGAATATAGAAGAGGAGGGAATACTTCCAAACTCATTCTATGAAGCCAGCATCACTCTAATACCAAAACCAGGCAAAGACACCACAAAAAAAACACACTACACACCAATATCCCTGATGTACATAGATGCAGAAAGAGTCCACAAAATATAAGCAAACTGAATACAAAAAAACACAAAGAGGATCATCCATCATGATCAAGTCAGATTCATCCCAGGGATGCAAGGTTGCCAGAACATTAGAAAATCCATCAACATCATCCACTATATCAATAAAAAGAGGGACGAAAATCACACGATCATCTGCACAGATGCTAAAAAAGCATTTGACAAAATTCAACACCCATTCATGTTAAAAACTCTCAAGAAAATGGGCATAGAGGGCAGGTACCTCAACATAATAAAGGCCATATATGACAAACCCACAGCCAAATTCACATGTAACAGCAAAAAGCTAAAGATTGGGAACACGAAAAGGATGCCCACTCTCCCTGCTTTTATTCAACATAGTCCTGGAGGTCCTAGTCACATCAATCAGACAACACAAAGAAATAAAAGGCATCCAGATGGTTAAGCAAGTTAAATTGTCACTGTTTGCAGATGACATGACATTGTACATAAGAAATGCTGAACAATCTACTCCCAAAACTACTAGGACTAATATCTGAATTCAGCAGAGTTGCAGGATACAAAATTAATACACAGAAATTGATTGTTTCCTATACCCTAATGATGAACTAGTAGAGAGAGAAATCAGGAAAACAATTCCATTCACAATTGCATTGAAAAGAACAAAATACCTAGGAATAGACCTAATGAAGGAAGTGAAAGACTATACTCTGAAAATTAGAAGACACTCACAAAAAATTAAATAAGACAACAATAAATGGAAATACATCCTGTGCTCATGGATAGGAAGAATTAAAATATTGTCAAAATGGCCATCCTGCCTAAAGCAATGTACAGATTCAATGCAATCCCTATCAAAATACCAATGGAATTCTTCAACAAACTAGAGAGAATAGTTCTAAAATTCATATGGAGCCATGAAAGACCCCAAATAGCCAAAGCAATGCTGAGAAGGAAGAATAAAGCTGGGGGGATTACGCTCTCCAACTTCAAGCTCTACTAACTAGAAAGCCACAGTAATCAAGACAATTTGGTTCTGTCACACGGACAGACCCATAGACCAGTGGAACAGACTACAGAGCCCAGATATAAACCCACACATATATGGTCAATTAATATACAATAAAGGAACCATGGACATACAATGGGGAAATGACAGCCTCTTCAACAACTGGTGGTGGCAAAACAGGACAGCTACATGCAAGAGAATGAAACTGGATTGTTGTCTAACTCCACCCTCACTTTTCGACAGTTATTCTTCTATATCAAACAGGAATTTTTAGACATAATAACATATTACAATCATAAGCCCTAGTTGTAAACACTAATACGGTCTCAATACATATTTTTGGAGTTACAATCATAGGCAGAAACAATGACATGTAGATTCAAGAAAAAAACACTTGTAACTAGGATCCTTGTTACCCACACTCTAGAGTATTATCAGAATTTTCACTAAATACTCTGGGAATCCCTAAAGCAATTTCCCCAGAATACAGTGGGATACACAAGATCTTCTTTTAATATCTGAAATATCAAAAGACTTTCAAATCTCCTGACAAACAAAATACCAGGACCAGACAGCTGCACTCATGGTGAATACCAGGACCAGACAGCTCCACCAAACATTTGAAGAAGAATTAATACAGAAACTTCTCACACTCCACAAAAATAGAAGTGGAGAAACACTTCTCAACTCATTTTAAGAGGCCTTGAAAGCCAGAAAACTGCAAGCCAATATCCCTCATGAACACAGAAGGAAACCCTCCAAAATGCTAGCAAAATGAATTCAACCATATATTAAAAGGATCACACATCATAATTAAGAGGGATTTATTCCAGCAATGCAAAGACGGTTCCACATCCACAAGTCAGTCAGTGTTACACACCAGGTTAAGAAAGTGAATGATAAAAACCATATGATCATATCAAGAGATACAGAAAAAGCATCTGAGAAATGCTTCAAGATTACCCAGGCAAGATGGATTCACTGCTGAATTTTATCAGACATTTAGAGAAATGCTTCAAGATCTATTCATGACAAAGTACGTATACAGGGAATATACCTGATCATAATAAAAGTTACATGTGGTAAGACAACAGCTACCATCATCAACAATGTGAAAAATGGAAACCTTTTCCTTTAAGATCAGCAACAAGACAAGGGTTGTTTTTTTTTATTCAACAGAGTACTGCAAGTCCTAGGCAGAGCAATGAGGCAAGACAAAGAAACAAAACGCACCCAAATTAGAACAAAAAAAGCAAAACCGTCATTATCTGTATATGACATACTATATATATATATATACCCTGAAGGCTCAAAAAGCTATTACATCTAACTGAATGAAGTCAACAATATTGAGAATGTAAAATCAATATACAAAACTCAGCTGTGTTTCTACACACTAATAGTGAACTATCAGAGATATTAAGAAAATACTCCCATTTATAACTGCATTGAAAATAATAAAATACCCACGAATAAATCTAACCAATGAGGTGAAAAGTCTGTATGCTGAAAACTATACGACACTGATGAAAGAAGTTGAAGAATATGTAAAGAAATGGAAAGAGTCTGTGCTCATAGACTGAAACAATTATCATCACATACTACTCAAAGCAATCCACAGATACAATGGAACCCCTTATCAAAAACCCAGTGGCATTTTTCATGGAACTAGAACAAACCTAAAATGTGTATGGAACCCCAAAAGGCTGAATATCCAAAGCAATCTTGAGAAAGAATGACAAAGCTGGAGGCGTCAAGCTCTCTGATTTCAAACTATATTAATAAAGCTATAATAATCAGAATGGTAGAGTACAGACACCTAGATCCACGGAACAGAACAGAGAGCTTGGAGATAAACCCAGTCACAGAGGGTTAATTAACTTACAACAAAGGAGCCAGGAATATACAGTGGGAAAGGACAGTCTTTTCAACAAATGGCTGGGAAAACCCCACAGCAAAATAACAAAGCTGGATGATTATCTTAGACCATACACAAAAATCAACTCAAAATGGATCAAAGACTGAAACATTAAGACCTGAAATCATAAACTTCCTACAAGAAAACATAGAGGGTAAGCTCACTGACACTGGTCTTATTGATGGTTTTTTGAATTTGACACCAAGAGTGAAAGAAGGCCACAAAAGTAAAAAGAAAAAGTAGGATTAGATCAAACTAAAAGGCTTCTGGTACAGCAAAGGAAGCAATCAACAAAATAAAGACAATCTATAGAATGAGAGAAAATATTTCCAAATCACATATCTGGTAAGGGATTAATATCTAAAATACAGGAAGAATTAATACAATTCAGTAGGGGAAAAAAGTCACCAAACAACCCCATTACAAGATGGGCAGGGAGGTAAATACACATTTTCCAAAGAAGACATACAAACAGCCAACGGGTACATGTAAAGGTGCTCAACGTCACTGTCACTAATCATCAAGGAAATGCAAATCAAAACCACAATGAGATATCACCTCATACCTGTTAGAATGTCTATTATCAAAAAGGCAAGTAATATCAATGTTGGAGAGGATGTGGAGTAAAGGGCTCCCTTTCGGTGCACTGTTAGAATGTAAATTGGTTCTGCTACTATCTAATACAGTTAACGAGCTTCAAAAAAAATTAAAAAATTGTATGATCCAACAATTCCACTTTTGAGTATTTATCCAAAGGAGGTGAAATCACAATCTTAAAATACCTGCTCTGAATTCGTGCCTCATATCGAATTTACCGAGTATCATAATTCCTCCAGGTGGTAAAGATACCTCGAGACAAGTGCTGGGCATAGAAGCCACAGGGCATAAATCTGCAAAGAAGTAAAAAGCTAACCTTTTCAAACAATATGGCTTCTCTCTCACTTACCAACTTTACATTTCCCTGTATGGCCCCGGAAGATGACTGGTTAGCCAGAGACGGGTAAGATTCCTCAAGGGAGGAACAACCTAAGACAGGCACAGTTGCATGGGGGCCATCAGGTGAGAATTTGGGGATCAACAGAGGTGAGGCTCAGAACCTCACCCCCCCTGCTTTGAGAGAAATCTTCTGCATCCGTGGATGTCTTGCTGTCCTTGTCTAGCCTGGATTAATACTTAGTCCATAGGCACACACCTGATCATCTGATCATCTACATTTGCCCTCTTACAGCACTAAACTATGTTTTCTACCTTTATCTTGCATCTACCTACCACTTCAGCATTTTATTAAAAATAAAAATAATAATAATAATAGAGGGAGAAATGTGGGATCAACATATAATCAAGTACAAAAATCAAATGAATATTCATATTTGACCTGATTGTTTATGGGTCATAATGCGTGATCAAAACCGAAAGTTTCTGTGATGAATGCCCTTGTACTGTTCACCATGTAAGAATTTATTCACTATGTAAGAATTCGTTCACCATGTAAGAACTTGTTCGTTATGCTTCAGAAGATTGGAGACTGACGAGAATTAGGCTTGAGATGGATTAATGATTGTACATTGAGCATTGACCCCCCCTATACTGAATTTTATTGTTGTTAACAACCATTTGATCAATAAATATGAGAGATGCCCTCTCAAAAAAAAAAACAAAAACAAAAAACAGCAAAAGAAACAAAATATAAGCAAATCGAAACTCATTAAACATCATTGTTCATTTCATTGGATCATTATTCTGAAAATTCATAATTAAAAACCCCCGAAATAAGAGCATTTATTGGGCCTTTCCAGTATGAACTCTATCCAGAGAAATCAAAATCTTGATGTTAAAAAGTATTGTTGCTGAAATTTTGTTGTGAGGTTTAATGGTAATGAGATTTAAATTTATTATTCATTATTTTGCTTTTTTGAGAATGCTTTATATTCAGCTGCACTGTGAAGTCATTCTGCTATTTTCAAGCCAGTTTAAAATTTTCTTCTTGCTTAACTGTATGTTATATATAGTATAATAAATTTTACTCATGTTAAAAAAAAAAATACCTGCTCTGTTCACTGCAGCATTGTTTACAATAGCCAGGACACAGAAACAATCTAAGCGTCCACTGATGGAATGGATAAAGAAAATGTGTGTGTGTGTGTGTGTACATATATATATATATATACATACACAGAACGGGATATTATTCAGTTACAAAACTATGTAAATTCTGCCATTTGTAACATCATAGATGTACCCTAAGTGAAATAAGTCAAATACTGTGTGATATCATTTACATTTGGAATCTAAAACAAAACAAAACAAAAAAGAGAGAATTCGTACATATACAGAACAGATTGTTGAAGACCAGACAAGGCGGGCGTGAGGGGTAGGGGTAGGCTCCATGGGTGAAGGACAAAAGTTACCAACTTCCAGTTACCAGACGCAGAAGTCCTGGGCTGTAATATATAGTATGGTGCCTATAGCTAACAATGTTGTATTTGTAGATTTTAAATGTTGAGAGAGTATGTATAAAAGTTCTCATCCCGAGAGGAAAAGACTCCTAACTATACACAGTGAGGGATGCTAACTAAACTTACTATTGTCATCATTTCACAATGTGTAATACATGTATCAAATCCTTATGTTGTACATGTACACCTAAAACTAACACAATGCGATATGTCAATATATCTCAATTATAAAACCATAATTTTAGAATTATCTAGCAGCACTTAAAAACTTAACAATTATAGGAGCGCCATGCGGGCGGCGGGCGCGGGCAGGGCCAAGGGCGCCTCGGAGCGGTGCCAGGCGGCGGCGAGGGATGGGCGCGTCGGGCACGGGGAGCCGTCGGCGGCAGCTCGCTGCAGGGGCGCCCCGGTGGCTGTACTCTCGCCGCCGGGCGCAGGCCTTCGGGGAACCTCGAAGGCGGCGGCGGCGCGGGGGCGAGGCGGGCCGCCGCTACCCGGGGAAGGAGGCGCCGGCGTCTGGGCGAGGCCGGGCGGGGAGACCTTCCCTCGCGCGACACCCGAGCCCACGCCCGCCTCGCTCGTCCCGGCGGCCCCACCCGCCCGCTCCCGCTGCCTCCCCGGCCCAGAGGGTCGCTAAGCTCGGCCCGGAGGTGGGCCCGGGCGGCGGGACCTCGGCGCCCACGGCGGTCTCAGGGTAGCGAGGGCGGGAGGGTGCGCGCGCGCGTGGGCAGTGGGGGCCGGCGGGGCTGCCGCGCAGGCGCTGTGGGAGAGTGACCTCGGTGTCAGCGCCGTGCGCTGCCTGAGCGGGGAGGCCGAGGAAGCCCAGCGGATCGACCTCGAGAGAGCGCGGCAGCTCCGCAGGGACCGCGGGACGCCCGGCGGGAGCTCCAGCTGCTGCTGCTCGCCTCTTCGATCTTACCGGATGAAGACAGACCGGAATTGCTGACTGACCTGCAGATGGTCACACACTCGATACCAAGCGTGCAATCCTTTCACCTTTTTGTTAGGCAGGAAAATAGATGTGAGCCGGGTGGAAGGAGAACAAGGTCAGTAAAGCCCACTGGAAAGGACTCAGTTAACTAGTTAAAACCAGAAATGCAGAAAAGACTCAGAGTTAATGAGTTAATCAGTTAAAGTTCAAAAGGTGAAGAGCAACTTGGCGTTGAACGTTTGAATATCCCCCAGATAAAAATACCTGAGCATAGCCCATGTCTTCATTGTGTCAATTAGACCACTTTAAATTTACTCCAGCCTGATAAAGTGCCCACCTATAAACAGCATTATAAAGACGGGGAGGTCCCACCTTAAAGCCAAAATTGCATTTAAAAAAACCCCAGAAAGTTTAAGAAGAAAGATTCTTCACACACTCGTTAGCAAATCACAGATAACTCTGCCCACCTTGGCGGAAGGGCGGACAGTCTTGACTGATAAGCTAATTTTGCAGCATTACCTAGAGGGCTGACTGATAGGAAACTTAACATTTCATCAAAGAGACTTGAGACCACTTAACAAGCCCGCACCCTGGGCCTTTGTCACAGTCCTGAAAAATCCTTAAAGGGGGAACCCCCAACCTGTCAGGGTGCTCCTCTCTCTCTCTCTCTCTCTCTCTCTCTCTCTCTCTCTCTCTCTCTCTCTTTTTAATTTACTCATTCACGAAGTATTTATTAAGCACCTACTATGTACCAACGAGTCCATCAGAGGTTGGGACACACCGCAGGCACGATCCCTGCTCTCATGAGATTCACAGCCTAGTGTGGGCAGGATGTTAACTCTTACAAATCGTTTATTTAACACTGCAGTGAACACCATGGAGGAACAACTCAGAGTGTCTTGAAGCCAGGTGACATGACCTAGTAGGAGGGGATCAGGGAGGGCTTTTCAGAGGAAGGGGCATTTACACTGAGAACTGAAGGACGAGGAGGAATTAGAAGGGAGAAGAGCCTTTCAGGCAGACAGAACAGCATGGTGGAAACACCGGCCTTGAGAATTACACGGAAGGCCAGTGTGGTAGGTGAGGCTGGCCAGTGCGGTGGGTGAGGCTGGCCAGTGCCCAGAATGTGCTGGGTTCAGTGGCTTGTTTACAGTGTGGGCTTCATGTGGAGGGAAATATGGAGCCAAGGAAGGCTCAGGGTTCAGCTGAGAAGTGAGCTGCTCTGACATCATCCACCAGCCACCTTGAACTTGGGATCTTAGGAAGTGAAGGCTCCCTGCCAGCCAGGGATGGCCAGGGGGTGTCCATGTCCAAGAAAGTCATGGAAAACACAGCGGTGGCTCCATGCCCCATTTTGGTGAACTGCACCCACATCCGACAGCCCAGCAGAACAGAACCCGCATGGGCTCTGAGAAGGGAACCAAGGTTCACTGGACAGGCCATGAGAGTCCCTGCCAAACTGCATTAAGCCTCCATTTCCCCATGAAAAGTGGGCTTGGGATAAGCCTTACTTCCTGGAGACACCGTGAGGGTGAAGGTAAGTCACATGGGCACAGGACATGTTCAATAACTGTGAAGCAGGGGCCGGCTGGGTCTCTTCTTTGCAGCGTCTGCCTCTGCACACCGAGGCCACCAGCTGCTCTCACCTGTATACTCTGGCTCTGCCGCTTCCCTTGCTTAGGCACAGCCTCCCCCTCTCTGGGCTTGCTTCCCCCTGATAAAGCAAGGGATTTGGGTGGGGTGAGCTCCACCAAGCCGGGCCAGGTGGTTCTTGAACTGTAGTGAGGTCAGATCCAAGCAGGGGTCCTGTCCCAGACAAGCACTCTTGGTCCCCACACCTCAGAGCGTGTAACTTAGAGTGTGTAACTCACTTTTCCCAACATTTCAGGGTGCTCCTCTCTCTGAGGTCGCCCACACTTTGTAAGTGTGTAACCTTTTAATCTTAAACTCTTTGTCTCCAGCCTCTCAGGGCGGTCCTCTCTCTCTGAGGTCGCCTGCACTTCTCTCTAAGTAACTTTAAATAAAACTTTTACTCTGCTTCACTCCTGTGTCTCTGCCCTTCAATTCTTTGTCATGGTGGGGACAAGGACCGCGGAATATACAGAACGCCTCTGCCCCAACACCTTGATAGCGGTGGTGCTCCCGCTTCCCTGACTTGTTCTTCCCGTCACCTCCCTTTCTCTGAATTCTAGCTCTAGCTGCCTTAGGTTGTCCTGGAAAATGCCATGCCCACTGGAGAGTGAACACACCAACCTGGATGGTTTTAGGCTTGGTGATTTTTCTCAATCAAAGTCTTCTAACACCTCACAATTGTCTATTTATAATCACTCTGATATGCAGAAAGAGCTTGGAAGTCATCATATCCAGTCTTTCAAGGAAAAGCTGGACAAACTGACCCAAACAAGAAATGACGTTGCGGTGGAAATTGCAAGTGCAATCATTACACTGAAATCGAAGAGAAAGGCACATGCAGTCACAGCTGACATTTGCTCCCCTGGAACAGAATCCTCCAGGGCCGTAAACTGGAAATACACCAGATTCTCACAAGGATCCGAGAATGATCCAAGAGGGTGGAAGACAAATCACTGTGAAATACACCCAGACAGTTCTCCACGAGAAAGCTTATCCTCCTGGGAAAAAACTTGTACTCAGTACGGTCATTCCAGCTGGGAGAAGAGATTTCTTCCTACTCCAGTGCCCTCTAGACTTCGTTTCTCATCTAAGTTTGGTTTTAAAAAGAAAAGCTAAAGCACTGGAGAAGCATTTTTGAAGGTCATGGACCAAAGATAGAGACTCAGTAAAAAAAAGAAGATTCATTCATAAGGTTATAGGACGTTTCCCCTCCCTCACAGCTTACCGTGACACCAGCAGGGCTCCAGGATCAGTGGGTTACAGCTGACGAGTGTTAGGACCCAGACTCTGAGGAGGAAGGCTTAGGGGATCCCAGTGTTAAGAGGAAGACAAAAAACAGGGACCTAAGAGGAATGTAAAAACTCTAGCGTCTACAAAGTCCAATAAATACTGAACACAGCCCAACCTCTGGCCAGGTAAAACCCTTGTTATCTACTGAGTTCCTATAACTGGGTACAAAATGTCTTTCAACAAAAGATATCGAGGCATACCAAAAGGGAAAGAAAAGACATGGTCTGAAGAGGCAAAGCAACCATCAGAACCAACTCAGATGTGACACAGCTTTTAGAATTATCAGAGAGAATTTAAAATAACTAGGACTAATATGTTAAAGGTTTTATCAGAGAAAGCAGTTGTCCAGAATCGTGGCCATTGGAAACCTCACTTTATCCACAGCAGTAGATGAAAACCTAAAGAAAAATCTGAATAAAGTGTGGACATTACTTCACTATACTGTATCAATATTTGTTCATTGATGAAAATGAATATACTATACTAATATGTTAAAAAGAAGAGAAACTGAGTGTAGGGTATAGGAGAACTTTTGTACTATCTTTACAATTTTTGTATAAGTCTAAAACTATTGTAAAATAGAAAACATGTTTAAAAATTTAAAAAGTCTTGCAATTACATACATAGCTGCAATATATACAATTATAGATTACATTAAAGGCTATGAAGGATAAAAGCAAAAAGGATGGGAGAATAATTTAAATAGGAAATGGTAGCTAGAGAAGGCTCCTGTGAGGATGCTTCAAAATGAAGTAAAAGTGAGCACCACACCAAAAAGACAGCAGGTGAAAAACATTCTGGCTGAGAGACCATCGTGTAGGTAACACCACCCTTTACCAATCCACCTACACGTACAGTTATTTCAGGTACAGTAACAGAACCACCCCTCCTTCTTTTAAATAAAAGTTCCTCTACTGGTATAAACTAAGTAAAACCCATCTGTTGTGTTCCAATACACTGATGATGAACTAGGAGAAAGAGAAATCGGGAAAACAATTCCATTCACAATTGCATCAAAAAGAATCAAATACCTAGGAATACACCTAACCAAGGAAGTGAAAGACCTATACCCTGAAAACTATGAGACACTCTTTAAGAGAAACTAAAGAGGACACTAATTAATGGAAATTCATCCCATGCCCTTTAGGAAGAATTAATATTGTCAAAATGGCCATCCTGCCTAAGGCAATCTGCAGGTTCAATGCAATCCCTTTCAAAATACCAACAACGTTCTTCAATGAACTGGAACAAATAGTTTCAAAATTCATATGAAAGCACAAAAGACCCCAAATAGCCGAAGGAATCCTGAGAAGGAAGAAAAAAGCAGGGGGGATCTCGCTTTCCAACTTCAAGCTCTACTACAAAGCCACAGTAATCAAGACAATTTCGTACTGGCACAAGAACAGACCTATAAACCAGTGGAACAGGACAGCAAGTCCAGATATTAACCCAAGAATATATCATCAATTAATATATGACAAAGGAGCCATGGATATGCAATGGGGAAATGACAGCCCCTTCAACAGCAGGTGTTGGCAAAACTGGACAGCAACATGTAAGAGAATGACACTGGATCATTGTCTAACCCCACACACAAAAGTAAACTCAAAATGGATCAAAGACCTGAATGTAAGACATGAGACCATAAAACTCTTAGGAAAAAACATAGGCAAAAATCTCTTGGACATAAGCATGAGCAATTTTTCATGAACATATCTCCATGGGCAAGGGAAACAAAAGCAAAAATGAACAAGTAGGAGTATATCAAACTAAAAAGCTTCTGTACAGCATAGACACCATCAGTAGAACAAAAAGGTATCCTGAACCATGGGAATATATATTCATAAATAACATATCTGATAAGGGGTTGACATCCAAAACATATAAAGAGCTCTTGCACCTTAGCAAACAAAAAGCAAAAAATCCAATTAATAAATGGGCAGAGAATCTGAACAGACACCTCTCCAAAGAAGAAATTCAAATGGCCAACAGACACATGAAAAGATGTTCCACATCCCTAATCATCAGAGAAATGGCAATTAAAACCACCGTGAGATATCACCTCACACCAGTTAGGATGGTAACCATCCAAAATTCAAACAACAGCAAAAGTTGGCGAGGATGTGTAGAAAGGGGAACCCACCTACGCTGCTGGTGGGAATGTAAATTAGTTCAACCATTGTGGAAAGCAGTATGGAGGTTCCTCCAAAAACTAAAAATAGAAATACCATTTGACACAAAAATTCCAACACTGGGAATTTACCCTAAGACTGTAGGAGTCCAGTTGGAAAAAAACACATGCACCCCTATGTTTATCGCAACACTATTTACAATAGCCAGGAAATGGAAGCAACCTAAGTGTCCATCAGTAGGTGAATGGATAAAGAAGATGTAGTACATATACACAGTGGAATATTATTCAGCCAAAAGAAGAAAATAAATCCTACCATTTGCAACAACATGGATGGAGCTAGAGGGTATTATGCTCAATGAAATAATCCAGGAAGAGAAAGACAAGTATCAAATGATGTCATTCATCTGTGGAGTATAAGAACAAAGCAAAAACTGAAGGAACAAAATAGCAGCAGACTCACAGAACCCAAGAATGGACTAACAGTTACCAAAGGGAAAGGGACTGGGGAGAATGGGTGGGAAGGGAGGGATAAGGAGGGAAAAAGGAACATTACGATCAGCACACATAATGTAGGGGGGAGGCACGGGGAAGGCAGTATAGCACAGAGAAGACAAGTAGTGATTCTATAGCATCTTAGCATGCTGATGGAGAGTGACTGTAATGGGGTATATGGTGGGGACTTGATAATGGGGGAAGTCAAGTGACCACAATTTTTCTCATATAATTGTTCATTACTGATACCAAAATACAAATAAACAAATAAAAACACAACAGTCATTATTTTATCAAAATGCTTTATATTAAATACAGAAGACTTACATAGTGTGATGGCATATTTATCAGGAACCAACAAACACAAAAAGGCAAACTGGGAAAAATATTAACATCTTATCTAAGAAATACTATCTAATCAACTGTACAGGGCAGAAACTTGGAAGTCACCATCACTGTCAGCCGTTTCTTCCGTACCCTCCTCCTCAACCCACTACCAAGTTGGAACAAGGGTATTACCTAAGTATCTCTAGAACATGTTCACATCTTTCCACCAAAATGACCGGCCCACACCCGAGCCACCAGTATGCCTCTTCTACAAAAACCTCCTAACATGTCTCCTTGCTTCCACTTTTTCCCCGACAACATATTCTACACTTGGTGGCAAAACAATAGGTTGAAAATGCATATTTGATCATGCTGCACACACTCACCCTCAACAAAAACAGTTCAACAGTTTTCTGTTACTCTTAAGACAAAGTCTAAAACCTTAAAGGGGGCCCTGCACGACCTAGCTCCATACTTCCAGCTCCATTTTAATGCCATACTCCCCAGACCCAGGCACTTGGACAGTCCCTCAAACACAGCACATGCCTTCCTGCTGTCAGTCTTTGCTGTTCCTTCCACCCAGGATTCTCTCCCCAATGTCCCCATCTGGTTAATACCTACTCCTTTGTCAGGTATCAACTCAAATATGTGTATGGAAACCTCTATAATCTCTTTGAGGAGGCCAAATCCTCCTTATGAACATGCTCTCACAGTACCATGTCCGGTCCATCCTGGCACTTGTTAGCATTGTAATTCTATAGGCAATTATGTGATTCTCAAGTAACTAGTCCCCCCCTAAACTGGTAGGATTCAGAGAAGACAGGTCAAGTCTCTTAGCCCACAAAGTCTTACAAGTCTTACACATAGAAGATGCCTAAAAATATTTTCTGAATGAACAAAAATTGGCACAATGTAGCAACATTCACAAAAACACAAGGGTATAAATTCTTATTCATAAATTCCAATCTGAGTGAAACTGTCTCTGAGAAGATAGAATATTTATTCAAAGATGTTCACACAGGAATATTCATTACTTCAGTAGTTTATAACAACTTGTGACTTTCTTATGTTCATCAGTAAGTGAAGGAGCAATGTAACCTTTAAAAAGAATGAGGTTTCCAAATAGTTTCATAGGAAGATATCTACCATACACTACATTATAAATCAGGATGTCTAAATATTATACCATTAACCTGAAATTAGTATGTCAACTATACTTCAATGAAAAAATTTTAAATAAATAGAAATAAAAGATAAAATCCCTTCACAGAATAAATAAGTAAATATTATACCATTAAAGTACCATTTAAAAACTTTTTTAATAGGTTTAATGACTTTTTAATAGGTTTAATAGGTTTAATGATCACTGGTGATATCTCTTCCTGGGCTTAAGTCTGCTTTCCCCTTCATAAACTTCTACACTGGGTTTTGCAGCTAGCTTACATTACTATTGTAAACCAAACAACTCAAATAGGGTTTGTCTCTTGCAGTGGCAACTCACCTGCAGATTAGGTAGCCCGTCCTATTTACACCATGGGTACAGTGGGCACTGATAAGTTTGTTTGTAAAACAGGGAATAGAGTTAAATAACACTGAGTTGACGTACTACCAACAAGTGATGTACTTTTCTGAGGAGTAACACTTCTTACTCACACAATACTACCACTACACTGAAAAGCAGAAACTCTGAAGAGGAGTGTGTTTTTTTTACAAAGATACTGTAAAGAATTATCTAACACAAAGTCAAAATTCACTGTCTCTGGGAAATTGTGCACAGCTCCCAGTTAGATGCAAGAATGTAAATGGGAGAAGGCCTGGTCAGGTCCAAACAGCGAAACCATACTGAGACAAACCCATGTGTTTTAATAGGGAATGCCCATCAGTAATTGATTTAAGTACAGCAAAAGGGACTTGGAAAGAAAACAGGCTAGAAGAAGAATGGAATTTGGTTTGAGTGACACAAATGAATGCCTTCACTTTTGATGATGAACATTAAAAAGAACAGCTCTTGCAGTGCTCCCTTCAGATGCCAAGGTCCTCACATTCCTCTTCTCACTGGTGGCTCCCTTACCTCCAGAGACCCCTGTGCCCCATGAAGTATCCAAGTGAACACCTTTGTTCCTATTTTATGATGAAATACTAGACTTGGAAATATGTAGGTCCAAACTACACAGCAGGCAAAGAGAACAAAGTCTAAAATCAAGTCTAAAATTTCTCCAAGTATGCCACAGTATTACTCAGTCCACCATTTAATATATATAGAGAGAAATTAAATTTAAAAAGAGTAGCTTTTTTGGGAGTAAAGATGATGGCATGAGAGGTGAGACAGAGGCCTCCTCCCAAAACCACATATAATATGAAAATATAATTAATAGAAATAATCCTGAAAGAGCAACAGGAAGGAAGGCTGCACCAGACTTCATAAACCTGGAGAAAAGAATAGACCTCACAGAACAGGGCACCAGCGCTGCTCCCCTGCAACACATAGATATTTCATCAGGGGCTGAGTGGCTCCAGAGAGTAGAGCTTCTTGGCACGAGAGGGTGCCACATACAAATATGAAATGTCAAAGGAACCTGTTTCAAACCAACATCCCACAAATACCAGAATAAAGAGCCAGGTAAAACTGAACTCATCAATCTTCCTGAAAGAGATTTTAAAATACAAATCATAAATATGTTTATGGAGGTACAGAAAAATATTCAAGAACTCAGGGAAGAATTCTGGATGGAGATTCAATCACTAAGGAATGGAATATCTGAAATGAAAAATACAATGGAGGGATTGAAAGCAGATTAGATATAGTGGAGGAGACAGTAAATACAATGGAAATTAGAGAATAGGAACACAAAAAGCTGAGGCAACAAGGGAAAAAATGTTCTCCAGGAATGAAAGAATAGAGAGGAAACTGTGTGAACAATTCAAACTGAACAATATTCGCATTATAGGGGTATCAGGAGAAGAAGAGAGAGAAAAAGGGATAGAAAGTGTGTTTGAGGAGGTAAATGCTGAATACTGCTACAGTCTGGGGAAGGAAATAAGTCTCTCAGGTCATGAAGGTGCATATATCTCCCAACACAAGGGACCCAAGGAAGACAACACCAAGACATATGATAATTAAAATGGCAAAGATCAAGGACAAGGACAGAATATTAAAATCAGCCAAAGAGAGAAAATGACCACCTACAAAGGAAAATCCTTCAGACTATCATCAGACTTCTCAACAGAAACCTTACAGGCCAGAAGGGAGTGACATGATATATTTAATGCAATGAAGCGGAAGGGCCTCGAACCAAGAATACTCTGGCCGACCCAATTATCATTTAAACTTGAAGGAGGGATTAAACAATTTCCAGATAAGCAAAAGCTGAGAGAATTTATCTCCCACAAACCATCTCTACAGTGTATTTTGGAGGGACTGCTATAGATGGCAGTGCTCCTAAGGCTAAATAGCTGTCATCAGAGGAAACAAAAGCACAGTAATGGGAGTAGACCAATTAATTACTAGCAGATGCAAAATCAAATCAACTACCCACAAAGTCAGTCAAGGGATAGACAAAGAGTACAGAATATGATACCTAATATATAAAAAATGGAAAAGGAAGGAAACGGAGGGGGAAAAAAGATCATTCAGATTGTGTTTGTAATAACATACTAAGAAAGTTAAATGAGACTGTTAGTTACTAAAGAATTTACCCTTGAACCCTTGGTAACCACTAACCTAAGGCCTTCAATGGCAATAAGCACATACCTATCAAGAATCACCCTAAATGTAAATGGTCTGAATGCACCAATCAAAAGACACAGAGTCACTGAATGGATAAACAAAAACAAGACCCATCTACATGCTGTGGAGAAGAGACTCACTTCAAACCCAAAGACATACACAGACTAAAAGTGAAGGGATGGAAAAAGATATTTCATGCAACTAACAGGGAGAAAAAAGCAGGAGTTGCAGTGCTTTTATCAGACAAAATAGACTTCTAAACAAAGAAAGTCATAAGAGACAAAGAAGGACATTACATAATGATGAAGGGGTCAGTCCAACAAAAGGATATAACCATTATAGATATCTATACACCCAACACAGGAGCACCTGCATATGTGAAACAAATACTAACAGAATGAAAGGGGGAGACAGAATGCCATGCATTCATTTTAGAAGACTTCAACACACCACTCACTCCAAAGGACAGATCAACCAGACAGAAAACAAGTAAGGAGACAGAGACATTGTACAACACATTAGAACAGATGGACTTAACAGACATCTAGAAAACACTCCACCAAAAACAGCAGGTACACATTCTTCTCACATGAACATGGAACACTGACCAGAGTAGCCCACATACCAGCCCACAAAAAGAGCCTCAGCAAATTCAAAAAGATTGAAATTATACCAACCAACTTCTCAGATCATAGAAGTATGAATCTAGAAAAAAATTGTACAAAGAAAACAAAATGGCTCAAAAACAGATAGAGGCTTAACAATATGCTTACAATAATCAATGAATCAATGATCAAGTTAAAACAGAGATCAAACAATTTAGGGAGACAAATGAAAACAACAGCACAACACCCCAGCTTCTGTGGGACACAGCAAAGACAGTTCTTAGAGTAAGTCTATAGCAATCAAGGCCTATTTAAAGAAGGAAGAACAATCCCAAATGAACAGTGTAAATTCAGAATTATTGAAATTGGAAAAAGAAGAACAAATGAGACCCAAAGTCAGCAGAAGAAGGGATAGAATAAAGATCAGAGAAGAAAGAAAGAAAATTGAGAAAAATAAAGTAATAGAAAATACTAATGAAACCAAGGTTCTTTGAGAAAATAAACAAAATAGGTAATCCCCTAGTCAGACTTATCAAGAAGAAACAAGAATTTACACACACATAAGCAAAATCAGAAATCAGAAAGGAAAAATCATTATGGACCCCACAGAAATACAAAGAATCATTAGAGTATACTATGAAAAATTATCCACTAACAAGGTGGATAACCTAGAAGAAATGAACAACTTTCTAGTAAAATACAACCTTCCAAGACTGACCTGGGAAGAAACAGAAAATCTGAATAGACCACATACCAGCAATGAAATTGAACTGGTAATGAAAAAACGACCTAAGAACAAAACCCCTGACCAGATGGATTCACCCCTGAATTTTACCAAAAATTTAGTGAAGACCTAATACCCATCTTCCTTAAAGTTTTCCAAAAGTTAGAAGAGGACATCTCCATAGATGCTGAAAAAGCATGCGACAAAATTCAACACCCACTCATGATAAAAACTCTCATCACAATGGGTATATAGGGCAAGTGCCTCAACATAATAAAGGCTATATATGAAAAACCCACAACTGACATTGTACTTAACAGCGAGAAGCTGAAAGCTTTTCCTTTAACTTCGGGAACAAGACAAGGATGCCCACTCTCCCCACTTTTATTCAACATAGTTCTGGAGGTCTCAGCCATGGTAATCAGACAACACAAAGAAATAAAAGGCATCTACATGGTTAAGGAAGTTAAATTGTCTCTGTTTTCAGATGACATGATATTGCACATAAAAATTCCTAAAGAATCCACCCCAAAACTACTAGAACTAATAACTGAATTCAGCAAGGTTGCAGGATACAAAATCAATACACAGAAATCTGTTGCATTCGTGTATATTAACAGTGAACTAGCAGAAATAGAAATCAAGAAAACAATTCCATTTACAATTGCATCAAAAAGAATAAAACACTTTTTAGTATTTTATTTATCTAAGAATAAACCTAACCAAGGAGGTGAAAGACCTATAACCTGAGAACTGCAAGACACTCATGAGCAAAGTTAAGGAAGACACTGCTAAATGGAAATACATCCTGTGCTCATGGATAGGAAGGATTAATATTGTCAAAATAGCCATCCTGCCTAAAGCAATCTACAGATTCAATGCAATCCCTTTCAAAATACCAACAGCATTCCTCAGTGAACTAGAATAAATAGTTCTAAAATTCATATGGAACCAAAAAAAGACCCTGAATAGCCAAAGCAATCCTGAGAAGGAAGAATAAAGCTGGAGGGATTATGCTCCCCAACTTCAAGCTCTACTAGAAAGCCACAGTAATCAAGTCAATTAGGTACTGGCACAAGAACAGACCCATAGATTAGTGGAACAGAATAGAAAGCCCAGATATAAACCCAAACATATATGGTCAGTTAATATATGATAAAGGAGTCATGGATATACAATGGGGAAATGACAGCCTCTTCAACAACTGGTGTTGGAAAAACTGGACAGCTGCATGTAAGAGAATGAGACTGGATTATTATCTAACCCCATACACAAAAGTAAACTTGAAATGGTCAAAGACATGAATGTAATTCATGAAACTACACAACTTTTAAAAGAGAACATAGGCAAAAATCTCTTGAATATAAATATGAGCAACTTCTTTCTGTACACATCTCCTTGGGAAAGGAAACAGAAGCAAAAATGAACAAATGAGACTACAGCAAACCAAAAAGGTTCTATGCAGCAAAAGACACCATCAGTAGAACAAAAAGACATCCTACAGAATGGGGGAATATATTCATAAATGACATACCCGACAAAGGGTTAACATCCAAAATATATAAAGAACACACATGCCTCAACACCCAAAAAGCAGATAACCCATTTAAAAAATGCATGGAGGATATGAACAGACACTTCTCCAAAGAAGACATTCAGATTCCAAGAGGCACATGGAAAGGTGCTCCATCACTTATCATCAAGGAAATGCAAATTAAAACCACAGTGAGATATCACCTCACACCAGTTAGAATGGCCATGATCCAAAAGACAAGGAACAACAAATGTTGATGAGGGTGTGGAGAAATGGGAACCCTCCTGCACTGATGGTGGGAATATACATTAGTTCAATCACTGTGGAAAGCAATATGGAGTTTCCTTAAAAAACTAAAATTTCCACTCCTAGGAATTTACCCAGAAAATTCCTACGAATTCTACTCCTAGGAATTTACCCAGAGAAAACAAGATCCCAGATTCAAAAAGACATATGCACCCCTATGTTTTATTGCAGCACTATTTACAATAGCTAAGATATGGAAGCAACCTAATTGTCCATCAGTAGAAGAATGGATAAAGAAGATGGGGTACATATACACAAGGGAATATTATTCAGCTGTAAGAAGAAAACAAATCCTACCATTTGCAACAACATGGATGGGGCTAGAGGGTATTATATTCAGTGAAATAAGTCAGGCAGACAAAGACAAGTACTAAATGATTTCCTTCATTTGTGGAGTATAACAACGAAGAAGAACTGAAGGAACAAAATACCAGCTGACTCACAGACTCCAAGAAGGAACTAGCTGTTACCAAAGGGAAGGGATTGGAGAGTTTGTGTGAGGAGTGAGTGATAAGGGGATTGAGGGGTATTATGATTGGCACCCATGGTGTGTGGGGGGAGTTCACAGGGAAGACAGTGTAGCACAGAGAAGACAAGTAGTGACTCTATGGCATCTTACTATGCAATGACATTGATGGACAGTGACTGCAATGGGGTGTGCAGGGGACTTGATAATATGGGTGAATACAGTAACCATGTAAAACCTTCATGAGAGTGTATATGAATGTTACCTCAAAAAAAAATTCCCCTAACCTAGGGAAGGAGACAAGCATCTATGTTCAGGAAGTACTTAGAGCTCCAAAGAAGATGAACTCAAGAAAGTCTACACCAGGACACATAACAATTAAAGTGTCAAAGATCAATACGAAGAATCTTAAAAGCAGCAAGAGAAAAGAATGAGTTACCTACAAGGGGAACCTCATAAGGCTATCAGCTGATTTTTCAGCAGAAAGTCTAATACACCAGAAGGAAGTGACATAATATATTCAAAATCCTGAAAGAGAAAACCTACAACCTTGCATACTCTACCCAGCAAGATTACTGTTCAGCTATGAAGGAGACACAAGAACTTCTCAGATCAACACAGGTAAAGGAGTTCACTACCACTGAAGCAATGTTCATGAAATGTTAATGGAAATTTTTTAGGAATAAATGAAAAGGCTATTAACTAGAAGCAAGAAAATTATGAAAATAAAAATTTTCACTGTTGAAAGCAAACAGATTGCAAAGGTAGTAGACCAATTACTTAAAAGTTAATATGAAAGTTAAGAGATAAAAGTAGTAAAATCTACTAGTTTTAAAAATTAGTTAAGGAAATCACTAAATGAAAAATGTGAAAGAAGACATCATATCCATAAAATATGGAAGAGGGAGAGTTAAAAATGTTGTGCTGTTAGAATGCATTAGACTGCCATATTTGTAAGACATTATAATAAACCATATGATAACAATCCAAAAGCCTATACAATAGATGTACAAAAAATAAAGAGAAAGGAATCCAACTATAACACTAAGGAATGTTATCACATACAAGGGAAGAGAACAAGACAAGAAGAAATGATCAGAGAAGAATGACAAAAATAACCATAAAACGTTTAACAAAATGTCAGTAAGTACATACCTATCAGTAATTACTTTCAATGTAAATGGACTAACCACTCCAATCAAATGATATAGGGTGACTAAATGGATTAAAAAACAAGACCCAACTATATGTTGCCTACAAGAGACTCACTTCATACCTAAAGACACACACAGACTGAAACTGATGAGATGGTAAAAGATATTCCATGCAAGCAGAAATGAAAAAAAGTTGGAGTAGTAGTACTTTAAAACAAATACTATAATAAGAGAAAATGGACATTTTATAATGATTAAAGTCTCAATCCAACAAGAAGGTATAACAATTGCAAATATCTATGCACCCAACAAAGGAGCACCTAAATACATAAGGCAAATATTAACAGACATGAAGGGAGAAATCAACAGTCATACAATAATAGGGGACTAAAATAGGGGACTTTATCACCTCATTTACATCAATGGATGGATCATCCAGACAGAAAATCAATTAGGAAACAGTGGCTTTTCACAACACATTAAGCCAAATGGGCTGTGTGTGTGTGTGTGTGTGTGTGTGTGTGTGTGTGTGTGTACACATATAGAATATTATATCCAACAAGAGCAGAATGCTCATTTTTCCCCAAGTATACACAGAATATTCTCCAGGATAGATCACATGTTAGGCTGGAAAACAAGTTTTAGTATATTTAGAAAGAGTGAAATGATACCAAGCATCTTTTCCAACTACAACAGTATGAAACTGGAAATCAATTAAAGGAAAAAAAACTGGAAGAAATAAAAACATGTGGAGGCTAAACACCATTAACTAAACAACCAACGGGTCAATAAAGAAATTAGAGGAATCAAAAATACCTGGAGAATAATGAAAATAGAAACACAGCAATGCAAAATCTTTGAGATGAAGCAAAAGCAGTTCAGAGACAGTAGTTTATAGCATTACAGACCTACTGCAAGAAGCAATAACAACCTCAAATACACAGTCTAACCCTGAACCTAGAGAAACTAGAAAAAGAACAACAAAACCCAAGTTTAGTAGAAAGAAGGAAATAATTAATATTAGAGCAGAAATAAATGAAATAGACACTAAAAAAATTACAAAAGATCAATGAAACTAAGAGATGATTCTTTGAAAAGAACAAAATTATAAACCTTTAGCTAGACTCATCAAGAAAGAAGAGAGAGGACTCCAATAAATAAAACCAGAAATGAAACAGAAGTTACAACTGACACCACAGAAATACAGTTATGAGATTACTATGAAAAATTATATGCCAACAAATTGGACAACCTAGAAGAAATGGATAAATCTGTAGAGCTATGCAATCTCCCAAGACTGAACCAAGAAGAAATAGAAAATCTGAACAACCAATTACTAGTAGTGAAATTGAAGTCATCAAAAAACTCCCAACAAAATTCAAGGACCAGATGGCTCCACAGGAGAATTCTACTAAACATTTAAAGAAAAGGTAATACCTATCTTTCTTAAACCATTCAAAAAATTGAAGAGTAAGGAAAGTTTCCAAATTCATTCTATGAGACCAGCATCACCTTGATACCAAAACCAGACAAAGACACTACAGAAAAAGAAAGAAAAAGAGAAGGGAAGGAAAGTACAGACCAATATCCCTGATGAACATAAATGCAAAAGTCCTCAAAAAATATTAGCAAGCTGAATTCAAGAATACATTTAAAGGATCATTTACCATAACCCCATCAATCCCATGACCAAGTGGGATTTATTCTAGGGATGCAAGGATGGTTAAAACCTCATTTCAATCAATGAGATACCCCATATAACAAAAGGAAGAGTAAAACCATATGGTCATCTCAATAGATGCCGAAAAGCATTGGACAAATCCATTCATGATAAACATTTTCAATAAAGTGGGTATAGAGTGAATAAACTTCAATATAATAAAGGCCATATGTTACAAATCCACAGCTAACATACTCAATGGCAAAAAGCTGAAATCTTTCCCTCTAAGATCAGGAATAAGACTAGGATGGCCGCTCTCACCACATTTACTTGACACAGTACTGGAAGTCCTAGCATAACAATCAGAAAAGAAAAAAAAGATATCCATATTGGAAAGAAAAAAATTAAGCTGTCACTATTTGCAGACAATATGATTTTATGTACAGAAAACCCTAAAGAATCCACCAAAAAACTATTAGAACTGGTAAATAAATTCAGTAAAGCTGCAGAGTACAAAATCAATATACAAAAATTGGTTGTGTTTCTATACACTAACAATGAAATATCAGCAAGAGAAATTAAGAAAACAATCTTATTTGCAATTGCAACAAAAATAATAAAATAGCTAGGGATAAATTTAACCAAGGAGATAAAAGCCCTGTACTCTGAAAACTATAAGATATTGATGAAAGAAACTGAAGAAGACACAAATAAATGGAAAGCTATTCTATGTTCATGGATAGGAAGAATCAGTATTGTTAAAATGGCCCTACTGCCCAAAGCATTCTACAGATTCAGTGAAATCCCTACCAAAATGTCAATGGTAGTTTTCAAAGAATTAGAGCAAATAATCCTAAAATTTATATGGAACCACAAAACACTCTGAACCACAAAACAATCCTGAGAAAGAAGAACAATAGTGGGAGTATCATGCTCCCTAATTTCAATCTATACTACAAGTCTACAGTAATCAAAACAGGCACAAGAATAGAGACACAGGCCAATTGAACAGAATAGAGAGCCTAGAAATAAACCCAACCCTGTATGGTTAATTAATATATGACAAAAGAGGCAAGAATATACAATGGGGAAAAGACAGTCTCTTCAATAAATGGTGTTGGGAAAACTGGACAGCTACATGCAAAGAAACTGGATCACTGTCTTATGCCACACACACAAAAATAAACTCAAAATGGATTAAAGACCTATGCATAAGACACGAAACCACAAAACTCCTAGAAGTAAACATAGGCAGTAAACTTTTGAACATTAGTGTTAGTAAATTTTTCTGGCTATGTCTCCCCAGGAAAGAGAAACAAAGCAAAAATAAACAAGTGGGACATCAAACGAAAGACTTTTTCACTGAAAAGGAAACCAGCAACAAAACTAAAGGCAACCTACTGTATGGAAGAATATATTTTCAAATGATATACCTGATAAGTGTCTAATACCCAAAATATATAAAGAACTCATACAACTCAAAACCAAAAAACCCCAAACAATCCAATTAAAAAATGAGTTGAGAACCTGAATAGACATTTTCCCAAAGAAGACATACAGATGGCTAACAGACACATGAAAAGATGCTCAACTTCACTAATAATCAGGAAACTGCAATTCAAAACCACAACGAGGTCACACTAGTCAGAATGGATAATATCAATAAGACAAGAAATGACAAGTGTTGGTGAGGATGTGGAGAAAAAGGAACCCTTGCACAGTTCTGGTGGGATGGCAAATTAGTGCAGTCACTATGGAAATCAGTATGGAGGTTCCTCAAAACACTAAAAAATAGAAATACCATACAACCAAGCAATTTCACTTCTGGGAATTTACCAAACAAAACAAAATCATGAATCTGAAAAGATAGATGTACTTCTGTGTTTATCACAGCATTATTTACAATAGACAAAATATGGAAACTACTTAAATGTCCATCAGTAGAGGAATGGATAAAAAGATGTGCTGCAATATGCAATGGGTTATTACTCTGCCATAAGACAGGATGAAATCTTACCATTTGTGACCACCTGGATGGACCTACTGGGTATTTTGCTAACTGAAATAAGCCAGGCAGAGAAGGACAAATATTGTATGATTTTTACTTATATGTGGATTCTAAAAAACAAAACAAACAGTATTGAAATAGACTCATAAACACAGAGAGCACACTGGTAGTAGCCATGGGGAGGAGGGTGGAGAATGGGAGAAATGGGTGAAGAGGGAAAAAATTAGTGAGAATGTTTAATATCTTGATCTAGACAACAATTATATGAATGTATACACATGTCAAAATTCATCAAGCTGTACACTAAGATTTGTGCATTCATTGTATGTACATCAATATGAAATTTTTAAAATGAATTTTATTAAAAAAGGTTAGTGTTTACCTGTAATATATCCTTATTCCAGAATTTACTGTTTGATCCTTTACTAACTTAATTTTTAATGACTTCATTTAGGTATAATGAATGCAGATAATTAAAGTATATAATGTGACAAGTTTTGATGTAAGTGAACACTCATGAAACCATTCTCACAATCAGTACTGAAAACATCCATCAACCCCAAACAGAAAATATCTCTTCCAGAATATGCAAGAGTGAATATTTCTCAACTCATTTTATGATGCCCAGCATTTTCATGATACTAAAATCAGGTAAAAACAGTGCACACTAAAGACCAATATCTCTCAGAAATACAGACAGAAAAATTCTCAATGAATCATAAGAAAACCAAAAAGAGATGTATACAAATAAAATACACCATCAACAACTGGAGTTTTATCCAAGTGTGCAAAGCTTGTTCAATATTAGAAAATTGATCAAGTTAAACCACTACATTAATGGTCTCAAAAAAGAAAGCCACACAATCAATTGATGCAGAAAAGACACTTGATAAAATTCAACATCCATTCATAATAAAAACACAGCAAACCAAGACTAACAGGGAACTTCCTCATCCTAATAAAGGGTACCTACAGAAAACCTACAGCTGCTCTCATAGATAATAGTGAAAGAGGGAAGCTTTCTCTCTAAATTTGCAACAAGGTAAGGATGTCCACTCACCACTCATATTCCACATCAGACTGGAAGTCCTAATCAGCTCAGTAAGTCAGGGAAATAAAGAAAGGGTATACAGACTAGGAAGGAAGAAACAAAACTATATTTGTATGCAGATGACATGACTGTCTATGTAGGAAATCCCAAGGAATCTACAAAAAAAAGCTCCTAGAATTGATAAAATGAGTTTAATAAGATCACAGTTTGCAATGTCAATAAAAATCTATTGTATTTCCATATGCTAGCAATGAACAATCAGAAACCAAAGTTTTAAAAAATATCATTTCAAAAGCTCCTAGAAAAGCAAATAGTTGGTGTAAATCTAAAATATCATGTGTAGGAGCTGTGTGCTTACATTTCAGCTGCTGATGGAAGAAAAAAAAACCTAAATAAACGGAGAACCTTCCCATAGTGGTGAAATGGAAGACTCAACATGTTTCCCAAGTTGACAAGAAACTTGACTGCAATTCCCATTTGTAGATCTAGACAAGCATAATTAAAACAATTCTGAAAATGAGGAATAAAATTGGAGAATTCAGGCTGCCCAATTTAAGAATCACTGTAGAGTTATATAACAACAGTTTGGATTTGGCAAAGGGATAGACACACAGATCAACAGAATAGGCAAGGAGTGCAGAAAGAGACCCACATAAATATGGCCAATTTATTTTCAAAAGAAGTCAAAAGACAATTTAACAAAAAGAATTGTGTTTTTTAATGGTGTAGGTTAATTGGACCAACATAGGCAAAACATAATTAATCTTGACAAAAATTTCATTTTATACTAATGTTAACTCAATGTGAGTCATTAATATAAATGTAAATCATAGAAAAAATCTTCCAAACCCTGGTTAAGCAAAAATTGTTAGACATGCTACCAAAAGCATGTCCATAACAGAAAACAAATTAAACTCAATCAAATTTAAGCACTTTTGCTCAGCTAATGACCCTGTTAGAAATTGACAAGATAGCTACAGACTCAGAAAACATGTTTGCAAATCACATCTCTGACAAGACTTGTATCCAAAATACATATAAATGACCCTCAAATTAACTATAATAAAAATAAGCCATTTTTTGATGGGCAGAGGACTTGAACTGATACTTCAACAAAGAGGATATAAAATTGACCTTTAAACAACATGAGTTTGAACTTCAAGAGTCCACTTATACACAGATATTTTTCAATAAACATACTGGAAAATTTTTTGGAGATTTGCTGCAATTTGAAAACACATTTTCTTTTCTCTAGTTGACTACATTGCAACAATACAGTACATAACACATCTAATATACAAACCATGTGTTAGTCAACTATTTTTGTTATCAATAAGGCTCCCAGTCAACAGTAGGCTATTAGTACTTGAGTTTTGGGGGAGTCAGAAGTTATGCTCGAATTGGCTACTGTATGAGGGTCGGTGCCACAACCCCTGCCTTGTTCAAGGGCCAATTGTACAGGTGGCAAATAAGCACATGGAGAGATGTTTATTCTCGTGAGGTTCACCCTCCACTGCTACCGACCCAAGTAATTACATGACCATTCTTAAGGTGCCTAAAGGAACCCAAGGCTCACAGGCCCACAACACTCTTGCTCCAAGTGGGCCTTTGTCCCCAAGGCATTCCTGTAATTGGACAATCACCTGAGGCATAGGAAAGGCCTGACTTCCTTCAGGCCAATCAGCAGCCTCGTGAGCCCTGGATTGCCCACCCTGTCACACACAAGCTCCAATCAGCGCACAGAAGTAAAAAGATAGAATGGGAGGGGGGGCCTGCCCTGTTTCCATGGTAATTGCTGGCTGGTTGTAGTGAGGGACAGCCCCTGTGCAGCCTTGGTAGTGCTGGACCCCTGCCTGAATGGGGCTGTTTGAGAGGACAGGGAGGGAATGCATGGGGGGACAGGTGGCAGGTAGAGAGTTAGCGGGGGTAGTGGCAGAATGAGGGGGAAACGGGGCTTCCTGAGAGTCAGAGAGGGTGTTTTAAGTGGAGAAGTAATTAGGGGAAGCAGGGGTATATGGGACAGGCAGTGATAAGTGGGTGGAGGAGATCTAACGGTCAGGAAGCTGGTTGCAGAGGTAGAGAGAAGGTGTTAGAGGGACAAAGGGCGGCCCTTTGCAAGGGGCCAGAGAAGAGGCCGTGCGAGGACACGGGAGGATGTGGAGTTTATAGGTGCTGAAGGTCTTAGAGGAGCCAAGCGAGAGGTTATGGGGGTAGGAGGGAGGAGTGTCTGGGTGAACCCAAAGGGTCAGAGCAGGACTGTGACACATGCACAGAGACAGATTGAGGGCTATTGCAAAGGCAGAAGAGAGGCACTGGAGACTGTGGCCATTTATAGGGTGTGAGCTTCTAAGGGGACATGAGGGTTTCCCAGAGGAAGGATGAGAGTGTTAAAGTGCTGAGTGAGTGTCCTCGAGGTGTTTTATTTGGGAAAGAGAAGGCTGCCCTGGGGCAATGAGGGGTTATAGGGACAAAGTGAGAGAGCGGTCAGCGGCGGTTTCAGGGAGGACTCCTGTGAGTTGTCAGTCAGTGCGAGATTGGGGGGATCGTGGCAGGGCCAAGTGAGACGTGTTGTAGGGTGTGCGGTGCAGTGACAGGACAGGGAGGAGGCCATAGAGCTGGGGAAGGGTGACAGGGAGCAGAGGGATTCTAGGGCATGGGGCCAGGGGGGTGGTGCTGGGAGATCCAGGGGACAGGGAGGTATCAAGGGGACAGTACGGCTAGGGTGGCACAGTGGAAGGTGGAGTGGGTGACATTTTTAAAGGATGTCAGTGAAGATTTCATCATAGCCAGGAAGGGTGTAATGGAGGTCAGAAGGGATGGGAGAACCCTGAAGCCATACTTAGCCATACCCCACTTTCTGCCCCAGGTGTTTGAAATTATGTCTGACAAACCTCCCAGCGACTATCTCCTCCTGGCGATCCTGGCCTACTTCCTGTCTTGTCCCTTCGGCAGCGCAGCCTTGTACTACTCTTCCCGGGTGGGAATCTGCATTGTGCAAACCGCTATCCTCCCTTCCCTCTTCATCCTGGCCTGACCCTGAACCAATGTCATCCATGCTCTGCCGCCTGTGTAGGCAGTTCAGGACCCCACCTGGGGTCTCTATCCACCTCCCCATGCAATACCCGTTCAAGCCCATCTATTCCTGTATCACCTGTCTCCTCAACCTCAGACCTACAACAGAAGGAATGAAGAAGACTTGGTAGCCAAGGCCTCCAAGAAAGTTTTTGCACTCTCAGTCGCCTCATTTATTTTGACCGGTATTGGTGTAATCAACAGTGTGGTTGTCCTCCTGGCCTTGATTTTTCGGTAACCTCCTCTCCAGCTCTTGAGAAAAGTACCTAATTCACCCAATGGTGTTGCCTAACTTGGCTCTAAGTATCCAATCGGGCCAAATGAGAAACCTGCCCCTCAGTGCCTGAAGAGCCAAGTGTTACCATCCTGAGCCAGCAACTTGAGGTGGTTGATGGAGAAAGGAAGTGGTAGCTCAGGCGGCCTTTGCTCAGAGGTTAAGACCCTGGACCCTGGACCCTGGATGGGGGCCATGAGAGATGGGGTGGGGCACTGTTTCCCCAGGGCAGCCTCCTTTCTGCCCACATTTGTGCATTCATGCCACAAATCTGTCTGTGCTGACCAAGGCCTTGACGTGCTGCCTGACCCTGGGGACACAGCAGTGATCAGCTCAGATCCAGACCACCCACTCTGAACCTCTTAGCTTCTAAGCCAGGGTGGAAGACAGATTATCACCAGTGACATCCAGACTGGGCCAGTGTTTAATGGGGGAAACCCAAGGAGGGGGCTTGTGAGAGACCGGACCTCATCTGGGGTACTGAGGTCTACCAGAACACCAGAGAGCCAAGCAGCTGTCGGTGGACTGGTTGGAACGCAGCTCAGGTCGTGATTGTAGGGAGCTTCTGTGACAGGAATGCTGCCTCCTCTCCCCAACACCACCAAAGCCTGTGATTCATTCATCATTCAACAAATACTTTCTGACTGCCTATGATGTACCTGGCACTCTTCTAGGAATTAGGAACACAACTGAACAAGATAAATGAGATCCTTTTCTGGTGACTTCCTGTTGAAACCTGTTCATGGTCTGCAAGAAGGTAAGTGTGGAAAATTCCAGTAAGTACTTTGAGACTTACAAGAACTTGATGATGCCATGATATCCAAATTTATAATCAATAAACTGATCTTGTTGAGTAGGATATAGATCGAAAGGATCAGTCCACGTCACACTGGAGACATCAAAAACAGGTCCTATTCCACAACCACCAATTGTCTGGGAGCACTGGGCTAGTGGGCAAGAAAGCCGAGAAGTTATAGTGTTTGGAGATAACAAGAATCTCCACCATTTCACTGGCTCACCTAAAGAAATTTATTTCCCACTCACAGGAACCCGCAATATGGGTATTCCTGGCAGCCCACATATTACTCCAGGGGTCCAGGCTCCTTCTGCTTGGTCATTCCACCATCTCCTAAGGGCTCAGAGTGTTTTGAATCCAGACAGATGTGCGAGTGGTGAACTTCCACTTGCTTCTTAAGATCCTTGGCCCAAAGCAAATTCTTGTACATCTTGGTGGGAATGTAAATTTGTAGACTGCCATACGATCCAGCAACTGTACTTGTGGGTGTCTATCCAGAGGAAATAAAATCACCATCTCGGATAAATCCTTGTGATCCTTTGATCGCTGAGGAATTACTCCTGATAGCCAGCATGGGCACAACCTAAGTGGATGAAGGGATAAAAAGATGTGGTATATATAGAAAGGGTATTATTAAGCCATGAGAACTATGAAATCCTGCCATTTCCAAAAATATGGCTGGGCCCTGAGGATGTTATACTAACTGAAATAGGCCAGACAGAGAAAACACATATGTGACATCTCAGAAAGCCAAGGTCAGAACCAGGAAGTAGAATGGTAGTTACCAGGGAGCAGAGAATGGGGGCAACGGAGACTGGTGATAAAAGGCTTCAAACTTTACATTTCAAGATGAATAAGGTATATATACATGACATGGTGACTATAGTTAACAGTGTTGAGTTGCATGACTAAGAGGTAAATCTTATGCATTCTCGCACACAGACACAAAAAGGACCTAGGTGAGGTGATGGGTGTATTCACTGCCTGATGGTGTAATAACTTCAGAAAGAATAAGTATATCACATCAGTGTGTTGCACCCTTTAAAGATATCACAATATTGTTTGTCAATTATACCTCAACAAAGCAGGGGAAATTTTTTAAAAATAAGGCTTTGGTCCTAAAGTAACATACATGATGTTTGCTCTCAGTCTCTTGAACAGAACTAGTCTCATGGCCTCAAGTGCATATAGGAGCCCCCAAGATGGGCCACCCAGACAGAGCCCTAGGACCTCCCAGACCCTGAGATGGAGCCCAAGCCCAGGATGGCATAGATAGTGGCAGAGAAGCCAGTGGCAGACAAGGAGAAGTGCCCACACAGATGCTGATGCCCCAAGTGCTGCATCCAGCCCAAGGTTACCCAGGCTCCTCTGCCACCTGGGTCATCTTGCCACCTACTGGCACCCTGACTTATCTCCACTCTCTCCACATGTGCCCAGCCCACCAGCACACTGAGTCCTAGCCTCAGGGACAACCCTGGCCTCTGGGGACTTTGTGTGACTCACAAGAGGTGCCCTTTCCCTCGGGCACATGAAGCAGCTCCCACCTGCTCTCCTGCCAGATTCAAGGCAATGAATGCACAACTTAAACAGCTGTGGTGACAGCCTGCCCAGCCACTGTCACTGTCTCCGGGCTGCCTCTGCCCCTGCAGTCCCGGAGAGCCAGCCTCAGGGTGACATGATGCCCCGGCATTCTCTCATCCTCCCACCAGCCTGGGCTCCAGTGCTACGCCACCCTCTGCCCGTTCATCAGCTCCGTCTTGTGGTTCTCCACTGCTGTCAGGGCTGTGTGGACTGGAAGCAGCAGACTAAGGGTTTCCAGTGCCTCCCACTCACCTCCACATCCTCAGGGGGGCCCTCAACCCTTCTGTGACATGCAATCCAGAGCTGGGGCACAGGGCTCCCCCATGGGAAGTGGTCCACGCCAGGTGTCTTGCACTCCTCCTGTAAGCCCCAGCCCAGGATTTGGGTCTCTCAAAGTTTATGGAAAGGCTCAGCTCCTGAAATGATGGTTTCCAGCATTAGCAAGAATAAGGGCTGGGAGACAGTACAGTGCAGAGAGGGGCTTAGTGGTTCTCTGACTGATTAAACTAACCTTTGTCTCTGCTTGACTTTCTGTGTTTCTTCCTATAGGTTAGGTGAAAGGATTACCTCTCCCATCTTGAAGGGTTGGCCTGTGTAGAAACACTCCCTTGGTAGTCTGTGTGTGCCTGGCAGGTCTGAGTGACTGGCTGGAAGCCAGGGTGTTCAGTGCAAGGACTTTCAGGGACTGGGCTGGGGGCCTCCTGTGACTTTCCCAGTCTGCTCCTGTCTACACTATGACAAAGAGAAGAGTGAGTCCCTCTCCAGGGAATGCTGATGTCCAGATGGGGAAGAGTACATGGACTGGCTGCGAAGGCCAGGTCAAAGGCCCCTGTAGTTCCGAGTCCTGCAGGCTTGGTCTGGCATCTGGGTGTGGGCAAAGCACCTTGAGCTGTCCCGGTTGCCATGAGAGGTGCTCCGGGCCCAGCCCAGTGTATTCACCCAGGTGCAGAGTGGCTGAGCCGTGGAGGTGTTGGGAGTGCTATGGGGAAGGAAGAAATGGAGAGAAAGCCTTTAGCACCTGTGTTCCAGGGGAGGGGTGGCTGTGTCTCTGCCACATGCAATCAACCACCTGAACAAAAGCGCCTTCATAGCCCTTCCTACATGCTGGGTCTGTGAACTCATTTCCTTCTCACAACCCTCTGTGAGGGGTCTGCTACATCCAGGTGAGGGGACTGAGGCACAGTGAGGTTAGTTCACTAAGCGCAGGGTCCTGACTCAGGCTCTGCACCCAGGCAGGCTGGCTCCAGCATCCGTGTGCCAGCCTGTCTGCCTCCTTTACCCTAAGGGTGGGACCTGTCTGCTTCAGTAGGTCCCATCCTGGCAGGCCGCTGGCACCCTGGCCTAGAACTGGGCACTGATCATGCAAAGTACCACTAACCCCCTCTCTGCACTGTACTGTCTCCCAGCCCTTATTCTTGCTAATGCTGGAAACACTCACTCCAGGCAAGGATGCAATGTTGATGGGAATGTATACTGGTGCAGCCACTGTGTAAGACAGTTTGGCAGTTCCTGAAAAAGCTAAACAGAATTATTACATGAAATGGAAATTCTCCTCATAGGTATATACCCAGAAGTATTGAAAATAGGGACTTGTACAGATATCTGTATGCCATTGTCCACAGCAGCATTATTTACAGCAGCTAAAAGGTGGAAGCAATGTAAATGTCCAAAACAAATTAATGGATAAAGAAAATACGCTATGTACACAAGGGAATGTTATTCAACCATAAAAAGGAATAAAGCTCTGGTACTTGCTTTGGTACATATGAACCTTTAAAACGTGCCAAGTGAAGTAAGCTGGACACAAAAAGAAAAATATTATATGATTCCAATTACATTAAGCATCCAGAATGGGCAAATTCATTGAAATAGAACATAGAATATAGATTTCCAGGGGTTGTCAGCAGATGGAAATGGGCAGTTATTGCTTAATGGTAACAAAGTTTCTGTTTTGGATAATGAAGTTTTTGAGATAGTGGTGTTGTTTATACAACACTTGAATAGTTTATACAACATTTGAATGTACTTAGTGCCACTGAATTGTACACTTAAAAAATAGTTAAAATGGTAAACTTCATGTTATGTGTATTTTACCTCAATTTTTAGTTACTAAGTCATACTGTACCAGATGGTTAAACAAGGAACTAAAGGAAAAATATAAAATGAGGTATTAAATTTTTAAAAAACAATTCACATTTCACATAGACAATCAAAGCGTGTAAGTGATAGATTATTAGGGGAAAAAAAGTAAAAGAGCCAAAATATTAATGTTAGAAAATTCACTACCTTTCTTCTACTCCAATAATAACAACTTAGATTATGGAATAGAAAGAAAGGCCTATTTATAATAAATAAGATAAACCCCAAATGTACAAGTGCTGTATGATATACCATGTTTATGAATTGGAAGGCTTACCATCAGGGTTAGCCTCCCCAACTGATAACTAAATTAATTGTAATGAAATCGAATTCAGATAGGATTTTATAAATGGAACTTGGAAAGCTGATTCTAGAGCCCATCTAGAAAGGAAAAGGAATGAAATTTCCCAAGAAATTTTTGAAAAATGACAACGACAGGAGGCTTGACCAACCAGAAAGCAAATAAAGTCATGAAACCATAGTTTTGGTAATTCAAAATTGATTTCGGCTTAGGAATAAAGCCTAATAATAGTTTTCACATTTATATGGAAATATTGTATATGGTAAAGGTGACAATGTTGATCGAAAAGGATGTATAATTAATGTTGTTGGTTTATGATTACTTATAGTACAAAAATAAGTAAACAAATATAGTCTTGATGGGTTAAAAATTAATCACAAAATCACTTAGAAAACATTGAAGGAAAATATTGGAAGGTGTTTGTAAGTTTTCTCAGATAGAACATAAAACTCAGAAGTCATAAAGGTGAATTTGATAAATCTGACTTTATATGAGTTACAAATACCTCTGTGAAAGAACAGCATAAGCAATGCTAAAATACAAGAAAACTTGAAACACATTTAACGGGAAAAGGATTTATTTCCACAACATAAAAAGAACCCTTACCTATCCATAGTAAAAAGACAAACAATCATAGAAAAATTGGCAAAGAATATCACAAACCATTTAGAAAAGAACCATAAAAGATTAGCAAACTTTTCAAAAAGCTGCGTGTCTTAGTTAGCTTGGGTTCTCATAATAAAATACTATGGACTGTGTGGCTTCAATAACAGAAATTTATTTTCTCAAGTCTTGGGAGTCTGGAAGTCTGTGATCAGAGGGTCCGGGTTCTGGTGAGGGCTCTCTTCTTGGCTTACAGAAGGCAGCCTTCTTGCTGTGTCCTTGTATGGCAGAGAGAAAGTGGGCAAGCTCTCAGGTGTCTCATCCCACAATGACACTAATTCTGCCACAAGAACCCCACCCTCATGACTTCATCTAACCCTAATTATCTCCCCAAGGTGCTATTTTTCAAATACAGTCACATCGGGGGTTAGGGTCCAAAATACCAGTTTGCATAGGACACAGTTTTGTCTGTTTGCAACACTCAAACTCACTACTTATCAGAGAAATGCAAATTAAAGCAATAAAGTGTTAGCATTTTTCACCCATCAAATTGGCAAAAATTTGTAGGATTGATGTTGATGAGAAGACAAAGAATGATCTTTTCAAACACTGGGGTCAGGAATGTGACTTGATGAAACCTTTGCAGAAGGCAGCATGGTATTATCTGTCAAAGTTAACAAAGTTCTAATGCTTCAGCCCTGCAAACCCCCTACTTGGACTCTGTGCTAAAATAATACTTGCTCATGTGAATGGAGAAGCATGCTCATGGATCTTCTTTGCAGGATTGTTTGTGTCAGCCACATGATAGGAATAATCTAAATATGCATCAAAAATGGAAGCAACCTAAGGTCCATCAGTAGATATATGGATAAAGAAGATGTGGAACATATGCACAATGGAATATTACTCAGCCATGAAAAGAAAACAAATTCTACCATTTGCAATAACATGGATGGAGCTAGAGGGAATTATGCTCAATGAAATAAGCCAGGGGGAGGAAGACAAGTACCAAATTATTTCCCTCATTTGTGGAGTATAACAACAAAACAAAACTGAAGGAACAAACAGCAGCAGACTCAGACTCCAAGAAGGGACTAGCGGTTACCAAAGGGAAGGGAGAAGGGGATTAAAGGGCATTATGATTAGCACACACAATATAGGTAGGTCACTGGGAAGGTAATACAGCACAGAGAAGACAGGTAGTGACTCTAGCATCTTATGATGTTAATGGACAGTGACTACAATGAGGTGTGGGGAGGGACTTGATAATATGGGTGAATGTTGAAACCACAATGTTGCTCATGCGAAACCTTCATAAGATTGTATAACAATGATACCTTAACTAAAAAAAAGAACATCAAAAGGAGGATCCCAATAGTAAAATTCACAATCCTTGACACAGTCCACCAAACAGTTATTAAAAAGAGGGAGAGAAAGTCCAGGTAGAGGTTTTCTTTTGGGGGAAGGCTCAGGGGTCTTCTGGCCTGTGCCTTGTTTCAGGTGACATTACAGGAATGTTCTGTTGGTGAAAGTTTATTGGTATGCACATATGATTTGTGGACTCTTACACACTTTAGGAAAAACTTTGAATTACTTTTGTATTAAATGAGACTCAGGTTCTCAAACTCATCATTTAAATAAGAAATGTAGCTCTATTATGGGTTCTTGAAGAGTGTTTCTTGGGTGGGGGGAGTATTTTTTTTTCTCTTTTTAATTCACACAGCTGTGGAGTTCATGCTGGTGGTAATCACCTGATTTAACAAAGAAAATTCAAAAGCATGTCTTCCAGACAATAAGGATGCAATTCAAGTACTGTTACAAGAGTAACACAGTTAAGTAAAATGTTTCATGTGGAATTGAAAACTGTAAGAAGAAAAGAATCACAATCATAGGATACAGTAATAATATCACAATCTGAGGGTCTTAAAGTTTAAGTTTTTGGGGGTTAGAAATAAATTTGCCATAACACTTCATGGTGTGGAAGATAATCTACTCTTCTACAGCTGTTTATTCTGTTGAGATTCTCCCTCTGATCCTGCTCAAAGCTCTTTCACCAAGAGGCAGAAGGGCCTACCAGTTCATGTCAGGTGTTGGAATCTCATGAGCTCTCACTGATGGAGAAAAGGCAGGTCTGAGAACCTCCCTATTTACCCTTGGGACCAGAAGAGGACAGGGGGAGATCATTTGCAAGGGGAACATAGGTCATTCAGTGTTGAAGATATTCAGTACTAACAGGAAAGATCTTCAGGACCTAATGGTAAGCAGAAAAAAGTGTTATCAATGTGTATAGACATATATGCACATGAAGATGCATAGAAAGATAACTAGAAAGTATTACAGCAAAATATTGGCAGGAAACCTTTAAGAGGGGAAAATGATACCAGGACCAGCAGCAAAGTGAGTTCCTCTTTGCCATATTCTTTGTGTGACTTGACTCTTTATGAGAATGTATTTGTGTGAAAGTTGTGCAAAAAAAAAAAAAAAACCCAAGTAAATCTTAAATTAAAAGTTTAAAGATTCAAGGGAAAAAGAGAATTGAAAAATTACCTGTCCTGTTTGACCAGAGGGAAATTCTGTTGAAAGCAGTTATGGAGTTCTGCTGGACAGTTTGGGAACAGTTAGTGAAGAGGCACAAAGATAACTGAGCAAATAAAACAAACAGATGAGGAAGATGGGGAGGGGCGGGAGAAGGAGGGAGGGAGAGGAGGCACAGAGGGTGGAAGGGAAGAAGGGGCAGGAGAAAGCAAGGGAAGGAAAAATCTCAAGGAGGGCAGGCAGATGGATTGCTTGGCTGCTGAGTCAAAAAATTAGTTCAGGGAGAGGATGCAGTCACTGTTAGCTGCTGGGCCCCATAATGGAGTATACTTACACAGGCATAATGAAATATAAACCCTACAAACTGAGTTAAAAATTGGGATTTCCTTCTGTGGGAAATAGTGGGGGGAGAGAATGGAGGGTGACAGTGTTACCTCTGCATGTTTCATTATAGTAATTCAACTGGTGATGTTTCAAGATATAAGAATATATACTTTTGTTTTATATTTACATGGTAGTAAATACAGATAAATGCCTGAGAGCAGAATACAGATTAGGGGGAGTCAGGGATCTGAAGCAGGGAAGACTGGTTGGTTTTCAGGCCTTGGAGCACAATGTGACTTTTCTGGGTCTGGCTCTTTGTGCTGAGGTAGGCCGTCTGACTCGACACGGCTGGCAGCTGAATGTGACCTACCCAGCTTGGGCTGGTCTGGGGGAACAGGGATGGCTGACCCTTTAGACCCACTAATAAAATAGACAACCAGGCATACTCTTCTCTCCACACATACCCAGAGCATGGAGCATTGTCCTGCAAACACATGTAATGCATGCAGGTACCCACGACTATGGAGGAGACAGACACAGCATCATAACAGTTAAGATCAAGGTTACCCACAGGCTAGGACTTTTATTCTTTCCTCTACTTATTATTTCCAATAAACCTCCCAACAAAATGGGTCACTCTGTTGGGTATGAATTTCAACCTGTAACCCAGATGTCTCAGAAATGTCTCTATTTTCCTGCATCGCACTGTAGGGTGGACTGAGTTGTGGAACAGATAGGCCAGACATGTCATGGCATAATGAAGTATGTTTATTTTCTGCTCAACCGTGGGCTGACTATTCCTAGAGTGGTTCAGGAGCTGAAGCTGAGATCTTCCATCTCTACAGCATGTGGCCTGCCAATGACCACGGGTATCACTTACCCAGTCAGCTAGGGGAGGAGGAGTATGGAGCAGTGCCCACAGAAAGTGTGTAAAGGCCAGGGTTGGTAGTGGCACACATCACTTCTGCTCATGTTCCATAGAGCCAAAGACAGTTCATGGTTTCCTATCCCTGCTCTGAAACACTGGAAGTCTAGAAGTCCGGCTTGAATGGGGATACACCTAAAGAATATTGATTCGTATTTTTTAATCACCTCACACTGGCAATTATTATGCCTATTTTACAAAGAAACCAGCTCAAGAAAACCATCTTGTTTAAGGACATGCAGTTTTTAAGTGTCAGAGGTGAGCTCTACACCCACATCTGCCAGATTTCCATGTCCCTGGGCTTCACCAAAAGGACAATCTGATTTTCACATGAGCTGGGAAAGAGATCCAGCAAAACACACTGACTCAGAAACATATACACACACACACACACATACACACAGTGGAAGCCTGAATAGTCCCTTCAATTTTATTGGTTTAAATATTTTTCTGAAAGAGCAGCCCAGTATCAGGGAGCTAAGGGCATCTAAGGCATGAAAGTGAGGACCCCTGAAGTGGATGAAGAAAAGAGGATGCAGTAGTGTGATGTTCCTGGGCTAGCGGGCTGGCTGCTTGGATGTTGGGTTCTTTGGCTGGTAGGTTTCCTGACCAGGGGATGTCTCAGTTGAAGATTTCTTACATGGTGGCTGATTTGGCTGGTTAGTGTCTTGCGGGTGTGGGTCCTGTTTGGGGGTGGACCCATGGGCTACTGGGCCTGGCCTTCATAAATACAGGGCATAGGCATAAATGAGGCCTAAACTGATGAGTATGGAGAATACATCCATCCAAACAGTTCGGCCTGAGTTGATGTAAGCGTCTTCCCATTTGCTGTTCCTGTTGGCCTTCCAGGTCTGAAGGGATGGGAGCTTTAGAGGTGGGTTTCTGAGTCCAGCCTGTGACACCCTTGGGGAAGGGCCGGAGACCTGTGGTCACTAAGGGAAAACCCCACCCAGGTCCCAAGACAGGTGCAGATGCAAGGGGTGGGTAGAGGACAGAATAGGCTTAGGCATTGTTTTACCTTGTGACAGAAGAAGACAGCTAGTAATCCCAGGGGAGGGAAGAAAAGTACGGCCATGACGGTCAAATATAGGTCATTTGTGGCGTGAAATGTCAGTTCTTCAGGTGTCTGTATAGGCTTTGCATCCCCTTTAGGTGCCTCAGGTGAGGCGCCAGGGGCAGGTGGGGCACCTGGGGCTGGCTGGTGGGGTGCCTGGGGCTGGTGGGGTTGCTGCAGGTGCTGGGACAGCTTTGGCAGCTCTGGCAGCTTTTGGGGGCTTGATCTTTCCACCCAGACAAAGACAGTCCCTGAGTGTCTTGAAAACAGAGCCAATCCACTACACCTCCCCTTGTTCTAACCAGAATCCCAAGCCCCAAAGCGTCAAAGGTTAGTTCTTCAAAACGGAGGAACAAGCGCTTCCAGTTCTAATTGGTTGCCTGCGGAAGGGGGCGTGGTCCAGCAGTTCTCCGCCCCTCCAGGATTTGAGCTTGGAATCGGGCTTACGCCTGTGTCAACATTGACTCCGCCCACCCATAAGATTGGATCCTGGCTCTTCCTCCTTTGGTAGGACCCTTACCTACAGGCAGCACAGGAGCGCAGCAGAGAAGCCCAGTACGAAAACTAGATTTACAAACAGAAAAGAAGGAAAATGAATAATGCCAGTAATAGATTATAAAATACTGAATTAACAAAGAATTCTTTAGTCTATGCTGAGAGAAAGAGAGAAGAAAGAAGGTGAAAGGGGGGGAAGGTCTTAAAGTAGAATGCCATCTAATAAATGTGGATGGAATGATAAAAATGGGAAATTACCACTGTGGGAGGCAGAATTCTAAGATGGCCCCAAGGTTCCTGCTTCCCAGTATACACACACCTTCTCCCAGTTATTTGTCCAGCACTAATTTATGAATTGCTAGCTGTGAGGGAATTTTACAGATGTAGCTAAGGTCCCCAATCAATTCATTTTAAGATAGGGAGAGTATCCTCAGGGGGCCTAACCTTGTCAGGTGAGTTCTTAAAAGGGACTGGGTCTTACCAGCAAAAAAGATTCAAGGCGTGGGATGGATTGCAGGCAAGAGAGATTCTCCCACTGCTGATTGAAGATGTGGGGGGGGGGCTTGTGGGAAGGAATACAGGCAGCCCCTAGTTAAAAGTGCCTCCCAGATGACAGCCAATGAGGAAATGAAGACCTTAGTTCTACAGTAATAAAGATCTGAATCCTGCCATAACCATATTCATTTGGAAGAGTATCCTAGTTCCAAATGAGAACACAGACAGGCCAACACCTTGATTTTAGCCTTGTGAGATCCTGAGCATTTTAGAGAACCCAGCCATTCTAACCTACAGAACTGTGAGTTAATAACTAAGTTTTTGGGAATTTGTTATGCATCATTAGACAACTAACAACCATTTCAAATGCCAGAGTAATTACTGACTCAGGTAAAACCATCAATGAATGCCAGCACTGTGGGGTTTTAACTGACAGTTCCCTTAGCTGGTGATTCTAGGGAAACAGAGGGCATGAGGAGTCGATTTGCAGGGAGTTGTTAGTAGGTAGGACATGACATAGTAAAGTCCACAAATACAAATGCCAACATGGCTTGTTAAGGACACTGCTGTCCTTGCACAGTCAAGGGCTTAGGAGCAGCAAGAAGAACAGCAGCAACACTCACAATCCAGGGGTCAGGAAATTCTTCGTGGAATGTGTTGGGAAGAGCAGCCTCATGTACGGAGTCTTTCAGCCTTCACATGACACGTAATAAATGGCCTTGGGCCTGAAACACTTCCTTTCCAAGAGATAAGAAGCTCACACAGCCTGTGCAGGGCTTATCGCGTTGCGTGGGAATATCTTTCCCTGTTTTAGGCTCAGTGTATCCTCCTTTGTTCTGCTTAAGTATGTGTGTATCTGCTTAAGTATCTGCTTAAGTATAAGCCCTCAGGGATATCCCCAGGTTTTAGTGCTTCAAACTCTTTGTGGGAGGGATCAGGGTTCTGCTGCCATGGCACAAGATGAAGGTATACAGGCCATTCCCCCTGCTGGCTGTAGGGACGGATGCTCACTGTTAGAGTTGATCTCGCTCTGTCTCTTTCTCTATGGGAGTAAAGGCATTGTTCTTCCATCTGGTGCTGGACTGTGTTATATTTTCCTTGGTAACTTTAATACCAAAATTAAGTGGGCAGATGTGTTTGGACTTCTCTTCCTGGTGGTTGTCACTATGGGGAGATTGTTTACTTCTCGTGGCACTGGTAAACAGTGCACAGTGTTCAGCTTCACAGAATGAATTGACTCAAAACATTTTAAGGAGCTGAGTGGATGTTCCAGAGCAAAAAAAAAAGGTGAAGGGGGACAGGACTCAAAGCTGGGTGGAATGAAGAATGCAGATTGGTTTCTGGCAGGTCGCTTGAATGGTAGGAACTTTGGATTATTGCGGGAGGGAAGTTCTTGGCTACTGAGTCTCTTGTGTGAGATGGTTTGGGGATGGTAACCTGTCTGGGCTCAGGCATCCCTTGTGAAGTGAATCCTTTGACTGGAATGACCTTTAGCCAGTGTGTCTCTTGGCTGGAGGACCACCTAAGCAACAAGAGACTTAGTGTAGAAAGTCATTTATGTGCAGCTGAGTGGTAGGTAAACTCAGGAAAAGCATTTGACATGAGTATGTCCTTGCTATGTGGCATTTTGCTTCCCAGTTGGCTTTCTTGATCTACTGAGGTGTGGTGGCGGAAGGAGTGTGTGTGTTTATAGACTAAACTGAGGGAACTAGTGAAGATCTCCAGGAAGGTGACAGAGCCAGGACATCTTTACCTCCAGGGCTCAGTTCTGGAAAGAAGTAGATGCAGAAGTAGGGAAGGAGTTGTGTGTGCTGGAGGTTAGATTGTGGGCAGTGGAGACAGAGCCCAGTCTTTACGGTGTGGACAATGGCTGGGATTCCCAAGGGGGGTTTATGCTGACTGAAGGCAGTGGACGGATATGATGAATACTCCCTCTACTGTGTATCTCTTGCTTCTTTTCTTTTTCTTCTTTCATCCTCTCTTTTACTTTTTTCCCTCTTCTTTCCTGGCAAAGTAGCTTTTTTGGCTTGGGCAGTTGTTTTTCAATTTCCAGAAAATAAAGGATTTGGCCAGAGTCCTTAGGTAGGAAGGAATAAGCTACTCCCTCCTGACCCCTAGTTAACTGCCAGTCTGGAGGCACCACCTGCTGTTCCATAATTGGGAGAGTCAAGACTTTCCCTTCTCTCGACTTTCAACTTCTGACTCATTCATCAAACCAATACGCTGACCACTCACCTAAGTGTGCCTAGGGGACCTGTTTTCTGATTGGTTTACCTTCAGGGGCATGTCTAGAGGGGGTTTGTCCCCAGGAAGCTCCTTCCAGCACCCTTCATTTCCCAGAGTGCTCCAGGGCTCTGGGGAGTCATAGAGAAAGGGAGATACCTGGACCAGAGTTGAGAAAGAGCCAGGAAAGGTCTCAGAAAGGAGGGCATGGTCAAGACTTGAGATATGTCTTCCGGATTGAAGGCCTGGGAGGTGTTAATACCTTTAATGAGGCAATTTCAGGGTGTCAGTGGGAGTAGGTGCCATGCTGCAGGTACTCAAATGGTCTCAAGAAGTGTAGAGTATAGACAGAATGTAGACATCATTTTCCAAACTTTGGAGGAGGAGAAACGAGAGGCAGTGTGGCAGCTGAGAAGAATGTGGGCTCCAGATCTGGCAGCATGACAGGGCCAGTGGCTGATCTCATAGAAGCACTGCTTGAGTTTGAGGTGTGGAAGTAGAAATGACACAGACACTCACTTCAAGAAGTTTGTCTCTGAAGAGCTAAGAAAGGCAGGACTGTGGTAGGAGCAGGGCAGTGAAAGTGATTTTTTTTTTTAAGATGGGAGAAACTTGAGCCTATTCAACTGGGATGGAAATTCTGAAAAGATGGTAGCATGGCCCCATGTTCTGGCTCTTTTTGTCTCTGAAATTAAAAATGAACAAACACATCTAGATTCATAGTCTGAGGAACTAAGGGAAGAGGAGTTTTTGTTTTTTGTGTTTTGTTTTTGGTAGGAAAGTGAGATAGGCATGTGGCAACCACCCCTCACTCTCTTCATGTTGGGAAGGAAGGATGGAATATGTGTGGATGCAGGTAAGATATTATTGACCCTAAACTAAGGTTAGCAGCTGCCTTAATCACAGAAGAAAACTTCCTGTAGGGCTACAGTACCCTCTCAAGGGCACCTAAGGAGAGGATATTCGGTATAGCAGGTGTGTTAGTCAGAGTTCACTCAGGAAAATAGACCCTGCAGGTATTTCCAACAGAAAGGATTTGAAACAGGGACTTGACTATCCAGGGACTGTAACAGAAAGAGCAAAAGGGAGAAGCTGTGGTAACCCAGAGATTTACATGTGCAGGAAGCAGCTACTGCTCCTAGAGCTGATTGGACAAAAAGGGGAGCAGCGGTATTTACAGGACTAAGAAAAGGAGGAGCTGTGGGGCTGGTGCTCAGACCTCTGAAGATAAGGGTCATCCTAACGCGTAGGTGTTAGGACTACAAGCAAGCGATGCCTTGCAGTTCCTCAGGTCTCCAGTGTGTGGCACTGCTGGCAGGAGAGAGTGCCCAGCATGGCTGATGCTCTGATGGACAGCACGCCCTGTGGATAACTCTTAAGACGCCAATTCTCGAGCTTTTTTGGTCTCAAGACTCCTTTAAACTTTTAAAATATTTGAGGGCTCTCAAAAAGACTTTTGCTTGTGGGAGTTGTATCTATAAACATTTGCTATATTGGGCTTAGGTATTTATTAATTTTAAAATAACAATAAAAACCATTATAGGCATACCTCATTTTATGGCTCTTCCCTTCATTGCATTTCACAGATACTGCGTTTTTTACAAATTGAAGGTTTGTAGCAGTGCTGCATTGGGCAAATCTATCTGCACCTTTCTTCCAACATTTGGGTAATTCTTGCAGTATTTCCAACTTTTTCATTATTATATTTGCTATGGTGATCTGTGGTCAGTGATCTTTGATGTTACTGTTATAATTGGGGGCACAGTGCCCCTAAGAGATGACAAACTTAATTGACAAATGTGTGTGTTCTGACTGCTTCATTAGCCAACCATTCTCTGTCTCTCTCCCACTCCTTAGACCTCCCTATTCTCTGAGACATAGTAATATTGAAATTGGGCCAATTAATAACCTTACAACGGCTTCTAAGTGTTCAAATGAAAGGAAGAGTCTTGTGTCTTTTTAAATCAAAAGCCTAGTGAAGAAGGCATGTCAAAAGCTGAGATGGGCTGAAAGCTAGGCCTCTTGCATCAAACAGCAGCTAGATTGTGAATGCAAAGGAAAAATTCTTAAAGGAATTTAAAAGTGCTACTACAGGGAACACATGATTGATGAGAAAGTGAAACACCCTTATTGATCATTTGGATAGAAGATCAAACCAACTAAAACCTAACCCAGTTCAAGACCCTCAACCTCTTCATTTCTATGGAATCTGAGAGAGGTGAGGAAGCTGCAGAAGAAAAGTTGGAACCTAGAAGAGATTGGTTCATGAGGTTTAAGGAAAGAAGCCATCTCCATAATGTAAGAAAGTGCTGATGTAACTGCAGTAAGTTATCCAGAAGTTCCAGATAAGGTAACTAATGAAGGTGGCTACACTAAACACATATTTTCAATATAGATGAAATACCTTCTGTTAAAAGAAGATACCATCTGAGACATTCATAGCTAGAGAGGAGAAGTCAGTGTTTGGCTGCAAAGCTTCAAAGGACAAGCTGACTGTCTTGCTACAGGCTAATGTAGCTGGTGACTTTAAGTTGAAGCCAATGCTCATTTACCATTTCTGAAAAAGTCCTAGGGCCATTATGAATTATGCTATATCTACTCTGCCTGTGCTCTATAAATGGAACAATAAGGTCTGGATGGCAACACGTCTGTTTACAACATGGTTTACTAAAAATTTTAAGCCCATTGTTGAGACCCACTGCTCTGAAAAAGGATTCTTTTCAAAAATTACTGCAGATTGACAGTGCATCTTGTCACTCAAGAGCTCTGATGGAGATGGACAGTAAAATTAATGTTTTCATGCCTGCTAACACAACATCCATTCTGCAGCCTATGGATCAAGGAGTAATTTTGACTTTCAAGTCTTATTATCTAACAAATACATTTCATAAGGCTATAGCTGCCAAAGGTAGTGATTCCTCTGAGGGATCTGGGCAAAATGAATCAAAAGCCTTCTGGAAAGAATCCACCATTCTAGATGCCATTAAGACCATTTGTGATTTATGAGAAGAGGTCAAATTATAAACAGAAGAGGAGTTTGAAAGAAGTTGATTCTAGCCCTAATGGATGACTTTGGGTGGCCAAGACTTTAGTGGAGGGGTTAACTACAGATGTGGTGGAAAATAGCAAGGGAATTAAAAGTAGAGTCTGAAGATGTGACCGAATTGCTGCAATCTTATGGTAATACTTGAAGGCTTGCTTCCTACAGATGCGCAAAGAAAATGGCTTCTTGAGATGGAAACTACTACTGGTGAAAAGGCTGCGAATAGTGCTGAAATGACAACAAAGGATTTAGAATCACATAAACTTAGTTGATAGATAAAGCACTGTCAGTGTTTGAGAGGATTGACTCAAATTTTGAAAGTTCTAATGTGAATAAAATGCTGTCAAACAGCATCACATACTACAAAGAAATCATTCATGAAAAGGAGAGTCAATAGATGTAACATACTTCACTGCTGTCTTAGTTTAAGCAATTGCCACAGCCACTCCAACCTTTAGCAACCACCTCCCTGATCGACCAGTACCATCAACATTGAGGCAAGACCCTCCCCTCCACCAGAAAAAAGATTATGACTCACTGAAAGCTCTGATGATTATTATCATTTTTAGTAATAAAGTAGTTTTGATTAACATATGTACATCATTTTTTAGACATAATGCTATTACACAGTTAATAGAGTACAATATAGTAGAAGGACAACATATATATGCACTGGGAAACCAAAAAATTCATTTGACTCACTGAATATTGTGATATTCACTTTAAATTGTGGTGATCTGGAACTCAGCCTGCAATATCTCCGAGGTATGCCTCTAATCTATGGGACTACCTCTTGGCTTACAAATAGAAAATTTTCAAGTCTCCCTTTTTTTTTCCAGTCTCCCTTTTATGGTTTACTTCTATATTCTCTTGCATTATTTGAGTAACTCTACCTTTGAGAATTTAGTAAGGCTCTATTTGTAGCCAGGTTCTTGATGAATTTTGTCAATATTTCTTTGATACAACTTAAGAAGGTGTGGCATCTACTATATGGTGTAACTTTCTAAATAACTTCAAAATTGCCCTTACTGGCTAGATTATTCAAATCCTGTACAGATTTGTACAGTCTTTTTCTACTTTATTTTCAAATGTTCTAAGAAGCATATTTATATCTCACACTAAAATTTGTGGTTTATAAATTTCTCCTTGTATTTCTAGTGGCTTTGTTAAAATTTCTTTCGTTTGTTGCTTCTGTTTTCACAGTTCAGCTGGTATGTAGTTCATTGCATAGGTATCTGTGACAGAAATGTATTATTTGGTGCACTATACTTCTTATCACTTACTTCTCATCCTGTCCTTGTCACTTTGATCTTTTTGCTTGGATGTTGATATTACTACTTTTGCCCTATTTTTGTCATTCACATGTGTTGCTCTTTGTTCCTATCTTTGTTCTTCTCAGTCTTTTATTGTCAGTACTGACAATGTTTTGTTGAAGTGATATACTCCTATAGGCAACAGCCAGCTAACTGTGGGTGTTTTAATTTCATAATTAGAAATCTCTAACTTGTTCAGGGAATTCAGGAAATTCATGTTCAGTAAAGTAGCTGATATGCTTATTTTTATTCGTTCTATCTTAGTTTATGCATAAAATGTTGGTTCCCTTTTTTATTTCTCACTATTTCACCAGCATGCGCAGCCTGTATGCATTCCTCTGTTCCCTTATGTAATTCTCTGAAATGTCTACTGTTATCAAATTCCCTGTATTTTCTCTTTATCGTCTATACATGAATTTTCTATATATAAATAACCTTGTTTGTTCCATCCACAAGCTTGTAAAATTCTGTTCTTATCCTTGGAACTGAGGATTTTGATGAAAATATGTCTAGATTTTTGTGTGCATGCTCTAAGTGATTCAGAGTATGCACTTTCAATTTGGTGAAGACTCGGTGCCTTTCTTTGCATTAGGTGAAATTATTTTATTATATTTTCTTGCTGTTTATAGACATAAGGCCCCAAACAGGACCAAGCTGAGGAGCCTCTATCTCCAGCACTCAAGGAGCCTCCTAAAGACAGAGCCTGGAGGTACCAGTGAAGCTTTTAGAGCGCCCTGGGCACTTCCACCTTTTCTCATTCATTCTTCTAGTCTTGCAGCTATCAAACTTTAGTTTGTATCAGAATTATGTGGAGGGCTTATTAAAATACAGATTGCTGAGCACCTCCAAGGTTTCATATTCAGTAAGTCTCCGGGTGGGGAAAAAATGCAGTAGTCTGCATTTCTAAGAGATTTCCAGGTGCTGTGGATTCTTCCAGTCAGGGGACCACACTTAGAAAACCAGTGTTCAGGTCTGATTCTACCCTGGAGGTCCCATCTTAAGGTTCCTCTATCAAGGCTGACCATTCTCTGAGCCCTTGCCACCTTCCTGCCCCATATCTTACCGAAAGCCCCCACCCTCTGCATCTCTTCCATCCTGGGATTTTATGGGCTGGAGCTGCAAGATTGTAGCTCTCAGCCATGGCTCTGGTCCCATCCCCAGTGGTCTCCAAGAACAGACACCATAACACCACATCTCCCTCCCATCTCCACGCCCGGGAGAGCTAACCAGAACAAGTGAGTCACAGGTGAGAAATTGCCTGTGTGGGCCACCTGGCTGAATGTGCTTTCTCATCATCTTGCATTTTTTCACCTTTTTCTGATGGCCTAGCAGAGCCCAGGGGAGCACTCTACCAAAGAGCCTTCAAACCAAGGAACCTCCAGCAGAAGGATCCTTCAGCCACTCGGTCTAACTCTTCAAGGGAATGAACACAGACACCTCACTCAGTTGCTCTAGATGACTTGCAGCGCAACACACAGGGCTGTTAATGCAAAGGAAATGATGAAAACGTTCAAAATGAAAAATTCCGAGGAGGACTTGCTTGCTTACAGATTGAGTGTGTGCTCGCATTCGTGCAGCATTATGGGGGTTTATGCACCTCCATCCATCATTGAGCTCAGCTTCACCGTCCTTGGTTCTGATCGTCTTCTCACCAACCTCCTCCCACCCCAGGGCCTTGGTACTTGCTGTTCCCCCAGCCCGGAACTCTTTCTTCCAAATCTTCTGGCAACTGGCTCCTATTTCCACTTCAGGTCTCAGCTCAGATGTTCCTTCTCAGAGAGGCCTTTCCAGCCCACTCAACCCCATGTGGCCCTGCAGAGTCCCTCTCCTTCATCGTTTAAGTTACAGCCTTTGCTCCCCCATTAAATTGTTTCAGTGCTTTGTTTGGGCATTTTTCCTCCTTCTCTCCCATGGGCTGTGAATTCCAGGAGAGCCACGGTCTTGTGCACCTTAGTCACCACATGGTCCTCGGGGTCTAGCCTGGGCCTAGTGTACAGTAAACTCCTCACCGAACTATCAATACATATGCTCAGTTGGCTTAGACTCAACCTGGAAGTGAGACCCACACGCTTAATATTGAGCCAATGAGGAGTTTAAACTGGGAATAACAAAAGGGGTAAGTAACCCAATCCCTTTATCATTGACTCAATTATGAAAGCAGGAAGGAAGGGGAGTGGATAAGTAACACCCGTTATATACACTGAACCAATGAGCAGCTGGCCTGAGCACCTGAGGCACGCCTGCACCGGAGCAGCCCAACACCAAGTCCTAGAGATGTCAACCTGGTTTGTGATGCGTTATCAGGAAAGAGTGGGCTAGTTCAAATGTGTGCGTGTGGTTTGGGGTGGGAGAGTTTAGAGGAAGCGAGCAGAGGAGTTGGAGGAAGGCAGGAGGAGGTATGGGGGGGCGGGGTACTGCAAGGCCTTAGGAGAAGGCAAAGGAGGGCTGAAGTGAGTTGTAGCCCTGGCAAAGCTATGTAGAGGAACACGTCGGTGTGGTGGGTTCTGGCCTGGGGCAATTTCCATTTTCAGTGCCTTTCTAGGCAGAGGCATTGGCTCATTTCTTGGGAACCCAGTTGTGGCCTCCCTGGAACCCATTTCCTATCTGCAGATTCCTCCTGCTCAGCGTCTCCTCCTCAGGCCAAGGTCTGTGGCTAGTGTGATGAACCCCAGAAACCTAGAGTGCAAGGTTGCTCCAACACAGCAGGTCAACCCAGGGCAACCAGCCATGCGGAAGTAGTTGAGTCCCCCCGAAAAGGATCATTTACTTCTTTCTGTCATTTTGTTCCTTTTCTTCTTTCTGGGGGCAATCCCTGCCCTCCTCTTCTCCTTCAAGGTGGACACCACCCGGCTACCACCAACTCCCCAACTCCCCATTGTCCCCAAATGTTCCTCCTCTTCCCATGCCACCTCCCTGCTCTTCCTCTTGTGGTCTTCCCACACCCTCCCTCTCATCCTGCCTCCCTTCTCTCTTCCTTTTTGTACTGGGGGACTTATCCTGCCTTTACCTCCATCACACCACCATCCCTGATCTTGCACTGCCCGCCTCTTACCTGGGATGTCCCTCCGTCACTTCCTTCCTCCCTTGGAAGTATTTCCACCAGCTTGCCTTCATCCCCACAGACCTGGGAAGGTGAAAAAAAATGCAAGGGGTCCCAACCATCTTGGGAATCAGAGGAAAGTGCAGAGAAATTCCAGACTGGCCTTGGGCTTTGGCATCTCAAGCATCCTGGTGGGCTCCACTATGATCACCAGTTTCATTATAGTCAGTGTCATAAAACAGAAAATGTGGGATCATCTTGAAAGCTCACCTCCCTCAGAGAGCCATGAACTGCCCCTCTTGGGTCCTCAAGTCCTTGAACTTGTGGTGCCGGGGTTCTTGTTTGCAGAGTCAAACAATGAACTTAGCAAACACTCATGGTAGGAGAGCCAGGGAGAGGCTTTTATGTAGAGATAAAGTGAGAGGACAGAGCTCCTGGCTCATGCCAGGAGGGGACAAGAGAGACCCAGGGTGGTGCATTGTCTAGGGGATTTATAGGCAGTTGAGGATTTTGGGGGACTGATAAAGGGCTTGGGGTGTGGACTTGTTAAAAGTAGTCTTAGGATATTTGTCCTTGATGAGACATTAAGTCCCTTTTAGCATGCTAAAGTGAATTTTACACATGATTATAAACAAAAACATGGGCTACTTTCCTTTATCTGGGGAGTAACAACTGATCTCACTGAAAAATGACTCTAGCGCTTTATGTTTAACACAGAGTTTTAGTAGGGGATTTCCTTGCATGTAATTACACTGCTCTGTAAATATCCTGCCTTGCTTTTTCCAGAGGCCCTCACCCTACTCTGACTACACCCATGGTCCCTGTCTCATCTGGACATCAGTTACCTACCTACACCATAGAAGTTTCCCCTCCATCAGTATTTTTAAATGCAATAAAGTTTATGAGGAGGTTTCTGCTCTGTTCGTCTGCTCTATGTATGTTTCTGTGCACATGTGTTTACATGCCCATCTATATCCACTTCACTAAATAGCAAGGGGATACTAATATATTCAATGATCATTTATTGGGCAACCACTACAATGTTGTTTGTAAACCAGGCACTGTTTTGGGCCTTAGCGATTCAGTGCAGATTCAGACAGATGGTATTTGCCTCCATAAAACTTCCATTATATTGAGAGAACACAGAAAAAAAGTAAAATGTAAAGCAACAAATAGTTCTTCATTAGGGTTGTCTAACAGAACTTTCAGCAATGATAGAAATGTTCTGTAAGCCACTCTGTCCAATGTGGGATCCACTAGCTATATGTGGCTGTTAAGCAGTTGAAATTCGGCTGGTGTAAGTGAAAAACTCAGATTACTTGAAATTAAATTTGCCACACGTGGTAAGTGGTTAGTGTTCTGGACAGCACAAAACTAGATAGTGGCCAGAATTATTAAAAAAGAAGAAAAAGAAGAAGAAAATTGGGGGAACATAAAAAGGGACATACTAAAAAGTGGCTCAGGAAAACCTTCAGTGGAGGCCTTTTATCTGAATTGTGACCTGAAGTGAGAGGAAAGAGCCATGGAAAAGTCTGGAAGACAGTTCTAAGAGCAGCAGGCGTGGAGACCCTGAGAAGGGGAGGAGCCTGGCTTGTCTCAGGAAGAGAGAGAGGAGAGTGGGGCTGAGTGGAGCCACGAGAGGGCTGCAAAGTAAGCTCGGGTGGGCAGGAGGTGGCTCGCAGGGCCCGGAGTCACAGGAGGAAGGGTGGATTTTAGGTGTGAAGCTATCACAAGTATTAAACAGGGAGTGAACAGGCTTTGGCTTCTGCTTTAAGAAGATTGAGTTCCATGCCTAAGTTGAATGTAAAGTTCTCTAAATAGGTTCTGGTACCAATTTCAGCATGTGCATGTGTGTTGTCGGGGGGTGTCTCACACCAGTAAGCAGTTTTCAGACACTAGCTGGGTATCCTACAATTCAGTTCTGACTCTGTGAACCCAGATAGCATCGGATCCTATGGCTTAAGGGCTTAGTCTTGTAAGACTGCTCTCCCTTCCTCCCCTCGCTCCCATTCCAGGTGCCAGATGCAAGCCCAAGTTGTTACCTGTACTTCTGGATGACAGGCTGTAAATATGAAGGTCTATGACCTTCTCTTTGGGTTCAGTTAATTTTCTAGATCAGGGCATAGAGAAACAGTTGACTTACTAGATCACTGGTTTATTATAAAAGGATATAACTCAGGAACAGCCAGATGGAAGAGCTGTATAGGAGAAGGTATGGGGAAACGGTGTGAAGTTTCCATGCCCTCTCCTAGCACGACACATTTCCAACATCTCCACATGCTCACCAGTCCAGAAGCTCTCTGAACACCACCCTTTTGGGTTTTTATAGAGGCTTCATTACATAGTTATGATTGAGTAAATCATCGACCATTGGCAATTAAATTGACCCTCAGCCCCTCCCCCTCCCAGAAGGTCAGGTGGGGGGGGTTAAAGTTTTGACCCTGTGATCAGGTGGTTGGTATCCCTAGCCTCTATCCTAGTTTACCTAAGAGCTTTTCAAAACTCACTTCTTTAGCATAGCAAAAGAAACCTTGATCACTCTTTTTGCTGGTAATTCCAAGGGTTTTAGGACCTTTGTGTGAGGAAAGGTGCAGACCAAATATTTATTTGTTATAAGGGAAAATTCTGAAATGTTGTAAATTAAGTGACATACAGTCAAGAACGAAGGAGAGAGACAAGGGAAGGTAATCAGTCAATAGCTAGCTGCAGGCTATAGCCAACCAGAAACTCCACAGCAATCATCTAGAAGGTTCCCAGAACCCAGAAACCCGCTTGTGTGTGTCCAGTGTCTGGCCATCATCAACCAATCCAGGAGCCTTCTCGATGGACTAACTGCCTACCCTGGACTTTCCTCACTTCATGTTAGCCCTTCATCTACAGCCCTTGTAAATTTGAATAACTTTCTCTCCTTGACACCCCTCATAAATGTGCCCTGTCTCTTGAGTCTGGTGGGCTAGTAGTTTCTATTAACTGGATCTGCTGCTGGTGAAATAGAAACTTCCTGTCTCAGGACTCAGGCCATTCTCTGGCTGCATCTGTAAGGGCTCAATAAACCCTTTCATTTCAGAGGTCTCTCCATCTCTAGAGTTTTTTTGATGTGTCATTTATTATAAATCACAATATCACAATCTCCCTCCTTATTAGCTAGGGAAAGAAAGGAGAAACTAAGAAATTCATATTTTTTAAAGACAGCAATGAGCTGTGGATTTAAAGAAGTCTAAATTCTAGAGAATAAATAATATTTCTTATTTAAGTGGAGAAACTGGTCACTTCCCTGGGGCACTTGCTGAGTCTGAGCATGAGGTCACGGAAGACTGAGTTCACCACAAGCTTGAGGAACTTGCTTAGTGAAAGAAAAACCCGTGGATATATAATGGCTGTTTGGGGAGACATGAATGATCAGAGTCTGAAGGACCACGATGTGTGCAGTTGACTTTTCCCACCTGCAATTTTCCACCATAACATGCTGCTGAAGTCTTGTCAACAGGGGTAGCTGGGGTTGATTACAAAGTTTGCCTCAAGTAGCTTGGAAGCCGTTCCACTGGAAGGCGGGGAAGCAGTATTCCTGAGATGGGCATGTTTGTAGAGTAGGACAAGTTGCTTCTAAAACATGGGAAAAGTCAGTGTCTATTGAAGAGCTACAATCATGGTTGGGGGTTCACACCCCGCAGTTTGCACTGTTTACTGTAAAGCCGTATATCATGACTGTGGATCTGGTATGAATAGAGATAAAGAGATGATGAAGCTAAAGAGTGCAGACATAGACTATACATACACAGTGTTTACGAAAAACCAAGTCAGTCCCAAATGGAGTCATTTGCCCCCCTTGACTGCAAACCAAGACTTAACCGCAGTTTCATTCTCTCCCAGAAACGGGACCTTTTAATAGTCTGAAGTTTCCTGATCAGCACGATAAAAACCCTGTAGTATCCTTTCCCACAAAAGAGGATGTCCTGACCAGAATAATCCTCTGTTTTCTTTCTTGCCCCACTTTCTTTCCTAGAAAAAACTTCCATTTTGTACAACTCAGCATCTTTCACTTGGTAGATGGAATGCTTCCCTATTCATGAATTGTGTAATAAATCCAAATAGATCATCAAATTTACTCAGTTGAGTTTTGTTTTTTAACAACACTCACTGGGTTTAAGGCTGTGAAAAAACAAGATTCAACAGAGAAAATTTGAAGATCTAATTGGCTTTATTCAGTGATGCATAAGTCAGGCATCATTCCACCTAGCAAGTAGAAAGGAGCTCTGGGGAGCTGTATGGATGGAAAATATTATAGGAAAAAGGCAATTTCTAAGAAAAGGTGGATTGTTTCAGGCAAGGTCATGTTCCTGGGGTAGGTGGGGGTGTGTGAAGCATATTACCTTACTAGTGCTGACCAGGTAATTCCAGATTGACTGGTTTAAGGTCACATTCCTGGGAGAGGCTGAAACTGCAGTTAAGTTAGGTATTAAGTCTTTATTTGCTGAGGTGGGGCTTAGCACAAGTGACTCCATTTAGGGCCTGCTTATTTTTAAACAAGACAAAGATGTCAATTTAACACAAGGGGAACTGGATAGTCATGTCAATTAATGCTAATGAAACTTTGTCAATATAGGAAAAAATGAATCTTGAACCCTTCCTTCCTTACTTCATACCACATTTTTTGCATCATGTCAACCTAGAACTGTATTGTCCAGGATGGTAGCAACAAAATTAATTCAGGATGAATTCTCACACCTAAGTATGAAACCTAAAGCTATAAAGTTTGTAAGAAAACACCTAAGAGTGTTCTTATACTCTTTGTATAGGTAGACAAAGATTTCTTAAACAGGACACAAAGAGCCTAAGCATAATTTTTAAAATTATAATTAGATTTTACAAAATTTAATACTTCTGATTATGAAAAGACATCACTCAGAGGTGAAAAGGAAAGCCACAAATTGAAAGAAAATATTTGCCATAGGGAAAAAACAAGCCATCCAATAGTTTTTAATGGGCAAAAGACCTGAGCATGCATTTCATAAAATATAACTTTCACATGGCCATAGCATATACAAGGTGCCATATCCTTAGTCATTAGGGACTAATTTAATGCAAATTAAAACCACAATGGCATACTAGTATATATGCCCCAAATGGCTAAAATAAAAAGACTGATGTTGGTAAGAATGTCAGAATCAATCTATATTCATTGGTTGCAATTAACAGAACAAGAAATAGAGTATGCATACTCCAGCCCCACCCCCACACTCACAGCTTTATTTCAGCTATTCTACTAGTCCTTCCTTTATACATGGTTTTGTAGACGAAGCCGATTCTAGACTGTAAATCCAAGTGAATTTCAGAAATTGGGTGAGACCCTGGAGGGACCCCCAGGCAGCACAGAGCCCCTGACAGCCACCCAATGGCTCTCATCTGGGTTGCACATCAAACTCTTAGTGAGAAGGAGCACTGGGAATGGATGGTCTCCCTAGGATGTAACACACAGCAGCCAAGAGACACATGACCACCAGCCACAGAATCCACCAGGCAAGAAATATGCTAGCCAAAGGGCCCTCAGCAAGGAAGGTGGTTCTCACTCTTAATGGCCTATGTTGGTGATTTCTCTGGTGCAAGGGGAGGAGAACTGCTGGGTGGCATGATTTTTGATGCCACCCCTACACAGTCCAACTTCCATGCTTCCAGAAACTGAGGGGAGTGACTGCCTAAGATGTGAAGGGCATTGCTGAGTACATCATCGTAGGAGATAGAAACACAGCTGCATGCACAGATACAGAACACTCAGATCCCACATGGCTTGTCCTGGTTGATGTTTCTGGAGACTTTTCTGTGCCAGATGCTCCCCTTCCAGATCAAGATCCTGCCATAGCCAAGGGATCTGAGCATTGAGTTTGGCTTCATTCTCTAAGAATGAAACCTTCAGGTAAAAGCAGAAGATTTCTCTCCATTTTGCTCAGAGAAGCTGGAGCAACTTCACAATCGAAATCAGGTTACATTCCTCCTTGGCTTAAACCCTCCAATACGTTCCCATGGCTCCAGAGATCAAACTGAAATTCTTCACATACTGCACAGTGTGTGTGCAGACTCTGCCCGGTTGGCTCCTGCCCTCCTGCCCTCCAGCCCACTCTATATCCTTGTTTCTGTTTGGGGGACATACAAATGTCCTTTCCACCTCAGGATCTGCATGCTTGCTGTTTCCCTTGCCTAGAATTCTTTGCCCCAAATCTTTTCATGGCTGGCCCCTCCTCCAAGGTGTCAGCTTGGACCTCCTCTCCCCAGAGAGGAGAGACCTTCCCTGCCTTCTCACTCCCCTTCTCATGGCATGTCATACTCCTGGGTCTCTTTCTCTCCATCTTAGTTATACTCCAGAGCCCTCCATCCTCTCTGAAAGAGTGTGTGTTTGCACTCTCTACCTCCCAGTCTCCCTCATAGACTGTGAATTCTTGGAGGTGGTGACTTTGTCTCATAGAGGTCATCTGGCCCTCAAGAGCACAGTACTGCCTAGTCCACTGTAAGTTCCCAATACTGTCATGTTAAAAAAAAAGATTACATCTTGCCCTCTGCATTTAGGAAACTAATAAAAGAATCAGACCAGAATTTACCAGCTGATACTTGAGGCCTGTGGACTTCGTTCATTGGCCAAGTAGGAATTCAAACTGGGAACATCAACAAAAGAGGCAAGTAACTGAAACTCCACCTCTTTATTAATGGAATCATTCAAGAAGGTAGGCAGTGAATTGGGGTGGGGATGGGGGCGCAGTGCCTAAGTAATGCCTCCTTAATCCTCAAAAACAACCAGAAGCTGGGTGTGTGTGCTTGAGACGCACTCTCCGGCTGCCTCGTCAGGGCACCAATCACAATGGAATGGTGACCAACAGAGGCCGTGACCCCATAACGCAGCTGCTGGACCAGGTGAGTGGACACCCTGCAGCATTAACTGTGTGGATGATGATCAAGAAAGAGTGGGGAGTTCAAGGGCACACGGATGGGTCAGAGGAGGACAGCCAGAGTTAATATGGGGTAATATATGACACTAGTGGGTGTCCAGGAGTCCAGGGACTTGTAGGGTCACAGGAGAGCAGTTTGGGGGAAAGGGAGGGATTTGTGTGGGAAGGAGACTGGAAGTTTGAAGGGAAGCAGATAAGGGCAGGGGAGACAAAGAGAAGGTTAGAGGGGACCGGGCGGGGTTATGTGGGATAGGGAGGCTCTTGTGGGACAGAGAGGGGGTTAGGAAAGGAGGGGGACAGTTGTAGAGTGTCAGAAAGGAGCTTTGGGTGAGACAGGGAGGGGTTATGAGTGTGAGGGAAGGGCTTGTAGGGGACAGAGAATGTTTATAGGGAGAGGAGGGGTGGTGGGACAGGGAGGTGTCATGGACAACAAGGGTGTTAGAGGATCAGGGACAGGAATGAACGGGGCTAGGACGGTTATGGGATTGGGAATAGGAGGTAAGAGAGGATTGCAGCATTGACAGAGGGCTAGAGGGGTTCAGAGAGTAAGGAATCAGCTAAGCAGTGGTTCCCCAAGGGTGGAAGTTAGCCTGAGGCAGCAGCTTCACCCAGAAACTTGCTTGAAATGTCCCAGACCTATGGAATCAGCAAGTCTGGGGATGGGGCCCAGCAATCTGTTGTTATTAGTAAGTCCTCCAGATGACATTTTTTAGACTGAAAGTGAAACTCAGTACTTTGCTAGGACCAGGCTTAACTAACTGGACAGCACAGACAAATCAGGATGTAAATGGATAAATAAATTTGGGTATATTAATTGAATGGAATATTACACAGCCATAAAAATGAACTGCTGGCACATGCAACAAAACGAATGAATCTCTGGTATAATATTACGAGTGAAAAAAGACACAACATTTTATGTACTGTCATATTCCATTTATATCAAGTTCGAGAAAAAACAAAACTAATTAGTGTTGATAGCATGGCCATTGATTCTTGGGGTGATATGGATTGAGTTGGTGCATTAAGGAACCTTACAGAGTGCAGGAAATAGAATGTATCTTGATCTGGGTGGTGTTTGTATATGAGCGTAAGTGTATGTATGTTGAAAAATGTAGTTGTACACTTAAAACGAGTGTACTTTATACCCTTTACAGGATGGGTGTTATTCCTCAATCAAAAAATAGAACAAACACAAGGATCACTGTCACTACTGTGTAAGAGTAAATTGCAGGGTGGCCAGGAGTTCCACTGTGGACTCCAGTGAGGAGGCTGCAGAAATCTTCCAGAGGTAAGAGTGGCTTGTACTAGCAGAGTATGCTGTGCATACAGAGAGGTCATTTTGGAAGGTGGTACAAGTTGGAAATGACAGAAAGGACTTCTGGCTAAATATGGCATGTTGAACACAAATAATAGTAGAGGAATTTTTTTTTAAGGCAAAAAGCCGTAAGGATGAAGAGAGCCAAAGAAGATGAGACAAGTCTGTAAAATTTGGGAGGCTGGAGAACCGAGACGTGAGTTGCAGCCGATTAAGCACTCCTGACAAAGCTGATGTGGGACCTACAAAGCAGGAGGTCAACAGGAGAAAAGTGCTGCAGAGGCTCGGGAACTGCAGAGCCCAAGTTCTGCTCGGAGGCTGAATGTGGAACAGGCATGACTGAGGGCTGGGGAGGTGGGGGTGTGGAAACTGGACACAGACGTGTTAGGAAGGAAGGAACTCGGCTCGGTGAGAAACCAAAGTCAAGAAAGCAAAGTACGTTTTAATGAGCTCTGCATAGAGTGATGGAGCAGGCCTGCCTAAGGTGAGACAGGCCCAGATGCCCATTCTGAGGCTTCTTTTATGTGGTTTTGGCAGGGCAGAGAGCTCCTTGATTGACAGCTCTTACGTCTCTAGCCTGTTCTGATTGGTGAAATGGGGACAGGGGCTGTGCTGTGCCTGTGCTTCTGAAGTTTCTTATCGGGGAGACCCCAGACATTTCCTGAGTCACTCTTGGACCCTGGGGCTTCATCTGATTAATTCTCTGAGTCATCTCTGGCCCTCTGGCTCTATCTGATCAACTTCCTGAGTCACTCTTGGGGGGCTCTCTCTCCTTTTCATCCTGCTCATTTCTGTCTTTCTGCCTAAGAGATGGAAAATCTTGAAAGGGGCAATGAGACTCCCCTGATTGCCTACCCCATCCAACAGAGTCAGAATAATTTTCGCCCTACTCAGAGAGAAGGTTGAGATTTTGTCTCCTAGAGAGGCTGAGCCAGCCTGGATCAGGCCTTGTGAACAGGGATTAGCTGAACTCAGGGAATAAGTGCAATTGATATAAGCAGCTGTGAACTCACCAGCATTCTTCCCTCCCCCTGATGCCTTCTAGGATGTTGTGGCCCGGCTTGTATCCCCTGGTGGCAGACCAGAGTGTCTCTAGCTGGGGAAACCAACCCACCAACCCAGGAGAAACACTACACACTGACATTTGGGGGTCTGCCACAGACTGACAAACACCTGTCTGATCATACAGTAAAGCCCGTCACTTAGTCAGTTCCTAGCATATACACACAAAGCTTTCCAGGCAACATTTTGTGCCTCTTACATAAGAATTAATAGTAATTTATGAAAATCCCTAACCTATAAGGCATAGAGTCCAAACCAAATAAATTAAAAGGAAGCAAAGGAGGATGTGAAAGAGACAATGGCTGTAAGAATGAGTGATGTAGAAGGTTGAAAAGAATAGTTTTTCACAAGAACAGTAAAACAGCTTCAAAAAGGAAGGGCAGATATTGCATCCATGAATAAAGAATAAGAGGTTATGAACGTGGAACCCTTAGAGAAAAAGGAAGTCCTCTTACAAAAAAAAATGAGAGTTGAAATAAAAATTTCAAGATTAATTTTTGGAAAATGGAGTTAAAAGTATCTTCTAGGAAAAGGGTGAAGAAAGACAAGGAGTGGGAAAAAGCTAAGACCATTAGGAGGTTGTCCCAGGAGGAATAAGAATTACAGAAAGAGGGAAGAACAATGTAGGAAATTATCAAGGAACAATATGAGAAGATTATTCAGACATAAAGGACACAAAGTATCTGCCACCTAGGGAGGAACAAAACTGAGGACAAAGCTCAAGGCAGGAGTTTAGATGCCTGGCAGAATGAAGTTAGAAAAATCTCAGTGCCAGTCTCAGCATCACCACTCACTCTTAACAAGTTCTGCTGTTTCCATTTTTAGATAGGGTTAAGAATGCCTATTAGTAACACTTTTTCACAAAGTCTTTGGTGATATTTATCAAGGGTTTGAACATGTTCACTTTCACCGGAAATTTTCTTCCAGGAGTCTGTCTGTATGTGTTAGAAAGCTCTTGGCTGCAAGCAACAGAAAACTGTCTCAAACCAGTTTAAGCAGTAAGGAAATCTTTACTACCAGAGAACAAGAGTCTTGAGGTAGGACGCTCCAGGCAGACTACTTCAGCGCTCTAGCTCTGTTCTCAGTCACTTTCTAGGTTATGCCTTTAGCTCTAGGTTAACCTAAATCCTCCATTTATTGTCATTTTGTGTTGTTATTTGCAGCTAAGCCTGAGCCTAACTTGTACTGACCTTATGATGGTCTAGAAGTCTGATGACAGGGTTTGAACTCTATGCCCTCCAGACAAGCGTTGCACCAGCCTACGTGGACTCTCCATGGAGGAGAGTATTTGCAAACAGAGTGGGATCTTCCCAGCTAAACTTCAAAGGCAACCAGAATTTTGAAGTCTTGGTGGAGACTTTATCATCACTGCCCCATGCATTTGCAATGGGTGGTTGGGGAGGAGATGGCTCAGGGATATCATATATGCCCAAAATGAGAGGAGGGCTGAGAACTACACTGAAATATCACAGATATTTCAAAGTATAAAAATAGTAGATCCTGTTAACCTTCAAAATAAAACTGCCAGTTATTTTACCAGCAAATGTGTGTTTATTTGGAAATAGCAGAGAATCGAAATTTGGGACAAGCAAGCTACAGCCAAGTCATAGTCAAAAGTCTGCAGAACAAAGGAGAGGAATGCTCTTTTAGGATGAAAGGACCTAGTAAGAGGGCTGGTCTAAGCCAAAAGTCCACTGAAGTAAACTGGGAGTCCCACGGATTGTGGGTTCTCTTTGGCTGGGCTATTGTGGGAGGAGGGGCCAGAAATCTTCCTTCCTCCTGCTGGGTGAAAAGTGGCTAAAACAGTGTCTAAGGTGGCCCACTATTCCCTTGGCGAGTCTGATTTAGGGAGTGACAGGTGTGAGTGCTCCCCCTGCTGGCCTCCCCAGTCCGCTTTAGTGAGGTTGCCCTTTCTTAATTTTCACAGTATTCAATAGCAGAGATGGGAATAGTGGTAGTTTAGACAAGATTGTTCTGCCCTCTTCTTTTGTCCACATCAGTCAGGCAAACACAAGCATTCATACCCAAATAAAGGCATGGACCCAGAGTGGAAATAACCAGGAAACCACACAACAACACATATGCTCTGTTAGACAGCCAGACAGGAGCAGGGAGGAGAGGGGCACTTGGTCGGGTGTTTGCATTTCGCTAGATGCTTGCTTACATCCTACACGTTCCATTCCCCATAAGCTGCTCTCTCGGGATGAGGGGAGTGACAATATAGATAACAGACCTGCCAAACCAGCTGGTTCCAACATCGAGGAGAAATTGACCCAAACTTAACCCCGAAATATATTATACACTCATTAATATAGTAAAAATCACGCCCCTCCGCCTTTAGCATAATGCCAGTGGGAACCAAATATAGCCCCAAATCCTTCTGTCTGATTTGAGGGTGGAGCAAGCCCAAACTTGGAGAAAATTCCACCGATTCCCCTTGAAATCTAACCCCTCTTAGTGAATATTCATCACTTTTTTACACACACACACACACACACACACACACACACACACACACACATACACACATATATAAAAGGCCCCCTATTGTTTCCTCAGCACAACTCCTTCTGGGGTCTGCCTGTGCCCAGCTCTCCAGCATGTACTATTGTCTTTATTCTATAATTTTCTTTTACAAATAAACTCAACTACTTTTGCATGCACTTCTTGACTTCTTTCTCACAGTGAGGCCAAGGACCCCTCTCTGGTAACACCCCCCATATACACAGTATGTGAACCCTAACACCACATACACACAACGCAAGAGTAGGGGAAGTACCTGTGTTTAGTCAAAGTACAATGTATTTAGTTGAAACCTCCCTTGGTATTTTTCTCCACTACCAGTCTTGTACTGTGGGGGTCCAGGAGTCCAGAGCCAGGAAAGCTGAAGGCCTTGAGATGGTGGAAGACAAACCTGAAGGTGAGGAGTGAGTAAGGGGGCAGGCTGCTGGCTGGATGTCCCACAGCAGGCGGGCCTCTTGTGGTGGGATTGCTGAGCTGGAGGGTCTTCTGTTGGTGAGAGCCATGGCTGGAAGCTCCCCGGGCTGGAAGTTCCCAGGGCTGGTGCGCCCTTGGCTCCAGGGTCAGTTGACCGAAGAGTCCTTTGTTGTGCCCTCTGCTGGTAAGCCAAAGCATTGACAACATGAAAAGTGACAGGAGAGTAAGACAGTGGCTAGGCTCATAATGATGCCAGCAAAAGTAAAAACCAGGGCTAGCTGTGAATATTTCCTCACCTTATTTTGATGCATTTTCGTTTGCATCCCTGGTTTTGCAGGGTAAGAGGCAGAAGGGGTTTCAGGATGTCAGCGGATGGGGAAGGGAACCTCCATGAAGGGGCAAAAGGCCTGGGCTGGGGGGCTGGAGCCGCTGAGTGAAAGCCGTCTTCTCTAGGGAGCTTGCTCATTACCGCAGGAAGTGGGAGCTGGGGAAGAGGAAGGTGGAGGCAGCCCTTGGGCCTTGCGCGTTGAAGCTGAAGTGGTGCTAGGATTCTTAAGGGAAGGAGTCTGAGCAGAGCAGTGACGGACTGGATCAGACGCATGCCTACTCCTTAAAGCAGTATTTAGGCTCTCTGGGGGCGTGAGTGTCTGTGGAGACTGGGCGGCACTTCCCAGCCTTGGGATCTCCTCCCTCCCTGGCCTCCACCCACGCCCCCAATCAGTTGAGATCTAACTCTAATTTCTCAAGCTTCCCTGCCACCCATGCGGAGCACTAAGTCGGCCTGCTCTAACCGTAAAATGCAGCCCTTGAATTCTCATGATTTGTATCAAAAGTCCTGCTTTTAAGTTTTGCTTTTGATTCCTCCATCCTTGCCTTCATTCAGCAAATAGTGAGCCATCTGCTGTGTGCCTGGTTCCATTGGAGGCATTTCAAAACATAAGACACTGCAGAGCCTGTCCTCCCTCATGAGACCCCCTTTTCCTTTGCCTCCTGAGGCTCCCACACCCCTTTCCTGGTTCTCCTCACACCTCCGAGTGCTCTCACCTTTAGTACTGTGGATCCCAGAGCTGTGTCCCTGCCCTTCTCTCCTTGCTCTTCTTCCTACCCTTGCCAGAGGCTGGCTCACGTCCCTTAGCTTCACTTCACCCTTCTGCATGACAAGGTCCTCATCTAGGCCCCCAATTCCAGCCTCTCCCAGAAGGTTCAAGACGTCAGTGGCCCACAGCTCTCTGCTCGTCTCCTCTGCGCATCCCCAGGTTCCTATACTGGTCTTAGCACTTCCTCTAACCTACCTCTCCTCCCAGGTCCTAGTTCAGGGGAGATCTCAGCACCCCCAGACAAGAGTCCTGAGCTCCCCTGGACACCTCCTTCCCCAGCCCATGTCCCCGCAGGCAACCTCCTGAGCATCCCCCCTCCTAGCTGCCTGCTTTTCCTTTCCTGAGACCCCTTCCCCAGCCTCCTTCCTGGATTCTAATCTCAGTCTCCTCTGATCCACCCTCTATATGCCAGCCAGGGGCATCTTCCTAAAACTCAATTCTGACTATGCCCTCTGCTGATCAAACCTCAGTTCTCTTGAACTGAAATCCTAACTCCTTACCCTGGCCTAAAAGGCCCTACATGAGCAGACCCAGCCCTCACTAACTCACTCCAGCCTCTCGACCCTGCTCCTTGCTAACCCTCACACAGTGACCCTGCTCCCACCTGAGGGCCTTTGTTCGTGCTCTTCATTCTCCCCCACCAGATCATTCCTGTCTCCCCATCTCTAAAGCCTCAGCTCAAGTATTACTTCTCAGAGACCCTTCTCCTATACCCCTGTCTAACCCAGCTCCTCCCCACTGCCTCTCTTCTCAAGTATGCTGTTCTTGTCCTACGTGTTTTCCCAGTTTTCCATTAATTATTTGTCTGATTCTTTGGTAATGCCAGTCTCTCTCCTGAGAACATAAGCACTGCTGTGCTCACTGCAAATCCCAGCGCTCCACTAGAAGCTTGGCACACAGTAGATGTACGCAGATGAATGGAGGATAGGGTAATGTGAGGTCTCTTTGTCAAATGGCGTATTGTGATTCTGTGAGGGTACAGATTGAAGTGCCTACTATTTGTTGTTTGCCATCAGTCAAAAAAAAAAACCAATAAGCCAGGTAGAAGTCCCTGCCCTTGTATAGCTCACATTCTATCAGGGGGATTCAGAAAATATACAAGAAACCCAATAAATTAAAAAAATCATATAGTATGTTAGGTGGTGTTATGGAGGAAAAGTGGAGAAACTGATGGAGACAGAGAGGGCTGGAGAGAAACTGAGCTAGCAGTTTTGGTTAGGCTAGACATTTGTGTAAGGACCTGAGGGAGGGAGAGAGGGAGCCATGCAGGTATTTAGGGGAAGAGCATCGAGGAGGAGGGCACAGTGAATGCAAAAGCAGGAGGCAGCAGACACAGGGAGGGCAGGGGGTCAGGGAGGCAACAGGGCAGATCCCCAGGGCTTGGGTACCAATGTGACGGCTTTGATTTTAGCTGGAGTCAGGTGGAGCCACAAGCAGGCTCACCAGGATGGCCTTGACCTGACTTGGGACCCACAGGCTCTCCCTCTGGCTGTGGGGTGGGAAACAGACTGTAGTACGGGGGACAGGAGTGGAGGGACCCTGAAGGAGGCTGCTTCAAGGGTCCAGGTGGGAAGGGATGGAGTGGAAGCAGAACAGGAAAGGTGTTTGGATTCTGGATATGATTTTAAGATCCCAGATAAGGACAGCCTGGCAATTTCCTAAGGACAGCTAACCTTTCCACATGTGGACAAAGGTGGGAGAGGAGCAGAACCCAGCAGACCTGGCTGCCAACTTAGCCAGGCTCGGACCTTGCCCATCTGCCTGCTCTTATGGCAGCCTGAAGACAGGGAGAAGCAAGGTCCCTGTCTGCCCAGCCCCTGGCCTCAGTCTCCTCAGGGTCTGGCGGGGGGGAGCGGGTGGAGGAGGGGTGACCTGCCCAGGAGGCGAAGGGCATTGCTGAGTCCACAATCTTATCAGAGAGGCCAAATACATACCAAAAGTCATGGTCACAACGAGTTCTTTCACTCAGCAAATACTCCCTGGGCTGGGAGATGCAGGGCACACAGCGGTGACAGACATCCCGGATCCTGTCCTCGAGAGTCTAGCAGGGAGATGAAATGTCACCAACGAGTGAGAGCCCAGAGTGGTCAGGATTGTGATGGAGGAATTATGGGTCAGAGAGGTCTGGGCTGGGATGCAGGAAACACGGGGTTCTGGGGGAACCCCGGGAGGTCCCTGACCCAGCCTGGTGGGTGGTCCAAGAAGGTTTCCTGGAGGAAGGGACACCTGTGCCAGAGCACAAAGATGAGGAGTAGCTGGACATGGAGAGGACGCAGGGTGAGTGTTTCACGCAAAGGAAACTGCATGCGCCAAGATCTTTAAGTAATAATTTTGACAAACAGAAGGCCTGGGGGGTGCATGGAAGAGGAAGTGGCACACAGGAAGGAGGGACAACCAGGGGACTGACCCCATCAGGCCTTGTAGGGTACTGACCCTCTAAGAGTGTGTGTGGTCATGATTCCAGGAGACTCTTGTTCAAATTCCCCTTATAACTTACTCAATGTTCACCATCCATTTAATAGTCTGTCCTCTACCCTCTCTTCTTCAAAAAAATCTTTTTTTCAATCATGACCATTAATTGTTCTAAAAAAAAATCTCCAGTGATCTGTGTGCGCCAGCCTTAGAGAAATCTTGCATTGTTTTGCTAAATGGATTCTGTCATGTGTCACATTCACAACATTATTTTGCAATATCTTTGCCCCCAAGTCATGCCAGGAGATGCCTGTCAGCCTGAAATGGGCTTTGCTGCAGATGCCAACACTGGTTCACCTCTCACTTTATCCAGATCCTGCCTGTGGGTTACAGCCTGTGTCTACCCGCAAGAGATGCGCTTGCACAGCCAGGCACATGATGAAAGAATAAATGCACAAAGACACCCCCCCCCACACACACAAAGACAGAGAACGTGAGGACCACCTGAAGGATGTGTAATTGAGGCGAGTTGGCAAACATATTCAACTGTCAACATGGCTGGGCACAGAGCAGTCAGAATGGACAAGGCTATGGGGCTGGAGCAGGGTTGGGCTGAGCCAGCAGCCCCTTCAGGTGGTGGGACGTGGAGGTTCTGGGGACTCGGGCAGTGGCTGTGTTTCTATTACTTTAGACACCAGTCTAGCTGAGCCTGCTGTAGCTGTGACAATGTTTTGAACAGAAATAGAGACCACAGAATAACCTTCTGGTCATCGCCTAAGCCTCTGGACAACCCCCAAATGTCCGCTCTGTTCTAGAATGCTTCAAGACTCAAAAACAAGGCCCTTCCTGACATGATGCTGACAAGTGCACCCATTACTACTCTTCCTGCCAAAGTGCACAACTTAAATCTAATCATGAGGACCCACTGGCACACCCAAATTGAGGGAAATTCTATGAAGTAACTGACCAATATGCTTCCAAGATGTCAAGGTAAGATAAAGACTGAGGGGCTTTCACACAATGGAAGAGACCAGGATACAGGACAATTAATGGAAAGTGTGATCCTGGATTGGGTCCCAGACCAAGGAAAGGATGTGACCGAAAACTGGGGCAATGCAAATACATCTCTGGAGTAGCTACTAATGTCATTTCAATGTTGATTTCCTGAAATTGATCACTGGACTGTGGTTATATAAGAAAGTGTCCTTATTCATAGGAGACACCTGCCTAAGTATGTATGCATAAGTAAGCATCCTGTCGCCAACTTACTCTCAAATGATTTTGCCAAAACTTTAAAAAGAAATCTATCATATACTATCTATCAAGCACAAACGTGGTAAAATTGTTAAATTTAGGTGAAGTGTAGGCAAGTGTTCATTTTACTATCCCTGTAATTTGTAGGCCTGAAATATTTAAAATAAGACACAGAAATTAACATAAAATAATAGAACAAAGAAATGGGAAATAAGAGAAAACAAATGAGGAAAAGAGGTAGATATAAGAGGATGGTCCCTGAGTTTCGACAGAGGTCTGCAAAACATCATGGGTCAGCCACCTGCTGCCAGTGCCAGTGCCTCCCGTCTCTCCATCTGTGGCTTAGGTTGTGGGGTTCCCTAACCTGTGGACACACAACCCCATTTCTGCCCCCAGCTCTGGACACTTTGTGGGAGTGGAAAGCTGGTGGGCCAGAGTGGAAGGGCTGGAGACAGCAAGGGGCACCCCTGGAATTCCCAGTGACCGAGATTCTTGTGGGCCTGCCCTGTGCTCTGGGTGTGTTAAGTGAATATTCCCAACCACCTAATGAGAAATCCTGTTCAACATCCAGCAGTGTTTATGGAGCATCTACTGTGTGTTTGAGGGTGCTGGTCTGGGGGCTGAATGTATAGCAGCAAACACAATGAAGTACCCATTATCCTTCTAGTATGACAAAAATGACACAAAACACAAATAAGTTGCAATGTCAGATTGGGATAAGAGGTGTGGGGAAAGCTGAGTAAGGGGATGGAGCCTGATGGGGGTGCAATATTACAAGTGAGGACCCTCTGAAGAGGTGACATTTGAGCTGAGACCTCACAGTGAGAAACGCCCTGCAAATATCGAAAAAAGAGAGTACCAGGCAGAAAGAACTGCAAGTGCAAAGGCCCTGGGGCAGGAATGACCTTGGTCTGTACAAAGTGCAACAAGGAGGCCAGTAGAGATGGAGCCAAGTTGAGCTGGAGCCAGAAATTGCAGGAGTGATTTGGGAGTTTATTCTGAGTGAGAAGGGAAGCCCTTCAAGGTTTGTAAGCAGGGGAATGATACAAGCTGTTCTGGGAGTCAATGTGACTTCAGCCCCACCTGCCTCCTTTCCTGGGGTTTTCTGTAGCAGTCTGGGGAGTATGGGGAGGAGCTCAGGCTGCTAATAGCTTCAACTTTCCCAAGTGACCTGCCTCATAAGAGAAGGACATTGCCAAGGCAATTATCTTATCAGATATACCCACACCTTCTCCTGGAGATACGTCCACCCCATGAGGCTCAAGCATGACATATCAAGGACCCACTGTTCCCCTGGGCCAGTCCCTTACTGCAGCCCACAGAGGTCCCAGCCTGGGAGATGGGGAGGGGATCCCCAGACCTCAAACCTGGCACTAAGCACCAAGACCAAGCCAGCATCCTTGGGCACATTTTCCACACTTTGCAACTTGGTATCTTCATCTGGGCAAGTCGGGGTGGAGATGGGAATGATGGAGGGCTGTGATGGCTGTAGCTAGATGTGTGCAGCACCTCTGTGATCCTCTCTGGACCTCTCTGAGCCTCAGTTTACCCCTCTGCACGTCGGGAATGACGGTGCCACCTTCAAGAGTTGTTGCAAGGACTCATGAGGTTGCATTGTACAGAAACCTGGCACAAACTTGGTGCTGCTGCTGTGAAGTTTCAATGTTTTCACTGGAGGTTCAATATGAGAGTCAGCCTCCAGGGTCAAGCCTGGGCTTGATGATACTTAGTCATTGCAATCTTCGGCAAAGTCCTTAACCTCTCTGTTGCCTTGGTTTCCTCCTCTGTACAATGGGGGCTCACAGAAGAACATAACTATAGGACTGTTATGAGGAGCTAATGAAGCAGTTGCACAAAGTGCAGTAGCCAGGCTCAGCCCGTATGAGTGCTTGCTAAAGGACAGCCACTGCAGTCACTGTTGTGAGTACCCTCCCCTCTCGTGTGATATGGCCTCAACTCTGCAGCCAACCAACCTGATTCTGAGTCCTGGCTCTTTCACATCCTAGCTTGGGGACTAGGGACAAGCGACTGAACGCCTCTGTGCCTCAGTTTCCCCACTTGTAAGTGGGGGAGTAAAGAGCAGTACTCGCCTCAGAGGGCTGTTGTGAAGCTTAAATAAGTTCAGCACAGTGACTGGCACATTACGAGCCCCATGTGGTTGCTGTTCTTCTTGTGGGAGTTAACTGTGGATATTCCCCACACACCCCATTCTCAGTGGCAGGTGGAGATGGGGTTTGGGTAGGTTGGGGCAACCCCAGTAGGGAAGTCCCTAGCTGCCTAGGCCTGGAGGTCACCCCAAGGAGCCCTGTAATCAGCTGTAATCAGGCCAGTCCTGCTCCACCTCCTGCCTCCCAGGGTATATCAGGCTGGTCCAGACCCCAGGCTCTGTCTCAGCAAAGGAAGGTGGCTGCACTGGGCACCATGGGGAAGGCAGTGAGTGGGGCCCGGGTTGGGGCAGGGGTTGGAAGTTGGAGGCAGGGGCTCCAGCGGGATCTGATGCCTTCCCTCTTCCCCCATCCCCAGGAGAATTATGAGATGTACTCGGTTGAGCTGGGATCTGGCTCTGGTGGGAACATGGCAGCCAAGATGAGCAAGAAGAAGGCAGGAGGTGGAGGAGGCAAGAAGAAGGAGAAGCTGGAGAACATGAAGAAGGAGATGGAGATTGTGAGCATGTGGCCGGGGCTGGGCTGGGGGCTGGGTGGGTCTGAGCACCTGGCAGGGATGGGGCCCTGTGAGAGCCGGACAGCGAGTGTCCTGCCCCCACCGCACAGAACGATCACCAGCTGTCAGTGGCGGAGCTGGAACAGAAATACCAGACCAGTGTGACCAAGGTGAGCTGGGGCAGAGGGAGGGGCAGGGGCAGAGAATGGGGGCGTGGGAAGAGGGAGACGGGAGAAATGCACTAGAAAGGGCTGGAGAGACGGACTAGGGAAAAGAAGCAGAAGAAAAGAGACAGAGAGAGTCAGACAGACAAGAGGAAACAGGCAGAGACACCAGGCAGAAATAAAAAGATGAGGGAGAGGAGAGACAGAGAGACACAGGGGACAGAGGGTGGAAGTGGCAGGAACAAAGACGGAGAAAGAAATGAAGAGGCACAGAGAGGGGAGGACAGAGATCAGGAAAGAGGGGAAGGAGACAGAGACAGAAGAGCTGCCACACCGAGGAGTGTCTGGTGAGAGGAAAGCCCTTGGCAGCCACCGTGACCCCACCACCCTGTCCCCAGGGCCTGTCTGCCAGCCTGGCAGCCGAGCTGTTGCTGCGGGATGGGCCTAATGCGCTGAGACCGCCCCGGGGCACCCCGGAGTATGTCAAGTTCGCCCGGCAGCTGGCAGGTGGTCTGCAGTGCCTCATGTGGGTGGCTGCTGCCATCTGCCTCATTGCCTTTGCCATCCAGGCGAGTGAGGGTGATCTCACCACTGACGACAATGTGAGTGGCTGGTGCTGCAGGGCAGACAGAGGACATGGGGATCAAGAGGATGGAGGACACTGAGCGTGGGACTCCGGACACAAGGGACATAGGACAGGAATACAGAGGCAGGAAAACACATTTCCAAGACACGGGTCATGGGGGGATGAAGGACACTGAGATACGGGACAGACCCAAGGACATGAGTCATGGTGGACAAAGGGGAGACTGTTTCAGATATGGAGGACAGAGGTGGGGACACAAAGACATAGAAATGCAATACCTCAGAGATGGGGACTTGGGAAACAGAGGACATGGGACAGAGTAAGGGCCAAGGGCATGGGGACACTGGAACTCAGACATGGAACACAAGGGCATGGGGACATAAGGGACACAAGGACACAGTGTGTGGAGAGATATAAGATGTTAGACATGGATGCACAGACACAGAGAACACTGACGTGGGACAAGAGGACACTGGATATAGGATAGAGGTCAGGACAAGGGGCCTGGGGACTTAGGGACATGTGACACTGGACAGCGGTTTGCAAAGTCATTGGACATGTGACACAGGACGGGGATTCAGAGGTGGGGAGACTCTGGACATAGGGACTTGGAATCTGGAACACAGGACACTGATCATTGAGCCCACAGAATATGAAGCATAAGATCTGCAGCACACAGGCACGAGGCCACAGGGGCATAAGGGCACAGGAGCTATGGTCATGGGAGCAGAGGATGGCACCCAGATGAGGAAAACAGAGTATGAAACTTGAAATACAGTGAGTAGGAACACAAGGTGACAAAGGACAGCAAACATGTGAGATGCAAGACTCGGAGGACACGGAAAAGGGAACACATATGACCAAAATGCATGGTGACATGGGGCACAAGTCAGAAGGTACAGGGACATGGGGCACATATCGTTCAGGGTCCAGGGAATGTGGGGAGCATGTGTATGTATGTGTGTGTACATATATATGTATATGGAGAGAGGGAGGCAGGAGCACAGACACTGAGAATGCAGGGAAGTTGAATGTGGGATATGAAGAACGTGGGGATGAAACACAGGCCATAGAGAGAGCGCATGGGGCTTCCTAGTAGAGCAGGGCAACGAGGGAGGTGACCCTGAGAGCAAAGGGGAGCAGCAGGAGGCCTGCTGCAGGGCCACCGCCCGCACTCATACACCCAGCCCTCCCCCAGCTGTACCTGGCGCTGGCCCTCATAGCGGTGGTTGTGGTCACCGGCTGCTTCGGCTACTATCAGGAGTTTAAGAGCACCAACATCATCGCCAGCTTCAAGAACCTCGTGCCCCAGGTGGGTCCCCTACCCAGCCACTTCTGGTTCCAAGTCTCCACACAGCCTCTGGCTTCTCTTGCCCCTCCCATCAGGCCCAGCCTCTACTCCACCTGTGGCCTCCTTCTCTGCCATAGGTCCTCACTTCCCCCCTTTTCCACCTCCCCACCCTCCTGCTACACTCAGCCCCTGCCACCTCAACTCTGGTGCTCCTGCCCCACAGCAAGCAACTGTGATCCGGGACGGGGACAAGTTCCAGATCAATGCAGATCAGCTTGTGGTGGGCGACCTGGTGGAGATGAAAGGCGGCGATCGAGTGCCAGCCGACATCAGGATCCTCCAGGCCCAGGGCTGCAAGGTGGACAACTCCTCATTGACTGGAGAGTCTGAGCCACAGACCCGCTCGCCGGAGTGTACACATGAGAGCCCCCTGGAGACCCGCAACATCGCCTTCTTCTCCACTATGTGCCTTGAGGGTCTGTGAAGCCCTTGCCCCACCGGCCTGCTGACCGCACTGCCCCCACACTCCCACGGTTCTGTGCCCCACCTCTGCCACATTCTGAGACTCACTGCCACCCACTTCATGTGACTGCCACCTCCTCAGGCCATGCTGCCTCTCTATTTCCCATTATTGCTACCCTCCTTCCAGGCCACACAGCCTCCCTGCCCTCCTCACTGCCCCCTCCTTCAGTTCACACAGCAGTGCACGCCCCTGCTGCCGCCCAGCTGGCCCTAAGCCACCCTTTGGCCCCACTGCAGGCACAGCACAGGGCCTGGTGGTGAACACGGGGGACCGCACCATCATCGGGCGCATTGCGTCATTGGCATCTGGAGTAGAAAATGAGAAGACGCCCATCGCAATTGAAATCGAACATTTTGTGGACATCATCGCAGGCCTGGCCATCCTCTTTGGTGGCACATTTTTTGTGGTGGCCATGTGCATCGGCTACACCTTCCTGCGGGCCATGGTCTTCTTCATGGCCATCGTGGTGGCCTATGTCCCTGAGGGGCTGCTGGCCACTGTCACAGTGAGTCGGGGAGGCCAATGAGGGTGCAGAGGGCTGAGAGGCCTGTCCATCTGTCTGTTCATTCATCCAGGCTTCCCTCCCTTGTTGCCCTATCTGTCCACCAATCCAGTCACCTCCCACCCACTCACCCATCTCTCTATCTGTCCGTCCAGGCAGCAAACCCTCACCAAGGCCACTCTGGACCATGTCCTGGGCCTCACACCAGGACTCAGAAATGAACAACAGGCAGGGTCCTTGACAGGGTCCTTGACTGGGTGGGCACCCTCCTAGTCAGCACCCAGCCCAAGACTGGCTCCACAAGGAGTCTCAGAGAGTGTTTGTTTTCTCATATTGGTTGTATTGATAAGGGAACTTACAGAACCTCAACTCGGGCTGCTTAGAGGGGGGACTGGTTATGTTTTTCTGGGTGGATTAGGGAAAGTATCTCTAGTAGAAAGCATAGACTGGACAAAAGTATGAAGGCAAGAAAAGGCCTGTGGATGGGATAAAGGTTCTCCATGCTGTGAGAAGAGAGGTGGCAATGGTCTTTCCCCAGGTCTGCCTGTCCCTGACAGCCAAGCGGCTGGCCAGCAAGAACTGTGTAGTCAAGAACCTGGAAGCCGTGGAGACCCTGGGCTCCACATCAGTGATCTGCTCTGACAAGACAGGGACCCTCACTCAGAACCGCATGACTGTGTCCCATCTGTGGTTCGACAACCACATCCACACCGCTGACACTACGGAGGACCAGTCAGGTGTGGGCCTGCGAGGCAGGCTGGGGAAGAATCTGGTAGATGGTGGAGACCTAGAAGGGAGCACTGGGTTTACTGAAGGGATCCTGGACAAGAGGGGCTTTGCATTAACGGAGGGAGGCTCCATTCAGATCCATCTCGGGGAGGGCTGGGTCCTGGGTCCAGGGAGGCGGCTAAGCTCCAGCTCTGTGAAGGGTCTCACAGGACTCAACACGGGGTCTAGAGAGAAGGTTCCGTCCCGTGATATGAGGAGGCGCTTGGGTCCCACCCAGGTCGGAGGGGACTTTGCCCTGAATCTAGGGGAAGGGTTTGGTTTCGGTCTGGGACAGCCGCCGCTCCGGATCTGGTGCCTGCGCGGAGTCCCCTCGCGGCCCCAGCCCGGACGCCTGGCCTCCAGGGCAGACGTTTGACCAGTCCTCGGAGACGTGGAGGGCGTTGTGCCGTGTGCTCACCCTGTGCAACCGCGCTGCCTTCAAGTCGGGCCAGGACGCGGTGCCCGTGCCCAAGGTGAGAGCCGGAGGGTCCCGGAGTGGGTGATCCCGGGAGCCTGGTGCAGCCGGGCTCACCCCTGACACCGGCCCCCGCTCCCAGCGCATCGTGATAGGGGACGCATCAGAGACGGCGCTGCTCAAGTTCTCAGAGCTGACGCTGGGCAACGCCATGGGCTATCGAGAGCGCTTCCCCAAAGTCTGCGAGATCCCCTTCAACTCGACCAACAAGTTCCAGGTGAGGCCCGCCGCCGCCGCCGCCGCCGGCCCGCCCCCAAGGCCCCGCCCACACTCAGGGCTGGCCTACCGCGGGGCTTCTCTCTCAGTCCCCGCCCTCTCCAGGGCCAAACCCCGCCCACACCTCGCGTCGCGCCCGCAGCCAAAGCCCACCATACACCCCGCGGGCCCCCAGCTCTCAGCTCTCCCGCCTTTGGTGCAGGGTAGCTCGCAAAACAAATTCCGCCGGGGCCCCAGTGCGGACCCTTACTCCGTCCGTTCCCTGAACCAAAGGCCCTAACTCGCACCTAGCCCCGCCCAATCCTCAGCCTTTACCAAGGACCTGCCCAGCACGCCAGCCCCTCACCCTTCGCCCCTGTCGCACCCTCCGAGGCTCTTCGGGCCGCGCGGCGTCAGCCCCGCCCTTCTCCCAAGCCCCGCCCCTTGGCCCCCTCCCCCGCCCGCAGCTGTCCATCCACACTCTGGAGGACCCGCGGGACCCGCGGCACGTGCTGGTGATGAAGGGGGCTCCTGAGCGCGTGCTGGAGCGCTGTAGCTCCATCCTCATCAAGGGCCAGGAGCTGCCGCTGGACGAGCAATGGCGCGAGGCCTTCCAGACTGCCTACCTCAGCCTGGGAGGCCTGGGCGAACGCGTGCTGGGTGAGACCCCCGGGGATGGGTGAGACTTCCAGGGTGGAAGGTAAACCAGTGTGCCAGGAGGAGCTAGCACAGACCCTGCCCAACCTTCCTGGCCCAGCCCTGAACCTGACCTTTCCCCTCCCTGGCTGACAGCTTACCATCCCCAGTCCACACACTCACCCTTGACCTTCCCTGTCCCAAGTCCTGACCCCTGACTATCCTCATTTCCTACCTTGACCCAGCCTCTCCCCACCCTAACTTACCTGGAGGTTCCCTATTCTGACCCGATCTGTGATCCCTTGACTTTTCCCCGCTCTCGCCCCAACCGATGACCTGGCCTTGCTTTCACCTCCACCTTCAGCATCTTCCCCTTGACCTTTTGACCTTCCCCAGTCCCTGCCTCAAGACTTTCCCCAAATCCTTGTTCTAATTTCTGACCTTCCCCAAATTTTGTTCTGACCCTAAACTTCCCCAACCCCTGCCTCAACCCTGGAAGGCACAGACCTGTGGTCCAATTCTGGATCTCTCATTTTACTTGCTGTGTGACTGCTGTCAAGAAATGTCCCCTTCCAAGTCTAGTTTCCTCATCTGCAAGATGAGCATGCTAAAAAGCTCACAGGGTGGTTGTGAGAATGGATTCAAATCATGTGAATGAAGGATTCAGCCCAGGGCCAGGCATCCATAGCTGCTTGGTGCAAGGGGCCTGGTTATTTTACTCATCACCTGGCTTTGCTGGGGAGGGGTCTGCCCAGGACTTTTCTCTGACTTCCCTGTTTTCTGGTCAGGTTTCTGCCAGCTCTATCTGAGTGAAAAGGACTACCCACCTGGCTATGCCTTTGATGCGGAGGCCATGAACTTTCCAACGAGTGGTCTGTGCTTTGCGGGACTTGTATCCATGATAGACCCACCCCGGGCCACCGTTCCTGATGCTGTGCTCAAGTGCCGCACAGCAGGCATCCGGGTATGCCACTGGAAGACCAGGCAGGAGTGATGACAGAGGATGGCAGTTATTTGGGGATGAGGAATCCTGTGACAGAAACCTTTCTGAAACCAGCTTGAACCCAAAAAAGAATATATTGGTTCATGAAATTGAAAAGTTCTGGGGAATGAGAGGCTTCAGGTATAGGTGGATCCAGGAGCTCAGTGTCATTAGGAATTTGCCATATCCCATGTCTCAGCTCTGTTTTTCTCTCTGCTGGCTTTATTCTCAAGCACTCCCTCCATTTTGGTAGACAAGGATTAGCACCTCTCAGCAGCTCCAACTTACATCCCATCTTTAGCCACCCCACAGAAAAAGAGTACCTCTTTTACAGTTGTTCCAGGTTGGGTCACATGTTCATCCCTGAGCGAGTCACTGTGGTTGTGGGATGGGATACTTTGGTTGGCCAGGTGTCAGCCTACTTGCCCAGCTTTGGCCAGGGACCTCACTTCAACCTTGTGGGGAGGGATGATTCCCCAAAGACAAATCAAGGGTTGGGAGCCAGTGCTGAGCAAGCAACACCCAAGTCCTTCCCATGGTCTCTAAGGCCCTATAAGGTCTGGCCTTGTTACCTGTCTAAGCTTATTCCTTAGCCTGCCACCTCTTGTTCACTCCTCTCCAGTCATGGTGGTTTCCCTGCTGCTTCTCCAACAGTTTAGGCATGTTCTTACCTCAGGGCATTTGCATTGGCTGTTCCATCTGCCAGGAACACTCTTCCCTCAGTTTTTCAATGTGGCCAACTCTCATCTCTTTCAGATCTCTGCTTAAATATCATCTTCTCAAAGAAGGTTTCCCTGGACACACTTAAAGTTGAACCACCACTTTTTCCACTCAACACTTGCCATCTCCTTTACTCAGCTTAATTTCCCCCCTTCTTTCTAACATGCTGTAACATTCATTTCTTTATTTTATTTTCTGTCTCCCACACTAGAATGTATGCTCCACGAGGACAGGGATTCTTGACTGTTTTGTCCTTGCTATTTCCCAGGCACACAGCAGGTGGTCACAGTTGGTTGAAAAGTGAATGAGTGTATCTGCAGATGCCCACCAGGGAGGATGGGGAAAGTGGGCTAATCTGAAGGGTCAAGAGTCTGCTGTTCCCCTCCACAGGTTATCATGGTGACTGGTGACCACCCCATCACGGCCAAGGCCATTGCGGCCAGCGTGGGCATAATTTCAGAAGGCAGTGAGACAGTGGAGGACATTGCTGCCCGCCTCCGTGTGCCCGTGGACCAGGTTAATGGGAAGTAAGCCCCCTTCTGCCCTCCCCATGGTTCTTCCCATACCCCATGGAGACTGAGATCCCAGTGATGCCTTCCCACCCTTCTCAGGGAGGCCCGCGCCTGCGTGATCAATGGTATGCAGCTGAAGGACATGGACCCATCAGAGCTGGTTGAGGCACTGCGCACACACCCTGAGATGGTGTTCGCTCGTACCAGTCCCCAGCAGAAGTTGGTCATTGTGGAGAGCTGCCAGAGATTGGTACGAGGCTGCTGATGGAGGAGGGCAGATGACCTGGGCTAGCACCTCACTGACCACCACCCACCTGCTCCCTGCAGGGGGCGATCGTGGCTGTGACGGGGGATGGTGTGAACGACTCCCCGGCCCTGAAGAAGGCAGACATTGGCGTGGCCATGGGCATTGCTGGTTCGGATGCTGCCAAAAATGCAGCCGACATGATTCTGTTGGATGACAACTTTGCTTCCATTGTGACAGGCGTGGAGCAGGGTCCGGGCTGGGTCAGAGACAGGGCAGGCAGTGTGGGCACAGAAGGAAGTGGGCTGTGAGGAGGCTGAGGTGCCTGCTGTGCCCCCACAGGCCGACTGATCTTTGACAACCTGAAAAAATCCATCGCTTACACCTTGACCAAGAACATCCCCGAACTGACACCATACCTCATTTACATCACTGTCAGCGTGCCCCTGCCCCTCGGGTGCATCACCATCCTCTTCATCGAGCTCTGCACTGACATTGTGAGTCTAGAGCCCCAGTGCCTCCACCCCCACAGTGCCCATGGACAGGTGGGATGGACAGACACCACCATGGACACTCTCGGACACAGAGTGCCACAGACAAGATGTGTGTACAACAGACACAGGCAGGCAGGCAGGTAGCCACGGACAGGAACATACAGGTGGACAGGACTATGGACACAGGTTCAGATATGGACACTCAGAGAAACGGAGATATTAACAGACAGATATCTGACTAGACTTGGATCATAGACAGACATCCCTCTATAGACATGGAGAGATAAACACTGTCAGACCCCAAGGCAGCCAGATGGAAAAAGAGGCACAGATATGGCCATAAGGCAGCCAGATGCATGGCCGTGATGATGTATTATTCAACAACACTTGCATTATGCTTACTGTGGGTCAGGCACACCTAAATTTACTTAATTTTGTCCTTAAAACCACTCTATGAGACAGGCCTTACTTATTTATCATCTCCATTTTACTGATGAGCTAATTGAGGCATAGATAAGTTGAGCGACTTGCCCCAGGCCACAGAGCTAACAAGTGGCACAGCTGGGACTTAACCCAGGCAGTGAGATGCCCCAGCACCTCTCTCTCAATCAGTATACTCTGCTGTCACTCTGTTGTTACAAACAGATGGGGTGGGAGGAGGAGGACACAGGGACACAGAGACAGGAGAGATGCAGAGATAGAGGGTGACAGACATAGACAGGGTGTAGAGACACAGTCACAGAGAAAGAGACCAGAGACAGGGACAAAGAAACAAAGAAAGTAAGGGACAGAGAGAGAGAAACAGGGAAACTGGCCAAGACCAGAGTACCTAGAGAAAAACAGAGAGAGGAGGAGAAAAAGGGAGGGAGGAAGACAGAGAGAGAATGAATGCATACTAGTGGACGTAAAGCAGATATTCTGATGGTGATGGACACCAGGACAGATGTGGGCACAGATGTGGACTGGACATGCCAGCATCCCTGATGGGACAGCTGTGCAGTGTGGCCCCTGCAAGTCCTGCCTCCTAACCTCAATGCTATCCTTGCCTCAATCTTATCCCCTGGCAGGGATAGGTGGGGGTGGGGGCTCCAGAGATTAGGGGACAGGGACCCAGGCAAGCCCTTAAGCTTGGGTTCTGTTCACTTCTGGCTAGTTCCCGTCTGTGTCCCTGGCATATGAGAAAGCTGAGAGTGACATCATGCACCTGCGTCCACGGAACCCCAAGCGTGACCGTTTGGTGAATGAGCCCCTGGCTGCCTACTCCTACTTCCAGATCGGTGAGTGCCCATGGGGTCTCAGCAGGCTGCTTTCCTGCCTTGGGTTCTGACTTGTTCTGGATCTCATGTCTGCATTTGACCCCAGACCTCTGTCGTTCTCTGCATCCTCACCTGCATGATTCTCTCAGTGGTCCTGTGTCTCTTCTCTGTCTTTGGCCCTGTTCTCCATGACCCTGTCTCTGGGTGTGTCTCTGTCTCACTTTGTGCCTATGGATCTTTCTTGGGCTCTTGTCTGTGTCTGTCACTGTCTGTGTTCCTGTCTCCATGCCACTGCTTCTGTCCCTGACCCTATCGCTCTGTATATCTATGTCCATTTTTCCATGTCCCTGTCCCTCTCTGTGTGTCTCCATCTCTCTGTCTCCTTGCCTCTCTTCCAGGGGCTATCCAGTCATTTGCTGGCTTCACTGACTATTTCACGGCCATGGCCCAGGAGGGCTGGTTCCCGCTGCTGTGTGTGGGGCTTCGGCCACAGTGGGAGGACCACCATCTCCAAGACCTGCAGGATAGCTATGGCCAGGAGTGGGTGAGCTGCTGCCCCATCCCATGTGGCTCTCATTCCCAGGGCACCTAACTGGTGTGTGGCCACACTCACTCCTCCACATGTGACTGAGCTTAGCCAGTACATCCCAGACATGCAGACTCTGGGGTAAAGGGGCTTCTCCCACCACCATCTTGTGCTCCAAATTCCTGCTTCTCCAGCCGCAGCTGCAGGTGGGGCCTCTCCCTGCCCTGACTGTAACACATCATCTCAGGGTGGAGCTGGGCCCCAGTTCTGTTATTTTCCCTGTAGCATCACTTACCCAGAGTACACGCATGTGTGGCTGACCTTAATGAAGGTCTGCAGCAGAGGCTAGCTTTGGCTAGTAGGTGTGTCCCATTTGCCCTCTAGGGTTAGATTGTGATTTTCCCCTTGAATGTTTGCCTTGAGGTTAAGAATGCAGACCTTGGAGCCAGGCTGCCTGGATTCGAGGTCTGCCACTACTCTTCACAAGCTGTGTGACCCTGGGCGAGACGTTTTGCATTTCTGTGCCTGTTTTCTCACCTATAAAGTTAGATAATACTAATGCCTTCTTCAGTGATTTTCAGTGTTGGCTCCAGACCAGCAACATAAGTCTCACCCAGGACCTTGTTTGAAATGCAAATTATCTGTCCATAGCCCAGACCTTTGGGGCCAGAAACCCTGGCGGGTGGGGCCTAGAAGTCTGTGTTTTAACCTGCCCTCCTGGGGATTTGGATGGCAGAGGTTTGGGTACCACCAGTCTATCTTATGGGATTGTTGGGAGAATTAAATGAGATAATACATGTGAAACACCTGGTTCCTGGACCGTGGTGATCTTGACACAATTAGCTGGTATTAGAAATAGTTATATTGAAGAAATGGACTGAACTGTGACTGTCCCCTTTAAGTGGGGCAAGTGCCCTGTTCTCCAAGGGTGCGCCTGGCTTGCTTCACTCGTTTTTGCCATCTGCTCAGGCCATGGAGTCACTGGATTTTGCAAATCCTGCCTCGGGTTTCTGATTCCCTTTTCCCAGGCAACTTATTTCATGTGCCCAGAAAATTTTACATCCTTTCATTATGAAAGCAAATGCCCTGACATCCAGGCTCTTCTAGATCAGGTTCCTAGGCCCCTCACCCTGGGGTCCTGCAACCTGGTGGGTCCTGCATCTCTCCTCTTCCTGCACCCCAGCCTCTGTCAGGGAAAGGGTGCAGCCACCTGAGTGCCTCTCCATTGGCTGCAGAAGCTCTCCATTGGGGTTCAGCCTGCTTTGGTTCCCTCCTGGTCTACAGACGTTCGGGCAGCGCCTGTATCAGCAGTATACCTGCTATACCGTGTTCTTCATCAGCATCGAGATGTGCCAGATAGCTGATGTCCTCATCCGCAAGACACGCCGCCTCTCTGCCTTCCAGCAGGGCTTCTTCAGGTGTCCCTGGCCAGCCCCAGTCCCTCCTCACCCTGCCTTCCAAGCCCTGGTCCCAAGTCCCATCCAAGCCTGACCAGGGCTTCCTGCAGCCAGCACACGCCAGCCCTGGGCGTGTGGACGTGCCAGTGCTGGGTGCGAACACTCCTTACTGGTAGTGGCCAACAGCTCCTGCCATGTGCCTCTCAAACGGCCCCTTCATGTTTCATCAACTAACGAGGTGATGCTGACAGGGCTGGTCTCCACTATTGGAGAGGTGTGGCCATGCCAGTCAACATTTATAACATCCTCCTGCTGCTGCTGCCATCTGACCTCCTTTGACCCTGTACCCATTTCTGTCTGGTCCCCAACTCCTCATGGCCTGTCATGTCCTGACCGCCAGCCTGAGCCTGTTCCATCCTGCCCAACCTGCAGGAACAGAATCCTGGTGATTGCCATCGTGTTCCAGGTCTGCATTGGCTGCTTCTTGTGCTACTGCCCTGGGATGCCCAACATCTTCAACTTCATGCCCATTCGGTGAGGGGCTGGGACCTGTCGGTAGAGGGTGGGCTTGTGGGGCACAGCCCTGGCCTGCCCTCACCTTCATCTCACCTGTGCCTTCAGCTTCCAGTGGTGGCTGGTCCCCATGCCCTTTGGCCTCCTCATCTTCGTCTATGATGAGCTCCGGAAACTTGGAGTTCGCTGTTGTCCAGGGAGTGAGTGTGGAGACTGGAGGTTTGGGCGTGGGGGGGGAGGGCGGAAGCTTTTTCAGAGCAGCTGCCCTGACCTTTGACCTCTACCCTCTTGACCCTCCATATCAAACCTCTATTGATCCATAACTTGAGCCCTGGCTGCCACCACTAACCTGCATCCCCCAGCACCCAGTCTTCTTTCTCTCTCCCAGGCTGGTGGGACCAGGAACTCTACTATTAGAGAGACCGCTGCCTTCAAGCCATCCCTGCAGCCACCACAGATGGAGTGGTGGAGGGGGGCACATGAGACCCTCTGGACAGCCACCAAACATTTGAGCAGTCAGATTTCTAGCTCCACCTGTGTCTGCTCCTGCAGCCTGTGACATTCCAGCCTCAGAGGGACCCTCCCCTCTCCCCCACCTCCTGGAGGAGCAGACCCTGGGCCCAGTGCTCTCAGCTGGCCTTGGGGAAGTCTCCCATCAAGTGGGTTAGGACTTCAGGCTGGCAGGACTACCCAGGGGTCCTTTAAAAACACACTTTTGTCCTTGTGATAGTAATAAACCAGCTCACACTGTCTGTGCTTTCATTTGGTGCCAGGCACCGTCTTGTTTTTTATGAGCTCCTTTGGTCACCCATAATCCTACCACTCAGGGGCTGTTTGTTCAGGGCTGTATCTCCACCTTCCTAGACAACAGCCTGGCGCATAGTAGGCACTCAGTAAACACTCCTTGGGGAACAAATCCCCATCCGTTTGCCTAGGATTACAGCATTTGAAGGCGTTGTTCTTTCTCCTCAGTGTTGTTCTTTCTCCTTGTGAAGTGTGGTGAGCCTCGGGTTCCTTCATTCCTTCCTTACTTCTTGCTCACCTATTTTCTCTCTGGCTACCCACTTCCCCAATAAAAACAGCCCACCGGTCACCTCTCTGCTGTGCTTCTAGTCACTATCCTACTCCTGCCCACCTTGCTCTGGTCCAGGCCTGAGTCTCCCACCCACACAGCAGTCACAAAGATCTTCCTAAAGCCAAATCTGACCTGTCCTGCTTAGAACTCTTCACAGTTCCCACTGCCCCTGGCTGTCATCAGGGCCTTCTGTAAGTCTGGCCCATTGATTACTGGTCTTACAAGCTCCTTCTATCTCATTCCAACAACCAATCTTACGTTTTGCTGGAAAGGCCAGGTGTTTCCTCTGACCATAAGGCCTTTACTCAGGCTTTGACACCTGCTTTTCTCCTTTGTCCCACCACCACCTCATCATTTAGATCTCAGCTCACATCCTCTCTTCTGTGGAACACATCCTGACCTCCAGGATGGGTTCCCCATCACAGTCCTGACCCCTTAGGCCTGTGCTCCCCAAGTCAGCCCCAACCACTGGTCTGTCGACCTGAGCCCCACAGAAGCTGGAATTATTTCATAGATGGTTGGCCACCAGCAGAGAGTCTGGATTAGAGAGTTTGGATTAGAGTCCCTGCTCAGTAAATAGTTAATAGTAATTTCTGCTAACTTCACTCATCCCAGAACTTGTCAAAGGTTAGGTGGGGTATGAGATAGAAGTGTGGGATTAAGTGATCTCATCACACATCCACCCAGGGGCAGGCAGTCTACTCCCTTCATAGCAAAGTCAGGGTGACCAATCAATCACTTGCCTTCCTACCCCTCCCCCCACACCTGTGGCCCCACATTTTGACTAGGGACACTGAGGGGGAAAGGCTTGGTGGTGGCTGCCCTATCTGAAGGCAAATGGTATTTTACCAGGCCCATGACAACTGTCCTATCCCATCTGGGAAGGCTGGGGAGCACCTTTCTGGGTGGGCATAATTTGCATCTGCTTAAGATGGAGCTTAAGCATGACCTTCGAAGCCCTGCTTCTGACATATCTCAGGGAGGGGGAGGGAATGGGCAGAGACCTGGCCTCAATAGACCAGGGAAGGGTTGGGGAGTGGAGGGTAGCCTCCAAGACAATATCCAAGTTGGTGGGCTCAAATGCTGTATCTGGCTGCAGCTGTCCCTGCATACCTTGAAAAAACTCAGGCCAGGATTTGATTTGAGGCCCACAGAACTGAATCACAGAAGTCTGCCCCAAGGGCAAAAGCAAAGGTCAAGTGGCTGGACTGTTCAGTGTGCAATGGGGAGCCCTAGATAGCTGTAAGCAGGGAGGGTGAACTAGCTGATGGGGGTTTCAGAGAGATCCCTCTGGCAGCCATATGAAGGGTAGATCAGAGGAGCATATTAGGGCTGGGAGCCTAGGAGGTGACCAGCCAGGGAAGGGCCAGGTTATGGCTGTGAGATGCCCCCCAAAACTGTCTTTTGTAGTCTAGCTCCCCAATCACTTGGTCCCTGAGGGCCCTAGTCTCTGTCATTGCTCAGAGATTGTCTACTTCCAGCCCTTAGTCTACCCTGGGAACACAAGCAACCATGGAGCTGCTCCAGGAACACAGGACCAATCAGGGCTGACTAGTCTTGCAGCCTGTGTTATCTGGCTCCAAAGTCAGACTGAGGGTCTGAGAGTGGTATTTGTAGACAGCTCCAGAAACAGATGGAGGCAGAAAGCAATTTTCCAAATACTGTTTACTGAAACCTGTAGGCAGCGAAAAGGTATGTGACCATCTGAGACACCAAGCCTAGGAGTGCACACTGACAACGGCAACATACAGGGCCAGGGTGCTGAGGGCCAGCAGCCCCGTCACCACCGCTCGGGCCAGCAGTGCTGTCCAGCTGCCCAGGGAACAGAGGTGGACGAAGGTCCTGTGGGGAAACAGCACAATGAGGGAAGGAGAATAGATAATCCACCCCCACTTGGACCCAGCCTCACACCCCACCCAGCTCACTCCATGACAAAGGCCTTGTAGACACTAAGGAACATCAGGAGGAGGACTGCCGGCCTGAAAGTGTGGTATAGATCGTAGCGTGTTATCATCCAGACCTGGGCAGATGCGACGATGTAATGGACCTGAAGGGAGGCAGGAAGTCAGGGCCAGGCCTTGGGAGAGAGATGGCCACCATCAAAAAGGCGTGTGTGGGTCAACAGGGCTGCGTACCAGACTGATGTTGGAGTCAATGCTCATCTGGATGTATTTCCAGTCAAACTCAATGCCCCGGGCTCCAACCCAGAGGGGGATGCAGCTGAGGAAGGCAAAGAGGGGATTCTCCAGCATCCAAACACCCTCAGCACCCAGAATCTGAGCCCCCACTCTCCAGCACCCCCTTGGAACCCAGCTGTTCCTTCTCAGGAATCTGAGCTCCTGGCTGCTGCACACACCGGGACATAATGAGCTCTGCGGTGGCCCAGCCCAGGGCAGCAACCATGATCTTGTACTCCCCTTTGCCAGCATTCCGAGACATGACAAGGTTTAGGCCTATCAGGTCTGCCACATCCACGCTGGCCTTCATGAACTCCTGTGGGTCAGTTGAGGCTTGAGTAAGCACAGTTGCCACAGGGCCCCACTCCTGAACTCCCTTCCTCTCCCTCACCCACTCACCCCAATGAAGTCGTAGATGCCTCCCTCCCAGGTGGGAAAGAAGGTGGCTAGGAACAACATCTGAGAAGAGAAAACAAAGAAGTCGCTGCAAAGTGAGGGAGATAAATCACGTGGGTTTTGTGTAAAGATAATATAGTTGTGTAGGGCATGGCACTGGGGTTTTGGGGGCCCATGTGGAGAAGCACCACCAGATGGGGGAAAAATTACTGGACCAGGGGGGCCAGAGGGTGGGAGCCTGTAAGTTTAGGTTTTGTGGTGATCACAAAGGGTTGAGGTCAGGCCTGGCGATGCTGGGACCAGGCAGTGTTTGCAGCACCGTGTGCACCTTGGGGGTTAGCCAATGGCTCTTAACAGCACAAAACCCCCCTTTACCATACAATTGAGTTTTCTCAATTTGACTAAACGTGCTCCACAAAAGCTGCTTGGAGACTTCTCCCGGGTTCCACCCTTACCAAAGTTGTGCTTTCTCTGGGTATTCTCGGGTGGGGGGGTGGTCCCACCCTGGGGTGTCTGGGCTCGGGTGGAGCCCTAGGTCCTGCGAGCCTGGGGGCCGGGCGCCCTCACCTTGCACAGCTGCACAAACAGGTAGGTGACCCCGGCCTGGACGCACTTCCAGAAGGCGTTGTACTCGGACCTGCAGGAGCGGGCGGTGAGGCTCGGCCCGGGCCCGCGCCCTCCCGCCCCGCGGCCGTCCCGCACTCACAGGCCGCTGCACTTGTATGTGATGAAGTAAGGGAAGTAGGCCAGGGCAAAGCAGTTCCCGAAGTGGAACAGGGTCATGGCTCCGGCCGCGCAGGCCCCGCCGCAGCGCGCTCCGCCCGCCCGGCGCCCGAGCCGGGGCCTGAAGCCCACCAGCCTCCGCCGCGGCCCGCGCGGCCTTCTGGGAGCCGGCGGTCGACGGCGCTGCGCAGTGACGCCATCGCCCGAGGTCGGCTCGCGAGAGCCTGCGCGGTGCGGTTACCCCGCCTGGGGAGCCGCGCGCTCGCCCCAGGCGCCCGGCCCGAGCTGCCAGCCAGCCGAGGGAGGGGCGGCCTTGAACCTGGATCTGACCCCGCGCTATCGGTGCTGAGACTCAGGGCACAGCTTTAAGCACTCTTGAGTTTTTATTTCACCATTGGCCCTGCGGCGCAGGCTGCCCTTCTTCCCTGGGGGAGCCGAGAGCGGCAAGGGGAGATACAGGTTCTGGCCCCAGAGCGCGGAAGCAGAGTGGGGCCGTCCTGTTACACTTGTCGCGGCTGAACATGTAGCGCACGCAGTTACTGTAGCCGCATACGTTGTCATACCTGGGGCAGGGAGGTACGGGGTCGGGATCTCTCTTCAGACCACCCCCAGTCTCCCTCAACCTTCTGTGACTACTTTGCCCCATACCAGGAAATGAGCTTCACAAAGTTGTCGTTGAGTGCGATGCCGGCCTTAGCATCAAAGATGGATGAGTGGGGATTGGTGACAAAGTCCGTGGAGACGACCTGGGCGGCAGACTTTCAAAGGTAAGTGTGGGGCGCAGGGCAGGGACTTAACGGGAGCATAGGTTCCGACTCTTGTGCACATTGTGCGCCCATTCATGTGCAGTATCTGATGGAGCCCTGCTGTGTCCAGGTTATGGGACAGTGTAAGAGGAAGGCGCCTAGGGGCTTTGCCTGGGGGGAACTGGGCAAAGGACAGAGACCGAAACCGTGTTGATGCTGCACCAATGAACAGCAGTTGTGGGAATGAGGCAGGCACTTGGAGTGGGCCAGCACAGAGGTCCTCTCTGAGGCGAGGCGGTGAGGCTAAGTCTGAATGACTAGGAGGACTGGGCCAACTCAGGCCCTCAGCAGAGTCTGAGGTGGCAGGGGCTATAGCACAGAAGCCCTGAGGGTTTGGCCCTAGTGTGGGTGACGGCCACAGGAAGGTTTTCAGTAGTAGGGGTGGTGTGATCTGCTATCTTTAAAATAAGAGATCCTGGTGGCTGTATGCAGGTGGACCTGCAAGAGCTACAGCAAGGAGAGAGCACCAAAGGTGAATGTACAGAAGTAGCACTACTTGGAGCAAAGGCATAGTAACATCCAGTTTTCACAGGGAAGGTACCTGGCCATGACCTGCCCCAGGCAAGTATTGAATATGGGGGCTGTTGTCTTATTCACTATGTAGTGAGCAAGCACTTGCTGTGTGCTAGGCCCTGGGAGACAGCTAGAGCTACAAAAGTGAAGAGTTCCAAAGTCCCTGCTTTCTGGGCATGCATTTGTTGGCATGACCAACAGTGACTATGAAATGGAATTCCAGGTAAGGAAAAGGACCACAAAAAGATAAGGGTGGTATTAGAGGTTTGGAGAAGGTGAGGGCAGGCTTTGAGGCCACCTGGGGGAAAGGCTTTCCAGGCCAAAGGAACAACAAGTGCAAAGATCCTGAGGCAGGGAGATCTGACCTTCCCAGCCCTGCAGTTCCTATCCTGATACATTGTGAGCAGCTCCCTGGAAAGTCATGTTCCCTCCCCAGAGGGCTCCCAGGGTCCCCTTTCCTCCGTCTCTACCTCATCCTCGGTGTAGGCAAGATGCCAGCCATGGGCCCCTTGGCTGCTGCTTTTATGGCCTCCTTGATGGATGAGTGTGGGGTAAGCTGGGCCAGGCGGCCGGTCAGGTCCACAACAGACACGTCTGGAGTTGGCACCTGGAATGCCATTCCTGTTAGCTTCCTGGAGGATCCCACGTCAGGGGTGGGAGTCAGAACCCAGTAGCTTCTCTGTCCATCTGCTCCACCTCTGCTAAATAGGCGCCTCAGGGATTAGGGACCAGTCTAGTTCTCTTGGGGTGCACCCCAACCCTGGTTGCAGCTTCCTGCCCGGGATGACTTTGCCCACAGCCTTGACAGCCCCTGTGGAGGCTGGGATGATGTTCTGGTGGGCGCCCCATCCATCTCGCCAGGCCTTCTTTGATGGCCTGTCCACTGTCTTCTGGGTAGCAGTGTAGGAATGGACTGTGGTCTTGGGGAAGAAAGGGCCACAGTGAGGCCTTCTGCTCCTAAGCTCCCATGCCTCTTTTTCCCAAGCCCAGGGTGGTGGCCCAGGTGTGAAGGCTGGTGGGGCCCATTGACCACAGGAGGGCCTTATGCAGGCCAGGGTTCAGCCTTGTCTGTGAGTTGTACAGTGTTTTAAAAGACTTCACTACTGGTGGGCCTCTCCTCCCGAAACCCGTCTCTCCCTGTTAACGCCCCACACTGAGTGAGTCCTGGGAAGAAGAGGTAGAGTTTCCCTGCCATGCCTCCTGCCCCAGCCCCTCTCCCCAAGTCATCAGCCCTTCCACTATCCCACATCGCTCATGGATGACCTTGTGCAAGAGGGGCCAGGCAGTTGGTGGTGCAGGATGCATTGCTGAAAAGGCCCAAGTGTGCAAGGGCACTGTGAGGGGAGTCACAGAGCCACCTTCTGCCCTTACCTCTCTTTCGGATGTGCACACAGGCCTGGTTTTGTGGAAAGTCAGGATGGGATGAGAGGGATCCGTGGGGATGATTTAAGACTGAAGGAGGCACCAGAGATGCAGCTAGGGGAACCCCAAGCATGTTCTCCAGAAGTTGTGCATTTCTAACAGGTAGTTTTAGGCTAACATTAACATGATGGCTATTAAGGCTTTGGGAAGGAGAAGCAAATTGATGTGAAAGAAGCACCAGGGGTCCTAGTGGGAGTGTGCATGGGGATGGTGAGTCTCATTCTCCCCCCGTACACAGGCTGCCATGTCTTCTGGGCACCACCACATACTTCAGAATGTTGCTGCCCATTACCTGACAATTTTCATGGAGGGAGGGTTATAGTCCTTTTCATTCACCCCCATGACAAACATGGGGGCATCTGGTGAGGGTGCAGTGATGACCACACATAGGGCACCTGCCTCGATGTGGCCCTAGGGGAGAAGCACAGGTGTCATGAGGTGCTTCAAGTGCCCCCCGACCCTGGCTTCCCCAGCCAGCCCTGGGCACCTCTCCCTGACTTACCAAAGCTTCATCTATGGACAGGTACACGCCTGTGGATTCTACCACATAGGGGCTCCCAACAGACTCCCAGGGGATATCTGGGCTGCATGCTGTGTGGGGTGGTAGCACTGTGAGTCATCACCGCCTTCATAGTCCACAGCATTCAGAAGGCTGACCAGAGACCTTCCCACCCGGCCTGCAACTGTCAATTTCCCCCATCCTTCACATATCTGGCCGCCCCAGATGGATTCCATCCTGATGGTCTTGCCTCTCATCATGAACCCCACCCTGGAGGACACTTTACTTTTCTAGACTGCACTACCTGTGAGCCATGTGCAAGCTGCCACCTGACTCAGGCCTCAGACCCCACCCCCTCTCCCCAGGGGACCATCCCTGACTACTCCTGGCCAGGACAGGCCCTTTCTATGATATGCTGCCCAGAATTGGACCCCGGGAGGGCGAGGCCTGCCCCACTGCTCTGGCCCTAGCCCTGACAGCCTCCTGTGGTCCTCCTAGCCCCTCTTGTCTTCACTGCTCAGCTCCTGCAGCAGGGAGCCTGCTGTCAGAGGTGAGGCAAGTCCCTGAGGACAGACACTATACCCCGGGAGCAGCTCCTAGCGGGGACTGAAGCGGGGGCAGCCCTGGGGCCAGCAGCGGCTACTGGTTTACCTTAGAAAGGTCAAGGCAATTTTCTATATCCTTTATCAATTTACATTCTTACCTGCTAGTTTATCAAATGTCTGTATTTGAAACATATGTTAAACATTGAGTATTGATATTTTCCACTAGGGTTTACCAACAAGCAGTAAATGAATAAACTATACTAATTTTTTTCCCTCGTGGGGTTTGTTACAACTGCAGTGTTTGCTTCTGTGACTGTTCGTTAGCGTCCGTCTCATCTGCAGACCACCCCACAGTAGCACAGCTGGGTCCGTTTCCTTTGCCGTTGAGCCTGCTACCCTGAAAAACCCAAGTCAACTTTTGGGTTTTTTTTATTAGCCATTCTGCACATGTTTATAGAACACCTGCCATGTGTCCATGTTCTAAGCGCTACCTATGTTGGATTCATTTAACCCTTGTGACCCAAGAAGTAATAACTGTTATTATTGGTATTTTCCAGAGGAGCCAGTGTCAGGCAGAGGTAAAGGGAGGAGGCGGGTGGGAGTGCAGGTGGGCTGGCCTGGGATCTGCAGTCCTAGCTGTGCTGCCAGAATGAATGAATGAGTGGCTTCCCCTCTTCTCCCTGGGCCACCACACATGGTGGTTCTCTTTGGTTATCAGCTCTGCCATGGCACACCTTTCCTCATATGGTCCAACTAGCTCTTCTCTGATGTTCCCCATTTGCTGCCTTCCAAGTTTGGGGTGGGGAGCACTTCAAATTCTCCCACAGCAGTTGCTGAACTGGCACGGGGCCAAGAGTTGGCACCCAGGAGACCCAGTCCCTTCTCTAGGCTGTCATAGGCCCTGTCCTGCTCAGAAAGCTGTTTTGATGATTCCATTCATTCATTCATTCTTCAAGGAGGTACTGCGTTGCCCCAGCGCCAGGGCCTGCACCTACAGGTGCAAAGCAGTGATGCTGATGCAGACCCGCAGGGCCCTCCCTGCAAGGAGGCTGTGGCCTTGTGGGCCAGTGCCCTTCCTGCTGCTCCGCTGATGCCTGTTAACTCCAGCCAAGCTCCTGCGACCACCGTCATCCCTATCAGATGCCCCGGGAAACAGGTCCAGGCGAGTGCTGTCCTGTGCCTGGGGTCACCCAGTGGAAGGAGTGGAGTGGGGCAAAGCTGTGCTGCTGCCAGCAGGATATCCACAGAGCCGTGATGGAGAGCAAGCGGCCTGGGGTGGGACGGGGCAGGCGCTGCAGTGGTCATCAGAGAGGCCAGCACCTGGTGGGGCAGACAGCGAGGGGGAGCTGGTGGGGTCGGGGGGAAGCAGCACTCCAGGAGTGCGGCAGGAGTGAAGGTGCCTAGGCCGTGCAAAGAGAGGACAAGGCATGTCTGAGCCACGACTCTGCTGGAATTGTTTTTGGTGTCAGGCTGCCAAACATGGATCATTCTTCTCCCACTCTTACCTACCTCTTCTGTCCCCCCTCCACCATCCTGCCACTCCTTGCCCTGACCCTGACCATCTCACCACAAACCCTCCCTGCCCCTCTTTATCATTCACCCTGGACACTACTGAGAAAAGAAGGGGGTCTGAGTGTGGATGGTGGGGAGGAGCTGGGGAGGCTGCAGGCCTTGCCTGGGGCTGCACGGGGGCTATGTGTAAAAGTCTTAAGGTGGCCAAGGGCCAGCCATGCCTAGTAGTTTACATTAGAAAGATTAAGTAGGTTTACTGGTTCCCATTTTATATATTTAGCTTTTTTTTGTTATCTTGAAAATGTTTTTATTTGAAGCATGTTAAATATCTACTGTTACTGCTTTCAACTTTCAGATTCTAAACATCACTTTAAGTGGAGGAGGAGGAGGATTAGTATTAGGAGGAATGACATGGGACGAGCACCCAGAAGTCAGCACTGCCTGGTGTGAAAGCTGCTGGCTCAGCGACCAGGTGGTGGGTGGCCAGTGTGACTGAGGGCACGTGGAGAGGGGCATACTGCTTGAAGGGCCCATCAGAAGCTGGGATTTTATTCATGGGATGATGGGAAGCCATTGGATTTAAGTAGGGGTGCAGCCAGATTCTGCCAATGTTTTAAAAAAGGCCTCTGTGGCTGCTGTGTAGAAACTGAGTGGAAGCAGCTGGCTGGCTGGTGGTGCCATTTCCTAGGAAGGGAGATGAATAGGTTTGGGGCTTGAAGGAGAATCAAGTGTTGAGTTTTAGACATACTGATTTGCTATGTCTGTGATAAAACATGTAAATGTGTGTTAAACAGTATTTGGAGTGAGTGGGGGCATCATTTTAGATTAGTGCTTCTTAACTATTTCAGAGGTTGGGGACTTGCCTCCAACCCAGTATCGTGCACGCACACACTTTGGGGGTTTGTGAACCTCATGTGAGAGGCAGGAGTCCCACTCCAGGTATCCGCATGTCCCCTGCACTAGTCTGTTGGTGGCTTGCCTCAGACAGCTGCCCTTACCATTGGAAGACACTGATCCCCTGGTCGTCCACCACCAGCCTTCCCTTCCTGCTTTCCACACTCCCCTTGAATCGGCCAGGGGTGGAGTCAATCTTGAACATGTACACCTGTGGGAGATACAATGGCTTCTAGTCTTGGGGTGCCAGGGATAGGGGAACCCCCACTTTGTTGAAGGAGCCTTCCATAGATCTGTCCTGAGCCCCTTCTCCTGTGCTGCCCTGCCCGATCCTGCCCCCTGCCTGCCGCTCGCCATGTATTCTGGGTCAATGAATGGATCGTTCACCGCCACCACTTTAATGCCCCTCTCCGTGCAGGCACACAACACCAGGCGACCGATGCGTCCAAATTGGTTCAGGGATGAAGGTTGTGGGATTGTCCTCAGAATCCATGGCCAGCAGGCAAAGAGGAAGGGATGGGAGAGAAGGGGGTAACAGGAGGCTCACTCGGGGGCTGGGTGGGCTTCTCAGTCTGGGGGGAGGAAGGCATCCAGATGCTATAATCTCTTGTCCGGATGACCTCACCAGCCTCTTAACTGCTTTTTTTGCTTCCCCTGCCCGTCCACCCCTGGCTTTATATTCCTCACCTTGTAGCTGAATGGATTTGTAGAACTTCAGGTCAGATTATGTCTCTTGGCCTGAAAACCTCCATGAATATCAATAAAACCAGACCAAACTCCTTCCAAAGGCCTACCAAGTTCCTGCTGGCTTTCCACAGCCCTCCCTTTTCTCTCTCACTTGCCCCACACCAGCCACACTGACTTCATGCTTGTCCTCAGCACATGAGCTGCCATCTCCACCCCAGAGGTGGCACAGCTGTCACTCAGGCCTCACTCCATTGTCACCTCCCACCAGCCTTCCCTGATCCCTCCGGCTCACACTGTCTTCTCCGGTCTCAATTTATCCCTGAGTTCCATGCTGTGCATCGCATGCATCACTAAACTGACGAGTTCCTTATTGGGTTGTCTTCCCACCAGAATGTGGGCTCTCTGCGGGCAGAGCCCTGTGTGCCTCCTCTCTGTGTTTCTCCAGGGTGGGCAGAGCGAAAGCACTGAAGGTGAGAAATGTGGAGATGCCCCAGTTGTGACCTGAGGAAAGGCTGGGGCCTGCGGCTTCAGGAACAGCTCGGGCCTGGCTGACTGATGCCAACAGTCAGCTCCCGAGCTGAAACCTTCTTAGATGGTGGAGGCGGCAGATGAGGTGGCATTTCCTCCCTGACTGGCTCTGCCTCAGCCTTGGGCTCCGGTGGATGCTGTGCTCTGGTCACTGCGGGAGGAAGTGGGTGAGGGCAGTGAGCTGCGCCATCTCAGGGTGAGAGAATTAACCATCTTTGCCACTCAAACCTGTTGTTGGCTCCTGGCCCCTAGTGGCCAACCATCTTCCCTACTGTTTCCTCAACCTACCTGATCCACAGAGCAGGGGTGGCTTGCTTTAAAATACCAATGCCAGGGCCCCTTCCCTAGAGATTCTTATTTAGTGAGTATATATTTTTTAACAATACTTGGGGTGATATTCTCTGTGCCTCAGTTTCTTCCTCTGTAACATGGAGATAATAAGAGTACTTCTTTCAGAGGGTCTTGAGAATTAAGAGGTAATATATGTATGTAGTGCTTATCAGAGAGTCTAGGGAATAGGCTACATACATTAGTATTTTAAGGATCATTTCCCAAACTTGTCTGATAATTGATCTAGCTCAGTGGTCCCCAAAACTTCTGATGATAAGAATCACTGGGGAGGCCTCTTCCTAGGGAAATGTGACTCAGAGGCCCAGGGGCCCAATTCCTGCCCTGGGCCCAGGAATCCTGTTTCTAACAAGCACTCCAAGTGATTGCTGTCCTCAGCAGTAGCCTCAGTATGCGCAGACTGCATTTAAAAACACCTGCGGTCGGAGTGATGTTACCTGAGCTCCAGATGAGGGCTTGAGGAGAGGAAGGGGCACAGGGTGGAGAGAGCAGTGAGGGGCCCTGGCTGGCAGAGGGTTCCAAGCTGGGGATCAGGCCTCAGCATCAGCCCTGGCTCAGCCACCTGCTGGTTTTGGTCAAGTTAGTGAACCTCTCTGGCCTGTTCCTGGTGTCACATCTGACCCTGCACCTGGGGGCTACTGTGAGGGCTTCGTGAGATTTCAAGGCCCAGTAGGTGCTGATTTTAACAGAGGAGAGGAAGTCTGATACCAAGTATTCCTGAAGAAAGAGAGAAGGGATTAGAGAGAGGCAGCGGGTAAGGGTGGGGGTCGCTTTTGGCTCCAGAATTAAAGGCACCTGGGAGGTGGTGGGGCTGGGAGCTGGAGGCCCGCTGGCCTGTCTCCCTGACCTCTCCGGGCTGACACAGACCTTACGGCCTGAGGCTGGGCTGGGGGTGTTTCCAGTAGCAGTATTAGAGTTTAGTGGTGGCAGCAGCCTATGGTTAGGGATGACCCTAGGGTATTTGCATTCCTGGGGATGCTGTTTCTGCTACCACAAAAGGGGGAGATTTGTCTACATGGGTTATGTGTGCGGATCTGAGCCTGCTGGGTGACCTTTCAAAAGAAAATGCAGATGGTCCTCCACTCCCAACTTCCCTCAGGCTTCCCCACTCCTCTCCACTCCAGGGGTGGGCTATACCAGCTGGAGGACAACTGTTGCACTGAGAAGGAAGGGCCCTGGGGAGCCTCAGTGAGGAAACATCACTTGGTAGGTGAACCAAGGGCACAGGTGCGCTCGCTCCCAGTTACAATGACGCTCCTGTTTCCTGGGTGCCACTGTGGGCTAGGTGCCCTGCTCTTCGGGAGCGTGGCTCAGGAATCCTGTGAGCGTGTGCTATAAATCCTGGTTACAGAGGGGAACCCAAGGCCTGAGGTCACAGCGAGTGATGAGCAGGGTGGGGGCTCAAGGCCTGTGCCTATAATCTGCTGCTTGGGGTCTGCTTGACCCGCTGCGGCCACGCCTGTCCAGTGCGGCGGCTTCAGGTCGCCCCCAGCGCCCGCGGTCAGTGCGGAGGCAGCAGGGGAAGAGGGGCCGCCTTCTCCGAAGGCCTGGGTTGTTGGGGAGTGTGTGTGTGCACCTCTAGGTAGTGAGGCAGGGCCCTGAATTGCAACTCTGCTGTTCTGCTGCTGAGACCTAGGGAGGGGTTTGTGCTCCCTCACCTCTGGTGGCTGCTCTGTGAGTAGGGACAGTAAGCGCACTGGCTTCAACTGGTTCTTGCAAGGCTCAGTGAGCATGTGGCTGTAAAGTGCTCGGCCGGCCCCAGCAGGTGCGGTATGGCGGGGACAAAGCCCACCAAGCCCCAAGCGGCCCATTCGCACTGGTCGAGGGAGCGTCGGTTGTGTGTGACACCCAGCTGGCTGAGGCTCTTCATCAATCAGCAGTGACCTCAGAAATGCCCACTGGTGAACCTGGCTCCAGCCTCCGCTGCAGCCCCCTGCTTATAGCCCTGCCCCTCCACCACTTGGAAAGCAAAGGCTGGTAAGCGGTACAGGGAGTACAGCTGAAAGGAGGGAGGAAGTGGCTCAGAGGGAAGAGCCCGCTGGCCTCAGCGAGTCGCCCGAGCCTCCTGCGACCCCCACCCCTATTTGTGGAAACCGCAGTGGGCATGCTCGCAGAAGGCGCGGGGTCAGGGTGCCCATGACCACCCTTTCTAACCCTCCCCGGGGTCACTCCACCGTGTCCTTTACCCAGGCACGGCTGTCGCAGCAGCTGGACAACGGTGACATTGGTGAGGACGATGTTGCGTTTCAACATGGCCTAAAAGTTTTATGACCTAGCCGCCCGGGACCCACCGCAATGTTACCGTGATGTGGGACCCCGGGGGTAGTGGGGCCAGAACTTCTTGCCGTGACCTCACAGTGCCCAGTGCAAAAGCTCCATCCCAGTCAAGGCATGTGACGTCTGCATGCCACCACCGTGCCATGGCCACCACTGGCATCTGGAATGGAATCTGACCTTTCACACTGGTCCTCAAAGCTCTTTTCCCTCCTCTCTCCCTCTGTGCACTGTCCCTGCTAACCCTGACCCTTCACTGGAGACTTACCCTGTTTCCTTTTGCCTGGAAGGCCCTGCCCAAGCCTTCCCGTGGCTGCTTCTCAGTTTCCCTTAGGTGCCACCCTTTAAGGAGGGCCCCTCCTAAAGCCATGGAAAGTGCTCTCCTTTCTCAGTCCCCACTTGCCATCACCCCACCCCTTTCAATCTATCCATCTTCCAGGAAGCCTCGTCTGACTTCCTGTCCTGGGTTAGATGTTTCTTCCTATGTGCAAAACTACTGCAGGGTTACACTCAATTTCTACTTCACTGCATGTATCTTTCTCTGAAAGTCATCTTGTTTTCCCATTGTTGCCTTGCCAGTTGCTTTTGCCCACCAGAGTGTAAGCTGTTGTCTACCTTCCTCACTTTTAAGTCCCATTGACTAAAAGAATGTGCCCACTCAATAAATAATGCCAGAATGGATAAATACATGTCACCTCCTTGGGTTTCTTCTGACCCCCAATCTTAAAGCGACTTCCAAGTCTGACCCTCTCACAGCACACTGTTCTCTTGGGGTTTTTCATATAATTTGTCATGTTCTAGTTATGATTTATTTGTTCCTTGGGCTGTGAGTCCCCCACCAGGCATGCATTCTTGTCTGTTTTGTTTATCACTGGACCTCCAGCACCTAGAACTCTGCCTGGTACAAAACAGTCTTTTGGGGAAGAACAAATGGACAGAGGCCTTCCTTCCCCCAAGCACTGGGGGTGGGGGCTTGCTTACACATCTGTGACTCATGGGCAGGCACCTCCACCTGCAGGGCCAGTTGACACACAGCTGTGACCAAGACTTAGGGGGTGGGGGTTTGGGCCAGGAAGGAGTCACCATCCCCAAGAGAGGTGTGGAAACAAGAAGGGGCAGAATAACATGACCTCTTCCTTCCCCAAACTTCCATGAGAACTGAGTTTGCCAACCACCTGCATGAACAGGGTGAGGTGAGGCTTCCCTGCTTGGATGGCCTGGGAGAGGTGGAATTAAAAATAAAGTGGGTGTACAGATGGGGAGATTTCAGTGAATACAGATACTGATTAAATGAAGTGGGGCAAACAATATGTACAATCAATGGGGCAGGGGCGGGGGGAGACCTCACAAATAAAACCAAACTGAAAAGCAGTCGATTTTGTACAACTGTATGATAATAGATGTAAAAGGCGAGATGCAATTAAAATTTTCTTAGAGCTTAGAAAGGACCAAACTGGTGCAAAAAGAAATGGCAAATCCGACTAGCCAATAACAAGAGAAGAAACAAAGAGTTAAGATCTAGCCTCCCAAAGGCTGATGCAGATCCAGGTGATTTTATGAGCAAGATCAGCCAGAGCATTGGGAACAAATGTTTGCCAGTCTGTAGGAACTGTTGCAGATCCTAACCAGAGCTGGGAAGCTCGGTGACAGTCCTGTGTGGAGAGGTTCTGGGCAGGGCACGTTCTCTGAGGCCCTGCAGACCGACAAGCCCACTGCTTGGGAGTGCTTTGGAGGAGGGCTGTGATGGTCCAGCCACTGAAACCTCGACTCCCTCTAGGAGAGCCGCACAGCCACATTAGCGGACCCAGCCAAGGGTGGCAGAGGAAGGACAACTCCAGGCCAATCTTGCTTATGGAGACAGATACCAAAGTCCTGAATCAAACAGTGGCAAATGGAATGGAGAGACTGAAGAGGCCCTGAGGCTGAAAGATGGTAGGATGGGGCAGAGAGGGGTGGAAAAGAGAAGACAAAGGACATTTCAAAAGGAGAAAACCCGCTTCTCAGTCTTGGGGTGGATTAGGATTCTGAAGTTCACCATCTACCCTCCATCCAGCCATCTCCTGGCGTGGGAAACTCCCTCGCTTGGCACTGGACAAGGGCAGAAAGGCCACACCTGAGGTTGCCCAGGAATTTGGCTTTGTCCCTGGAGTATGAAACTGGGAAACAGATTTGATGAGCTCAAGCTTGAAGAGGTGCACAATTAGTCACCCTCTATAGGCAGAACCTAGAGAAGGCTGGAGCTCCTGGGTCTCTCGGTCTGGGTGGAACCAAGTGCCCAGAATCTAGGGTGGAACCCTGGGTCCTCCAAGGGGAGTGCGCCCTGTTGCCCTCATTAGAACAAAGCTTGACAACACGTGCAGATTCTCACCAAACCTGAGCACCCACACACATAGCGCTGCACCCCCAATGGCTCACACCCTGCATATTCCTTCCTGCCTGGCCTTCCCACCAGCAGTCCCACTCCACCCCCTCTCAGTCTCCCCTTGGCACCAAAACCCATATGTCTTTCACTGCTGCACCCAAGTGTACTCCCTACTGGCTCTCATTCTGTTGGCCTCTGCCTCTCTCTAAACTAGCTCCAGAAAGCTATGCTACCACAGACCTGCCAACCACCTCCTGTCCTTCCTCTGGTGCCCCTCTTTGTGTCCAAGGACAAACTCTCAGCTCTTTCCCTCTCCAAGCTGTGCCACTATGTCAACACCTGGGGCTTCAGGTTGGGACTTAGGAGGCCCCAGGGGGAGGTGGGCAGGAAGGATGAGCTCCTGGCCCCATCCCAGGTTCCGGCTGACAGTCTCCTGCTGCCCCAGGTCTTTGGCCCCTCCCTGTGGCTGCCTCAACCGGCTTTTCAGGAGACACTGCGTCCTGTCCCAGCTCTTGGCACTCAGCCCACTGCCCTTGCCCAAGGCCTGGGAGGCAGGAGGCTAGGGTTCTGGGATGAGAGTATGATCCTGGCTCCAAATTCTCAACCCTCCCTAAGGGACCGAAGGCTGCTCTGGGGATGCAAGTACCCTTCCCTCCAGCGTCCTATGAGGTTGAGGCACAGGCCTGGCCTCTCTTCCCTTGGCTTCCCTTGCAAGCACAGTGTGTGTACTTACGTCACATACTTCTTGGAAGTACTGCTTCCAGGCCATCCATTTGTTCAATCTATAAATATTTATTGAACCCCAGGCAATGTTTCAGAAGTTGGAGATGTAGCAGTGACCAACACAGAGAAAAGCCCTGTCCTCTAGAAGTTTACAGTCTAACAGGTGAGACAGACAATAAAAAGGATAATTTTGGATCATGTTAAGTACTTTAAAAACAAAAGGAGATATTACAGAGTACACCTAGGAGATGGCCAGGGAAGGTTATTTTGAGAAGGTGACGTTGGAGCGAAGAGCAGAATGAGGAGGAACCTGTCATGTGAAGACTGAGTTCTGCATTCCAGGCATCGAGAACAGCATGTGCAAAGGCTATGAAGCAGGAATGAATGTGGTATGGTTGAGGACCAGGGAGAAGGTCCATGTGGCCTGAGCATAGTAAGTGAGGGGGTGTCAACAACAACAGTGAGAATAAGATCTGATGACTCCCTCCCCTGACTGCACCTCCCACATTTCCAGACTCTCATTGCTGGGAAAATGGGATCCTTAGGTCCCCAGAGAGGAGTGAAGATGATGAGGAGCCAGGCTTGGGTCCCAGCAATGGGAGACAGATGATTGAAGGTGTGGTTGGGAAAAGGAGGCCTGGGTAGTGAAGAATGAAAATGAGGTGGTTGGAAGGGCAGACATCTGGGCTCTGGGGTGGAGGGCATGGACTGGGTAAGAAGCAAAGATGCCATGTGAGTGTTCTCCATTCATGACTCACCTCTTCCTCCTCCCCTTCATTGCTCAACCCCAAATCTCCCTGGGAAATACCTCCCTGACCGGGGACTAAGTCAGTGCCTCACAGAGATCATTTGAGTCATGGGGGGTGGAGAAGAGGGAGGGAGGGAGGCAGAGGATAAATAGCAGCTTTGCTTCCCTGACTTTTCTCTGCAGCCTCCCCACCCTGCCAACAGTATGCACCTTGCCAGTTTTGTCAGCTCCTGCTCCCTCCTACTGCTACTGGGGGCACTGCCCGGATGGGCAGCCGACGATGACCCCATCGACAAGGTCATTGAAGGGCTCAACCGAGGGCTGAGCAATGCAGAGAGAGAGGTGGGCAAGGCCCTGGAAGGCATCAATAATGGAATCACTCAAGCTGGAAGGGAAGTGGAGAAAGTTTTTTATGGACTGAGCCACATGGGGAGCCAGGCTGGCAAGGAGCTGGACAGGGGCATCCAGGGGCTGAACAACGGCTTGGAAAAGGTAGCCCATGGGATCAACAATGGTGTCGGACAAGCAGGAAAAGAAGCAGAGAAGTTTGTCCATGGGGTCAACAATGCTGCTGGACAGGTTGGGAAGGAAGCAGACAAAGTGATTCAGGGGGTCCCTCATGGGGTCAACCAGGCGGGAAGTGAGGCAGGGAGGTCTGGCCAGGGGGTCCACTATGCTGCGGGGCAGGCTGGGAATGAGGTGGGGAGGTTTGGCCAGGGGCTCAACCATGGGGTCAATGAGGCCTGGAAGGAGGCAGAGAAGTTTGGCCAGGGGGTCCACCATGCTGCTGAGCAGGCTGGGAAGGAGGCGGAGAAGTTTGGCCAGGGGGTCCACCATGCTGCTGAGCAGGCTGGGAAGGAGGCGGAGAAGTTTGGCCAGGGGGTCCACCATGGGGTCAATGAGGCCTGGAAGGAGGCAGAGAAGTTTGGCCAGGAGGTCCACCATGCTGCTGGGCAGGCTGGGAAGGAGGCGGAGAAGTTTGGCCAGGGAGTCCACCATGCTGCTGGGCAGGCTGGGAAGGAGGTGGAGAAGTTTGGCCAGGGGGTCCACCATGCTGCTGGGCAGGCTGGGAAGGAGGTGGAGAAGTTTGGCCAGGGGGTCCACCATGCTGTTGGGCAGGCTGGGAAGGAGGGAGACAAAATAGTCCAAGGGGTCCATCATGGAGTTAACCAGGCTGAGAAGGAGGTAGAGAAGTTTGGCCAGAATGTTCATTATGCTGCAGGGCAGGCTGAGAAAGAGGGAGCCAAAATAGTCCAAGGAGTCCATCCTGGGGTCAACCAGGCAGGGAAAGAGGTGGAGCAGTTTGGCCAGGGGTTCCACCATGCTGTTGAACAGGCTGGAAAGGATGCAGACAATGTGGTCCAAGATGTCCACAAAGGGATCAACCAGGCCGGGAAGGAGGCAGAAAAATTTGGCCAAGGGGTCAACCACGCTGCTGGCCAGGCTGGAAAGGAAGCGGAGAAACTTGGCCAAGGTGTCCACTATGCTGCTGGTCAGGCCGGGAAGGAGGTGGACATCTTGCAGCAGAATGTTCATAATGGGGTCAACCAAGCCGGCAAGGAGGCCAACCAGCCACTGAATGTAGGTGAACAGGGGTGGGGAAATGGGGAGAAGGGGCTGGGGGAGGGAGAGGTTAATCCTTGGAGGAAGTCCACATGGCCTTCACTTGGAAAGAAGCTTGGGAAGCTATGTATAACCACGTCCTCCTCCCTTCTCTCCATCTCCCTTACAAAGGAGCTGGTGGTCAGCTGCTCAGATGGATCAAGCCATCTTACCTGCAAAGCCCTATATCAGACAGTGTGAAAGCGACCCCGCCCTCCCTTTAGGAAGCTGCCTACCTAGTTAAGGGAGGAGCATGAAGCCTCTCCTGGGGAATAGGAAACAGTTACTGAGCCAAGTTCTATTACAGTGCAAACAGAGTGAGTGTTGAGAAAACCCAGAGCATCAGAATAAGCATGAGGAATAGCTCTTGGAGGTAAGACCTATTCTGTTTAATATTTGTAACAAGCCTCTGAGGTAGGGTGAAGATGCTGACTCCCTGATTCTCAGATAAGAAAACAGAAGCTCAGTGAGGTTTAAGGGGATTTGCCAAGGCCATGTGGCTAGCACACAGCTTGGTGAACTGCAGGTCAGGGTTCTTTCTCATCCTGCACACTGCGCCATCAGAGGGAGTCTCGCCAAGGATTTCTGATCTGTATTTATGTAGCAGGAACAGACACTGGAGGCCTGGAGAGGCCAGGACTGCCCTTTGCAGCAGAACAGGCACCAAAGAGAGGGCTTGGGGAATGGGAGGCTGACTCCCGCTTGCCTCCGTTTCCCACTCCAATCTCCATGAGGAATCTTTGGGACCCCACCTTGAGGATTGGCCCAGACTTCAAAGCCCACAGCCACCTTGGCTACCAGGCAGGGAGTCAGGGATGGGTGCGGGAGGAGGAAGGGACTGTGTAGAAAGTGTGCAGAGTAGAGGGAAGAGCTCTGAGCCAGCAGCAGGATTCACCGGGAAGAGGCCAGGAGAGGGCCGTTTGTTACAGGATTCGGGGCTGGCAACAGCAGCCGGGGAGGCACTGCTGAGTATCTGGGGACAGGATTAAGGACAGGGATCTACCTGAGGTAGGGATCAGGTTAGAGTATGTGTAGAAGGGGTAGATTTGAGGTCAGGGCTGAGCCTAACAGTGATTCTGGTATTTGCGTGGATCCCTCGGGTTCCCTTTCTAGCCCTTCTCGGTGACTGAGAGCATTTCTTTCACTGAAGTAAAAAGGAATTGGGGATGACTAATCAGTAGGGGCAGACATTCTTCCCATCTCACACAGAATTCCCTCAGCAACACAGGCTTTGGGTTTTCTTTCTGGACAGTGAGGGAGCATGGGGTTATCGTAAGCCTCCCACCCAAGCCCCAGGGACCCAAGAGGGCAGCAGGTCACCAGGGAAAAGAACTTGGGAGACCCTCCAGGGCTGAGGGCTTGTAATGACGGTCTGGGCTTCACCCGCAGGGCAGTCATCACGGCGTATCCAGCGGTCAGCATGGAGTGGGCACAACCACGTTGACATCTGGAGTAAGTCCCCTGACATGGCATGGCTCTGGGGTCGGGGCAGTGGAGCCCCCCTAGACAAGTGGGGAAACAGGCTGGTGACTGACCCTCTTGTCCTTGGATTCCAGGCCTCAGTCAACAGACCCTTCATCAACTTTCCATCTCTGTGGAGGGTGAGTGCCCACGTGTTTCTGCTTTCTGCTCTCATCTGGGGAGATAATTCTTACACCGTCTTCCCACTGCCTCTTAGGGACAGCTTCACTGTGGACAGACTCTCAGCTTTTGCAGAGACCATGCAACCTGTTTCCCAGCTCGGGTCTTCCCTTTCTTCCCCTGCTCTTTGCCCTTCACATCTTGCTCCCATCTTTTGGGTGCTTCCCATTCCAAACACAGCTGTCAGAAGAGACTTCCAGGGGCCCTTGTGCATCTGGGAGCCAGGGAGGGGGTGCTGCTGAAACCATCCCTTCCGTGCGCCTGCCATCTCTCCTGGGATTCCCTCCCTACCTCAGCCCCCGGGACTAGCTCTGCAGCCTGGACCCTGCTGCCTGGCAGCAATATGCTGGGTGGTGGGAACCTGTGGGCCTGGTCTGTCCCTGGGTGATGCTCCCACTCCCAGTATAAAGGCTTCCATGGGATCCTGGTCCTCAGTCTGGGCTAAAAGTAAAGTCCTAGCTCTTCTCTTTGCAGTTGGTACATCAGCTGCCTGAGACTAGGGTGAAAGGGTGAAGGTATGACAGGACTGCATCTGGAAACGAAGGCCCACCCTTGGTTATTCCTGGGCTATGTTTATTCCTCTGTGAGGCAAAACAGACAAGGCTTCTCGGTTCCTTCCGAGGCTGCTGGCACCTCTGCCTAGGAGGCCCGGATCCCTGTTCTTCCTGAATCTAGGAATATATTCCCCAGAGCATGAGCAATGCCTAGGCCAGAGTAGCCAGTCTCCCACTCATTTCTTTAAGAGGCATGAGGGCAGAGATGCTGGTCCCTTCAGGACTGTGTCCTCTGCATTCACTCCCTCTTTCCTTCTCTCTTCCAGAGTGTAGCCAACATCGTTCCTTGAACTGAAGCACTGGCCTTATGGAGCAGACTGACATTCCTATTGGCAAAGTAGTTGGAATGACCTGGAGGAGCTGGGGTGGGGGGATAGATTTCCAGAGTCCCGTCAGGCGGCTGTCCTGAGATTTGTGAATAAACATGTGCCACGCTGTACTCTCATGGTCCACTGTGCTCCCGGAGGAGGGGTTGGTGGGCCAGACTTGTCTTTTCTCCTGCTGCTTTCCTGAAGGAGCTGGGGGTCTGCACGGGATGCACAGGATGAGTTGAACTGGAAATTTCAGGCTGATCATATCTAAGAAGGCAGGTACAGGGACAAGTCATGCTTCACTAGTGTGCAAAGTGCATGCTTGGCACTAGGAGGACCAGCCATGTAAGGAAGGCCACTTCAGGTCAACAGGGCTGGCAGAAGCACCAGCGGGAAGAATGCAGCGAACCTAGGTGGAGCCAGGTTGGCAAGCATCCTCCTCCAGGGGCTGTGGCACCCGAGTAACAGTGGTAACTTGTATTTACTGTGCAAAGTCAGGCTGCCTGCTGGCTACTTTATATGCATGATATCACTGAATCCTCCCAACCATCCAGTTAGGTAAGAGGTCCTATGTTGCTCCGTTTTATAGAGAAACAAATGGAGGCTTATACAAGTTAAGAAACATGACCAAGATCACATAGTAAGTGGAGGAAGAAAAGCCTATGAGCTACAAGAGATACTCTGAAAATAGAGTCTTCTTGTTTGGTGTCAGTAGGGAATGGAATCAGTTAACAGAGAGAGAGGGAAGAGACACCTATGGGGATCCTCCCACAGGGAGGAGGACAAAGGCTCAGAGGGAGGGCACACTGATGACAGGAGGGAGGGGCTCTGTAGAACAGGAATGGTGACATGCAAGGCCCAGTTTTCAGATGTGTGGATGACTCAAATTCCAGAGGAGTAATGATAGTAACTACCGGAGGTCAAGCACTTACAGGCTCCTGGTAAGGTGTGAAGACCTGTTCACACTCTCTAACCATTTAAGCCTCCCACAACACAAAGATGGACGTCCTCTTATGATCCCCATTACATGGCTGAGGAAACTGAGGCTCACAGGAGCCAGGGCACTTGCCAGGGTAAGCAGCAGGCAGGCCTGTTTCCTGAACCAGTCCTTTAACAGCTTATCGTGTCTCACTTGCCAAGCCTTGGCCCAGGAGCTGGCAGACCTTTGCTCCAATCAGGGCCAGGGGCCCGAGGCAGCTTACTTCCCCTCCAGGGGCCACAATTTCTTCCTATATAACATGGGTTGGGGTGTCTGCAGGGGAGGACTACAAACATGGCTCCCAGCTTCAAAATTCATCAATCATGGGACCAAAATTTTCCCTTGGGGAATTTACAGGCTTCCGGGGCGACAAGGCATATAAATGAATATGTAAAGATATAAATAAGCAAAGAATATGAAAACTACAAAGCAGTACATTAATAAGAACTAAATGACACACCAGGGAGGGAAGGGGCGGGGCCCATATGTGCACAATAAAGGTGATGTTCCTGACACTTATGGTCACTATTTTTCCTTATTTGTAGAATATCATCATTTTTATCACATATTTCTTCCCTTCCCAGCAATATTTTAATATGAAAATATTTCAAACATACCATAAAAATGAAAGAATTTTACAGTGAATGCCTGCATACCCACCACTTAGAGTCTACTGTTAACATTTAACGATGCTTGTTTATCACACATCTGTCCATTACACATCTATCCAACTAACCACACATGTCAATACATTTTTTGATGCATTGGAAAGAAAATTGCAGACATCTGTTTCCTGCATTTTGATAAATAGAAGCATTCATTCATGTCACACATTTATTGAGGGTCTATTCTGTGCTGGACATATTCATATGGACCAGAGGAGGGAATATTCCCGGAAATATTTTTTCATCAAGTAAAAGCTTTCATTGCTTTTGTCTGTATGCACATTTTCTTGCTGGGTTTGCTTGGATGGGGTTCCTGAAAGTGCTGAAGAGATAGGGGATAACCGTGTTGGGGGTCAACCCTGGGAGGCTTCTGGGAAAGAAGAGTTTAGCTGGTTTTGACAGGTGAACGAAGTAGGGCCCACCCTTGCCTGGAGGCCTGGTGTGAACTCCTTCTGCATGAATATTCCCCACGGCCTGCTTGTTCCCCATGTCAGCTCCTCACTTTCAGGTCAGCCCCCCTGACCACCCAGTGTAAGTCAAGGGCCACCTTCGTTGTTCTCTCTTATGCACACTGAACTTTTTCTTTATAGTGCTTATGACAGTAATGATATATTCACTTGCTTCATATCCATTTCATATCCCCCTAGACTAAGAGGTTCAAGAGGAGAGGTTGAGGCCAGCTTGGTGGCCAGTGGAGGGAGCACTGGCTTGAGCAGATTTGGGAAAGGCCGATCAGTAAGTGTGAGCAGGAGCTAGGCGCCTGGGACAGACAGGTGGGGCGTCTAGGGAGGGAGGACCAGCTTCTCCAGATGCGGAAGAGCAGGGAGGAGTTTGGGTGGCGAGGGTCCCAGCCATCTTTTATTGGGTGTTGACTACATCTGTGCTGGGCACTGACGGGTGTGACTCATTCCCTCTGCACAACCCGATGGCAGGTGCCATCACCCCCCAGGCTGAGGCTCGGAGGAGGGGGTGAGTTGCCTGCGGCCCCTCAGCTAGTAAGTGGTGATGGCTGGGCTCCTGGCCAAGAGGGGGAAGCGGTGATTCAAAGTACGTCCTTTTAAGAATTAAGTCTTTCCTTCTGGTTTTTGCCCATATCCCTAAAAAACTTTAAAAACATACCTAACCTTATACCTAGCCACTTTACTCTTCAGACTTCATTTGCTTTAATTAAAGTGCAAAGATGTATTTATAAGCATGCCCATTATGTTCCTAGAGTAACAAAAACTAATATTCAAATAAAAATTTTAAAATTGGTGCTATATTAAAATTATGCTAACTTCAAGGATATAATAAATATGATAAAGAGAATTATCATTAGTTAAGGACAATAGAACCATTAGTTGAAATCAGTTAAAGATAAGATCTTATATAGAAACATTTATGATATTTTTATGTAAAAATAAAGAGATTATTTATTCTACCCACCACCTCTGAAGACAGAGATCCCCACTTTTGTCAATGTGTTCTTATTTATAAGCAAAAAAGTAAAGATTAAAATGAAGACTATATCATGACTTTGTTGGTACTGAGGCATTACTTCCCTTGTGGGCTTCTTTCTTCCAAAAAACATTAAAACTTATATTTTATCAATTATGTTGGCAAAAGAGAAATATATTAAATTTTATATATGAAAACATCAAAAAAATGAAGTTTCTCCTTCTGAAAGGAGGTGTGTAGGTGTTCGTATGTGACTCAAAACTTAAATATTGTCAAGAACTATTCCAACAACATCAACATATAACAAGAACATATACTGATACTCCTGTGTGCCAGTCACTGTTGGCATATATTACCACCTTAACCTGCATGTTTGCCCTCTTACAGACAAGGAAACTGTTGCACAGATAGGGCAAGCTCGCAGCTGCTAAGAGGTGAAGCTAGGACTTGAACCCAGGCTTCAGGATAGGGACTATGGACAAGATGAGCCAGTAGATGCGTTTGAGGCCAATACTCATAAAAGGGAACAGAGACACCACCCAGACCTAAGGCCTCATCTCCCCTCTATATTTAAATCCAGCCTCTATCCTTGCCTTCCTGGTCTCTGTACTCCCCACCCACCATCTGTTCCCCAGAGGAACCCTGTTAACCCCTGAATCAGATCACAGTCTTCCTCAGCTCAAAGCATTCACAGCTGGTTCTACCTCATTCAAAGTCCCCATAATGGTCCCCGAGGCCATGCCACATGGCCCACTTACTTCTTTGACATCAGCTCCTCCTGTTTCTCCCCTGCTCCAGCCATAGTGGTCCTCAAATAGAGCAAGTAGACTCCTGCCTCAGGGCCTTTGCTCTGCTGCTCCTTCTGCTTGGAATACTCTATCCCAGATATCCTCATGGCTTACTCTCTCAGGTCCTTTGGGTTTCAGTTCATAGGTCAAACATTTCAAAAAGCCTTTCCTGACCACCTCATTAATTAATTAATTAATTGAAGTATCATTGATGTACAATTGTATATTGGTTTTAAGTATACAACACAGTGGTTCAACAGTTACCCATATTATGAAGTCCTCACCTCAACTAGTGCAGTTACTGTCTGTCAACACAGGAAGATGTTACAGAATCATTGACTATATTCCCTATATTATACTACTATTCCTGTGGCCAACTTACATTATGATTGAGAATTTTTGTGCCCTTTTATCCTACTCAACTTCCCCAACCACACACCCCAACCCCTTCCCCATGGTAACCACCTGTCCCTTCTCAGTGTCTATGAGTCTACTGCTCTTTTGTTCATTTTGTTTTGTTTAGTTTTTAGATTCCACATATAAGTGAAATCACATGATCTTTGTCCTTCTCTGCCTGGCTTATTTCACTTAGCATAATACACTCTAGCTCCATCCATGTTGTTGCAAATGGCAGGGTTTTTTCTTTAAGGCTGAATAATATACCATTGTGTATATGTGCAACATCTTCTTTATCCATTCATCTATTGATGGACACTTAGGTTGCTTCCATAACTTGGCTATTGTAAATAGTGCAGCAATAAACATAGGGGTGCATATCTCTTTTTGAATCAGGGATTTTGTTTTCTTCAGATAAATTCCTAGAAGTAAGGGCATAAAATATTTCTATTTTTGGTCGAGGCAACTCCATGCTGTTTCCCATATTCCCACCAACAGTGTATGAGGATTCCCATTCCTCCACATCCTCGCCAACTTGTTATTTCTTGTCTTTTGGATAGTGGCCATTCTGACTGGTGTGAGGTAATACCTCATTATGGTTTTGATTTGCATTTCTCTGATGATTAGCAATGTGGAGCATCTTTTCATGTGCCTGTTGGCTCTCTGTATCTCTTTTCCAGACCACCCCATTTAAAATACTCCCTCTGTCTTCTCTATTCTCCCACTCCACTGATTTTTCTTCATAGAGCTCATCACCACCTGATATGTTTACTGTCCAATTTCCCCTACAATGAATGTGAGCTCCCCAAAGAGAGCTTTTAATGATTTTGTTCTGTGCTGTTGACCTCCTGCTTAGAACAGGCATGACACATAGCCAGTAGTCAATACGTATTTGTTGAATGAATGTAGTAGTGAATTAGAGAAAAAAGCTGAAATCAGAGGGTCTTGGGCATGATGTGGCCATGTCAGATTTATGGATTCTATTGTGTACAAGAACTAAGGCATGGTGATGTAGGAGAAAAAGCTGTTTGGAGTCGGACACACCTGGGTCAATTTCTGACACTTCCCTTTGACCAAGATATTTTCAGATATGATCTTGCATATGTATCAAACAGCTCTAGGCCTGTTACCTGATCTGTAAAATGAGAATGTCTGTCTCTTGAGGTTACAGTGAGGATGAAATGAGGTCATGCCTGTGAAAGCACCTGGTCTCCCATTTGGTTCATGACAGCTACTTAATAACTAAACCCGAGGACTGATTGAGGTGACCTCTTAGGTCCAGAGATGTCTGAAGGGCATTTTTTCCCAGAAGATAGAACATGGGACTGTGGGTGGCATGTGAGAATTTATATGGTTCATGAACATGCCTTTGAATAAATCTCAGTCACATGATGAGAAATGCACTCTTGTCTCAATTTTCTTTGAAGCGTTCTGATTATATTAAACTCCATTTCTGTGCCCGTGTGCCTTGAACACCTCCATCGAACTTTCTATTTACAAGCAAGTGATCCTGGCTTTCTGTTTGGTAGTGATACAAAGTATTCTCTTAAAATATATTTAAGAAAGTAAACTGGCTTAAACAAAAATATTAGTAAATAGAGAAGGCCAGGGCAGACACACGCCCTTGTGATGGTGGCGTCCTGTGAGGGAGGGGTGGGAAGGTGTTTTGAGTCAGCCAGCTCTTCACCTCCCGCCCTGAGGTCCTGCCCTGTGGAAATGGGAAGCAGCAGGCTCAGAAGCTGGGTGTCCGTCACCAGTCCTGCAGGCCTCAGATTTACCCCTGCTCCTTGGCCCCCATGGGGCCCCAGGACAAAACCAAAACCAGTCCTATCCAGAGAAGAAGGTGGGCTTGGCAAAGCAGAGGGAGGTCTGGTATGCTCAGACGACAGAAATGCTGTAGGCGGGGACTTAGGAATGAGGAGGGCCTGGGCTTGGCTTTGGTTCTGTCACGAACTCACCTCGTCCTCTCTGAGCCCCAAGTGCTCTGTCTCTAAACGGGGAAATAATAAGACTGATCTCCCAGGGCTCTCTGATCCTTAAAGTGCTTGGTCCATTGCTGGGCACATAGGAAACTCGTGATAAACTGGAGCTGTGATGGTGACAATGATGATAATGGCCACCACCACCACCATTATTATCATCATTAAAGAGTCAGAGATGGAATAATAGGGAGACAGGAGCTGCCGAGGACAGACAGTGATTGTGTTACCGGTGAGAGGTGTTGGATGTTACAAGCTGGGGTGCGGGTGTCAGGGTGGAGAGGGAGACTGCCTGAGAGACATTGAGAAAGGCTGATGGAAACTGGCCCCTCCTAAGACGATGCACCCCAGTGATACAAACTGTGGCTGGGTGGTGATGGTGGTGGGGAGGCTGGGGCTCCTGGGAGTAGAGGCAGCGACACTTCCTAAGCAGGGAGGAGACCTGGGAAGGATTCTTAGCTGTCCTGAGCTGGGACCAGGAGAGGGCCAGCTGACCCAGGGCCCCGGCCCTGGAGCTGACCCCTCCTCCTTTGCTCCTGGGAGGCCAGGGGGTGGGTGGGGTGAGCTGCTGTTCTCACACGTGCACCCTCACCCAGGGCTGGGTAAACAGGATGGATGCCTGGGTCAGCCGCTGCCTCCTACTCATTCCCTGGAGGTGGCTGGCCCGCCCAGCTCCCCTACTCTGCACCCTACTTTCGCAGCCAAGAGCAGTCCGAATGCTGGGATGCCCTGCTGACCACTCTCAGAGTGGCTGCTTCCTTCTCTGATGCCCAGGGTCCCTTCTGACAGTGGACTCACAGCTGTCAGGCTCTCTGTGCTGGAAGGTGTGAAAGAGTGAGAAAGAGTGGTAGGGGAGAGAGATGGGGAAGACAGAGGCCACCTGAGAGGAAGGCCCAGAAAGGGCACCTGCCTCCCACTCTGCAGCCCCGATCCAGGTGGGCTTCCACCGAGGGTGAGTCCTGTTCCACCGGGTTCCCTACATTTGTCCCCGCTGGGGTCCCGTCTGTGATTCCTCTCTCCTATGTCCCCTCTACCCATTGCCTCTAGGAGACACTAACAGCCTATCTCTGCAGATGCCCCCAGCCCCACCCTGTGCCCCAAATTCCTGGGGTTGGGAAATCAGAACCCTCTGCACCCATGTCATCCCATTTCTCCCTCCCTCTCTGATGCATGGGCTCCCTCTCTGTTTCAACACAAACTCTCAGACTTACAATTACAGCTCATTACCCTATCGGTGGCTGGCCCTGAGTCACCGTGGGGAGGGACTCTGGGATGCCCAGCCCTGTCCCCTTCTTCCAGCTCCAGTATAAGGACTAGTGGCAGGGAGGAGAACTCTGGGAAGCCAGGGGAGTCTGGGAACGCAGAGAAAGGGCTGCAGACCTAGAGGGAAGGAGGACAAGACGCCAGAAGGAGGAGAGGGAAGGGGGCACACAGGCACAGAGGAAGAGAAAGGGAAGAAGAAGTTAACGGGTGGGAGGGAGAGACTCGGGAGAGAGAGAAGGAGCAAGGCAGAGATGAAGTTACAGGGCTGCCTGGCCTGCCTTTTGCTGGCCCTGTGCCTGAGCAGTGGAGAAGCTGTCCCACTGCTGAACAGAGAGGGGAATGCTGCAGCAAGTGCCGGGGAGGCCATTGGGCATGGGGTGGGGGAAGTCGTTGGAAAGGGGGTTAGGGATGTCATTAGCCAAGGAGCTGGAGAGTTAGCGGACCAAGGGGCTGAAGAGGCAGCCAGCTCTGGAATGAGGGAAGCCATGGGCACTCTCCTGGGGGAGGCTGCCCACCTTGGGGTTGAAGAGGCTTTCCACAAAGGGATGGAGGGAGCAGTCCATGCTCTTGGAAATGTTGGGGGTGAGGCTGGCAGAGAGGCTGAGAATCTCGTTCGACACGGAGCAGACGTTTCCCACGGCTCCTGGCAGGGGATGCTGGGTACCAACAGTGCTTGGGTGAGTGGCTGGGAGCCATGTGGAAATGGGGGGCTATGGGCAGCCGGGTTGAGAACCTTGGGAATCAGTTGAAATGATGAAAGGATGAATGGACCTCTTACTTGTGGCCCTCTGGGAAGTTTCCTGCCACGTCATGCGTCCTTCCTGCCTCTGGGGTCTCTCTCTGCCTGCTGCTCTCTACATCTTGCTCTGGCTCCCCTCTCCCTTAGTGGCTCTGCCCACCGTTCCCCGAGCCCAGAGGGAGATGACCACATATGCTAAGTGCAGGCGTGTTGTTCTTGCAGGGAACCCATGACCAACCTCCATCTGGAGGCCCCCGAGGCTACAGCCAGGGCAATCCAGGAGGCCCAGGGACTCCCTTGGGCCCTGGACCCTCTGGAGGCTCGGACAGCAGATTTGGAACCCCCTCTCAGGGAAGCTCTGGGGGCCACAGAGGCAATGGAGGGCCAGCCAACTTGGGGACTGACGCTCAGGTAAAGTCACCATCCCACTGACGCTCACCACCTCTGCCCCTTCAAGCCCACACTCTCTGTGCCTCCCTGGCCTTCCAGATCCCACACTCCACCCTCCTTCCCGGCAGAAAGCTGTGGCCCGCCATGGCCAAGGGTCAACAAGAAGCAGCAGCAGCCTGAACACGGAGGTAAGAGGAAGAGCCTGGTGAAGAAGAGGGTGTCTGGTGTGTGCGACAGAAAGTGGGGTCCAAAGAGGAGAGAAAAGTGGGGACAAGGGGCGGAGGTGCGAGGCAGGGATGGGGAAGGGGTGGGCGTGGGGGGAGGCTGGAAGGAGGGCGGAGAATGAGCCGGGCTGGGAGACAGACATACCAGCAAGCAGGAAAGCCTGGCCTGTGGAGGTGGTTTTGATTGAAGTCTTGAAAGTCACCTGTGTCCCTCCCTCTGCAGTGTATCAACTCCCCACCCGCTGGCTCAGATGGAAGTTCTGGCAGCTCTGGGGTAAGAAGACAGGCAACCTGAGGAATTTTGCACAGGGAGAAAAGAGAGAGACTCTGTTCCCTCAAGGAAGGAGAGGGTGGGAAGCCATCTTGGCATCTCCTCTTTAGTCCCTCTCTGGTCTATTCCTGCCCCTCAGGAAAGCGGTGGCCAGTCTACTCCTGCCCCTCAGGAAAGTGGTGGCCGTGCTGGAAACAGTGGTAGCAGCTCTGAGCCCGGCTGGGTGAGTTGTGCACCTTTGTTGAAGATGGAGATGGGGCTAAGGCCCCAGGTGGTCCCTGGTGAGACGCACTCCAAGGTCTCCCGAAAGCTGCCAGCCCTGGGTGGGTGGTCTCACTGGCTGCTGACCTCCTGGGCCTCCTCAGCTTCTGTCCCCACCTTCCCAGCCCCCAGGCTGTGGCCCTTACACACACGGTCCAGGTTCCCCAGCAGAGGCACCCTGTCTACTTCTGCCCACGTCTCCCCTTCCTCCCACTCTGTGGTGGTGGGATGTCCTATTTCCCATCTGATCTATTCCTGCAGTCACGTCCACTTTGCAAACCTGACTCTAGACCCGGGGCAGGGACAGGATGGGTGGAAGAAGAGAGGTGGGCCAGGAAAACAGGACGCTTGTTTTGGAAGTCCCCGGGAGAATAGGGGCAGGACCATGCACACGGAGATTTAAGCACAGAGTGGTAGTGTAGACTACACGAACCCAGCATGGGGGTGAGAGGATCTGGAGGGGACCACAGCTGGCAGCTGGACTTGGGGGAGCCCCTGTAGAGGGGCCTGCAGACAGGAGCACAGCTTCCCTGGGATTCTGGGGAAGGTCGCAGACAGAGGAGGGAAGGAACTAGAACAAGCCAGATAACACAGGCTGTTTTAATTCACTGCCCCTCATGTTAGCCCCCTCCCCTCCCCCATCTAGGACCAGCCCCAGAATTCTGGAAATTTTGATCAAAGCAGCTATGCAGAGCCCCAGGTAAGGACTCCAAGGGGCCTTTCCCCTTCCTAGGTTCCAGGAGAGGGTGAGGGGAGAGGAGAGGCAGGAAGAGGGTGGAACGAGCCTGGGGGTCCCAGGGTCTCAGTTCTGATGAAGTCAGGCTCCAGGGGTGCTTCCACCTCTGGCACATGGGGTGGTATGTGTGTGAGGCTGGGTGGATGAGAGACAGGCAACAGCAGCTCAGAATCCCCAGATTTTCAACATTTCTGAACACACTCAGTCACACTAACCTTCTCAGTGTCCCGAATAACTTCCCTCAGTGACAGACTCGCTAAGGATGGGAGGTATGGAGGGTGGGGACAGGGGCTTAAAAAATGCATAATACCCCTGAGGATTATTTGGTCCCTGCCAAGTCCTTTGAAGACTCCCATGGACTCTGCTTTGTCTTCAGGTATACAATTCCGGCTACTCCTCAGAAAGCAGCCGCAGCCGTGGGGGAAATAAACCTGGGGTGAGTGTCTGGTGAGGGCACCCTGCAGATCACCCTCAAATGGTGCAAAGGGAAGCAAGAGGCGATGAGGCCACTGGGATGATGGGAGAACCGCGGGCTGAGCACAGGGTGGACGGTGGCCCAAGTGGGGCGTTTGCTGGCCTGGCGCTTAAGTGCTGTGATGCAGTGCTGGGACTGGTGTCTGCGTGGGACAGAGAGAAAGCCTTTTCTTTCTCTCCCAACAGTGTGACAACACAGGGAATGAAGTCCGCGTGTCTGGAGGATCTGGGGGTCAGGTGAGAGCCAGACTTGCAGTGTCTGCACTTCGTTCCTGCAGCTGGGCCCTCTCCCTGGATCTCACCCTGCTCGGCCCCACCCCCACACTAACCTCCATCCCAGGCTGGCTGTGGGGAAGTTACAATGCAGGGGGAGAAACCAGAACATACTCCTAAAGACACTAACCATCTTCCAAAGTGATAATTAATTGTGAATCCTGACATGATATACCTCACTTTATACCACAGATGGGACTGAACAATGGAAGAAACTAGTTCTTTTAGAAACATAATTGTTTCAGGTGACCTACACCTGCCCAGTGAACAGGATCTGGTGACCTTTTTGACAGTTTTGAAAGAGTGTTTTGACAGCAGACACTTCCCTCCTAGTGATTCTGGAGCGCTGGGCTTCCTGTCAGCACCTGCCGCACTGACAGAAGCAGGGTCATGCTAAGGTGCACGCGAACCACCCAGAGGTCTTGGGGAAATGCAGGTTGTGATTCAGCCGGTCTGGGGTGGGGCTGAGGTTCTGGTTTCTCCCAAGTTCATGGTGAGGCCGACGCTGCCGGCCTGTGCACTGGAGCGAGTGTGACCCCCAGGGCAAGGAGCAGGGCCTTGCGGAGAAGGTGGCCAGGGCGGTGGTGCTCTTGAAGAGCTCCTCATTTGTTAGGGCAGCTAACTTTTTCTGGGTAGATAGGTTTTAATAAAAGGTCTCCCAGTTTGTAACTCTAATTCTAGCTTTTTACATACCAAAGACTTAAATATGGAGTGAGGGGAAAAACAAACAAAAAACAACACAAGAATAGTTCAGTGAACTATTGGGTTTTTAAAAATACCATACTTAGGAAGGCAGTATTGACAGGCAGTGAACTTTGAGTTAGAAAATAGGGTCTCAACCATCAGCTGTGTCACCTGTGGTGACATCTGTGTGTCTTCAGGCAAGTCAGTTGCCCTCTCTGAGCCCCTTAGGTAAAACAGGGACAGTGAAGCCTAACTTGCTCACCCCTGTTAGTTACTACAGAGCTTTCTGTATCATAACCGGACCATGGTGGTTCAGGGGCCAGGCACTGGAGTCTAACATGGAGATGGATCCAGAGGAGAGCTTTTGGACAGTTCTGTTTCCATCTCCTCCCCTGTTAAATGGAGACATCTCCACATAGAGATGGGACAGGATACGGCATAGCACTTGGCACATAGTGGGACTACACATTAGGTTCTAGAGATGTTTGGGGGTGCAGGTTATGGGGGAGGAAAGAATATGAATATGATTCAGGACTGGGTAGGGTTACTCTAGGAAGCAAATAGCAAGTCATTCCAGGAAGGCTCTCTGGAGGTGGGGTTCTTAGGTACCTTGTGAAGAAGAGAAGGTGGCATTAGAGAGGGTACACAGAGCTTGAGCAAAGGTGGAGATGAGTGGGCCAGGGGCAGGTTGATGGGTGGCATGCGTGTCAGGAGGCATAAGCTCTGAACATCGGTCCCCCTTGTCCCCCTGCCGAGCAGCAGTGGTCCGTTGGAGGAGAGGAAGCTGTCCGTGGAATCACTACCGTGGTGAGTGGAGGCATCATCCCACAGGCTGGGACCATGGTGTCAGGCAAACCCTGCCTCCTCTCCCGACACACCCGTAGCTCCTGCCCCTGCCTGTTGCTCACAAAGCGGGTTCTTACTCTCATCCCATTTTGCACTGGTTCCTTAGAACACTCAGATGGCTCCTGGACTCTTCAACTTTGACAGTTTCTGGAAGGTGAGTTCTGCAAGACTGTTCTGCTCACTCTCTTTTGGAAAACTAAACCCCTGTCCCTTGGTGCCCAGGCAGAAGTCCTCTTTCTATAATGGCTGTCAGAGGTGGCCCTTAGCCTCTCTTGTCCAGAGGCCCTGAGGCAATTGTATTATGCCCCAATTTGGCCATTCATTTTTTCTCTCTCTGCAGAATTTTAAATCCAAGCTGAGTTTCATTAACTGGGAGGCCATAAACAAGGTAAGGGCTGGAAGGCCATGCCATTCCCATCTTTGCAGGAAAGGAATATAGAGAAGAAAGCTGAACCTCTGCTTGGTGAGCTGGGGGAACGACAATGATGTCTACTGAGACGCCATTTAGGCCAGTGTCCCCCACCCCTAAAAAAAAGGGTATAAACAAGGAGGAAGGACAGCAGAATCCCGAAAAGAGAGAGATAATTTGGAAAGAGTTGGGAGTTGGGGTGAGAGGAAGAATAGGCTTCTTTTCATGACTCAACACGCAGACCTGAGCAGGTCTGAATCTCAGTTCCCTCTTCAAGACCTGGAAGGTTAAGGGGACAGTAAGTAGGCAACCAGAGAAACCAGAGAGGAGACTGGGGAGACCGGCAGAGGCAGGGGCAGGAGGTGGATGGAGCCGTCAGGAGACGCTGCAGGGCCGCGTGAGGACTGACACCCAGAGAGGAGGGAGAAGGAAGCCAGTGTGCTGAGTGCCCGCCGGGCGCCGGGCATTAGTCTGCCCTGCACATACGGAACCTTAGGTGACACTTGGGGACCAGAACCTCTTTCTCCTTCCTCCTGCCCACCCCTTCCTCTTGCAGGGGTCCCCTGGTCAGGCTGACTTGACCCCAGAATAGCAGAGGTACCTCCAGAGTAAGGGGGGGGACTGAAAGGAGGGGAGGAAGGGCAGAAATACAACCCAAACAGAGAGCAACAGAAGCTGCTGCTGGCCCACTGATCTGCTTGTTTGATCTATTTTTTTAAAAACAATATGAATTAGTTGCCAAGGCTTAATAATGGAGAGACTTCACAAAATGACTTGGATTTTTTTACTTCTTTCAAAAAAATTGGCAACCTCGGGCCCGTGTTTCTGGGCTGAGCAGAGAAGAGCCAAGAGGCAGCTGCCTCCTGCCGCGGGGCCGCCCCCGCCGCCGGCCGCCACCCCCCTCCCCCTCCACAGAGCACACATGCCCCGCCCCGCAACACCGTGGCCATTCAGCTGCTCGGCGGGCCCCTGTGAGCAGCTCAGTTTCTGACCCTCACCTTAAAGAGTGAAGACGAGGATCTCTGCCCTCCAAAACTTGTGGGGGAAAGGGGGTGGTGGCAGGCGGGAGGCAAAGAGACAGATTAAACCTCAGCAAAGTCAAAGTCTGCCCTGTGGGAATAAGGTGGGGGTGAGAGCCGGGAAGTTCCCAGCTGCAGTGGAGTTCTGGTTTGTATGAACTAAAAGAGCAAAATAGGCTCTGTTTTATAGAGAACTGTGTCTGGTAGTGAGACTGTGGACTATGGGGAGACCAGGTCCCCGGGCATGGGGAACTTAGGGTCAGACGGGAGACCCAGGGCACTTTCCAGAGGGCCAGGCAGGCAGCCAAACGTGTCTGCACATCTAGGGGGGCAGTACAGAGTGTGCTCACAGTGAGGCAGGATTCACTGGGGGTGGCTCCTGAGGAGCAGTTCTGAGAAGAGGGGCAGGACAGAGATGGGCAGAGAGGAGAGGGGAGAGCCCTATTTCCTGCACAGCTGGGGTGAGCGGCTGGGGTGAGGGGTGAGGGCAGGGGGCATGTACTGGCCGTTCATGGCAATGTTTTCAAGCCCATACCGGAAAGTCTGGCATTGACTGGATGACAGCCACGGACACAAAGGTCCCTGCAGGTTTCTGGAGCAGGGCCCCAATCTACCCTTGTTTTGGTCTGCTAGTCCCTGAACCCCTGTTCCTTGGGCTCCCTCTTAGAATTTATTTCTTTGCTCAGGACCAGAAGAGCTTTCGCAGCCCATGACCTCCAGATAAGGAGCTACCAGATGGATGGGAGAGCCCCCCCCAACTCCCTTCTTAAAATGCCATTATTTCATCACTAATCTCAACCCTTACCCTTGAAACAAACCTTCACTGCTCCATGCTCCTGGTCTCTGCTCCTCACTTATGTCTCCATTGTTGTTCCAGAGTTGTTGGGAAGGGGTGACTTCAGCCCCATGTGGCCTGTGAAAAGGACAGAGGCTCTGAGGGCAGGTCCTGCTTCTGAGGTTTTGCTTCAATTATGTCCTGCCAGGGGCTGGGGAGATGGATAGAGAAACACACTTCATGTGTGCCAGGGGAGGGAAGGTTGGTTAATGGCCCCAGAGATCTAGTTTGTCTCTCCCTCTGTTTCCAAAGACAGTTTTCTGCTGTCCCTAAAGATAGCCAGCTTCCCCCCAGACCTTAGTCACAATGAAATTCTGTGACTGAGAAACGGTGGTGCTGGGGGGGTGGGGGGGAGTTGGGGCAATAGACTATTCTGGCTCCCTGCTTACCTGCTCCCTGCCTTTCCTCCACAGGGCCAAGTCTCACCCCCCAGCACTCGAGCCCTCCTCTACTTCAGCCGACTCTGGGAGGTAGGAGACCCTCACTTTTGAAGAACGGGGGGTCTTGGTCATCCTGTCCCTCTCCCTCAAGGCATCCACCCTCAGCTCTAGCCTACCTGTCACAAAACTCCCCCTCTGCTCATTGGTAAGGTGGGCAGTGTCAACCCAATGCCACTGGAGATCTGAGCGCACTTGACCTCATGTACATGTACCTTCATCTAACCCCAAACCACGCCCAGGTTCCAAAACCCATTCTTGTACATGATCTTGCAATTTTCCCAACAAGCTGCCACCCTCCATCCTCTTAATTCTGTCTCCTTGTGGCCCACTTGTCTCTCCTCTCCCTCCAGGATTTCAAACACAACACTCCCTTCTTTAACTGGAAAGTAATTACTGAGGTAAGGATTGCAGAAGCTCTCATTTTGGGGTCAGGAAGCTCAGCTTTGGGGACGTGGGATTCCCCGGCCCCTGGCAATGGCTCGCAGACTGTGGCCCAGTGCCTTACCCTCCCTGCTGAGGGAGGGTGTCTCCCACCCCGCTCTCCTCCCTCCCTGCCACCCTGACAGCAGGGTGGGAGAGGGAAGCTGTGCGTCACTGAGTGAGGAGCAGAGCGGGAGGTTCTCCCTGGGATAAAAGCCCAGGCTGAGGGGTGGGGCCTTTACAGGCATGGGAACATGGAGCAGGCCACTGCCTGCGCTGCTGCTCTTCCTGCTGGGGGTGGCCTGGCTCTGGGGGGGCCACGGCAGGGTGGGTGTGGCAGAGTGAGCAGGTGGAGGGCAAGAGAGAAGGGCCTGAAGCTGGGGTCGGCTCTCAGGCCTGGAGAGGGAGCACTAGGGAGGGAAGCTGATGGAAGCAGGAGGCTTGACGGGGAGGGCTCAGGATACCTGTCACGTGCGGCCAGGTGCAGAGGGTCTGGGTATCTGGGTTCCTGCAAGGATGGGCAGGACCTCTGGGTCCTGCAGAAGGCCATCTTGTTCTGCATGTCCAGTGGCTTTTGGGAAACAGGACCCCTGGGCACTGAGGCAAGGGTTGCCAACTCACACATCTGTGTGGGCCGGGCATGTGAGGCTGACAGGTGGGCCACATGAAGACAGGGGACAAGGCCCTCCAGCTGTGTGTGGTCATGCATTCATAGAGGACTGAGTGAGACCAAGTTGTCTGATCCTTCAAGAAAAGCTAGAAATCTGATTTTTAGTTATTGGCAACTCATTTAATTTAAAAATGCAGACCAAGCAAAACATGTCTGGAGGTCCTGTCTGTGGTCAACCCGTTTGTTGGGACCTCAGTGTTAGGGCCAACAGTGGGGTGAAAATTCACGGTCAGGGGTGGTTAAGGTAGGGAGTTAAGTCAGAATGAGGAAGAACACCCTACCCCTCGTGTGTGTGTGGCTTCCTAGCAGAGAAGTGATGGTTGCGGGAACTAAGCTGCTTCTCTTTCTGCTTGGAAGTCCCCCCTGGCCTCAGTGCGGAGCGGAGGCAGCAAGTGCATCTGCCAGGCGTCTTAAGTGGCTCCGTCAGCTTTCTTGTATTTCTCTGCTTTCGTTCTCTCTTTTGAGCCAGAACTAACCTAATACACCTGGCTTTGCCTCCAGGGCAACAGCCATCCTCCCAAGGACCCTGTAGAGAACAGCACTGGGGGCAGGGATCAAAGGGCTCATGAAGGGAGCAAGGTTCAGTGTCGGAGGAAGACGGGCTGGGGCTGAGGTGCCAGCTCTGCCCCGGGGAGCCTGTGTGGGCACCACTCGGTCATCCTCGCTCAGTCTCAGGCCCGCCTGCCTCAGGTGCACAGGTGCGGTGGGTTTGCCAAACCCGGGGCTCTACCTTGCTCTCCGACACTGAGTGAGGAAATCTGTCCTCTATCTATCCGGGCCATCAGTTTCCTCCAGGCTCGCTGCCTTCTCTGCCGGCAGCACTCACCATGGACCGTTGGGGGGGTGCAGTGGGGTGCGTGGGATGAAGGAGCAGAGGGCAGAGCCTAAGCAGCAGGACGCAGGAGCCCCGCAAGCCCAGCATGACCTGAGGGGCAGTGTGGCTTCCTCTTCCTTCCAGGGTGCCAATGTGCCACCACTCCAGAAGAGGGCAGGTGGCGCTGGTCAGGTGAGTCCCTCTGCCCTCAGCTGACCTTTGGAGGCCCCTGGTCCCTCTCAGCCTTGTTCTTGGGTCTGGCCAATCTGAGATTCTCTGTCAGTCCCTGCTTCTGTAGGTTTCTCAGCCTGGCACAGGCTGGCAAGAGGTTGGAGCCCTAACTTCTAGGGTAAGACACCTCCACTGACCACCTGATTTAGACCTCACTTCTTTCCTGGATCTCCTACCCTCACCTCCCAAGGAACATCTGAGGAGTTGGGAGAGGTCCCGAGGAGGGAAGAGACGGGACCTACGCGGGCTGGGACCGTGAGGGGAGGGGAGGGCGTGGGCTCTGGCTGGCAGCAGGAGAGTCTGTGAAAGAAAACCAGGACCCAAAGAGGGGAGAAGGCAGGGGTCTGGGAAAGGCCCCACCAGGGCAGGGCGGTAAGGTGTTTATTCCAAAGCACAAGGCCTTCACCCCTTCTCTCCTGCCTCCCTCACCATCCCTGTGTGCAGGACTCCAGCTCCAGCCAGCAGGCATACCCTACACCCACAGCTGCGAGCCCCCCGAGGGACCTGCCCTGAATCCCCACTGGGGTGTCTGCGTGGGCACAGGGGAGGCTTAGCTAAGGGTGAACCCTTTTCATTTTGACAGTCATGTCTCTCCACCCCTTTGTAGGGAGTCTCAGGCTTCCCGAGAACAGTTTGGGAGCAGAGGGTAGAAGGTTCAATGCACAGAAAAGGTTACAAGGGAGCAGTGGCTGCGCTACAACCCAGGGACGAAACTAGGAACCAATATGCTCTCCAAGGGGAATATAAAAAAATCACATGACATAGAGCAAAGCCAGCAGTCTTCCTGTGTGGTGCCCCGCTCTGCACCTCTTTAACTGCTGACTTTCTTCAGGGGCTGGGGGAGGGCACACTAGCACTTCATGGAAGCAGGCCCAGGAACTCGGGTCTGGTGGGAAAATAAATGCTTTACGCCACAAAGGAAATGAAGAATTTTGTTTTGGTCAGTTGCAAAAAAAGCAATCTTATAAATGCAGTGAACGAATGTGCTAAGTGCCAGTTAGGTTGGTGAAGAAAAACCAGGTGGCACTGCCCTTCATTCCTCAGAACCAAGAAGCTGCTTCCTTGGGGACAGGACTTCTGAGAGATCAGAAATGATCTGTTGACTGAAAGAGATGAAGAGGCAGTTAATTCTAGCCTAACTGCATCCTCTGAATCCGCTCCCCAGTTCTTTGTGGCCAGTTTCTATCCACCCAGCGGGCAGAGGGAGACCCACCATCCCCTTGCCCTCCTGCTGGCCAGTGTGCGCTCAGGGACCACGTTCACTGTCATCTTGGGTAGAATGATTAATCTGCTGTGAGAAAATTGCACAGGCTGCATGTCTACAGTCAGACCAAGGGTCTTTGAAATAATCCTGGCCTGAGCCTGGCCCACCCTCTGGGCCCCTCCTGAACTCTGGGGACAGGGCAGAGCACAGTGAGGCCGCACAGCCCCCACACCACCTCCTCTTCTCTTCTCTTTACAGGGGGAAGCCACGGTTTCTTCCTAGGTAAGTACCGGAGCAGAGAAAATCTGGCTCCTGAGAGAAGGGGTCTGAGGTCAGAGGGTGTGCAGGGGACACTGTGATGTCCATTCAGACATTCTCCTTGTCCTACAGGCTTCTCAGGCCTGCTGCAGTGGGTGAAGTTTTGGTAGGTGAGTGTCAGTGAGCTGTGCAAGCCTGCAGCCAGGAGCTGAGGCACAGCCGGCCCTGGGGCAGGGCTGGGATGTTGGCATTTCCCTCACTCCGCTCTGGGTGGATGCTCTGAAGAACTAAGGGGGAGGGGCCCCTAGTGTGGGGTGTGGGCGAAGACTCATAAGAAAATGACCTAGGATGCTGGGAAAGTACCCTTCGAGTGTAGAATGAAGGTCTGACCGCCGTGGGACTGTGCAGGGACAGCTAGGAGAAGAATGGCACTCTAGGTTAGGGAGAGGGGAAGGGATAGGAATTGTATGGGAGCTGCAGAGGCCAGCTTTTCACGTGTACAGGTTCAGAGGCAGGAAGAAGTGAGTCATCAGTGTGGAAGAGGTGATAGATTAACTTGGGAGAACCACAGAATTTGTTTTCAGGAGGAGCAGACATGAGGGGAGCTGCAGGTGAAATAGGAGGACACCGTGGGAGCATGGCAGCTGGGTGGAAGGACGTCTCGTCTCAACAGATCTTGCTGAAGCCACGTTCTACCATTTTCTCTTATTTTCTTCTAGAAAATTACTTCTAATCATGACTTGAGGCCCTGAAAATGTCAGTCGTCAAGGGGCTGGACTGCTCTCCTCGCCCAGCTCTCCCCCTGTGCCGGGCCTAGTGTGGGGACTAGTGCCTGCTTTTTCTAGGTTGGGGACCTGGGCTGTCTGTCCCTTGTTTCTTCCCACCCCACTGTGGTGTTTTCTTGACCATCAGCCTGACGGATAAACCAGCCAAGTTCTTCACCTAGACCATCTTGTCACCTGAAGTCACAGACAATTCTTCAGGAGGAATTACTACTCTGTGGAAATAAAACATGAATCTTGTTGCCCTAAGACTTACGCAAACTTTATTCTTTAATATTACACTGATGGCCTGGATCTGGGAGGATGGAAGAATGATTTAGGGGCAGATAACTTTGTCTTAACCTCCCAAGTCAGGTATACAAGATAGTGGACTGACAGAGATAAGACCTGGGAAAAAAGGAGCTAGCTGATCTTACTGTGCCTCAGTTTCTCCATCTGTAAAAAATACTCTTTGCCCCACCTACATCTGAATACCACGCTAACTGCACTTGAAGTGGCCACAGGTGTTTCGGTAGCCTGGACAGGCAGCAAGGGAACTATTCAGATCAGAGCCTGTGTAGGAGAGGAGATGTCCCAGAGGGCCAGGGAGAGCACAGGAACAGGAGCCAGGGGCCCTAGAAAGTAAGCCCGGGCCCGGTAAGTACACTGTGGTGGGATAAGGGCACGGCTGGGCTGATGTGTTCAGAAGTTGCCAGCAAGCAGCTCAGACCTGGTACCTTATCATATACGGTGGCAGTGTGTCTCCAGAGGGGGCAGTGGGGTACTTTACTCCATTGAATACTATGCTGTGTCACTTTTTGGTAATTCTTGAAATATTTCAAAGTTTTCTCTTTTATTATATTTGTTGTGATCACGATTATGTCTCACTGAAAACTCAAATGATGGTTAGCACTTTTTAGCAATAAAGTATTTTTTAACTAAGGTATGTACATTGTTTTTTAAAAAACAGTGCTATGGCATACTTAACAGACTACAGTGTAGCATAAACACAACTGTTATACGCACTGGGAAACCAAAAAATCCATTTGACTTGTTTTATCGTGATATGTCACTTTACTGCGGTGGTCTGGAAGGAAACCCGCCATCTCTCTGAGGTCTGCTGCTTCATGTTAGGGTTCAGCTGTGTAGGCTAGGCCTTGCAATACGTCCCTGAAGCCACAGGGAGGAGCACATGGCTCTCCCAGAGCAGACGTCAACCTTTCCGCTGATGGACAGCTCACTTCCTGCAGTGCGGGTGAAGGATCGGAAACAGCAGGCACGCAGGTCACCTGGAGCCGGGACCTGAGGGATTGAGGGAGAGACTGGGGTGTCAACGTGGCTCTGGACTTTTGGGGCATTCCTGGTCCAAATGGCTGAAAGCAGCCCTTTAAAGTACTACCTGAAGCAGGCTCAGGCATAAAGGATTCTGATAAAGGGCTGGCCACCCCATTCTCCCTACTGGGCCTCTGAAGTATCTTCTTCACGTAGCCTCAAACTTTCATTTTTTTCACCTAAAATCTATTCTCCCATGGCAATCAGGAAGGTTGCCCTGCTCAGAATTCTCTACAAGCTTTTCATTAGTTCTAAGATAAAATGCCACCTCCTACCATGGCTCAGGGTGATGTGGCTCTGGCTTCCCTCTCCAGTGTGAACCTGGGGCTGCTGTCCCTGGAACCTGAGATCTTCACAAGGTTGGTGCTTTAACTGCTTTAGGTCTAAATTCAAACGTCCCCCACCCCAGGCCAGCTTAACCAAGGACACCTGCCCAATCACTATTACATCAACCTGTTTTGTTTTCTTGACAGACCTTGTTATTTTAAGAAATTATCTTGTTTCCTTTTGTTGTTGTTGTTGTTAGATTATGACCTGTCTCTTCCACTGGAATATAAACTCCAAAGGACTGGTACCTGATCCATCTTGAATGCCCGGCACCAGGAACCCAAGGAGCTATTCAATAAATGTCTGCGATTTAGGCAATGGAAGGAAGGATCAGAATTAAGTGGGATCAATCCAGGAAGTCCTGCTGGGAGAAGTTTAATAAGCAAAGGCTGCAGAGGGACAGAGGGTGGGTAGCAAAGGAAGAAACCAGACCTGCTGGGCAACCTGGCTACTTTGTTGGGTGTGATAGTAACACTGGCAGAGGGAATAACACTGGCAGAGGGTGCCTCGAGTTCTGCCTCCTGAAGGCGCACACCCCAGCCCCCTTTCTCTCCAAGGATTCTGGGCATTTCACCTAGGTGTTCACCAACCTAGGTGCATCCCTTCAAATCCCCCATTCCCTTCCTGAACCCGACCCGGAAGGCGGGCTCCCAGCCCCTAGGTGTGTCTGTAATGTGGCAATCAGGGCTGGGCCTCGCCTCTACCCACATTCAAGTTCTGGCAGATTTGGGGTGGGGTGGGGGCAGGCCTGTGGGAAAATAGGGGTATATTGGCATCCTCAGAGGGGACATCTACCTACTTGGAGATGGGCAGATGCAGAGCTGGACTCGTGGCTTGGCCTGACTCCCCTAATCCTATGGGATGCAGCTAAAGCAGAGATGAACCCTGGGTGATATTCTGGTGCCAGGAGAATCCCCCATCCCTCTCTCTCTCTAGCTGCCTAATCACTGGACACTGGGCACTCAGGAAACACAAACTCCCAGAGCAGTACAGACAGAGGAAGGGGAGGGAGCTTGGAGGGCCACAAGATTCTAAAGTTAGCTCCTAGAGCATAAATTGTGTAAAGCTGAAGTTACCCCTGAAAATCCATCAGGAAGGTATAGTGTGGAAGCAAATTCTAAGTCCAGCGCAGACAGTTTTCTGTCCAGCGTAAGAACAGACTTCTCTGGTTGTGCACACGAAGTTGTAGGCTTGTGTTTAGAGGCATTACATTGAAGTACCTACTTTAACCATTAGAAATTTAAATGCTAGAACTAGAACTAGAAGACAATGTTTGAATACACACCTGGTGTGGTGAGATGTGCATACGGAAAGAGGCATCTGGAATCTGAGGCAATTGTAGGCTCATTCTGGGGCATACGCTCATTGAGGGCCATTAATCCCCTTGCTTCTGTTTTCATTTTGCCAAGGGTGTACAGTTTAAATTATTGTGTGTGCAGGTTGTACACTGCAAAAGCACCTGGTCAAGGCTCTAGTGGGGACTAATGCAGCCTGCCCCTCGACTCTCCCTGTGTGTGCACTTTATACAGGGTGCTCTATGGGCAGGCCGAGGCCCTCTGTAGGATCTACTCTGCAGTGCGGCAAAGGCGTGATGCAGTTGCCGGCTCCGGAGTCTTGGAGCTCTAAGCCTGGCCTTGCTCTGTGATCCCAGGTAAGTTACTGAACCTCCGTATGCTGTGGTTCCTCTGCCTATAGAATTTGGATAATTATAGTACTTTCCCCACAGAATCCCTGTGATATTTCAATGACACCGTACATTTAGAACACTTAAGCACAAGGCCTGCCACACAAGAAGGCCTCAGTAAACAGGCTGACACTGTTATTAGTAGCATTAGCATTAGGAAGAAAGGAAATCATGGGAAGTCAATCTGTTGCAAAAGAACTCTGGGGTCAAATCAGTGACAGGGTTTCGATCGTCTGCTGCTTCAGATTACCCACACCAAAGCGTTCCTCCATTAACAGGCCCAACTGGCACTGATTATACAATATCAGTTCTCTCCCTTCCTTCTGCTCCTGGAGTTGACCCTATGCTGGCAGAATGGTGGTTAATGAGCGCCTTCAGTCACTGTTAATTACTCAGTAAGAATCCATTACACGTGAAAACTTGTGTCCTCCAGAAAACCTTTTGGGAGGTGCTCCACCCACCTCATTTCTCACTCATCCCCTCCAGTAGCACCAACTGCCTTACATCCATTGCCCCATGGTCAGCAGTGCGCAGTGAGTCCTCCTCAGGCCCCGTTTCCGTGGCAGCTCTGCAAAGGGGCAGGCAGATTAAAAAAACAGAGAGGGCTTCCTGAGGCTAAAGAGGGGTGGGACATCCAACTGGGGTGTGGGGGCAGCATGGGCATGGAAGTGAAATGCCCACTTCTGGGTGCCTCCAGGCCCACTATCTATGTGAATTGCATCAGGCTGGGTTGAAAAGGCCCAGCCTTTAGTAAGGCCTTGCTTTGTCTTGGCAGCACCTCCCTATTATACCAGGAACCAGCTGGGCCACCTGAACCTCACTGTGCAGAAGGTTACTTGATTAGGATGTTTATCACTTTGAGATGATCAATTCTCAAAGTAGGAGAATGGGGGGTAGAAGGTAAAAGAAATGGAGCAGGTGCTCAAAGTTCAGGACCTACTTGCATCTCCAACTGCTTATCTCTAAGACCTGCTCTGCTTTGTCCCCCCTCTATTCCTTGTCTTCTGAGCTCAAGACAATCATCTCTCTGAACACCCAAGAGTAAAAGATGAGCAGCTGGGATAATGGGACAGGTCCAGCCCCAAAGGAAGAACGTGTGTGGAAGCAACTTGGTGGAAGGATTCTTGAGTTCTAGCCTAGCCAACCTAACCGAGGTTGAATCTGCCGGTGCTCTTACCTGTATAAGGCATGGTGCTAGGGGGATATAAAGGTGGTTAACATATAGTTCCTGGCTTCAAGGAACTTAATATTCTGAGAGGGAAATAAGAGAAGAACATAAGTTACTCTAGGTACAATGCCAGAGAGATATGAGTGAATTGCTATAGCATTTCTGAGATGGGAGGGGTGTGTGTGCAGCAGGCGGATGATGGGAGAAATCAGGGAAGCTTCACCCAAGATAGATGTTGGGTTCTGAGAACCTGAGATGTGAGAAGAGCATTTTAGGAATAAGGAGTAGCACAGGCAGATGCTCAGAGGTGGGAAAAGAAGGGTATATTTGGCAAGGAGTCTAGTTTGGCCAGAATGCAAGTTGGTGCAAAGGGAAAAAGAGAAAAATAGCTAGAAAGGCAGCTTGAGGCCAGAGCATGGCAGGCTTTCAATGCCAGGCTGAGGAGGTTAGACAGAGTCAGGCAGGGTGAAAGCCTGAATTATAGAGAGGAATAAAGGATATAAGAAAAAGAGAGAAAGACAAAAGCGGAGGTTGCTTGGGTGCCACTGCCAATCCCTTGGAGGGACAGGTCCAACCTGTCTCCATCCCAGACCCATCTGCATGAGGAGCCCATTGCTGCCTCGCCTTCCCAGTGCCTGAGGCTGAATGTGAGTTGAGAAATCTAAGGTAAGTGGGGAGCAATCCACACCTCCCCCTCCCAGAGTCCTGGGGGTGGGTGACAGGAGCTGGCGGTGAGTCAGTGGGGTGGGGACCCCACTTCTGCTCACATCCACCTCCTTGGGAATATAAAGGGCGGGTGGTGGGGCCCCGCCTCAGAGAGCCCCAAACGTGACACCATGAAGATGCCAGTCCTTCCTGCTGTGGCCCTGCTCTCCCTCCTGGCGCTCCACTCTGCTCAGGGGGCCACCCTGGGGAGTTCTGAGGTGAGCACTTCGCTCGCGCTCTTTTCTGGCACCTATTACCTCACCTCTCCCTCTCCAATTTCTTTACCTGCCCTCCATTACTGCATAGGTGGCTCTTAATTTTGGATGTTACTGGGGCTGAATGAGAAGCTAGGGCTCTGAGGGAGGGAAGAAAGGAGGAAGGAGGTGAAGTATTCCTAGGAGGGCTTGTAGGGATGGAGATGCCTCTGTTTCCAGAAGGGATGGTGAGGTGTGGGTTGGAGGCTGGGCAACTGAGTCCTGGAAGGCCAGGGGCTGAGGCTGGTCGCCTGGGTTCAGCCTCACCTTTGCTTCGTTTGTGTCCCTGGGAGCATAATGCTGGAGCCTGGGCTGTAACGAGAATCCTTATGAGCCAGTCTCTAGCCAGAAGGAACCCTGAGGCCCCTCTCTCCCCATCTTGTCCCGAGGGTTGGGGGTGGGTGGGTGGGAAATGCCTACACTGGATTTCAGAGTATGATATGGGGGTCACCGACTCAACTGCTTAGAATCCAAGCAAGTGATGTCAGGGAGCAAGAGGCTGGAGGGACTGCACCTACCCCAGCTCAGAGGAGACAGCCTACAATCCACCTGACTGCTTGCCAAGTGGGGAAATGGACCTAGTGTGGCCAGTTTTAAAATTTAAAGGAGAAAGTGGAAATCTGATTCATGAACTCTTTTTTTTAAAATTTTTTTATTAAGGTATGATTGATATACACTCTTATGAAGGTTTCACATGAAAAAACAATGTGGTTACTGCATTTACCAGTGATTCATGAATTCTTACCAATTAAAAATGCTACATGCAAATTAAAAACCAAACAAGCCAAACTAGTATGCAGTCTGAACATTTGGCTTTGGCCTGTAGGCTACCCATTTGTGACCTCTGTCAGAGGAAGGAAGGAGGAAGAAGGGACAGTGAAGCCAGGCAGCTACAGGGTGGGGTGCACTGCGGTCTGGGAGCATCACCAAAGGGATGTGGAAAACAGAGACTCTGACTTTGCTGGCAGTCAAGCCACAAAGCAAACCAACCTCAATCAGTTAAAGTCAGCAGGGTAGCTCAGCAGCTAAGCTCCCACCTGCAGGCTTCTCTCCCAGCCCAGCACCATGGCCTGAGTGTGGCTGTCTAAGGAACACCCGAGTCCACTGCAGAACACTCGCTCGTTTCTCCTGGGAGGAGTCCTTTTCTCCACCATTTCCACCTGCTGCCAACCACGATGCAGACCGGGGTCTTAGCTTCTCAGTCTTACACCTGATACCCTCCCATCCCTTCTCTTCACCTTGCACATCTGCCAACCACCTGCCTTACTAGAACATCATGGTTCACTGAGGCCACGTAGTGGACCATGGGCTATATTCTTGGGGACTGGCAGTTGGAGGAAGTCAGAGCTGGAAGAGAGGGTTTGGGGAGAGGCACTTGCCATCAGGTGATCACTTGGCTTTCTCCCCTTCGCTTTCCAGGAAGAAACCACCATTGGTAATTATGCGGCAGGACCTGAGGTAAACCACCTGTTTCCCACGCTCCAGCCATGAGCTTGTCCCCTAACTCCCCATGCTCCTTAGCAGCTCTCTGAACACTCTGCCTCTTTGCCTAGGCCTTTAACACACAGTTCCTGAACCTGGACAAGCTGCGATCAGTAAGTATAGCTCCCTAGTGCTGCCCCCACCAACACCCACATCATAAAGGAGGCCGGTGCCTTGCTGGAGAGCCTGCAAAGCTGCCATGGCCCCTTCACCTCTTCCAGAGGTAGAGCCCTGTCCTCTCCTGGAACTGGCCCTCTTCTGCCATCTCTCTCCCCACAGGTGTTTAAGCCCGATGAATTCCTGAACTGGCATGCCCTCTTTGAGGTGAGTGCTTGGGCACCCCTTATTCTTCTTGGTCACCTGCAGACTTCCTGTGGGAAGTGGTAGTTCTAGCCCTTTGGGTTCCTTCCCGAGTTCCTGAGGGAGAAACCACCCTGCTTGGATGCTGCCCAGCCCAAGAAAGTTTCCCCAGAGGCTGTGGTGTCTGCCCCTGATTTTCCTGACATGGCGGTGGTGGAGAAGAGCCACAGAAACAAGCGCAGGACAGGAAGACCTGAACTAGTCCAGTGTTTATCTGAATCCCCTCAGACTCTGTGAAAAAATGAAGTTAGGTGGCTTTCCCAAACTTAGAAGGCCAAGTCAGTGAGAGTGGTGGGATTAGAGCTGGCATCGCATGACTCTGCACGCCCCCGTTGTGTGCCTTCACCCCACTCTCTGCAGTTGCCTGAGCCTTAGTTTCCTCAGCTGTGATGTGGGAATCATGACAATATCTACCTCAGAAGTTTGCCGGGAGGGCCGAATGAAATCATGCCTGTAAAGCAGTTATAGGGGGAGACACAGCATATGCAAATAATAGTCCTTACTATATTTATAAGATAACACCAGCACCGCTACAGAGAGCTCACTGAGTATGGGTCCATGCTCACCCGGCCTGCAATACTCACTCTGGTTCCCTTTTTCTATTTTAGTCTATCAAAAGGAAACTTCCTTTCCTCAACTGGGATGCCTTTCCTAAGGTAAGAGGTGGTGGGCAGTAGCAAGATAAGGCGACTGAGGGTGATGGAGAAGCCAAGGATCTGGGAGGGAGAGTGGGGACAGTGGAAGGCGGCTAACCCTCCTCTAACCAAAGGTAAGGTCCTGGGCCTTGTCGTGGAGGACTCCAGCTCCCCACACCCAAGGGTCCCCAGTCTGACCATACTATGCCCTCTCCCTCCAGCTCAAAGGACTGAGGAGTGCAAGTCCTGATGCCCAGTGACCTCCTGCTGCTGACACCCACTGGAGGGGCCGGCATGGGATCAGATCAGCATCCAACCGTCACTCTCCTGGCTCAGGAACGCCAATAAAATGTTTTCCAGCCACACAGCTACTGTATCTGTGTCTCTGTTCTTATTTTACTGGGCTCTAGAATGGAATTAAGATGGAGTGGCATCCAAGGTAGGCAGAAGTCTTGAATTCTGAGAGGGTAGTGGGTAGTGAGTTAGGAGGAAGCGGGAGGAACATATCAAGATGGCAAGGGACCCCTTGTGCCGTGGCTCCTTCGTACTGGCTGAGAGCCTGGGGGAGCACGAAGTCGTGAGTTGCTTGGAAAGATCCCCAAGGAATCACACCTGCTCCCTGAACTACCAGCACCCTCCCCTGCTGGCCTTTGAGAAGCTAATTTCATTCCTTCGGTGGTGGCAATTTGGTGTAACAGCTATCTGGAATTTAAGCCTCAGGACCCACCTTAAATCATATGAGCCAACCTGAAATTCTTTTTTGGGGGGAATTAGGTAGCTTATAAATAAAGGAAGCTGGTGGTGTGACCCTGGGCCTTTCTAAGTTCTCCATTTTTTTAAAGGTATCATTGATATACAATCAATCTTAGGAAGGTCTCACATGAGCAGCATTGTGGTTACAACATTCACCCATATTATCAAGTCTCCCCCACACACCCCATTGCAGTCACTGTCCATCAGCATAGTAAGAAGTTATAGAGTCACTACTTGTCTTCTCCGTGCTGTACTGCCTTCTCCGTGACCTACCTATATTGGGAGTGCTAATGATAATGCCCCTTAATCCCCTTCTCCCTCCCTCCCTAGCCCCTTCCCTTTGGTAACCAGTAGTTCCTTCTTGGAGTCTGTGAGTCGGCTGCTTTTTTGTTCCTTCAGTTTTGCTTTGTTGTTATACTCCACAAGTGAGTGAAATCATTTGGTACTTGTCTTTCATCACCTGGCTTATTTCACTGAGCATAATATCCTCTAGCTCCATCCATGTTGTTGCAAACAGTACTAAGCCTCCATTTCTTTATCTGTGAAATGAGTGTGGAAATAAACAAGAATGAGAAAAACTACCTCATGGTGTCATGATGATCAAATGAGATAAGGTATGTAAAGCCTCTTGCACAGGGCTGGGCATACAGCAGGTACTTAACAATTGCTCATTCCCTCCACTCTCCCAGAGAGCTGCTACAATGACCCAGATTCATTATTTACTTACTCATTCACCAGTGAGTCCATCCATCCATCCATCCATCCATCCATCCATCCATCCATCCATCCATCCATCCACTGAAAAGGCTTGAAACATGTGATTGATTCTGTTTTGGTTCCTGCAGATGTATTTTTTATGGAATCCCTCTGTGTTTTATGTGCCTGCTCTGTGTTAAATTTAAATGAATTTAAAATGTTAAATTCATTGGTATTATTTCTGGTTTCTCTTGAAAACTATGAAAATCAGAGAACAATGGACCTTGACTTTAATCCAAGCACCAGCTACCCTCTTTATACAGGACATGGTCTCCAGATCAATAAAGTTCTACCTGGCAAGTTTCATTTATTTACTTTGCCTTTTGACCTTCATAAGCAACTGAGTTTGCAAACTGTGGCCTGTAGCTTACTTGAGGAAGTGGACAACAAACGGAAATTAAACTTGTATAGGCAAAGAAGAAACTTCCTTCTACCCTCTGAAATTCTGTGGCAGGCTTAAGAATTAAAATGACATAAGACAAGTTAACGGGAAAAAAGTATACAGATTTATTTAACTTTTTTTTGCATGTACATGGGAGTCTTAGAACGCACATGAAAACTTGAAGAAGCTGTTAGGCCTCAGCTTACGTACCTTTTTACATGAAGAATAATAAATTGTGGGGATGTGACAAGACAAAGGGGTTGGACTAGGGGCAATAAATCGTGGGACAGTGACTAGGAAATATATGGGGGAACCTAATGGAAGATAAGGGCTATTTTAGGAGGTTTGTTTATACAGACTGGAGTTGATTCCCAGTCTCTGCTGATAAGAATGTTTTTCTCTTCCTGTTACAGGGAGGGCACCTTTCTCAAGGAAAATTTTATGACCTGCTTTAGGTAGAAAGAGGGAGGTCAGAGAGCCCTTCCTGCTTCTGCTGTTTCTCAAGTGCCTTCGGCTCAAAATAATCAATATGCCAAAGCAGCACATTTTAGGGTGCAATGTTCTGAATCTCTTCGCTTGGTCCTACTTTCAAGGAGCTTACGGACTGGATGAGAAAGACATGAAAACGTTGCTTACCCCCGTCCTTCTGATGAACTAACAGTAACACACATGTACACACACAGATGAGAAGCAACTTATAAAAGGGACGATTAACAGAAAGGAGAAAGAAGGGAGACTTGTCAAATGCCATGATCAATTAAGGTATCTGACAAAGACTGAATACTCACAAACTAGGTGATCGGAAATGGACTAGAGGAAGAAGGAAGGAGCGTCTAAGGGCCATTTACTGGGAGGCTAGGTTTTAGGGGAGACAAGAGTCATCATCACTCAGAAGTCAAGAGCAGCTTTGCGATCGAGCAGTAGCTCCCAAGGTGTAGTCCCTGTATGAGCATCAGGATCAACGCCACGTGGGGATTTACAAGGAGCACAAATTCTCGGGCCCCACCCCAGATCTACTGTACCAGAAGCTGGGGGTGGGGCCCCGCAATCTGTGTCTTCACAAGCCCTCTAAGTGATTCTGATGCACTGTAGCTTGAGAACTACTGAGGAAAGAAAGTCGGATGATGACCAGAGCGAAATCCAAGACAGTAGTGATCTCACTGAGACCATGGTGCCCACAGAGGAGGAGGGGGGCAGAAGGCTTCCACTAGTAATGTCTGTAGTACTTCCTTACATATGTTATGGTGGAGAAGAAAATATCTTTTCCTTCTGCCCTTCCAGGTTCATGGCTGGGTATCTATAACAAAGGACAGATTAACCAGAGAAAGCATAGACGTCTGATTAACAGAAGTTTAGTGACCTGGGAGCCTTCAGAGGGAAATGAAGGCCTGAGGAGGAGGTCAGAGCTGTATGTGTGCTAGTCTTGCTGAAGAGTGGAAAGTCATGGGACAATGTGACAGGACAAAAGGGGGACAAGCTCAGTGTAGTAAATGGGGGGAAACTGCGCAAGGCCTGTTCACTCAGATTCAGATTCCTGTGGGGGTCCTTCTTCTTGGAGATAAGGAGGTCCCTTTCCTCCGGGTACTAGGAGGGCACTTCTCACCTGAGGGTCGTATGACCAGCTTCAGGGGAAGGTCAGAGAGTCCTTCCTGTATCTATTTCCTCAAATTACTTCAGCTTGAAATATCCAATATGCCAAGGCACTAGAGTTTGGGGTAGTGTCTCTTGAACCCCATCCGTACACATTTTACATGCACTTATGTATGCAGTATTTCACAAGAATATATTATTAAAACAGGACCATGTCTTCGAGTATCTTGTGAATGCTGAGGAAATACAGAGTACAGAAACAATGTGAGTGTAGGGAGACTGGAATCTGAAGAAAATAAAGAAAACAAGAAGTGTAGACAGGTCTGTGTAAATGAGTGGTGGAGGTATTCCAGGTCAAAGGACACTGACCACAGCGTGCCGACACGGACCAGGCGATCCGAGAACCGGAACCAAGACCCGAAGACGAGACACACGGGTTCTCTGGGGAAAGTGCACGATGAGGATGAAGCCACGAAGCGATCAGACTTCATAAAAACAACAAATGCCGCTTGTGTGGACACCATGCCCTCCATTACGCAGGATGGAGATACATAGACAATCTCTAAGATATAGTGAAATGAAAAAGGGAAGTGGCACAGCAGTGTGAATACTATGTTTAAAAAAAAGGGAGAGAGAGAGAGAGAGAGAGAGAAGGTACAAATATATGCTCTATTTATATAGAGCATACAATATCTCTAGAATAAAACTCGAGAAATAACAGTGATCACCTCTGGGGACTGATGTACTTTCACTGTGTGCCCTTTGTGATTTTATGGAAAGAATTTTCTTTTTTTACCATGTGCACAATTTCATATTCAAAAGAGTAAATTAAAAAACTAAAACTCTAATAAATACGCAAAAAGCCTTTGGCATTTTAAGACAGCTGGGCCTGGCCCATGAATTGGCCCAGAGCATGTACTTCCTACTGAATGAATGAAATAAATTTCCCATAAATTGACCACACCCTTTTCTACTCAAAGCGTGATCTTTGGATCAGCAATGCCAGCATCACCTGGGCTTGTGAGAATTACAGAATCTCAGCCCACCCTAGAGCCAATGAATCAGAATGTGCATTTTAACAAGATGCCCCAGATGATTCATATGCACCATGCAGTTTGAGAAGCACTTCCTGAAGCATTATGTTAAGTGCTGTGCAATATGCCAGCTCAAGATGAAGGAAGTGCACAGGCAGAAAGTGCTGGATACCACTAGAAAAGATGTGTTTAAATTCAGCAGAAGGATAAGAGTCAGGGTAAGGAAACTAAGTAACCAGGCATTGAAGACTTCATAATGGGACTAAAAAGCACCACAAACTGGCTGGTTACCTTTAGAGGCTGCTGGGAACCAATTCATTTTTTTGCTATCAGATAAATAAAGGGACTAGATCAAACATTTTTTCTCTTTCCTGAATGAGTTGTACTTCAGGGCAAACAGTTTTTCTCTAAACAGGTATTTGCAGCCGATACATGCAGATGGAAGTAACAGAATTGTAATATTACCATTTTGTAAAACTTAATAAAGTAATGAATCTAGGCTAGCATCAATGATGGCTAAAACTGTCTGGTGAAATACTGACAGGGAACTTTAGAATGGTGGACAGGCTGAGAATCCATCCAACACTATAGGAGAGGCAAGGAGACCTGTCTCTGCAGATGTGATATGAGAGAGGAGACAGATCACCAGTATTCTTGCTGCAAGTGATCCCCAACTCTGATTAAACCTCTAACATAAGATCTAACTTCCAATTTACAGGAAAAAAAGGAACAGATGAAACTGGCAAAGGATTCCAGAGAGAAGAAATGAGCAAAACCCCCTTGGCATTTCCCATGGAATATTCTAGAGGACTAATAACCCAGTTTCTTCAACAATGATATTGAAGGAGAAAAAATGAAGTGGTAAAGGAACTGAAAAAGAAATTTAAGGAGCATATCACTTAAATGCAATGTATCAATCTTGTCTGTATCCTGATTTAAGCAAATCAACTAAAAAAAGATATATAAGATGATGAAAATTTGAACACTGTCCAAGTGATAATTAAGAAATTATTCATCTTTTTTCAGATGCAAAAATGATATTGTAGTTATGTTTTTTAAAGAGTCTTTAACTTTGACTAGCTTTAACTTTAGCTCTGTATATTTTGAAAATTTCCATAATAAATTTAAAAAATATATTTTTTAAAAAGCATCCTTTCATATTTTCAGAGCAAGGGAGAGGTCCAAGGATGGTCTCTCCAGTGGGCAGAGCATAAACACGGAACTGGTAGTGTAGAAGACCGGATTGGGATGATGTCATTAAGCTTGGCTGTAGTGTAGGTGTCGAAGGCCAGAAATGCAGGTTCAGTCAGATGAGGGAGCGCTGTGGAATGCAAGGCTGAGAAATTTCCACTCCATCCTGTGGTCCCTAAAGAGATTCCCCAAGGTGGTAACAACCATAGCTGCATTTCCAACAACAGCCCACTCTTATTGGTTCTTTTCACAAGCCAGGCTTTAAGCCAAGTGCTTTGCATTTATTATCTCAGCTGATCCACATAACAGTGCTATTAGGTTGGCATCATTAGCCCCATCTTACAAATGAAGAAACTGAATCTCAGAAAGATGAAGTCATTTGTTTAGGCTCACACAGCCAGTACCCAGCAGAGCCAGGATCAAACCCACCTGAGCCTATGATATTACCCCATTTTAACTGGAGTAATTCTTCCCTTATTTGTTTTATAAACTGGGGTTCCCTATAAGATTTCACTGAGCAAAATGCTTGTATTTCTTAAGAAAGGTTTGGAATCCACTACTGAGAATGGTGGGCAGTTACTGAAGTCATTTAAGGCAGTACAGCCTGGTGATTAGAACACAAGTTTTAAAATCAGTCATAGTTTTGTTAGGCAGAAGAATAGATATGAGTGGGTGGAGAGAATAAAGCAAGTAAAGCCCACTAGAAGGGACTCAAAGAGTTGACTAGATAAAACTAGAGAGCCAGAAAAGACTCACAGAGCTAATGAGTTAATCAGTTGAAGCTCCAAAGGCCAGGAGGAACTTGGAATGTCCAAATATTCCCCAGATAAAGAAAAGTATCTGAGCACAGCCCATGTCTTCATTGTGTCAATTAGGTCATGCCATTGTAAGATTTACTTCAGCCTGCTAAAAGGCCCAGCTTATTCTTTAACTTAAGCTATAGCTGTTTTTTCCTCCTCCAGCCCCTAATCAAGTAATTTGCAACTTGGGCAGGAGACAAGCATCATGATTAATTTTTCAAACAAGCCCAGTTATAAACAGCATAGTAAAAACAGGAAAGATTGCATCTTAAAGCTAAGATTGTATTTTAAAACCCAGGAAGTTAGGAATAAGATTCATAACATATTCTTTAGCAAACACACAATAACTCAGCCCACCTTGGGGGCAGGGCAGGTGGTCTTGATTGATACATAGAGGGAAGCTGCTATCCTGGGAGGGAAACAGATCAGTAAATTTCTTGTGTTCATTTTGCAGAATTACCGGGACCCTGGTAACAGAAGAGAAGAGGCGTAAATGTCTCTCATCAAAGATAAACATCTTGAGACCACTTAACAAGTCTACACCCCCTAGCCCTTTGTCAAATTTCTGAAAAGTCCTTAAAAGGGGGAACCCCCACCTTTCAGCGCACCTCCTCTCTGAGGACTCCTGCACTTTCTCTCTTTTTAAGTGCATAACTTTAAATAAAACTTTTGCTCTGCTTCACTACTGTGTCTCTGCCCTTCAATTCTTTGTTGTGGTGGGGACAAGGACTGAGGAAAATAAACAATGTCCCCCTAACAGTTTCAATTTCTGTTTCATAAATTCACTTTATAAGCTATGTGACCTCCGGGTGGCCACTCTGTCTGGGCCTCAGTTTCATCATTTGTAATGTAGGAATAATACCAATACTTCATAGGAGTTAAGAAACAACGTTAGCCTAATTTTATTAATATTAACAAATAGCAGCTATTATTATTGCGCTATATAACCCTAGTCAGATCAGGATCCAGGCAGATTCATAGTTAAAGAACTGGTATTCACAATTGCACTTATTCTCTTCTAACAGATGAAGAAACTAGAACCCAGAAAAGTGAAGTGACTTTTCCAAGGGTGCCCAGGAAGGAAGTAGCAGAACCAGATTTTAAACCCAGGTTTTGTTAGACTCCAAAGCCCCAGGGCTTTTAACCATTTAAAACTCCTAATTCCATAAAACATAAAGCCTCTAGGTACTGAGTGCCCATCATGTAAGATATGTGTTAAGTACTTCACACTCATGTTCTTATTTAATTCTTACAATTTTATGCAGGAGGTACTATTAGCAGGCCCACTTACAGAAAGGAAAATAAGGCTTAAAGGGGCAAAGCTAGGCTGGGGTTAATTTTCTGTCACTGAAGCTTCTTATCAGACTCGTGGATAATAAAACGAGGACAGAGGTACAGAATTGTGGATATGTGCAACCAGTAACTATCACCTGTGGGATACACTAGTAACTCTTGCATAGACAGAGGAAGATGCAGGAATAATGATTTTTGCAGCAGCAATGCTTGCAACAGCTCAAAGGTGGAAATCACCTAAATGGCTATCATTAAGAGAATGGAAAATTTGTGATATATCCATCCAGCGGAACGGTAGGTATCCAGTAGTGAAAATGAGATAGTTTACATGTCTCGATCAGGCAGAGACTGAAAAACGTAATATTAAGTGAGAAAACCAAGTTGCAAAATGATACCTACAGTGTGAAACCATTTGCATAAAGCTTAAAAACATGCAAAGCAATGCTATATGTTTGTGGGTGCATCCATTTGCAGTAGAAGTGCAAAAATGGGGCTGGGAAGGCTCTTCGTGAACTTGAAGGTCGTGTCACCTCTGGGGAGGGAAGAAAATAGGATTAGGGCTTCAGCTCTATGTGGAATGTTTTAGTTCTGAAAGTAAGTCTAAAGCAAATAGGTCTACATGTTAAAATGGATAAAGCTGATACGCACGCCACACTTTGTTAGAATGGTTTTCCGTATTTTTATGTATGTTGCAGTATTCGATAATAAAATATTTTAAAGTAACACCAATAAGGACACCTTAATTTCAACTGCCCAAAGCCATTCAGCCACGAGGGGGGGGGACTGTGGGGCTGCCGCTGTACTACCACCAGCAACACGGTCCCTCCTGAGAGCGCAAACCTCCACAACAGTAGCAGTGTACAGGCAGCCCAAGACCTTCGGCAGGTGAAACGTCTTCAGACGCTCCTGAGAAGTGAACACAATGTACCACCTTTGATGACCATCATCCTATTAAAACCCCCCATTGCATTTCCCACACCCAACAGATGAACCTCTCTCTGGTGACATTCCTGATTGTCCCCCCACCAAACCAGTGAGAACCCAAACAAACAAAAAGCCCTCAGTTCTCCTTCACTAACAGACCCTCACGTCCCTCATGTAAACCTGAGGCTCCCTCCCATGTGGAGACCGTAGGTAATATTCCTCAGTGTCCGCTTCGGCAGCTGCCCTCTTTCACATCCACCCTCCTGCCAAACCCTCCATCTCCCCTGGGAAATCTAGTGACTTCCCAGGAACTCTCAAAGCCCCTTTTTAATATTAGATCATACTATCTTTCCACTTCCAACCCTCCAATGATTTCTCACTACTTCTAGGATACAGACGTTACCACGGGACTCATCTCCTACCTCCCCCACCCCCCTCGTTCACCCTGGTCCAGCCACTCAGCCTCCCTGGGGCTCCTCACACAGGCCAGGCTCACTCCCTCTGCTGGCACCACCCATGCTCCTTCCCGTGCTCCCCCACTTCACTCAGGTCCCTGGAGATGACACCTCCTCGGAGCGGCCTTCCCAGTCTGACCACCCTACTTAAAGTATCACCTGCCCTTTTGATCTTCTAACACTGCTTTATTTTTTGTTATAGCATTTATCATTACCAGACAGACCTTCCATAACTGGTTATCTCTTTAGTACTCTATATCCACACTGTCCAGTATGGCAGCCATAAGCCACACTTGAGATGTGCGTGACTAGTCATAACTGAGATATGGGGCAAGTGTAAAACACACAGGCCAAATTTTAAAGACATTACAAAAAAAAAAGAGAGAAAAAACCCAATATAAATATCTCACCAGTATTTTTTTTTTCTATGGAACACCATTTTTATTTAAAAGAATAACTGACAAATACAAATGATTGCTATCCTAACTTGGGTATTTGGCAGCTATTTGCTTAAAAATGAACAAAGAGAGCCTGTCACTTCTAGGAAAATATCTGACAGTGCTCATTGCCAGTGATAAAGTATGAGTTTTCAAGCAGAAACTGGCATTTTGCAAGACTTTCATCTGAAACTATAAGCTTGATAGCATCCCATACTTCAAGGCTTTTCTGATAGCATTGTGGGTGATGATAATGAATGTGATTCTTTTTTTGAGAGGGCATCTCTCATATTTATTGATCATATGGTTGTTAACAACAATAAAATTCTGTATAGGGGACTCAATGCAAAATCATTAATCAACCCCAAGCCTAATTCTCAACAGTCTCCAATCTTCTGAAGCATAACGAACAAGTTTTTACATGGTGAACAAGTTCTTACATAGTGAGTAAGTTCTTACACGGTGAACAGTGCAAGGGCAGTCATATCACAGAAACTTTCAGTTTTGATCACACATCATGAACTATAAACAATCAGGTCAGTTATGATTATTTGTTTGATTTTTATACTTGATTTATATGTGAATCCCACATTTCTCCCTTATTATTTTTATTATTTTTTTTTAAATAAAATGCTGAAGTGGTAGGTAGATGCAAGATAAAGGTAGAAAACATAGTTTAGTGCTGTAAGAGGGCAAATGTAGATGATCAGATGATCAGGTGTGTGCCTGTGGACCAAGTATTAATCCAAGCTAGACAAGGGCAGCAAAACATCCACAGAAGATTTCTCTTAAAACAGGGGGGGTGAGGTTCTAAGCCTCACCTCTGTTGATCCCCAATTTCTCACCTGATGGCCCCCTGCGACTGTGCCTGTCTTAGGTTGTTCCTCCCTTGAGGAATCTTACCCGTCTCTGGCTAACCAGTCATCTTCCGGGGCCATACAGGGAAATGTAAAGTTGGTAATCTCACCAGTATTTTTTATATTACATGTTGAAATAATATTTTGGATATGTTGGGTTAAATAAAATTAAAATTAATTTCACCTTCTTCTGTCTTCAAAATTTAGCTATTGGAAAATTTTAATTTACATATGTGGCTCAAGTTATATTTCTTTTTATTAGCGAGAACTGGTCTAGAAGGTCAGTCCCAGGAAGATAGGAACTCTTTTGTTTCCTGTTGTTCCCCTAACACACAGCGCCTGGCACAGAGCAGCCACTCAGTTAACACTTGCGAATTGAAAGAAGGACCAGCCTCTTGTCCAGGGGAATCTACATCCGGGCATAGGCAATCAAGCCTCTGTCAGAGATGGCCAAACAATCACTTTCCTCCACGCATTCCTTCTGAGAGACTCCTCTCCATATAATGGCTCCAGCATCTCGTACAGCATGAACCTCCCTTCAGACAATTCTCTCACTCTCCCTCCAGTGGGCAAGGAGCCCTACCATAAAACCTGCCAGCGCCTCCCAGCTAATGCCCTGCATTCCTGATATGATGTGTGGTCACAGGGCCACCCCGCCTGTCTCAGCCAGAAAGCCTCCCCCACCATGGCTCACCTCACTCGGGACACATGGCGCCCCTCATCACTCATTCCCAGCCCAGCATCAGGGATCGATGTCCCACAGGCGCTGGTGACCTGATGAAAAGATCCCTCAGGACTTCCAGCCAGCAAACATCCCCTTTACCGCACTAATTCCTAATAGAACGTTGCAGGCCCCTCTCCTACAGATGCAGGAGCTGCAAGACTAACTTTTGACTCCTTAAATTATCTCCAAAGAGACAATTCAGAGACTTACAGGGGTAGGCTGACTAGATTGAGAGACCCAGGTCTCATTCACTGCACAGCTTAAACACTATGTCCCATCACTAGGCCGCCCCTGTTATTTCTTATACATCAAATCGTCTTCACAACCATATTGCATTTTCGTATAATTCATTCAATGTAATTAAAACATGACACAATTTTTGAAACAAATTCTGCTTTGGCACTGATTCATTTCTTGATATATACCTCAGAGAAGCACCCCAATGTTTCTCCTGACTTAGAGAGGCCCTGTGCATCTCTGTTACTGAAAAGGCTCTGCCCGGGAATAGACCCTCCTTTTCCTGAGGCCCAAACTTACAGTTCTTATATCAGTAAGGAAGTCAATTTCCAGTTTCAACTTGGCCTTAAATACCAATGCTAACCCCTCTTCCAGCTCCCCCTTCTCCAGGGCCTGGGCAGGATGCTGAGCTTTGGTCCTTTGGTCCTTTGGCTTCTTGTCAGGAGGGTGGCCTTAGCACTTGGCGCTTCCCTCCTTTCCTCGTACTCTTCCAGTGGGAGCAAACCCGCGCATGCTCCCTGGCTCGGGAGTGCCTTCTCTTTAGGGTCTTTCCTACCTACTTCCGGTTAAGAGCACTGTGGGCTCCTGAGTGCCCTGCTGGCCCCGTATCCTGCCTGTTTTCATTGAGTATCTGTATGGTAAGGCATCTTCCGACCTTCCTCAAGGACTGCCTTCCCCCTTTTCTAGATGCAGGCCTTGAAGAGCTCATGCATACCCAGAGAGGTACAGAAAAGGTGGGAAAACAGATGCCATTTTGGGGGGGACACTGAAGTTCAGTCCTGGAGTAGGAGCCTGCAAATCCCCAAAATCTGAGGCAGCACTGTACTCCTCAGGACCCAGAAGGCAGAGAGGAAGGGTGAGGAGGAATACCACAAAAAAATTATTTTCCCTCTCTTTTAAAATCAACTGCATGTTGAGGTGATAGTACTTTGAATGGGCTGGATTAAATAAAATATTATTAATGTTAATTTCATATGTTTCTTTTTACTTCTTTGAATATGGCTATTAGAAAACTAAAAATTGCTTACATTACATTTTCACTGGACAATGCTGGGGTTGATGGAAGGATATATTACAAAGCTCTTAGCCCAGTGACTGGCACCTAATAAATGTCTGATATTTTCTCTAAACACGTTTAACAGATTGCTTGCTTCCCTACGAAAAGCTCCCTGCTGGTTATTGAGGATGCAACAGTGAATAAAACAGAAGTGCCCTGTAGCACTCAGCTCTAACTGGGGAGACACATGTTAGGTAATGATTACAGAAAGCAGGCACCTTCAGATCATGATAAGTAAGTGCTGTAAAAGAAAGAAAACAGTGGCAATAGAACAGCAAGAATTAGCAGTGTCTCTTTAATGAAGGCATCTGGGAGGGCCTCCCAGAGCTGGTAGCACTGGAGCTGAGACCCAAAGACTACCAAAAGGAGCTGCCCTGGAAAGCCTGGTGGTGTGGCTCCTGGCAGAAGGAACTGACTGCAAAAGCCTGAGGCAGGAATGAAGCTTCCTCCATAATTAGGAAAAGGAAAAGCACTCCTGTGCTCAGGCAAAGGGTAGTAAGGAAGGAGCTTACAGAGGAGGAGCTGTGGTGCCCAGCAGGTCACAAAGACCTGCCTAGGAGGCTGTGGTCATTGATATTTGAAGCATGACAGGAAACTTGGCAGCTGTCTCCTCCCAGTTCTTGTGGAGAATGAAGCCCTGGAACTCTAAAATATTCATTGGGTGTAATGAACTAGGACATCTTCTATTGTATTAGAGAGGGGTGTTAGCTAGTATCATCCTTGGGAAAACTGAGAAAACTGTCTCATACCATTCTCTGAGGGTGTAATCCTCTCCCAAGACCGCAGGGAAGGCTGTGTGAGAGGACACGTAGCAAGAGATTTGAAAAAGATCGCTTTGCGGTGTAGAGAGTGGACAGGATGGGTGCCAGAGGCAGGAATGGAAGCATGGAGATCAGACGGGAGTCCTCCACAATGGCCCACATGAGAGATGCCAGTGGCTTCCACTGAGGCTGCATGAGCTGGAGAGTAAGGAGTGAACATGTGTTTTTGAGGCTGGAACAGCTGGAACCAATGGAGTAAACATGGGGAGAAAAAGGAAAGAGAGGCGTCAAGGATAACTACTGAGTTTTGGGTCTGAGCAACTGGGTGGATGCCAGTACCGGTGTGGTGATTTGGGTCCAAATCCCAATTCTGCTGGGTGACCCTGGGCAAATGAGTGACTTCCTCTACTGAGCTTCAGTCTCCTCATCTGTAAAACGGGGGTGGCCACGGGCATTCGAAGAGCTCATGCATGACAAGGGGAGGCCTGGCCCGTGGAGATCACTCTAACTCTTGTTGCCGTCATGGTTCCCAAAGGAGTTAATGATTAATACCCTCCCTCCAGACATGGTTGTGAGGATTCAATGAAGTCTTGAATGTGCAGTGCTTAGCCCTCGGTGGAGTACATAGGAATTCCTCAGTAAACAGGGCCTAAATGCTGGAGTAATTTGAGTTTTCTTCTGTGGGTATGTTTGGAGAGCAGAATTATTACTTAAAATCAGTCTTTATAGTATTTTTTATAAAATAATGCATGCTCACTGGAAAGATGTAAACAGTACAGAATTATGTAAAGCAGCCAACGCAAGTAGAGCTACCTTCCCTTCCCCTAACTTGCCAAGTAACCACTGTGGAAGGTTCACAGCCTTTGAGGATTTCACACGTATGCTCCTGTGTGCACGTGTGGTCATGCTCTGAGTGGGGACGCAGTGTAAGATAATGGCTGAGAGGTCAGACTCCAGAGCTATGCAGACCCAGATTCTAATCCTATCTCTGCCACTTATTTGCTCTGAGATAATGGGCAAGTTATTTAACAATCACTCTAAGTCTCAATTTCCCTTTGTGTAAAAAGACAAGTCATGGCAGTACTACATTGTGCTTTGGTAAGAAGTCGCTGACTATTATCAAATAAATTAGTCATGGGGATGAAAGTACAGCTAAGGGAAGATAGTCATATTATAATATCTTTGTATGCTGACAGATGTATGCATGTATCATGGTATTTAGTAATGTATGTAATTGTCGATTCGCTATGTTGCACACCTGAAACCAATAAACCAATATAATATTGTATATCAACTATTTCAATTTTTAAAAGTGCTTGAAGAGTTAAATAAATGGGAACTTAAATAAAAGAGTTGCCAAATTGTGCATGCAGAGGGATCAGCACCGTGTCCTCCTGTACTAAGATCTCAAAACACTTAGCTGCTATTGTTATATATACTTATTTTAAGATTATAGATAATACCGTTTCCTTTACAACTCTTCTGCAACTGCTTTTGCAGCTTAATAAGGTATTGTGAACCCCTTTCCACATCAAGACTTGATTTGATGCAAGGTGAAGGAGGTGGACCCCTTGCCAACCCCTTGCCAACTCCTCATTTCTGAGTTTCTGCTTCTGAGAGATTCCTGGCCACATGTGAGTAACAGGCCACAGCCTCTGAGCCTGGGCGTCCCAGGTGCTGCAGGCAGGTAATGACCGAACCTACCCAGGAGGTGGCAGGCAGATTCCAAGAGAGGACAGCGAGTAGCGCACAGAAGTGCAGGGTTCTTTACAGCCATTTATCTCTGTGACCTGTGCCCTTATGACTTGGTGTGACTTCTGAGTTTGCATCTTGTTTCCTCAAGGGGGCCAAGTACCCTACTTTCACTTCTCACTAGAGGGGCCTCAGAATTTGGACTGTCCAGAGACCAAGCTGGTCTTAGATCCCAGGATCTTGATGTCATTTTTTTTTACAGGATCTGTTGTCTAGAATGTTTTTATACTGGCTTGATGATTATTTTATACTATTTCTTTTCATTCCCTTTTTTTTTTAAGGGCATTTACTGGTTATGGTAGGTTATTTTCATCCCACTCTCTCCTAGTGTACGAATCCTGCTCTTTAGTTGTGGGTCTTATTTTCTCTTTTTCCAATACCAATTTCTTCTCTATGCTCTACTCATTCAGAGGCCCACTTTTCTTCTCTTTCTGATCCAACCATGTCACAAAACTCCAGCATCCTCTTTGCTCAACAGCCCTTGGATTACTTATCCACATCCGTACCTTTCTCCCTCTTTTTGAGAGAGGTGGTTCTGGATTTTTGAGGACTTCTTCCTTGAGAGGGAACAGCCTTAAAAGTTCCATTTGCAGAGGAGATGATGGGAGGGACCAAATGGCAACAGGCCGGATGATTGACAGTGTGCGTGGGACAAAGGTCAGTAACAAGGTTGGTGATTTCCTTGTTCACAGGATAGTCCTTGGCAAGGACTGTAACTGTAGTTGAGTTGATAATAAATCCTTTTCCCCTCTAGCCCGTGGGCTATATTGTCAGGATCAAGTGTGGTAAGATTCTGAAACCACTTTGTAACCTGTAAAGCACTTTAAAACCTGTTTGGTATTATTGGTTAGCAAAATCACCCACATCTCACCCACACTGTGGCAGAAAGGGCACTGGATGGAAAGTCAGAAGCCCCGAGTCTACTACCAACTTTTTGAGAGTAAATAATAAGTTTCCTTCTCCAGCAAATTGATTCTCTCGTTTTATGATCACTCACCTGTGTCCAGAAAGATTCTGGGTGAACAAAATGGACAAGTTATCCTGGAACCTACATTCAAGAGGGGAAGAAAACAAATAAGTATACAAACAAATAATAATAATAAATAAATAAATACTTGAGGCTAATGATGGTGGATTAAATACATGCATCTCTTCTGGCTCCCTCCTGATGGCACACTACAATAACAGCGAAGAGATCTTCTAGAAAGGCACTAGCCCCATAAGGGCAGGGAGAACAAAACAGGATGCAGTGCTACCAAAACTCTGGCACTCCAGGAAGCTGGAAAACAGATGAATGAGTGGTAATTGGTAACTGACTTTAGTAGATCCTTGAAAGTAAAATCCTAAGTCATTAGTAGGAAAAACCAGGACTCAACCAAGTTTCTGCTGCACAGTCCATACAAAGTTTATGAACTGGTGGATGCAGTTAATCTGGAAATGGGAGTGAATGCAAGCTAACATAAGGAAGATTGGTTGAAAGTTTATTTAAAAAGAACCCTCAGATCTCTTCTGCAGTTCCTTGATGTGAGGCAACTGTCCCTCACCCAGGAAAAGACTGGTGTTTATTCTCTGGTGAGCATAACACCAAGGGTCTTTGTTTTTTTGTTTGTTTTTAATCTTTTAATAATCGATCTTTTAATTTTTTTACTGAAGTGCATAGAAAAAAATGTACAAATCATAGTGTACAGCTTGATAAATTTTGACATGAGCATATACTCATATAACTTCACCCTGATCAAGATATCAAACATTCTCATTAATTTTTTCTCCCCTTTATTTCACCCACCCCCTTCTCTCCATCCCCTATGGCAACCACAAGTCTGTTCTCTGTGTTTGTGAATCTATTTCTGTTTTATTTGTTTGTTCATTTGTTTTGTTTTTCAGATTCCACATATAAGTGAAATCATATGGTATTTGTTTTTCTTTATCTGAATTATTTTATATGGCATAATATCCTCTAGGTCCATCCATATTGACGCAAATGGCAAATTTTAATTCTTTTTTGACAGAGTAATATTCCATTGTGCATATGTACCACTTTTTTTTTATCCATTCATCTATGGGTGGATACTTAGGTTGCTTCCATATCTGCATATTTGCTACTGCAAATAATGCTGCAGTAAACATAGGGGAGCATATATCTTTCTGAATTAGTGATTTTGTTTTCTTCAGGTGAATCCCCAGAAGTGGGATTGCTGGACTATGTGGTATTTCTGCTTTTAATTTTTGGGAAACCTCCATACTGCTTTCCACAGTGGCTGCACCAATTTCAAATCCACCAGTGGTATAAGAGGGTTCACCCCTTTACATGCTTCTTGTCTCATTGATATTAGCCACTCTTACTGGTGTGAGGTGATGCCTCATTGTGGTTTTGATGTGCATTTTCCTAAACAGAGGGTCTGTGAAATGTGGGATGCCAGACACACTTGGAAGAGGGAGCAATGTAGTGTAAATAAGAGAGTAAAGTCATGCTAGATGTTGAGACCCCCACCTCTCTTCTCCATTTGGCTCCTCTAAGTCTGGCAGTCCAACTGTCACCTGCCAAGCAGGGGATTAGAAGAGGTTTTCTTCTGGGAAATTTGATGAGTCCAAGAAGAAAAACTCAAATATTGACATTGGTGGTTCCCCCAGTGAATGACGCAGCTGAATCACCCTATATGAAGTCTAATTCATGTGTTCACAATTTTATTCATTATGTAGTAGCTATGGAAGGCAGCCGCCAAGATGGCCCCAGTGATTCCATCTGGTTTTCACACCCATGTGTAAAACACTCTCCCTTTGAGAATAGACTTAGCAAAAATGATGGAAGATCACTTTGAAGATCAGGTTTATAAGGAGGCTGCTTTCTGTCTTGTCCTTTCTTGCTTTCTGGTTTATTTGCTAATGGAAGCCAGCCGCCCTATGGAGAGAGGCCCATGTGGTAAGGAACTGGGGGCGGCCTCCGGCTCACAGCCAGGGAGGAACTGAGGCCCTCATGTCCCAGCCCTCAAGGAACTGAATCATGCCAATGAAAGTATTATTATTGTGAATACTTTCAAACATAATTAAAAGTAAAGGGAATAGTGTAAAAGAATCTAATTTAGTCATCACCCAGATTTGACAGTTAGTGAGATTTTGTCATACGTGCTTTCTCCACTTTTCTTTTTCTTTTCTGCTTTTTAAAGCACACTCTAGACATCATGTCATATTACCTTTATATAATTTTTATGGAGCTCAAAAAAGTCCCTTTCCTTCTCTTCAAGATGAGCAGACAACTGGAGATTTCCCAGATCGTTGATGACAACTTGCAACCCAAAGGCCAGTGAGCTGTACCAGAAAAGGCAACTCAAAGCAGGGAGGCGAAAACGCCTCTAAGAGGATATTACAACCATGAAACAAGACAAGAATAAAGGAGATTGCTTGGAAATGGAAAGCGACAGCGAAGGGGAAATTAAATAGAAGGGCTGGAAGATGAACTTGAAGAAATCCTACAGAGAGTAGCAAAATGGTAGAGAGATGGAAAATGGGAGAGAAGGGAAAATTAGTGGGCCAGCCTAGGTGGTCCAGTATCCCCCAAATAGTAGGCATTCCAGAAAGAGAAGAGAGAAAATAAAGGCAAGGAAATAATCATGAATGTTTTTAAAGAATCTCCCTAAGCTGAAGGATATTATTTTGCAGACTGAAAGAGTCTGTCAAGTGCCTAACACAGTGGAAGAGATTTTAGAATACTTGTGAGAAATGTAAGGACTCTACAAGCTTTCAGTGAGAGAAAGATAGGCCACAAACAAGGAATCACAAATCAGAATAAATGTCTTGGGAGTTTTCAACAAGACCAGACACTAGAAGTCAACACTGCAATGCCTTGAAAATTCTGGGAGGAAAATGATTTCTCATCTAGAATTCTACATGTGGCCCCTATCAATTAACTATAATGGTAGAATAAAGACACTTTCTGATATACAGAGTCTCAAAACATTTCCTTTCTAAAGAAGCTGCTGGAAAGCATAAACCAAGGAAGAGAGACAAGAGCAGAGAAGCAAAAAACCTCCCAGCTTTACAATATTTGGGTGCCAGCTATACATCTGGCATAAACTGCCCGCAGTCCAGACTGGAGCCGATCAGAAAGTTCTGGGAGAGATTTCTTCAGGATGTAGATGAAATCTACATCCTACTACTACCTCTGAAAGGTTTGATAGGAGATAAGGCAATTGTCAGAATTTGGGTGGAATTAGTGATAACTATGTAGAATACTGAGCAAATGAAAAATAAAGCAGTTATTAATTCCAAGGGGTGGAGCGGAAAGTTGTGCAAAAAAGTCAGTCGTAGTTTACTATAGAGCTCCACTGTTTAAATAGCCACAATAATATTAACATTGAGTATTGTTCTAACTATTATGATGTAAGTGTATTAGAAAGATTCAGAGTGGGAAGGGTGCATGGTACTTATGTATTGGGGAGAGCTAAGTCCTCATCTGCCTTAATTTTATATAGCATAATATCCTCTAGGTCCATCCATATTGACACAAATGGCAAATTTTAATTCTTTTTTGACAGTTCTTAAAGGAAAGTGAACAGATAAAACCTGATTTTGAAAAGTTAAGAAGTTAAATAAAAATAAAAATTCTTAAAGATGTGAGGGATAAGTAAATATTTAGTTGAAAAGAGGTGAAAATAACTTGCCTTTAGGAAGGGGTAAATGACTGTGGTGGGGTGACAAGTCAAGGAATGTTTTTGGCTAGTAAACCATTTCTGTTTTTTTTTATAGCAAACTGTTTGGCTTATTAAACTCTGTGCATGTAGAGCTTTTATGAAAATAACAAGTAAGACAAAATGAGATGATACCAGGTAGCGATAAATGCAGTGATCATGGAGTGAGTGTCTCCGAGGGAGGCAGTTTTAGAGTGGGCTGAGGAGAGAGTCCAGTGAGAGAATGAAATTTCAGTCCTGGGCCGGCAGCCTGAAAGATGAGGTTTTAGCCAAGTGAGGATCTGGGGAAAAGGGCTCCAAAAAAAGGGGGAACAGCAAGTGCAAAGGATCTGGGAGCAGAAACAGCTTAGCAAGATAGCACACAGGAAGAATGGAGTGAGAAGGAGCGGCCATGGGGCAGAGAGACGTGGGCAGCCCGGCAAACATCAGATCACGTGGGGCCTTGCTGGCCCTGGAGAGGACTTGAGACTTATTCTGAAAGCCTCAAGGAGCATTTGGAGGGTGAAATAAGCAGAAAAATGGACTCATGTTCTAAGAAATTGGCATGTATAAACATGTACAAACATCTACAGAGTGCTAGACACTGTTCTAAATGTTTTGCATGTGCATTGTTAAACTCCTTTAATCTTCATAGCAACATCCTATATCAGTGGGTTAGGGCCCCTCCTCCATTTTTTTCTAGTCAGAAAACTAAAGTGCAGAGAAGTTGAGTTGCACAGTGTAAGGCAGGATTCAGACTCAAGGCGCCCTGCTCCCTCCCTGGAACCCTTCTGGCTGGTCCAGCAGAGCAGGAGTAGATGCGGAGATTCTTGACCCTCCAAGCTTCCCAAGCACCTGGGGGCTTTCACAAAATAATGTCCAGATGCACTGACATTTTTAGTGCTCTCAGGTGGCTCTGGAGTGCAGTCAGGGTTGAGAACCATTGAACCGGAAGCTGCTGTGATTCCCCAGAGCACCCCAGCACTGTCCTCACACGGCTGTTTCTGTTCCAGGCCAGGGGACAGCATGGCTGGTACCTCCTCGCTTCCCACCTGTTTCTCAGGGCCCAGGCTCCCTGCCTCTCCTCAGCCGTGACTTTTGCCCGGTTCCAGCTTTGGGCACCATCTCCACCCTGCTCCCAGGACGTAGGTGTCTCCTGCCACCTCTGCTTCCTTTCTTTCTTCAAAACCTCAGCTCAGTCTCAGCCTCCCTCCCCAACCCATCAGACAACTGCACAAAGGCATAAACCATGATTTCTGCCCACCCTTCTTTTCCGCGTCAAGGTAATAGATGGAGACTGAAAGAGTGTGTGCATCAACTTTTGAATGAGAGTCTGGATCCAAGATCAGGGATCAGAAAATCATCTTGATGCAGCTGGCATAGGTCACTTTACACCTGTGAGCCTCAGCTTTCCTTGTTAAGTAGGGAGAAGAGATCTGCTGTGATGCTTATCATAAGTCTCCAAGACCCCCTATGATCTGACCCTTGCCTACTCCTCGAGCCATCACTACGCCCCAATTGCCTAGGACTTTCTGCTCCCTGTGCAAATTCAATGTGTTCAAGCCTTGCAGTGCCTTGAACCCTTTGCTTGGAATATCCCTGCCCCCAAGTTCTTGTCATGCATGATTCTTTGTCATTCTGATCACAGCTCAAATGTTACTTCCAAGAGGGCTTTCAGAGCCACTCACTCAAAAGTAACTACCCACTCCCCTCCTCAAGGTCACCCTCTATCTCAAATTTTGTCTTACTGCCTTCATAGCCCTTAGCACCACCTCAGAATGCATTTTTTGGTTTTCCAGTCTGCCTCTCCACAGGAGTGTGAGCTACATGAGAGCGGGGATGTTGTCCTGTTCACTGCTGTGTCTTTAGCACCTAGAACAGGTCCTGACACATAGTAGGCCTCCCTGAACATTTGTGGATGAAGGAATGCTCATGCCTGTGCAAAGTCAAATGAGGTAATGTCTGCTACTTTAGGTGCTTTAGAAGCTCTAGATTGCCATACACATGTACTGGCTTTTTATTGAAAACATCTAGATTTGGGAGTAGCATATTTACTTTCCTAACACTGTTTACTTGAGGCTGAATTGTAGCCTGGGCTGACAGGCATCAGGGGACAACATCTGGGGAGAGGGAGCCTGAGATTCTAACAGAGCCGTAGCTAGCCTCTCCTGGGCGGTGGCTCGTGGACACTGACCATGGCCTTCACGTGCAGTCTTGGCTCCCCCACCCCCACCACCTGGCCTCATGTCACTCAGACACTCGAAACTTTGCCAAGTGGGTTACTGGACTACTGCTTCTGAGGGCTTAGAGATCTTTGGCCCAATTTCCTGGTTGGATGTGCAATTTGTAGATGAGAAATGTCCTCATTTCCTGTGACTAAAGAAAAATAATGAAAAGAAAAAAAAATGGGGCAAAAGTGTTTAACCACAGGAGGTAGAGAAAGCTGAATAAACAGAACCAGCAGAAGAAACCTGGAGGTAAGGAGCTGGGAAGCTTAGGGGCGTGGGGCTGACTCCTGGCTGTGTGTTTTCCTGCAGAAGCCCTCCAGACCAGGCCCACCCCGCGTTCCCCCACCCCAGCGATCACACTACATGTCAACGCTGGCTGTGGGGTCAGATGAGACTTTCTGAGGAAGGGACACCACTGCGCCTTTTTCAGAAAGGGGAAGTGAAATAATCAAAGCCAGGTTCCCCTTTCCTGCTTGTTGGGCCTCCAGGTTAGGCTGAGCCAGCACCCTCCACCCTGTTTCCGGGTAGCTGCTCTAGGCTGCTATCTGTGTTATTCATTAACCAGGCACTAATATTTCTGTTTACCCATCTGTCATCCTACAGGGGATTCAGAGGAGTCTCACCATCTAACCAGCCACCCAGATGCTCTTGGATCAGGCCCAACCAGCCACATTTAGCTAGTGTTTGTTGTGTCAAAAGAGCCTTGTACTCTATGTAGCTGTGAGAGAGAATTTTCTTGAGTAGGATGTGATCTGTCTGCCAGCTGAGTATATGTGTTGGGAGACACATCCGGGGATGTGCTTGGGCTTTCTTGCAAGAGCTGATTATTAACATCACTGGCCAAACCCTGTTCAGTGTCTTCACCTTGGTAGACACCGGCCCTGGCAGGAGTGGGTACGCCACAGAAATTGGCAAGTGCTACAGGTCCAGGCTTTTGCTACCCGCCTAGTACCCCAGTCCCAAAAACTGGTTGTTAAACCTTCCCTAGCACACACTGAGGACATCTGCTTATGGTGCAGGTGCATGTAACCTAAGGCTTCCTCCTGGCTATTTGGTCCCTGGGTGGCCAATGCTAATGAAAAAGGAAGCAGCCCCCCACTTTCAGGGAGTTACCAGCCCAATGAAAACCCTGCATGTTTGCTATATTATTTTATGGTTCTTAACTCTGTCATACACATTATCTCCTTGATCCTAACAATCAATTTCCTTCAGCGGTAGGCATAGATACCAGAGTAATCACCTTAAAGTAGAAATCAGATCATTCCACTCTCTTGCTTAAAACCCTTGAATAGATTCAAAAGCTCTCAGCATAAATTCAAACTCCTGTCTGTGGCCTAAAAAACTTTGCATGGTCCGGTCACTGCTGTCCTCCTTGACCTCATCATGTTTGGTCACTCTTTTGCCAGTTAAAGGTATTCCAGCCCAGTGGTTCTCCAAGTGTGGTCCCTGAACCACCAGCTTCCGTATCACCTGGGATTGTTAGAAAGACAAACTCCTGGGTCTCATCCCAGACACTGATTCTGAAACTGTGGGAAGGGAAGAGAGTAATCTATACTTGAGTGAACCCTCCACGTGATTCTAATAGGTGGCTAAGTGTGTGCAGACCACTGCTCTAGTCCCACACTGGCCTCTCTGCCCTTGAGATGCTAAGGCATTTTCCTCCTCAGGACCTTTGCACCAGCAGTTCCTGTTTCTAGGATGCTCTTCCAATGGGCCTTGTATAACCACTCCTTCTTATCATTCAGGTCTCATCTGAACATCAACCACTCAGGAGAATCTTCCAGACCCCCAATCCCCCATTACACTTTCTCTCATTGCCCTATTTTAGCCTAGTTGTAAAACCCATTTGCCATGGACTGAAATTACCTTGCTTGTTCACTTGTTTACTTGTTTATTAGCTATTTTTTCCTAAAATAGAATGGAAGCCCCAAGAGGGCACGTACCTTGACTTCTATGCGCCCTGCACCCCTATCCCCTAAACATATCTGACTCATCATAGGTCATCAATACATATTTGTTGAATGAGTGAATTACTAATTTCCCAGTGATGAAATGAGCTATAGGTATCAAGTGATGTAATGAAGACCAAATTCTTGCTAGTGAGCAGCTAAAGCTTTACCCTGAAAGTCTCAGACTGGGTCCAGAGATTTTCTTGCACTTTCCTGATTAGTAAGAAAAGCCATGTCCCTAAAACCCTGGGAACTTCTGAGCTGGAAGTGCTTTGGCAGTTAACTGGTTCAGTCCTCATCAGATATATGTTTTCCAGGGTCCTAGAATGGGTGTTTTTCTCTCTTTTACTTCAATATTCCCCAACGACTGGGCAGTGACTACCATGTTGAGTAGCTGGTTCAATTTTAAATAGCCCTGACAGATGTAACTATAGTTGTTGTGGGGCTACTCAAATGTGTCTTCCATAAAATGAACCTCATCTTGTTCCAGCCACACACCCAGCATTCTCTTACTTGCCCCTCATGTATCAGTGAAGAAAGCAGACACTTTGGAGGCAGGAAGACCTGGACTCAAACTTCCTCTCACTTCGTGATCTTGGAAAGTTCCCTTAATCTCAGGTTACTTCTGTAGAACAGTTCCCAGCATTTAATGTGTATTATTATTACTACTACTGCTACTACTACAACTATCATTATTATTACCTTTTCATGGTTTTAAATCTCCAAAACATTTTGGTTAAGTCTGGGCTAGATTCCTTGAGTTAATGTCCTTCATGAAAAGTAGCTAAGTGTTGAATATGGTGCTGATTAGACCTCAGTGGAGTGGGATTATCATCCCTCTGTTTAGACTGTTTCTTTTAATGCCGCCCAAAACTGAATTAACTTTTCTGGAAAGTGTAATACTTCACAGACACATAGCAAGCCTTGCAATAGACTGAAAATCCCTGATTATTTTTTTCCCCACATTACTGTCAAACCATGTTATATACAGTTGGTATTTAATATATTACTTCCATACTTTGAAATTTCTATTTACTTTATTTCCTTTAAATGGGGGTATGTCTGTTTCACATAAATTGATACCATACAGATTAATAGTACCATAAACTTTGCAGGAAATTTATATACACAGTCTCATTTGAATCCTCAGAATAACCCTGAGAGGCATCACACTATCCTCATTGTTATGATTTTGAAATGGAGGCTGGAGGTTGTGACTTGCTCAAGGTCATCCAGCTGGTAAGCTGAACCAACATGAAATCAGGGCTCTTATGACACCAGTCCAGTGTTGTTTTGAAGAAGGAAAGCAGAGAAAATGAGCTCTTGATTGGGTGGGAATAGCGGGGACATCTTTCTGGAGAAAGTGCGTATTGTGTGGGGTTTTATACAAGGGGGAAGAGCAAGCAATCAGGTGATGGAGGAGTATGGGGTTGGGGAAAGGGGGCTTATAAGCAGGGAAGGTCTCTCTGAAGAATAATTTCTTGGACAGATTGGGACCCTGAGCTAGGCCAGTGACTCCTAACCTGAGCTGCCGATCATAATTACCTGGGGCACTATTTAAAATTCACGTGCTGTGGCCCCAGCCCCAGAGATGCTGAGTCAGTAGATTTGACGTGGCCAGCTGTATTATTTTTTACCTGGACCTGAAATTCTGATGTGTAGCTTCTGTTGCAAACCACTAGGCTAGGGGCTAGAGGATCAGTTAACTAGACAGAGTGGCCCAGGGCCTTGCTGGGGAGAAATGACGTAGGCTGGTAGAATTGGGAAAGGAGAGAGGATACAAAGCATCCAGTGGAATGATATGATAGGAATTCCTAGGAGGAAAACTTCTCACAACAGGGAAAGTTGCAGACTCACAACAGTCTTCAGGTTTCCTACATACCCTGCAGAGGGTAGCATGTTTTAAGTCCCTGTGGTCCACTGCTGGCTTTGAATCAGGTCTCACCCCATGTCCTCTTCCTAAGTCCAGTTGTTATTCATCAGTGAAAACAGGATTCCATCGGTACCTTCACATACTCTACTCTCATTATATCTTTACCTTAAAATGCTTCTGTGGTTTCAGATGCATCACCTTCTTCCTTTGCTGCTGAATTCTGGTTCCCCATCCCAATTTGCCCTCCCCATGCTTGCAGAAATGTTACAAAAATTGTGGACACTCACTGCAGGTGTTATAATCTTTATTTTCAGTCTGCCAGAGCAGGTTGTCTTTTCCTGTGCTAGATCATCAGTGTGGCTCTCTGACTGATGGGCACCATTTGACCTTTGTGGGGTGCCAGGGAGGGAGAAGATAAGACGCAGGCCTCAAGCAGCTCCCAGTTTAATAGGGGAAACAAGATACACGGGCGAAGATGACGGGCACATACTTACAAAGTCACAGTGCATACCTAGATCATTAGAGGTCTAAGCCTTCAGTCCTCCCTCTGTGTCCCCTGGATCAGAATCTTCCTGAGTCTTCTTTAACCTCATTTAGTATTTCTCTTCCATCTCTTTCCCTTTGGCTTCTTTCCAGCATCAGCAGCTAGACTGGTGTCTAGGTGCTGTTTCAGAGCTTGTGCCAAGATAGCTTTACAGCTTTCCACTTGAGGGTGATCATCCCCAGCTACAATCACCTCACAAGGATGGAATTTGCAATCGTTACAATGTTCCTGAAACTCTGGGCTGATAGGGTTTCTCTGCCTAACCATTGCTTCTTTTGTCACGGAGCCCTGCTCCTGTGGGAAGGAAAACTCAGTCAGGAAAGGATGCTGAGCTGGTGAGAGAGGTTTTTCCAGTCCCAGTAGTGGGCTGGGTCTGAGGACCCCGAGTCTTCACGCTCTCCCGTTCCCAGCCTGATCAGCTCGTGTGCAGCCCAGGGCGCCTCCGAAGGTCCAGGGACATCCCTACTCTGTGGTGAAGTCAGAGCTCGGCGCTCCTTCTGCTTGACTCACGCCCTGATCCCCCCTGGTCGCATCTGTCTCTCTGCCCCTGCGTCCCAGCAGGGAGGAGCCCTGGTGCCGCAGAACCCGCAGCCCTTTACCAAAGGCTCTGCGCACAGCCGAAGATGAGAAATAGAAAAGCAGGGGGTCCAGAGAGGCGTTGAGGGAGCTTAACACCACAGCTTCCGCCCGCCACCGGGGACTTTTCTTTGTGTAAAACCCCACCAGGTGGGATACATTATAAGGCCCGAAGCACACCAGGAAATTAAGGAGCGTCACCACAGCCAGCCCCACAGCTCGGCGCCGCCTCTGGGCCCCCACATGGGGCTGGGTGAGCATGATCCACACGAAGCGCCAGTAGCAGAAGATGGTGACCGCCATGGGAATGAAGAAGAGGAAGAGGCACAGCTCCAGCCTCACAGGAAGCACCACTTTCAGCTGCTTGTCGCTGAAGTTCTCATAGCAGGTGATGTCACTCACATTTGTGGCGTTCTGGTGTGTGTGCAAGTACTGAACGATGATCACAATGGTGCAGTGGCCGAAGGACATGACCCAGGCGATCACGGCAGCGATCAGTCCATACACAGGCCGGCGGGACAGCTTGTACTGCACAGGGAAAGCCACTCCCAGGTAGCGCTCGATGCTGATGCCCGCTAGCAGCCACGTGCTGCAGTAGATGCTGCTGTAGAAGCCAAAACCCGTGAGGGCACAGACTATCTCGGGCAGGACCCAGTGGAAGTTAGAGGCGGCCTCGATCATCTTGAAGGGCAGCAGAAGCAGCAGGAGGAGGTCCGCCAGCGTCAGGCTGAGCAGGAGGATGTGCACGGGCGCAGGGTGCGGCTGGCGCACCCGCCCCACGAAGGCCTGCAGGGCCAGGAGGTTGGCCGGGAGCCCCGTGAGGAAGATGATGATATAGGCCGCAAGGATCACAGAGTTGTGCAAGGTTGGCATGACCATTCTGGAAGAGGATGGAAAAGCGCAAGGTCAGGAGGCCCCACTCACAGCCCGCAGACCCTCTTGCGGTCCAGGGTGTGGACATCCTCCCCAGCTCTCTCCCCTTCCCAGGCCGAAGCTGTCTGCAGCCTCTGCAGCCTGCTCACACCACCTGCCAGAACTGCCCAGAGCAATTATTGACTTTGCCTGGGGCGGTGTATTAAGCAGTAGTTATTACGTTTGACATCATGTGTCTCTGGGGGAGACCAACCCTGGGCTTTTTCCTTTTCTCCTTACAGATACAGGAAGTTACTGTTATCAGTTTCCAACTCTCCTACATCTCCTTCCTTAAGTCCCCTCCTCAGAGACGCGCAGAAGGAAAAGGCAGGCCTCCCCGCACGGGGAGAGCTGTAAGGTGACTCGCTGGAGAACGCGGCCCGGAGACCCAGGGCTGGCTCCCCACCGACCCTCCACAGGCCCAGGAAACAGGTGCCTGGCCGCCCCCCTACCTCACCTTCCTCTCCTCCTGCCGAGTCTGCGCCACCTTTTCCTCCCCTGTCCCTACCAGACTTTGGGACTCTATTGAGAAGGGGAAGCTAGTGGAGCAAAGGCGGGGGAGCTGGCAGGGAGGGAGACCCGCACTATCCTTTGGGGCTTGTCCCCTCAAAGACTTTAGAGAGTATGCAGGAAAGCCCACAGGCAGTAACTGACTCTGAGTCCCGTACTTTGACTATAAAAAGAAAACCCTTCTGTATGGGGGAAGTCAGACTTGGTTTGTAAGCCTCACTTCCCACGCAGTCTGGACCCTCCATCCTCCATTGGCTTGATGTCCCCCTGCCCCCCACACTGCCTCCTGCCTCTGGGTATGAGCCTTTCGTTCCATTTCTGCCGGACCTCCTCCAGCCCTGAACATCCCCCCTCCCATTCTGAGCCCAGCATCACTGCCCGGAAAGTATGCTGGCTGGCTTGCCTTGCCTTCGTTCTGGAGGGACGGCTTCTTGGGGTTAGTCCTGAAGGAAAGTCTGGAAGCTTCTGGGAAAGAGGAACAGGGCTTTAGCCACTGCTGCTGCTCACTTCACACAGGAAAACATTGTAAGGGACCCGCTGGTAGAAAGCTTTTATACCAGCATGAGTCATGTGACCAGAGAGAGGAAGGTCAGTAATTGAGCGCTGTCTCCGCTCAAACCCGCAGGAACGGGCGCCCGCAGCATCTTCATTCTGCCCCTCGAGAGCGTCTCTCTGACTTCCAAACCCAGATCCTCTGACCCTCGTTCCTGAATTTTCTTTCAGTCCCAGGCGTTTTTCCCTGTTTCCCATCCGATGATCTTACCTTCTCTTTTCTAGGCAGATTCTTCTGTAATTCTGTTCTCAGAAGAGGTTTCCTACTTCCTTGCCTTCAGTTTTCTGCTTGTCCCCGTGGTCTCCTGCCCTCTGTCCCCAGCACGTTTCTTTTGCCTTCTTAGTTGAAACAGGTTGGTTTCTCCCAGGCTGCGACTTGTTCTGGCGGAAACAGCGTGGGATTTTGAGTCACGCAGATGTGGGCTCACGTCCAAAACCCTTCATCGAGACTTCGATGATCAATTTTCCGAACTTTAGTTTCCTTTTCAGCCACGTGAAGATGGGAATCCTTGCAGCCCAGGACTTCTGTGGAGTCAGTGAGATAGCAGATAGAAAGCCTGTGGGCCAGTGCTTAGCACTTCCAGGATGCCAGGCATGGGGGACAGCTTCGTAGAAGGTGAGCCACTTGGTAAAATATCCAGGGGCTGAGTGCCCCTGACATGAGGCCAACTTAGGGAAGTGTCCGGGATCCAGGGGCCAGGGTGCCTGCGCGGCCCTTTGGCGGGGAGTAGTGCTCAGACCATGTACCTTTCCCCCATATAACCCTTCTTCCTGTGGGCTGGGTGCAACTACCCAACCATCCTTGTTCTTTTCTCCCTATTTTCCCCTCTCGGACCTGAACAGCTCCAGGTTAGAAGCTCCTCAAAGTCCTATGAAGCACATGCCCCAGGAAACAAAGAACATGTTTTCCTCTTGACCTAGGGCATGCTTTGCCCTGTGTGGCCTGATCCCTGCTCACAGAATATTAATTAACCTTTAACTTTTCTTTCTCTTCAGCTCTCCTCTCCTCTGGAACCAAGGAGTTGTATCTTCTCATTTTTTCTTCCTCCCAGTGGGCACATGCATGGCCCAGAGAGATGGGAACTAAGGAAGAGACCATCCTCTGTTGTTTGCTGCCACAGTTACGTGTACCATTTTGCTCTTCTGATTTTCTATTAATCTTCACGAGGATCTGGATTTAACTGCCAAGCGGAAATATACTGCAAAACAGGAGTTGAAGGAGTGGGACTGCTTCTGCCTGTATCACGGGAGTGGGTCACCTATGCTGAAGGGGTCTCGGGGGTCCCTCCTCCACGTTTATGGTAGTTATGAAGGTACCCATAAGAAACAAAACTTTTAAACTCATGAATCATGATGCCCACCTATGTCACAGGAAAAGGAAATGCAACTTTTCAGGCTGCATTCAAGGGCTGAGCTTTTCACAAAAGTGATGTATTTCACAATCTCTTCCAAGTTCAGTTTTCTTTCATTATTATTATAGCCCACTTTCTTATAGTAGGAAATTGGATCCATTATTTAAAGTTATTTCTAATCACTTTCTCCACTTCTTTATCTAGTTTGCAGCCATGTTTTTCCATAGGATCTCCTCTTCCTAAGGTTAGCAGTGACTTCTATGTTGCTAAATTCAGTGGACATTTTCTTCCTATTCTAACAGCATTCAACAGTTCCCACACCCACCTTGAAACATTCTCTTTCCACAAATTCTGCCCTTCTGATTAGGCTTTTCTGGTTTCCCTGCCTTTTCTTTGGTCACTTCTTAATGTCCTTTATGAGCTCCCCTTTCCTTATTGCTCGTCCTCTAAGTGTTGAAGTCCCTTAAGATGTGGTTCTAGGTTCTCCTTATTCTCATCATATTCTCTCTCTCTCTTCTTCTGCATCCATTTCGACGGTGCCAATTACTATCTTCATAACACCCAATTTTGAACCACTATCCTGGCCTCTGTGAGCTTTCACATCTGCATGGCCACCTGCCCTGTAGACGTTATCATCTTGATGTTTCCCAGACACCTCAAATTCACTGTGTTCAGACCTGACTTTGGACCTTCTCCACCAAACAAGGCTTTCTTCCAGCATTCTCCATGTCAGGGAATAGGATCTGTTCCTACTCCATCCCTTGAGCCATAATCTTAGCATCAGTCTTAACATCATCTCTTCCTTATCCTCTGGATAAAGTCCAACTTAACTTCTCAAATGCCTACAGAATCTGTCCGTCTCTCTCCATCTCTGTCTCAGTGTAAGCCACTGTCATGTGCTACCAGGATTTTGGCAGGGGACCAGGACCAGCTCCCTCACAGCCACCCACTCCCCTGACAGTCAACTCTCCACACCATAGTTAGTGAGGTCTTTTCAAGAATGTCAAGCCAACTGTACCACCCTCTTATTTGAAACTTGTTGGAAGTTTCTTCTTGTTTTCAGGATAGTATCAAACTCCTTAACAAGGCCTAGCAGGCCTGCCTAGTGAGGCCCTTGCGGACTTTCAGCCCTCACTCTTCACCACTTTCCTCTCTCCTTATTCTCTAAGCAAGCACATCTTTTCTGCCTGTGAATGTGCCATCCTTCTGTCTGCCACGGGACCCTGAACGAGCTTCTGCCTGAATTGCTTTTTTCATTTTTCCTTACCCACTCTAACTTCCCCAGTTTTCCTCGTTTTCTTCCAGCTATCCACTTCTCCCTTAAGGAAGCCCCCCTCGACCTCCTAGATTCAGTTAGATTCCCTTCTTATCTGTTCTCATAACATCTTTCCTATTGTTGGAGAGTATTCTGCTTTATGGATATTTTATATTTATTTATCTATTCACCTGTTGATAGACATGTGTTTTTTCCCCCCGTTTTTGGTTGGTGTGAGTAAAACTGCTATGTACATTGTTATTTAGTTTTCTGGGTCAATATATCTTTTCAGTTCTCTTGGGCAAATACCTAAAAGTATATTGGCTGTAGGTTGTATGGTAAGCTTTTTGTTTAACTTTTTAAAGAAACTGCTAGTTTTCCAAGGTGGCTGTGCCATTTTATTTCCACTAGCAATGTATGAGCATTCCAGTTGCTTCACATCATTGCCAGCACTTGGTATTTGTTAGTCTTAAGTTTTAGGCATTCTAATTAGTGTGTGATGGTATCTCACTGTGGTTTTAATTTGCATTTCTCTGATGACTGCTGATGTTAAGCATCTTTTCAAGCACTATTGACCATTTGCATATCTTCTTTTGTGAAGTATCTGTCCAAGTCTTTTGCCCATTCTTAAAAAATTGGCTTATTTGCATATTATTAAAATCTGAGGGTTCTTTATTCTGATCTGGGTACTAGTTATCAGTTAGATATATCTATTATTAATATTTCCTCCCATTCTATGACTTGTCCTTCATTTTCTTAATTGTCTTTTGAAAAACGAAAGTTTTGAATTTTAATAAAGTCTAATTGAGATACGTTATCTTTTACAGTTTGTGCTTTTCTGTCTTAAGAAATCTTTACCTATGTATCCAACTCCAGACTTTCCTCTCCCTTTTGAATTGCCTTGGCACCTTTACTGGAAACGAATGGATCATGTACGAGTGAGCCTATTTCTTGAATTTGTTTTCTGCTCTAGTGATCTTTATGTCTTTCCTTTCACCATTTCCACACAGTCTTGATCACTGTGGTTTCATAATACATCTTGAGATCAGGTAGAGTGAGTCCTCCAACTTTGTTCTTTTCTAAAATTGCTTTGGCTTTTCCATACAAATCAATTTAACCAAAAAGTCTGCTGGAATTTAGATCAGAATTGTGTTGAATCCATAGATCAATTTAGGACCATTGACAATATTGAGTCTTCCAATCTGTAAATGTGACATATCTCACCATTTAGGTGTTTAATTTCTCTCAGCAGTACTTTCTAGTGTTCAGCATAGAGGATTTGTACCTCTTAAATGGATTCCTAAGTTTTTTGTGTGTGCTATTGGAGATTTAATTGTTTTCTTAATTTTGTTTTCTCATGATTTGTTGCTCTCATAGCATCTTTTACTATTCGTTCCTAGCACATCTCAGTTTATTATAATATATTTGTTTGTGTGAGGATTTACTTAATGTCCATCTCCCTTATGAGACTATCCATGAAGGCAGGGAACACAGCTGCTTACCATTATAGCCCCAGGGCCTGGCATACAGCCTGACAGATATTAGACCCTTGATAATTATTTCCTGGATGGTGTGTGGATGCATGAGTGGAAGAATTGGAATGGAGATAAGTCAGTTTTAGAAGCTCAGAGATATTTGACCTCAGATGCTTCATTTTTACCTTCTTCTGGGATTGTCATAAGAAATCCTAGCCAGTAATCACGTGAGAGCTCTCTTGTAGATTAAGGCTCTCTTATTACTTTTGCTGGAAGCCATGAGGATCTTTCCTCATGGTCAGTATTGATAATTCAGGCTAATATATCTTTATTACATAGATCCTGCTTAGCAAATATGAGGAAGGAGGATGTAGATATAAAATATTCAAAAGTGAGGGGAATGTGGGATTTCATCAGTAGTGGCATTAACAATAAATAAAGAGCTTTTGTTTCATTTGTTCATTCGTCAGATATGTACCTGCTTCCCCGGATGTGCTGGGATCTGGGCCAAGCACCAGGGAGATCAATGTCAAAAGAATTGAGGTGGTGGTTACACTCTAGGGGAGGGAGGTGGACAATTGCAAGTAAGCGGGAGGACAGGAGGAATTAGCCAGGGACAGACATTATGAGGGAGACGAAGCAGGGCAATGAGAAGGACAGCAACCATGGCGAGGAGGACCTCTTGCATCAGAGGCAACTGAGAAGCCATCACTAGGGTTACCGTTGAGCTGACAACTGAGGGGTTGAGCTGAATTCTGAGAAGTTCTGGCAGAGAAGTGGTTTGGAAGGAGGAACTGGAGAGTGTGGGGCAGAAAGCACCCCTGTGGAGGGTCACAGAAAGGCCAGTGTGATTGGAGCATGGTGAACTGGGGTGACTGCAGTAGGAGACAAGACTGCAGGGGCTCACTGACTGCAATAAGGAGCTGGGATTCCATTCTTAAGCCGTGGGGAGTCACTTAAGGGCCATAGAGGAGAGTGACATGATGAGATTTATGGCTTGAGAAGATCATGCCAGCTACTGTATGAAAAATGGTCTCCAGTGAGGCAAGTTGGAAGCAGAGATTCCCTGGAAGTACACTACAGTCATCCAGAGGAGGGCTGATGATTGATGACAGGGATTCAGGAGACTGTGGCAATGGAGATAGAGAGGATCCATTGGGATTTAGCCTACATAACTTTAAGTAAACAACAATGAATGAGGAGCTGAAGGATGCCAGAGAGAAATGGAACGCTCCTGGGGATTAAGAGGGAAGATGATTCCGGGCTAGCACATCCAAAAAGACTTTGAGATTTCATAGCTGTCCTGCGTCCACTTGTGTCTTACCCTTTTCCAGCCCCTGCAGTGGTCTTATGAAGGCATGAAGGGTGACAGTCTCTGCCCTTCCCTGCTTGCATCTCATCTTTTAGTTGTCAGTTGTCCAGCCCTTCCTCTGTCATTCGGACAGTGGTCTCATCCCATCCTGCAGCCTTTACACACCCGGCCCCCATGCGGGTGCCCTCCTGAGGAAGAGGAATAAGAAGGGGCAGCCCAGGAGAGCATCTGGGGAGTGCCCTTCAGACCCCTTCTCTGTTGGCCTCTTCAGTGGGCCTTCGGGGTTCCTGCTGCCCACTGCTGGGAGCCACACTCCAGCCTCCCTCTTCTCAGCTCCCTGGAGGCCTCTCTTGCTTCTCTGCCTCTCCCTCAGCCTCTGTCCACCTGCTTACTGTTCATTAGACTCCACCCTTGGCCAGAAACACCATCTGCAGTGGCTGAATAATGGCCCCTCCAGAAGAAAGCCATGTCCTAATCCCTGGAGCCTGTGGGTGTTACTTCCCATGGCAAAAAAGGGCTTTGCGGGTGTGATGGGGAGATTATCCGGCTGATCTGGGTGGGCCTTAAATGTAATCATAAATGTTCTTATAAGAACGAGGTGGAGGGAGATTTCAGACACAGAAGAAGGCTGGCAGCCACGGGGAGCTGGAAGAGATAAGCAGTGGGTTTTCCCCAGCCAGGTGATACTGGTTTTGGACCTCTGGACATCAGACCTGTGAGAGAATGTATTTCTGCTGTGTTATGCCAGGACCTTGTGACAGTTTGTTACAGCAGAAATAGGAAACCAGTACACCAGCCAGCATGTATTGCCTGTTCTGTGATACTGTGTATCAGCACAGAGCTAAGAGCTTTGCAGAGATGAACTCATCTAATCCTTTAAAACATCCTGTGAGGTAGGTACACTCATCCCCATTTTACAGATGAAAAAACTGTGCTGGGAGGGTCCAGGTTAGAAGCAGCTTCCCTAGCAGCCCCTGGAAGTCCTGTAGTCCCCGCACAGGAACATACAAAGACATAGGCAAGGGTGTACGGTCATGTCACCTGCTTCCCACAGGAGGTCTGCCTGGTCATCAGACTTCCTGCCGCTGACCTTCACTCTCCCTGAAAACAAAAAGAATGACCCTCAACTCTGGTTTCGTAGGGTCGAGGCATCTCTCAGACTTTCACACGTTCAGTTCCTTCTCTGACTCCGACCTCAAATGTTGTGATCTTTCATCAGCCCCTCCTTCTCTGTCTCTCAGCATTTTGGATACACAGGGAATAGAGGGGAGATGCCACTTACTGCTTCCTCTCTACTAAATTCACAGGGCCAGTTAGCATTTATGACATGAATGTGCTTAAGGATCTGGATTTGATGACAAAGCAGAGCTAAGAACTTGGGAGGACTGTGCCTTTGTTCCTGGAATCTTGAGGAGGTTCTCTGACCTTTCCCTTCCTCCCTGATCTCTCTTTTCCATCTACTGTCCATGCAAAGCTGACCTTCAAGAACAAGAACAGGACTGAAAAACGACCCCAGCCTTGGTCCCCTTGGTTACAAGCACAGCTTGAAGCCCAGACCCCTGGGCAGCTGTCATGGGCTCATGCCATCCTTGGGAAAGAGCAGAAGACAGCTGGTTAGACTGCCTTTCAGTGTTGATCCTCAGCAAAGGAGGATGGTCAAGAGAGCCTTTGGAAATGGAAGTGGTATGGATTTCCTCAGTAAAGCTGATGTGCTTGCAGTGAGGACTGGCTGACCCTGCAAAAGTTGAGCTAACTTGGGGCAACACGGGATGCTTTCCCAGCCCAGCCTTCCCTTGGTCCCTCCCTTTACCTGATTCTGCCCCATATGCGGCTCATGTTTCCCCACTAGTTGTGTCATCACTGGAGTTACCAGTATTTCTGTCTGGATTGCAGAATCATAGAAACTGAAATTAGACTGCTGGTATACAAGAAGTGTAGGGAGAGTATCAGAAACTCCTGGGCGGGTGGGGAGAGTGGTGGAAGTGTGGTTTGAAAATTGGGATTTTCCAAGAGAGGGGAAAGCCCTGGTTTTCTTAGTACAAAGTATAGAAAGTACAGTTTGTGTTTATCAAAAGCAGAAATTGGTTAAAAATAGATTGAGAAACAGTAATGCAGTTGATGTAATACTTTACTACTAAGTCATATAAACAAAAGTTTATATGAACCAAGGTCCTCTGAATGTTGAGTCATCCTCCCCCAGCTCCTTCCCTCGGCAGAGGAATTCATATCCCGTAGTGAGGAGTGAAGACAGTTATCAAGAGAAAGTTGGATGGGAGCTTGCAGATGTAATCTTCCTTTGGGACATGTTTTCGGGGTTTTCCCTTTCTTTTTCCTTGGGTCCTTGTAATGCCACAGGGAGTTAGCACCTGGGAGTTCCCTTGTGTCTCAAGAAGTCTTTGCCATGTATAAAGTCAAAAGCCTTCTATCTCAGTTAAGGATTGCCAAATGTGCTTGGAAACCTTAAACACATCGAGTTTCCTTTTTCTCATGTTTCATAAAGGAAATAAGGAGTCCATGGCTGGTGCAGCTGCTCAGGAGCAGTCCTCAACAACCCAGGCCCCGAGCCTTCTGCGCCACCATCCCTACATTTGGATTTTTGCTTCATGATCTTAAGAAGCATCTGCATGCATTCTGAGCAGAAAAAAATTACATTCTGAATGGAGAGTTCAGAGAGCAAATGAAACATGAGAGGTAGATCTATAATTTAAAAAAAATTTTTTTTACTAGGATTTATTTTGAAGAGCAGTTTTAGGTTCACGGCAAACTTGAGCAGAAGGTACAGAGATTCATCATACACTGCACACAGGCACAGCCACTCCGTTAGCAACATTCCCCACCAGAGTGATCCATTTGTTACAACTGATGAGCCCACATTGATGCATCATTGTCACCCAAATCTATCCCTTTTTTAATCAAGAAAATTGTAATTTTTCTAGAAGTCCTACCCACCAGACTTCTGCTTATTTCTCATTGGCTCATGCTGATCTCACGACAACTCCTGGCTGCAAGTGTTTCTGGGAAAATGATTACTAACATTTCCAACCCAGCAAAATTAGGTCAGGAAGAAGGAGAGAGTACCCAAAATTATACAAATCTTGAATAACAACTATGGGGGAGAAAGTACCTCTAAGACTAAAATACCTATGGTGGCCATAAAATGGTGTGGGATTTTAGAGAGGATTTTCACAAATTGTTTTTATTGAAGTGTCACACACATACAACACAGTATACTAATCTCAGGGATACAACTGATGACTGTTAACATAGCTATATTTGTGTAACTACCACATAGGTCAAGATATAGACCATTTTCAACACCTAGATTCCCTTCGAGACCTCTCCTCAGTAACCACCTCCCCTTCCGACATAACCACTATTCCAACTTCTACCACTTAGGGGTATTAACCATCACAGATGTTGGAAGGAGAACAAATGACAAATGGAGAGGAACAACAGGGAAGAAGAATATGGCAAAATTAGTGACTGCTTTTGTGGTATTGCTTTCTTTTGCCTCTTAAATTATTCTAATTCCATTTTGAAAACTTTCCTTTCAAAATGTCATAAAAAATGGAAGATAGTAATTTTAGTTTGTGTGAAGTTGATATATGCCGAAATCCAATCAGGGAGGATAGGATTCTATAATCCCAAGTAACAGTGGTATAAGATAGAATTATATTTCTCTGTCATATAAAAACAGACTGGAGATATGTAATCCAGGGTGGCTGGGATTGTATTTGGCTGCCACAGGAAGACTTTGGAGACCCATCCTCCTCTAGCTCTCTGCTCTACCAATCCTAGGTTATCCCTTGTCCTCATGGTCCAAAATGGAAGCTGAAGCTCCAGCCATCACATCTGTGTTCCTGGGAGCAGAATAGAGGAAGGGAAAAAGAAGTGTTTACCCCTTCTCAATTTAATAGACTTCTTAGAATTCCCACACAATGTTTTTGCTAATAACTAACTGGCAAGAACTCAGTCAAATGACCACTACTAGCTGCAAAGTAGGCTGGGAGTCAGCCCTTTAACTGGGTGCTATTAAAAATCAGACTTTTTTGCTAAATGAAGAAACTGGTCATCTCTTCCAAGTTGTACTTTTACAACTTTTACCAATGAGCTCTCTAGAGCTCCCCCAATTCTGAGCCTTTGCACTGCATCCCCAAAGGCTTGGCATAAGCCAGAGGAAGACCACATCGCAGCTTACATCATCCAACCTGGCCTTCCCAGAGAAAACCTCAGCGGACGTGAGAGAAGGTACCACCTGGAGGATTGCAATCAGCCACAGTATTCCCTGGCTCTGTGGCCCCCTGGGGTCCCTCTTGGGGTTGGATGAATATAATTCAAACCAAGTTCCAATCACCATGGTCAGTTTTGTCTTAGGGACAGAAAATTAGATGTAAGCATTCCATTAGCACCCCAGCCAGAAGTCACCAGTAAAAATTTAGATGGCATTTATTTATATTTTCTTTAACACAGTGCTATTTGTTTCCTGGTGAAAAAACTTATCCTCAGCACTGGGGTATAGGATCCAGGAGCCCAGTTACCAAAGTAGCAGCCACCCCACATGGCAGATGGAAGGAGGGTACCAGCTGTTCAGGAAAGCTGTGCTGCCGTATCCTGCAGCACTGGTCCAGCCAAGAGCCGTAGGCCACAGAGGACGCTGCTGCGGAGGCAGAGGCAGGACGAGGTACAGGCAGAGCTGGGTTTTGCACAGAGGAATCTCAAATGCGCCATGGGCCGTGACCTTGGCTGCCTTGAAAGGGTGAAAGTGGCAGGTCTGACAGCGTCCAGCTAAGGACCTGAATGAGGCTGCCAGACTTGTCACGGGAAAAAGAAGGGTGGAATAAGTGAGTCTCCCAAAAGTTCTGCTTGAGTTGGGAAAAATTAGGATAAGACATCTCCTTGGTTTTATGCACCTTTTCCCCATGCTTAACCAGTTGAGTGTCTACCATGTGCTGCTTTGAAGCCTCTGAAGGTGCCATCTTTTCCACTTGCTGATAGAACTGTTAGTGAAGTTCCTTGATGGCGTAAAGAGTCACTTGTCTGATTTCCCATCCTGTGTCTCAGGGAAGGGCTGACTCCTTCCTCACCCCAATTCCTTTTCTTACAAGGGTGTTGATGTTTCAGTAGTACCCTCCTACCACATGAAGGTGAGGCGGTGGTAACAAACACGGCTGACTGAGCTGGCCCAGGACCAAGTTCCACCTCACCCTCCCGAGAAGGGTGAACTTGTTTTAAGGGCAGAGAGGAGTTTGGTGGCTCTTTTCTCAGTAAGATTGTCCCTGCACTGCCCTTGGTAGTGTAGGATTACAGCCTGTGCAGAGAAAGCGTCTCTTGTCCTGACGTCCCAGTGGAGATCTCTAGGCTGGCCCTGCTGTCTCAGAGTGGTTAGGCGGGCTGCACTTGCCTGCAGCATGTAGCTGAGGCTGGGGTCAGCCCTGCTTGAAACACAGCAAGTGAGAGTGGGCAAGGGCCTGTTCCCCAAGCGCCACAGGAGGAAGTTCTATGCCGGGCCTGCTACGCTCATGTCCTGTGCAATTCCCAGTCTGCATTGTGATGCTCCCTTTTCTAGAAAGTGCCGTGGAATGACCATAACTGACAGTGACCTTGTAACGGCTCACCTGTCTCCACTCATTTTGTTTACTTCAAGTTACAAAGCCTGGTACTTTCAGTGTTACCAGGAACCACTGCCTTGCACTGCTTGTCTCTGGTTACCACATACCAGTGTGTCTCAACACATCTTTTGAGAACTGCTGCATTGGAGAATCAGCTGAAGGGAGAGACTTGCCTGGCTGGCTAGGGATGGACAGACCCACCGAGGGTTCCTGCCGGCCTGGCACCGGCACAGACATCGGCCTGCATGCACATCCAGACCCCAGCTGCTTGTCTTCGCCACTGTCACCATCACATTGTGCCCAGAGCAGCACCCTCCTTTTCTTGCTCCAGAGGTCCAAGTGCTGCTCTGACATGCACCCCTGCACCCCTCCTCCCCAGAGGCAAGCAGGGCTGGGGTGCCTCAGTGCTCCAACTGTCAGGGCTTCTGGGGGGCCGCTGGTCTCTCTCAGGACCTCAGAGCTTTTCCATTCACAGTTGTCAGAAAGGAAGGGCATGAATGGAGCTCCCCCTGAGACCGTCGGGCACTCTGTATTTCTCCCCAGATCTCTGCCCCCGTGACTCGAATCCATTTCCCCCAGAGTCCGAGCTCTGACTGTTCTCTCAGGCTTGTCTTTACCCCCAGGACCCACACAACCCCTACTTTCTTCTGCAGAGGGTCCTTTCAGGTCATTTCTATTTACTCTCCAGCTGTGTCTCACTCCTTCCTTCTGTTCTTTCTTCACCTCCCTTCCTCTCCACCCCCCCTGAGCACTCTACCAGCTGACAGTTCCTGTTCCTTTCCTGGCATGATCCAGCCAAAGCACATGCATCTCTCTGATTTTGCATCACTTGGCATTCCTTGGCCAACATAGCAGATTTTGTAGAAACTGGACCTCCTGTTTTTCAAGTTCAAGGCCCCAGCCAGCCTGGAAGAACATTCTGGGTCCAGGTGGGCCCACAAAGCCCACTGCTGTGTGGGGAACCAGGCTCAGCCCTTGCTTGCACACATCTTCTCTTTCCCAGGTTCAATGCCTGGCCTCCGTGCCTCCTCCTCCCTTCTCCCCAGTGTTGTCTCCCTGAGCTCATGGGCCCAGGGCAGCCCTAGGCTCCTCAGACGCTCCTGAAAGTCTCTTGGATCCCACAGCTGAGGGCAGATGACAATCAGATCAGGCACTTCATCTCTCTGTGAATGACGGGCATCAAACAAGACAGACATGGCTCTTGCCTCCACGGAACTGACTCTCTAGAGGGGACAGGGAGAATAGAGTAGTGTCTACATGAGTGTAGAAGATAGTTTATTGTCGCGGCACAGTCCAAGAAGGAAATAAAATAGGATGACGAAATAGAGTGACCTGGGATGGGGGAGTGTTTTAACTGAGTGGCCAGGAAGTGTCCCCAAAGGGGTGACACTTGAGCAGAGGCCTGAAGACCCTGTCCACGTGAAGAGCTGGGGGAGGAGCACTCTGGGAAGATGAGGCAGTTTGTGCAAAGATCCTGGGGTAGCACAAAGCTCCGTGTGATGGAGAAACTGAAAGGAGGCCAGTGTGGCTGGGGCAGATGATGGTGACGGAGAGGAGGGAAATGAGGTCAGAGACGGCAGCGCACAGAGGGAAAGCTCATCCTGTAGGCCTCTGCAGACCATGGGGAGGAGTTGGGCTTTCTGCTCAAACTGGAGGGTTTCAGCAGAGATACTAAGGAATCTGGTTTTGGGCTTTGAAGCCCCCTCTGGTTACCTGTTGGAGTGCAGGAGTGTCTGGCGCTACTGTCTGCCAGAGCTCCAGCTTCCCCAGGCATTAGGGAGGTCCGGTGATTTGGGGACCATGAGAGGGCCTGGCAGCTGTCATTTATCTGCCCCTCCATTGTCTCCAGACCTCACTGTCCTCTCGCACGGGCCCACCTTCTAGACTAGTAGGAGCAGAAGGGAGAGGCTGCTCTTTGTGTATCTCAACTTCCCTCGCATCATTTTCCCTTGCTTTTCTCTAGATGTTTGTGCTGTTGGGGCTTTGAGTGAACACCACAGACTCACTGCGGGAACATATGGGAAGGTGGAATGCTGCTGTCCTCCCCGGTCTTGTTCTGCCAACCTTCCAGCCCACCCTGGCCAACATTGAAGGGACCATGGGCTACATATATTCCAGAGGCAGCTTGACACTGGAGCAGAAGCGCCACCCCAGGATTGCCCAGATCCTCAGGCCCCTGCAGTTGCCTCCTTCCTGCCCCTGGTGGCCCAGGGGGCACTCCTGTTCCGCCCCCTCCAGGTGGTCAGCCTGGGTAAGCAGGGGGAGGCGGCAGAGGCCCCAGCGGGGAAGACCAAGCTGGGAAGACCGAGGCCGAGTCCTTCCTGCTTTCACCAGCCAGCTGCCCTTCCTTCCTCCTTTTACAGCCCCGAGTCTGACGTGGGATGAGAAGCCTGCAGCCCTGCCTCTCAAGTATCTTGGGAGAGAAAGAGTGGCGGGGCTGTTTGGGGAGAGAGGGTGTGGGATGGGATGGAGTAACTAGTTTGAAAAGGCCTATTTCATATTCATATTTCATAAAAGGCCTATTTGGTATTTGAAAACCAAAGCTAAAACCAGATGTTTTTATGATATGGCAGTTGGCCTTTGGGTGATGTTTACTAACAATGGTTTAAGAGGTGCTGACAGGCAAGATGGCCTCTCAAGGCAGCTCAGCAGAGAGTTGTTCCCAGGACTTACTTAGGTGAAGCTCCAAACTCCTCTGCCCTACTCTGTCCCAGCGTAGGGGCCCCTCCCTTGCCGTCGCCATCCATAACTCACACGGGAATGTATGCAGCCTTGCAGAGTCATACTCATATCCCATCTTGGTCCCGTCTCATTGCTAGTCATGTGTTCTTCAGCAAGTTACCTAACCTAAAGGGGACCCACTAAGCTCCTAATTTCAAGGGTGAAGAGCCTGGACTGGAGCCAGCCATGCGGGTCAGAATCCTGGCTCTGCTACTTGTTAACAGGGAAGGGTACTCACCCTCTCATTCCACTACCCATTCTGGACCTCATTCTACAAAGGAGGAAAATAATATATCTACCTTGCAGAGCTGCTGTGAGGCTTGAAATGAATATGCATAAGTGTGTGTGCACGTGTGTGGATACATGTGCACAGATGTATACGAATGTCTGTGTATGTGTGCATGCCTGGCACTTAGGAAGCCCTGAGAAGTATTGGCTGTTACTATTAGTACATTATTTTTGTTTAAGGTAAGGCTAAATGATACGTGAGAAAAATAAGCCAACTTTTAAAAAATCCAGAAGGCAATTTTACACAGGCGGTATACGGATATGGTAAAAGTTGATACCAGTGCTTGCTAATGGAAGTGAGACGGTAGGCCAGGCCATGGTTCCGTCCCGTCCTCTGCTGCACCTCACTGCCTCCCACCACTTCTCTTTGATCTTGCCTTGCCACTTCTTTTCTTTGCTGGATTTTTCAGCATGTGCCTCATGAAAAACCCAGCTCCTTAGGTCTCTTTTGGATTCTCCTCCTGCCGTCTTATCCTTTCTACTTCTCTGTCTGAAGAAGGATTATTCTCCTAAGGATGCCAGAGTCCCATAACCACTCTCCCCTCCTGTTCTATCACAGATTGGTGGTTCTCAAAGTATGGGCCCTGAGCCAGCAGTGTCAGCCTCACCTGGGACCTTGTCAGAGACGCACACTCTTGGCCACCTACCCCCGGCCTGTTCAACCGGAAACTGGGGATGGGGCCCAGAAATTTGTGCTTTAACTGGCCCTGTGGGAGATTTCAGTGCACACCAGTGCCTGCAAGCTGCTGTCACACAGGAAGAGGGGGCTTGATGGCTGTTTTGGGATTGTGCAACTCTGCAGTCCTATTCCAGTGGTCACGTGTAGTGCAAGTCTTGGCTGTGATCAGGACCAGAAGCAGAAGGGGAGCCAGCTAACCGTTCTGGCCTGGTTTCCTCTGGAAGCTCCCAAAGAAGAGGTAAGGGATGTCAGCTAGGCAGTCAGGAAGACAGGATTCTCACGTGGGCTCTGTCTTCAGCAGCTCTAAGGTCTTGGGGAGTCACGTAAACTCTCTGGGCTTCATTGTGGGCCAGAACCTGCTGTGAATAGAGTAAGACTGTTTGGGGGAATAAATGAGGTAATTCATGTGAGAACACTTTGCAAAATGGCAAATATGTCCCTGTTGTAAATTGTAACCAGACAACTAAACTCATTACAGGAGTAATTCTCAACACTTTTCTAATGGCTACACATAAGACAGATGATAGACCCATGCTGGACAGACTCCCAGAGCATTCCAGATGCAACTTCTCCATTCCTCTCCTGCTCAAGAGAGGCAATGTCAACAGCCTCTGAGTCAGAAGTTCCAATGGGCAGCCGAGATCTCTCTCTGCCCTGTGGCCGTGACCTTCTCTGTTCCCTCTCCCCTGCTCTTGCTGGGTTCAGCCCTCTGTGGTCTTTCCATTATCCTCTCTCTAACCTTGCTCTCCCTCTGGGATCTCTCCCCTCCCTGGTCCTGTCTGTCCCTGGAAGTGAAGCCCTTGCCTTGTCCCCAAGAAGGTGCCTGGTCCCAATGCCATCTATTCCACGCCACCAACAGTCCTTTCCCAGAGCCCACGCAGCCACCTGGGACCTTGCTTTATTCTGATTTTTTTCTTGGCCTCCAAAAGGAAGTCTTCAGGCTCTTAAATGAAGTGGTGGCATTGGGGCCACCTCTGCCTCATCTGGCTCTGCTCCAGGGTCCGGATATACCAAGAGGGGCCGATATCAGCAAAAAGTCAGTAGTTGCTTGCTTCCTGTCTTTCCTCAGAGAGGCCTTCTTTAGCGACTTCAGTCAAAGGAGTCTTGCCTCCTTATTACTTAGTTTTGTTTTCTTTATTGTGCTTTACCCAAGTCCGAAGCTGTTCTGTTTCTTTACCTTTGGTTTGTCAACAGCTCCTGGGACTGGGAGGTGCAAACTCAGGCTTGGTGCATAGGCTCTAGTAACAAGCCTTTGCTGTGCCTAATAATTAGAAGTGCATGCCTGGGACATGCTTTCAGGTTAAACCGACAAGTAGGTTTTTATTTGCTGCCTCTCACCACACCTTGGCCTAGAAACGAGGAGGAGGAGGAGGAAGCCACACTTATCAAAACAACATTGTTACCTAGCTCGGGTCTTTTATTAGTTTGGTCATATAATCATCTAAAGTGCATCTCATTCCTGGGGAGCCCAAGTGCCAGCCCTGAGGGGCGGGGCAGTGTCCCACAACTCCAGTGCCTTCCGGAAGATAGACTTCCTGAGGGCTAGTGGCTTCTTTGTCTTGTTCATCGTGATATGACCCACACCTTCAGCAAAGCCTACACGGGGTAGGTGCTCCATCAATATAGTTAGTTGAAGGAATGAATGACAGATAAACAAGGAGATGGGCTCATGCCTGTATCACTGGACATGGGAGTGGGTCTTTGTCTTCCTGAAGCCCTTCAACAAGGAGACCCCTTTGGGAGAGTCAGCACAGTGGTTTAGATTGAAACATTTACAACACCAAGTCCTCTGGAATGCTTCCTGCTCCCCTGAGACCCAGGCAGAAGCGTGAGCAGATTCAGGTCACCTCCCAGGATCCTAGCAGTTAGCCCTTTGGTGCTTGTACCACACCCAGCTCTGTTGGACGAAATTCTCACAGAGAAGTGCAGTCTGTCCGATTCATTTTTTGTAGACCTGGGGCCACAGTGCTTTTCAGTTGTGAAGGCAAGTTGCAGATGAGTGTAGCAGCTCGTCTCCCACAGAGAAAGCCCTGTTCCTTGTAGGGTTCCCTGTTCCTTATAGGGTTCCAGGTACTAGGCACACGCCACAGGAGAAGCCAGAACCAGGGAGGATGCAGACTGTGTGCCACAGCCAGCTGGAGGCTTGACTGTCCTGAGTAGTGTTAGGTGCTGCCACAGGCGGCCATGGGTGGAGCAGGGCAGGGCCTCACTCTTCCCAGGAGGTTGGCAGAGGGACCAGTGGCGTAGACAGGATGTAGATGAAGAGAACTGTCAGCCCTCTTGGCACAGACAATAAACACCTCTCTCAACAGTTTAAGCAGAAAAGGAATTCTCTTTTTAAAGGATCGTAGGGAGCCCTGAGATCTCCAGGATAACCCGAGTACCAGCCTAGGAGGTTGTGCCTGGATCACCCCCTTGGAGACACCACTGCCTCAGCCGTTGGCACAGACCCTGCCTGCACTGCACCCCTGTGCCCGCCATTCTGGGAGCTGGCCGCATGACACCTCCCTCTCATAGTGGCCGCTGCATGCACCCACTTTTGCAGCGCCACTTCCACCTCTGTGTTTAGATGGCCACATGTCAGGGGGCCTTGGGAAAGCAGGTCTCTGCTTCTAGCATGGGGAGGCACAGACTCCCAGGAAGGTGTTCAGAGGTGCTAGGGGGCCAAAAAGAATGATTGTAAGTCCCTGATGCAAAAGATACAATCAGCAGTCTTCCTAGTACCCAGCCTTACAGCCACAGTCAACCCATTTCATGCTGTTCTCTGCTCCCTCAAAGCCCTGGTGAGTGCCTCAGCCAAGGATCATGGACAGTCCCTCAGGACCTCAGTCCCATGTAGTGGCTGCTGATTTTTGAGGAAGCTGGTGGAATAGGAGGAGCACTGGACCGGGGGTACCAATGTAGGAATTCTGGTTCCAGCATGGCCACTCTGGCTGTGCACCTCTGAGGAAGTCATTTAGCCTCTCTGGAACTTGGAGTCCCTGCTTATGAAGAGGGCATAAGAAGGCAACTTTATAAGGATTGTTTTGTGGCTCAATATGTGTGGAAATACTTTTAAAACTGCATAATACATGTCTTCTGATTTAAGCAGTTGTGTTAGCTGGACATCTGATTTATTAAAGCAGCGAAGGCACTCAGCAGTATGCCCAGAGCTCTGTGCCATGGGCTGGGACTCTAACCCTTGCATGTCAGAATGCAGATTAATTGGTGAAATTATTATACAGATGGCCTTATGAATCTGCTCTAATTTATTTTAAAAATGTCATACAAGATATAATTCAGAAACATTACTATTACTGACAAATTATTTACCAACTGTTTGTACTAATATCATGATATTCTAGGTGATAGAAACTTGTCCCAGGTGATTAAGCAAAAATGGGAATTTAGTTGCTGTGTAATTGAACAGTATGAGGCAAGGTGGCTTCAGGAATGGTCAGATCCAGGTGCAAAGATGGCTCCCAGAAGCTCTAGGATTACATTTTACCCCTAACCACCCCATGGGAAGAGTATACTTCTATCTAAATCATTCTAGAAAAGTTAGAAAGGATTGACTCCAAGATAGACTGACGTGTACATTAACCCAAGTTTGGGTTGCATACCTTCCCCTGCAGCTGGGTTGGGGCCAGCCTTTCCCTGTCCCCTGACCCCCACCCTCATGTCACACAGACTGAGAGTAGAGGCATGGTTGACTAAAGGAAATTTGGGGTGTTGTTACCAGAATAAAGAGGAGAGGATGCTGGGCAGGCCAAACCCCAGGTGTCCACGCACTGCAGGCCACCACCCAGGAAACAGGCCCAGCACCAAGAGAGAACTGTTCTATCACAGGCCAGTGGAATACAGCGTTTCTGTGAGTTGAAGACCAGCTCTGCTTGGTGCCTTCCCGTCTTGTATAACCTGTCCACTAGTCACCCGGGCCCCCTTTCAGGTTCCTTGACCTTTTGCAATAGTGGTTTCACCCCTGCACTGGGACTGAACTCCTCACCTTGTCCCCCAGCTGTGACCCTGTGGTCACTTGGGCTTCTCACCTCTTTCCTTTTCTGAGTCAGATCCTGGGGTGCCTTCTCTAAAGTTGGCTTGCTCAGTATTTTGAATCACTGGCTTCGTCCTGGTCCCAAGCAGACAGTTCTCATAACTCAGCCCTCAACAGACATTTACCAGCTTGTGGGATACTTTACAGAGATACAGATGCTCCTGCCACCCCAGGGTCTCCCAGGAACTGAGAACATTTACACTTGAATTTGCTATGTGTCAGGAAGAGGAAGGTCAAGAGTTGAGCTTTTTCTCAGGCCACTCAGCCCTTTCTTCTTCCTCCAAAACTCTTCTCACAAATTTAATTGATTTCCTCTAGCTCTTCAGCCATGATTATGCCTTTAGACTTTATTTTGAAATCCAGGTGTCCTGCATCACTTCTTCCCTGAGCTGAGGATTCCAAGTGAACTTGCGGGCTGCCAGTTTTCTCACGTGCTCCTTCCCTGCCCTGGCTGCATCCTCTGTTTGGTCTATTTTCCCTAGTCAGAATCCAGTCAAATTGATTATTCCTCAGCCTTGCCTCACAAAACCTCTCTAGAATCCCTAGACTCATGAGCACCCAAGAAGAAAGTGGGGCCACGTATTGAAGCATCCATGGTGGCCAGGGGTCCTCATGTGGGCCAGCCCTGTCTGAAGGCAGTGCCTCTGATCCTGTCTCTGCACTGCCTCTGCCTTCTTACTTTTTTGCAGCATGAACCAACCATACAGACCCAAGGTGGCTCCAGTCCCCCTGGAAGCCATCTGACACCGACATACGAACATATGACAGACAGATTACGCTTTATCTCTGCACAAGATCTGTGCCTTGTCTTGGCCCATGTTATGTGGACATACTCATCCACAGGAGGCAGAAGAGGCTGCACACTCATCCCCACTCCCCAGGACACTCGACTCCCCACCTCCCAGGACCCGCTCAGGATCCAAGCACCTTACTTTTCCTTCACTCCATTGTCAATCTGTGCTCTCCTCCAGGACCAAGATTTTCTGGCCTTACAGTAACCGTGGGTCCCCGGCATGCATACCCTTTTTATATAAACAATGGAATGCAGGGGAGAAATCTTCCTCTGATGCATTTAATTGTATGATTTTACCTTTATGCTTTCCTGGAATGTTCATGACAATCTGGATTTGATTAAGAAAGGTGAGAGGTGGGGAGGTGGGCCACTCCCTTACCCCTGGAGTCCTGGAGAGGTTGTCCGCCCCACTGTATCTCCCCACACTCCATGTGTATGTCTGGCACATACGCCAATGTGCTGGGTTACTTTGGGGGTCTCGGGCCCCTTTGCAACTCCTTTTCCTGCTGGCAGGTAGTGCCTCCCTGGCCTGTTCCCTGTCGTTCTTCATCTTGTGTCAGCTGCCCTGGCCAGAATTGGAAGAGCTGGTGGGAAGGTGGGGGCTTCTGTATTGTGAGCCTTGTTTCAGAAAGAGCTGGATTTATGCTTTCACTTTGGAGAGAAATTTGGAAGCTTCTGATGAAACTAAAACCACAAATGCCATGGCATCCAGTGTTTCCCTCCTGCCAGGGACTTTCCCACATGTGTACAAGAAGACATGCACAGGGGTGATCAAAGCAGCATTGGTAGGCTGGTGACATGGGATATTATCTAAATATCTGTAAATAGTAGAATAGGAAAAGCAAAATGGCTTATTAATACGATGGCATTTTATGCAGCAGACATGCTACAATCACAGAAATGAATGAGATCTGTAAACTTCAGTGATGAGTATCAAAGGCACAGATGTCAAAGACATGATTTGGGGTAGAAAAGGCACAGATATCAAAGACATGATTTGGGGTAGAAAAGAGCTAGATACACAATAACTTGTACTGTGTTACGTTTATGGGCATTTAAGAAAACATGAAAGAAACCTAAGCAGTATTTGTGCACTCAGGTACAGAGAACGCTTCACCAGCAGGACATGGACAGGAAACATAGCCTGAAGTTCCAAAATCATGTTGCTTCTGGTGAAGGAAATTCAGTGAGGGCAAAACATAATAGGAACATCAACTTCAAAAATCAGAAGAAATATGACTAGTCATTACTAAGTATCCACTCTGCATGATGGAGATATGCATATGTGTTATGCTTTTAAGTTTCCATACTTAAAATTTTAATCCATATTTTAAAAATAATTGAAGGAAATTGGCTGCAACTGTACTCACTGGTGAAATGACCTATCTTTTGGGTTTCCAGTGACTGAAAACCCAATTCAAACTGGATTCAGCTCAAGAGGGAGAATTTTTGGCTTTCAGATCTGAAAAGCCCCAGAGTGTATCTGCTTTAGGACATCAGAGACCTGGACTTGGTTTCTTTCTCTTCTGCCTTCCTTCAAGGAGACTTCAGCCTTTCTCTTCAGGGCAGCCCCGAAGCAATGGGCCAGCATTCTCCCAAGGTCAGCTTGGCACAAGATGGGTTTTTTCTCCTAAATGGTTAAAAGAGAAGCACTGGGCTGGCTTTCCTTGGCCTGGACTGAGTCACACACCCATGTGGGACCATCCCATGGTCAGAGGGGACCTGGATGCTGGCCCTGGTCTGGTGACAATCTTGCCCTGGAGTAAGAAGAGGGGAGTGAAGTCACTCCATCAAACCACAGCATACAGAGGAAGGACAGGGTGCTGTCACCAAAGAAGACAGGGTGCTGCAAGAAGACCAAAGCAGCAAATGGTCACCTCTGATCACCAGCTTATTTTGGAAAAGAGACTTCAGGGCACATTATGATACAACTCTAATCTTCAAGTCCACCAACCACTTTGCTCTTCTCTACCTCCCTCTTACCACTCTACACCCTGCCCCGTAGAGGGGCTTTCCTCATGGGAGTCATATTGCAAATGCCAGAGCGGGGCTTTTAGTAGACTTCCCGTAAGCCATCAGTTCTCCCCACAAGCAGGGTGGGAGAATAGCCTCTGCCAAGTGAGCTGGTCTCAGAGAGGGATTTTGCAAGTAGGATGGAGTGGATGGATTGAAAATGCATGGTTAGTGTAGTTCTGTCTTTGCCAAATAATGCTTGTTTGATGTAACACAAACTACAGACAAATAGCAACTCATTGCCAAAAGGGCAAAGACTATATTCAAAGACTGTAAAGGGGTATGGGGTCTTGAGCCCAGCTAAAGGAGAAAGCTCTCACATAAGTTTATGTAAACCAGGTGATCTGGCTTCATGTCAAAGTCCCTTTCCAGTGGAAACTCTCCTTCCCCACCATTAACCTGAAAACAGAGGGGGCTGAAGAAACAATGCTAATGGCCTCTTCAAACCTTCCTTTCTTTCCCCTTAACACAATATTCCAGGAATCATTTACTTACCAGCAGGTGCAACAGTAGTTGCACTGAACTAGATTAGAGGAACCAGATGTTATCAAGTATTCTAACACCCAAGTAGGCTTTGTGATGCCCCCCTTCCAAAATACAGCACACTAAGGGTGCTCATAACTTTTGCCTGGACAAGCTTTCTTTAATCTTTGCTGGCAAGGATCAAACACACATTTTTTTCAGGGTTACATAGGGCAAATATAATCAGTACTGAACTTTCGCCCTTCTCAGGTTCATACAACTTGTAAGATAAGAAATTGTGCCTATTTTTTAATTAACATACTACCACCTAAGCATAGATGAAGTAATCCTGCCCCATAAAAGAGAAGAAAATTCCAGTTCAAAGGATCTTTAGAACAAGCTTCTTATTAGCACAAAGTGATGATCACAAAGGCTTATGCAGAGCAACCATATCTTACCCATCTAAACGGGTCTGGTGGCTCTTTATCTTATGTTGGAACAGTTCTGGTTTTTGCATTTCGTGTTTAATACATCAAAAAGCTTTGCTTTGACCAGAAAGATTTTAAGCTCATATCTCTGCAACTTTAAGTGACATTACATTTTAACTGCAAAAGTTAACTAAACTTTGAAGCATTAAACATTATACACCAGGTAGCATGTTTTACATATGTGCACTTAAACTCAGCATCTCCCACTTCACTAGAGCAATTCTCAAACTGGCTGATCTCAGCACTTCTTAATGCTCTTAAACATTACTAAGACACCAAAGAGTTTTTTTTTTTGTTTGTATAGATTACAGCCATTAATATCTACTACCATATTAAAAATTAAAGCAGAAACACTTAAAAATTATATGAATTTATTTAAAAATCATCATAAAACCATTGCATGTCAATATAAATAACATATTTTTGCAAAAACAACCAAATTTTCAAAAACACTCGTGAGAGGAGTGGCATTGTTTTACATTTTTGCCGAGCTCTTTAATGTCTAGTTTAATAGAAGGCAGCTGGATTCCCAGATCTGCTCTGCATTCAGTCTGCCATTGAGATCGCATGTCAAGTAGCCACTGAAAAATTCCACTGTACATTTATTATTGTGAGAGAATGAGAGTAAAAAAAGCAAGTCACATCTTAATCTCATTATGAAAAGCGTGTTGACCCTACAGATCCCCGTAAGGGTCTCTGGGCTCCCCCAGGGGTCTCCCCACTGCCTTCTGAGAACTTCTCTAGAGGATGCCCATAATTGGATGGCTTCTGGATTGGTTTTCCTCCATGTGGTATTCAAAGGGAAGAAGGCACAGAGGGAGGGAGGAGGCAGCTAAGGAACCGCTAACTTATTAAAATGTCTAAAAGAACCGTGAAAATAATAAAGCCAGCATATAATTTCCAACTCAGTGATACCAGAAATGAATATGAGAATGAAACAAAAAAATAAATAAAATTACCCCAAAGGAAGGCGAGAGGAGAGAAAAAAGAAATCTTCAAAGGTGAGGGAAAAAGAAAGCCCAAACTAAGAAGGTGGATGTTTCATTTTTTTCACTTAGATGGACGTGTTCACTGTGATGAATCAGCGAACAGGCACACTTATTATTAGGCCATGCATGGTATGCGTGTATATCTCAGTGTGTGACACAGTGCTGGGGATTGGAAACAGGACATAACTGCTAAGAAGTATCCTGACAGTTTATTCACACCTGCACTGATTCATCCTTCAAGGACTGTTCCTTTTCTTGCCCATTTTATAGATCTGAGCCAGCAGCTGCTTTGACTTGGGTGCTGGTCTTCTGGGCTCATGTGCAGGATTCTGTCCTCTACAGACTCTTGCCTGTGTGGGATGTTCAGGCTGAGCACATGGAACCCACCCCCCTTATGAATCAGGGCCAAGGACAGAGCAAAGAGCTCTGCAGTGGATAAATGAACACTATCATCTGATAGATACTGGGTGGGGAAGGTAAAGAATTCCAAGGATAAAAGGGCTTGTGGCTCACCACGAAGCCGTACCAACCACAGACAAGGAAATGTCATCAACCCCGGGAGATAAAATGAAGACACTCACCCAATGGATGAGTTGGATTTGAGATGCCCACTGCTCTTCTTTGCCCCTTAAGCTAGGCACAGGAGAACTTGCCCCTGTTCTGTTCATTGTTCCCCCTTTTGAGTCCTCTTCCTCAAAAAACATAGCGCCAAGCTGGTGAATTTAGTCCTCTGTAAAATTGACATTGGATGTACTTAAGCTCTCATTTCCTCTCTCTGCAGCTAGCTTTCCAGCTCTTCCCCTCCAGCGCCCTAACAGTGAGGCACCCCAGCTCCGCAGAATCTGTAACCTTTTTTCGAAGGCTTTGCGCACCACTGAGGAGGAGAAATAGAAAATCAAGGGGTCGATGCAAGCATTGAGAGCACTGATCAACACCGCGCACAGCCGCCAGCTTGGACTTCCCTGCTGGAAGAACCCCACCACGTGAGACACATTGTAGGGACCAAAACACACCAGGAAATTGAAGAGGGTCACAGCGGCCAGCCCCACGGCTCTCCAGCGCTTCCAGGCCCCCACTTGGGCACCGGAGAGCATGATCTGCACGAAGCGCCAGTAGCAGAAGACGGTGACCACCATGGGGATGAGGAAGAGGATGAGGAAGAGCTCCAGCCGCACAGGAAGCACCACGTCCAGCTGCTCTTTGCTGAAGTTCTCGTAGCAGACATTGTTTCCTTTGGCTGATGGTGGGTGAGTATTGTTGGTTGGTAAGTATTGGACAATGATCACAATGCTACAATGTCCAAAGGACAATACCCAGGCGACCACAGCACCAATCACTCCGTACACAGGCCGGCGGGACAGCTTGTACTGCATGGGGAAAGCCACGCTGCGGTAGCGCTCGATGCTGATGCCCGCCAGCAACCACGTGCTGCAGTAGATGCCACTGTAGAAGCCAAAACCCATGAGCGCACAGAGTGTATCCCCCAGGGGCCAGAAGAAATTGTTTGCAGCCTCGATCATCTTGAAGGGCAGCAGAAGGAGCTGGAGGAGGTCCGCCAGTGTCAGGCTGAGCAGGAGGATGTGGATGGGTGCAGGGTACGGCTGGCGGACCCGCCCCACGAAGGCCTGCAGGGCCAGGAGGTTGGCCGGGAGACCGATGAGGAAGATGATGATGTAGGCCAGGAGAAGTCCCAGGCCTCGGGGACTCAGGGCCATCCCCCCTGAGGACACAGAAGGCTAGGTCAGAGTCCTGTCCGACTGCGGGTTTCCCAGCCCCGGACCAAGGTGAATCCATTCTCTTCCTCCCTGGCTGAGTGATTATTGCTGACCCTTTAGGCTAGTGCTGTTCTGTTTCCTGTGAGATATGCAGAGAAGGTCTCCTTGCTTCCCAGCCTAATCACTTCTTTAGCACCTTCCTCCTCTCCATTTTCACCCTACTGAGAGAGAGAGGGAGAGGGAGAGGGAGGGAGAGAGAGAGAGAGAGAGAGAGAGAGAGAGAGAGAGAGAGAGTTAGTTTCTTAGGAATTGTCCCAGAAGCTTCCTCAGGAAAAGTTCTGAGACCTCCACATCCCCACTCAAAAGGGCAATTCCAAGGGCAGTGACATCACCTCTCTTGCTCACCATTGTGTCCCTGATACCTAGAACTGTGCCTGACACATAGTAGGTGCTCAAAAACTGCCTGTCAATGGCTATTTGAACAGAGGGGAAGGAAATGGCCACTGCCTCACAAAGAAAGAGTCTGAGACTGTCTCTGAGTTTCTCTTCCCTCCTTATCTTTGCCTTTTCCTTTACTCTCCTCAAGTAATACAGTTTGAACACATTCTCAATTTTACCTCTGAAAATGGCAATTTGGTTGAAGTCCAAGAGAAAAGTAGGTTAAGCCCAAGGTGAGTCCCAGATGCCCAGCTTCTTGATTCCACACCAAGCCTTTCAAAGAAGCCTGTAAGTTTGGGGGTTAGCAGAAGGGCCTGACCTGGGCCAGGCCACCAGGATTCCAGGCCCGGCCACGCCTCAGCTCATGCATGTGACTCGGGGCAGATCCCTCTAAGTCCTCTCAGCAACAGCTTGTTTTCCCTGCACCTCCTGTAACCACTGATTTCTCCAGAACTACAGTTCTCTGTCTGTGGCCCAACAGTTCACCCTTTCTTGACCCCTGAAGAAAGCATTTATACATGAGATTTATGTCAATCAAAAGTAACCTTTAGTTGCCTCTAATTTATCATTAAAAGGTAGATAGTCAAAATAAAACTTGAGTTATTAACCTATTACTGGTAACATAATGTGGGCGGCCCATCTAAGTAATAACATTCCTGAACTGGAGGATCTTGGAAGCAGAGGGCCCGGTGAACAGGGAGCTTCCCACCTGCTTGGGACTGAAGTCACCTTTTGTTTGTCTCCTGCCCTCACAGGCACCCCAGCCTTCACCAGTACCATCTCCCCAGTGACTTGTCCTGGCCCTGTCTCATCTCTGTGACCTCTTCCCTCGCCTCCTTGAAGAGGAAAGCCTATACTCTAGTCCCACTTCATTAGGTTTATCTATACACACTCCTGTCCCATCTCTTCCTAGGGTTGTGAGCCCACCGGCCTCTTCCCTGGGCACAAGCAAAATTGGGTACCTTGCCTTTTCCTGGAGACAGATAGCTTTTCAAATACGTCGGGTCTCAGACGCAGGTGGAACCTTGTCTGACTGGACTACCTTTTCCTCTTCCAAGAACAACAGGCTTTTATACCTGGAAGAGTCACGTGGTCAGAAGGAGGAAGGTCAATAGTTGAGCTCCTTTCAAGGCTGCTCAACCCTCTGAGTCCCCCGCCAAAGTCTGTCCCTACCAAACTCATTATTCCCAGGAACCAGACCACAGCTATTCTTTTGGGCTTCCTCCTCCTGCATTCCATGTTAACTATTCTGTTTCCTTTCCATGGTCAATTATTCTAAACAATTTTGCACACACATCCACTTCCGGCTCCCTCTGCTCTTGCTTCACTTGTTTCTCCCCCACCTTTTCTCTCAAGGCCCCTGAACTGTTCAATTTCCTGATCTTCCCAGGAGGCTCCATCTGAAACTTGTCAGTATCCGAAGCTTTGCCTGGCTTCCTCTGGCCCATCAGGTCCCTTCTTACAGATGCCTTTCGTTAGAGCTGGACTATCCCAAGTCCATGCTCCCAGGACAAGACAGGGTCTGGGTCTTGCTGCCCCCACCTTCCCTCTCCAGGTGGGCTGCACCCTGCAGTGGCCACCGTCTCTTCTCACTGGCCTCTCACCAACCAGTGTAGGGTCCACACTGTTCCCTGGCAGTGTCTTGAGGTAGACATAGGAAGCTATGGACACTCATGAGGGATTCCTTACCTGCCAACAGAGACCTGTGCTTTCGCCTTGACCTGGGAAGAGCCATCCACAGCCCAGCTTCTCCTACAGAAAGGCCCTCTTGTCACTTAGCTCACCACTCCACCTTGATACCCAAGTGGTCTCTCTACATTCCTGCAGGCACACCCATGCAGGGCCTGTCCTGACGGGGCACTGGGGGACTGGCTTTCATGTTGATACGCATGTGATGAAGATAACATAGTTACCTTTTGTTGTCTACCACGTTAGTTTGTGCAGTTTCATTGTCTGCATTTGATTGAGGGACAGAAACTTCCTGGAAGGCAAAGATTGCTGGGTAGGGTGGCTCTCAGCACCCTAGAATCCTTGAGGTGGGGCCTCTTTTCTCTGTCCCCATCCCAGCTCATGCAGGGGGACTGCCAGGTCAGGGACAGAGCTGCAGAAGCCTCCCTTCTAGAAGGTGCTAAGACCACGGGCAGTTGCAAGGACCCCGAGAGTCTCTCAATAAGCTTCCTTTCAGTTTGGTAAAGGGCAGTGCCTCCTGGGGTGAGCCCACCTCTTCCCCTGGGGTGTTAGTTTGAGTCCAGGTAAGACTGGCTCTTCTGGAAGTTGGCTCTATTTTGAAGTTTGTCCTTAGAAAAAGTCTGGCCTAGTCCCTCGCAGGTAACAGGTACTTGAATACTTGTGGAGTGAAAGGGTGTAAGCTGGGTGTGCCTGCAAGAGCTTGCCAGCTGATGATACAGGCAAAGAGTGGGAAGGAACCTGCACTTTTTCTCTTTGCTCTTTTATCTCCTTTCTGTCACCCAAGTTACTGGTGTTGGTCACTGAGGTAGAAAGGGGATTTCAGACTGTTTTATAGAATCTTAAGGCTTCATTGACCTCACACACAGTAATGACATGGGAGCAGGCAGTGTGACACCTCGTTTATCTCACCTATGTGATCTTTCAGATGGATTATGCCTGTGCACTTCTGCCCCACGATGCCACCCCGTTACTGCAACTGGGCTTCCTGCTCCTCAGACGCCCCGGGCCCTTACTCTGTTCAAGGCATTGTGGTAGGTTCTGGGGATATGAGCAAGAGAGAGAGTAAACAAATAAACAAACAGACCAGGTAATTTCAAGTGATTTCAAGTGAACAAAGGAAGCAAAAAGGGACATTTAGAGAGAGACTGGCAGGGGCTTTTTTAGAGACTGCCACCAGGAAAGGCCTGGGCTGAGAAGGGAAATTTGAATTGATGAGAAGGAACCAGCTGTGGGAAGAACATTCTAGGTAGAGGGAAGGACAGGTACCAAAACCCTGCAGGGGAACAAGCTCGCTGTGTGGGAGGAACCAAAAGGAGGCAGGCGGGGCTGCGTGCAGCAGGCAGGGCGGGCTGCTCAGCCGGCGGGCGGGGTAGGAGCACACAGTGAAGGCACTGCTGACTTCATGCGGAGCCGCCTGGCCTCGGATGACAGCTGTCTGACTTGTTGATCGTATCTTCCTTCCTTGTCGTTGCCATGTCCTGATAAGCGGCTGCAGCCAGTCAGAATCAGGCACCTCCTCCTGACATCCTGCAGACACAGAGCGATTGCTGTCCTCTTCAGCACCCAGCAAAGCAGACGGGGTGAAGGTCAGATTTGGGAGCGCTGATGGAATGACAGGGAAACATTTTCAGATGACAGGAAACAGCAGTTTCCAGCCAAACATCAGCAGCAGGCACCAATGGGGAAGCAGAGAGAAGGGAGACAGGGCCCAGCAGGGAGCAAGTCAGTCACTGCTCTGGAGGCCTTTTGGCTAGACCCTCCCCCCGCCCGCCCCATACAGCTCTGCCTACTGCAGTTCAGCGGTGCCCCATCAAAACAACACAAACAGTTTAAGATCAAGAAAACTCATCTTCCTTCCACCAGCGGCTGCCTCTCCAGGCCCTGCTTCTAACATCTCAGAGGTTGGTCCCCAGGTTGCTCAGACCAAAAACCTGAGCGATATCTTTGATTCTTCTCTTCCTTTGATATTCACTTCATTAGCAAATCCTTTCCACCCCACCTTCAAAATGTATCCCAGATCCAAGCACTTCTCCCCACATCTGCTGCCACCCTGGTTCAGGCTCTCATCACCATCTCTCACCTCTGTTCCTCTGTCATCTCCTGTCTGTTCTTGACTTCTCTTTTTGCCCCTTCCATCTGCTTTCCACACAACAGCGGAATGGTCCTTGTAAAACGTAGGTAGGCTGTGTCCCTCCTCTTCTCAAAATCCCACTGTCTTCCCATCTCTCTCATCAAAGCCACAGTCCTTGCGGTGCCTTCATGTACTGTGCTGGCTTCCTGCCCCTCTGCTCTCTGACCTCATCTCCTTCTCCTCTCTCTCCCCCCACCACTAGTTACTTGGGACACTTCTATGGGGGGTGCAGTTTGATGATACCTTTCAAAATGAAAAATCCCATACCATCTGCACCCTGAGTTTTTATTGTATGGATGGATATACTTTCCCATGTGCATGAAGAAGTAGGCTCATCACAGTCTTTTTTGTTTGTTCTTTTGTTCTGTGATAATAGAAACTAGGAACATCCTCTTTCCATCAGTAAAGGGTCTGGTTAAATAAAAGCTATGGGGCACCCAATCAGGAGAAATGCTGTGCATCTGTTACAAAGAATGAGGCAGATCTACATAGACCAATAGAGATCAGACTCTGAGATGCATTGTTAAGTGGAAAAACCAAGGTATAAGAACAATAGTTGTAAAGGAGAAGGAGACATGCTCGCCCACAGTCACTGAGCATTTCCAGAGGTGCCCCCATGATATAGCACCCACTGGTGGTGGGGGATCAGCAGACAACAGGCCATGCCTTATGGGGCTGACAGTCCCTGTGGCAAGACAGGCAATGGATTGATAAACAGATATGTATCATCAAGCCAGCGGCTCGGCTGGTGCTAAGAAGGAAGCCAGAGACCAGGAAAGCAGGGGTAGGCGCAGACAGTGAGAGCACCTCTCAGAGGAGGTGGTATTCAAACAGACTCTTGCAAAAAAGGAGAATATGAGGTATGAGACTGTGGAAGGTGCTCCAGAAAGAGGGGCAGCGGGCCCCAAGATTAGCCAAAGTGTGTCAGAAGAGGTCAGGGAACTGAGGGAGGCGAGAGTCATGGGAATGAGGTCAGAGCAGTCGGCAGGGCCCAGATCGTGTGGGTTCTGTGGCCACGGTCAGGATGTAGAGTGACAGCCGTATGGGCAGAGGTGAGATGTAATCTGTTTCGCATTTCCAAAGGGTCCTTCTGGATGCGGGATAGGAGTGGACTGTGGGAGGGGTATCCATGACATTGTCAGCAGCGATCTATCTCTGGGGAGGGGGTCTGGGTATTGGGGTGGGAGGAAATTTCCTGTTTTCCTGTTAAATTATTTTTCTGAGCATATATAATCTTAAAAAATGAAAGCAAGGAAAAACTTGCACAGCTAACATTTATTGAGCCCTGGTCACGAGCTCTGGTGCTTATCTTAGCCAACACCTATCATTCAGGTGAGATGGCCCATGTAAGTGGCAGCAGCGTGGCCTGCACCACCCAGCACAGCCTCTCCTTGTGCTGGGCCACCCCAGATGGGAGAATGGAAAGGACCAAAGCAGACATAAAAAGAAAAGAGCCCAGCTACCGCCTCGCAGCCGCTGGATCTCTGAGCCCCATCCCCACTCCTACCGGGCATTACCCAGCCTCTGGGTTTCTGCCAGGCAAGTGGATGTCAGGCAACGTCTCTTTGCTCTTCTAATGCAGTTCTGTTTTGATGACTACTAATGGGTTGAGCATCTCTCAATAGAATGCAGGCTTTCTTAGCTCATAATCATTGTGCTGGACAGTGTCTCTGTTATGGATCTTAATTGCAGCAACAGAGGCCAGCTCTTACTAATAGAGGAATTATATGATGAGTTGTTGAATGGTTCAGAGATTTGCCAGGAAGCCTGGAGAACCAGGCTTGGAGAATGAAAGAGGCTGTGCAGCCAGAACTGAATTAAAAGTCATGCCACTAACTGGGTCCAGTGAGGACACAGGGGCCGAGGACTCACACATGAACGTGGGGCCCTAGAGCCACATTCTATTTGCCATCACTACTGCCACCACCAGAAATAATTCTCCACTGCCCCCCACCCTCCACCCCCTTCCTTGTACCACTCTGGCCTCAGATTTGGAATTTGGCAGATGCACCTGACTAGCTAAGCATAGGAGGGGTGCTCAGAAAACAAGGTCCCAGCATTTTTAAGCTTCTCTAGAGGGAGTTGGACTCTGATTCCCATTAAGACTCATACGTGGGCAGTTCAGATGCTAGACAACCAAAGGATGACCTCTATCCTTACAGCAGCAGGGCCTCTCGGAGGTCAGCAGGACCAGACCACTTCCATCTTTTGAGGTTCTCAGTATATGAGAAAAAAAGCAATCAAATGCTAAACCAGGATTTTAATAGCACAGCAGCATTCTTCACATGAAAGAAGTTCTTGTATAGTTAGTTTACTAAAGACTTTTAGGATTTTGTTGGTTTGTTTTTTTGACAAAATTCACTAAAGTGTAGAGCCAGAAATGGGCCATGGGTTTAAAGTCGGGTCCTGTTAGGATATTTCTGTGACTGTGTGTTTGACCTCAGCTGGCGATCACGTCGATGAACCGCTGTGAGGCCTGGGCCGGATGACCTCCAGGCGGGTGCCAGGCTGGCCTGGTGTCCGCAGCAGCTCAGGGCTGCCACTGTGAGTGCAGGGCCCACTCTAGGCAACAGCCCTCATTACACAGGAGATCTGCTTATTCTAGAGCCAAGAGCTGCCCTAGATATTGTGAGATGCCGAATGCCAAGGAGGCACATTCTGCACCCTGAGGCCATCAAAAATTGAATATAACCATGTAATTGAGCAAGCTGGACTTGACAAGATTCAAGTCAGCCCTAACTTTATTCCTCCCCTGCCCTCCTTCCTACAGCTCGCATGGCTCCTTGGGGGCCATGGCTTCTCTGGACACTTGGTAATGACAAGTCCAGCCCAGTTGAATAATCACACAGCTACAGGCCAGCATAATCCTGAAATTCCCAGTCCTAGTCCACGTAACCCTTCCCCCTCCCAGCTCTGCCTCGGGTTCACAGGCTGCAGAGGATGGCCAGGGCATGTGAGATTTCTCTGCCTTTTCTCATCTCAGCTCAGCTCTTCTCCCACTCATTAGCTGCTGCTTTGGACCCACCTAGGGTCCTGCCCCATGGGCAGAGAGGAGGCACAGGGGCACACATGTCTAGCTGGCCTGGTACAGTTATGACCCGGAGCCGATGCCCTGTGAGGGCCGACTTCTAGTGCTGACTCATTCTATGGGGACTGTTCATGGGCTCCTGGACTACCCCCCGAAGCTGTCACCCTTCTTGTGTTTCCCTTGGATGTGGGGTGCCTTCTCTGCTTGGCTGCATTGGACTCACTCTCAGCCATGGGCATCCTCTTTGTGGGATCACGTTGCCTCTATAGACAGACCCATGGGTAGAATCATGTGCAAAATGACTCTAGGCCGGCTCTTTAACAAAAGCTCCTCATCTGGTCCAAGGGAGCCGCTCCCTTTCTCCCACTGTTAGTGGGACAGCAGCTCACTCCCACATGGCCTCTCTCTTGTCACACCTTGCCAAGCCCAGCAATCCTCTCGCGTTTTGATTTCTCCCAGCAGGTGCCTGGCATCAGCCTTTGCGTCCTCCAAACTTGAGGGCATGCCAAGCCCTGCCAGTGTCTGTGCTGAAGTCCGTCTGTTGTGCATCGTATCTGTGAGCGGGCAACTCCCTGCCTTCTTCCTGCTGGGGCCAGAACACAGAGCACTCCCAGCTCTCCAGAACAGCCCTCGCTGCCTGCCTTTTCCACCTCCCAGCTCCTTCTATTTGGCGTAGAGGTGGGTCTCCAGCTGGTGCTGACAAAACCAGTTTCCAGAGGTCCCCTGGATGGTAGAACACCTCCCACCAGGCGGGCATGCAACGGGCCTTGGTGTCTGTTGTTTGTCCTTGGCTCAAACGCAAAAAGCAAAGGTCTCCTTTTGATACCCTGTGTGTGTTTCACAGATGTGCCCTTCATGCTGTCATGTGTAAAGAAGGCAGAATGATGCCAACCCCTCACAACGATTTTACAACTTAAAGGGATCGTCCATGGGGAAAACCTCATCCAAATTGCCAAGCGGTCCAGCAGCTGCACTGTGATGCCTGTTTGCCAGACAACCTCACAGGAAGGGCAGTGACTTTGCCCTTGTCAGCCATGCTACACCAGGCCTCCAGGGACACCCGAGTTTCCAGCAGGCCTAGAGCACTGGTTGTAACTTAACCTCCCCTCCTACTGAGGAGTGCTTGTGAGCCAGACTCCCGGCGCTGCAGGGACAGCCTTGGCTGGGCGCTGATGTTTGGGAATTAGTTACCACATTACAATTCTGCTCTCTAGCTGTTGTGGTAAGAGGTTCCCCCACAACACTGTTCCTCAAAGGCTGTTGCCACATGTCCCAAGGGTACCCAGAGGCCCTCTAATCTGGGGAAAATTCCGTGACTTCTTTTTGGGGGTATCTGGAGACCAGTCTGGGGACAGACTAAAGTCTTGGCCAGAAATTTTATTGTGCTTTGAACTCATTGCTGACAACTCAGTGTGACTCAGTGTGCCGACTCACAGGAGATCAGTCAGACGGGGCTTTGCCTGGCTGTGATGTTCCTCACAGTCAGTCACCTTTTGGAGTCCATTTTCTCTCCCACCAGTGGGAGCAGCAGCAGCGCCCAAGGGCATGCGCGTCTGCACTGGTGGTCATTTCCAGATGGCCTGACTGGCTCCCATTCTCCCATCTCCCTGTGGCACCACCCTCATTTTTCTTACAGAAAACACTTCTCTGTGTTCCATGCCTGAGGTTGGAGAGCAGTTTAACCACCTTACCTTTCCCAGCTGCAGGGGTGGAGCTGGAGGCCTGACTGTGTCAGTGATTTATCCCCACTCTCCTGGCTAATCACACAGTGGCACTGGGAGTTGTCAGGCCACTTGAATTTCTATGCCCTCTTCTCTGCTCTAGCTTGGTCAGATTCAGGGTGGCGAATGTTCTTCCATTATTATTTTTTTAGTCTTTAAAAATGGCACAATAATGCAAGACTTTACCTTCATTGTGAAAGAATTCAACAATACAAAAGTAAGATGTGAAATGCTGCTTCAATTCTCCCTGACACTTCTCCCTTCCTAGAGGTGATCTCCCTCTTGTTTATACCAAAATATGTCATGTATAAATGTATAGTTTTTAAAAATGTGTAAGTAAAATAATACCATATACATACAAACATACATATACATATATACATACATATACATATATATATATACACACACACACACACACACACACACACACATATATATATATATATAGTTCTAAAACTTCATTTTTCATGACATAATATGTTTGATGATTTTCCATGGCAGATCTTTCCAACACAGATCTGTGTTCTTTCTGATAGCTACATATTTCATTTTAGGACCATCCTAAATGGACTGTAAATTTGATTTACACACTTAACTGCTCATTTTCATAGTTTCCATTTTCCCAGTTCTAGTCCACGTAACCCTTCCCCCTCCCAGCTCTGCCTCGGGTTCACAGGGCATGTGAGATTTCTCTGCCTTTTCTCATCTCAGCTCAGCTCTTCTCCCACTCATTAGCTGCTGCTTTGGACCCACCTAGGGTCCTGCCCCATGGGCAGAGAGGAGGCACAGGGGCACACATGTCTAGCTGGCCTGGTACAGTTATGACCCGGAGTCCATATACATACCATTTTCATAGTTTCCAGTTCTTTTGCTATAATGAGTAGTGCTTCAGTGAATATCTGTCTAAACAGATGTGTGTATTTGGGCTAGATGGTTTTTTAGATATGTAATTGATGTAATTGCTGGGTCAGAGAGAGATGTTTAAAATCTTTTGATAGCTATTTCCATATTACCTTCTGGAAAATGTTCAGTAATTTACATTCCCACCAATTATGAATGAGAATACTCATTTCCATGCACCTTATCCAATATTGTATATTTTGAATCTTTAACATTTTTTGCTAATATGATGAATAAAAATGATGATATCTGCTGTTTTAGTTTGCATTTTGGGGATCCTTTCTACTTAAGTGATCCAAGTCCATTTCAAATCAATGTGGACTATTCAGTAAATAATATTGGAATGGTTGACTACCTGTTCAGAAAAGCTACAGCTGAATAACAAAAAAAGATCCAGCTGTATTAAAAATCACATATGTTGTAAGAAACTACATATGGTATATAGGCATATATATGATCATTTTTTAAGTCTTGCGAATGGGAGGCTTTTTCCTAGCAGAATGTAACATAAAAGTCACCAAAGAAATTATGAAAATTTGAGCACATAAAAATACAAAGCTATGGAAAAAATGATCACTAACAATGTAAAAACCACTATCTTTCTACATATGTAACTGATAAAGGGGTGGTATGCTAATATTCAAAGAACTTCTGCAAAACAAAGAAGAAAAAAGCAAGCATAAGAAGAAACACAATGACTATATGCAATTTCAAATATTTTCTACCTCACTTTTTACCTGAGACACTAAAGTTAAACTAGTACTGAGGGTGATGTTTAATCTTATGTGTCAATTTGGCTGGGCTACAGTGCCCAGATATTTGGTCAAACTTCATTCTAGATGCTTCCTTAAGATGTTTTTGGATTGGATTTACATTTAAATTGGTAGACTTTGAGTAAAACAGATCTCTCTTCATAATATGGGTGGGCCTTATCCAGACATATACTATTGTCTTTGTTTCTCTGGAGGACCCTAACACACTGAGTCACTGAATTTTAAATGTCAGCTTTTCAAAAAATTAAAATATGGCATTTACCCTTGTTGGCAGGATTATGGGGTTGTAATTTCACTAAATGTTAGGGAAGGTAATTTGTCAATACTTACTAAAATGACAAATGTTTCTACCATTTAATAGAGCAGTACCACTTTCAGGAAGTATATAAATACACAAGCATATAAGCAAAGGGATGTTCCTTGAGGCATTATTTATAATAGTGAAAAATCAGAGATACTTTTTGTTATCCATTCATTTATCAAGTACCAAATGCCTACTCTGTGTTAGCTACTGTTTTAGGCACCTGGGTATGTAGTAATGAGTAAGACAGACATGGTGACTGCTGTCAAGGGGTTCTAGAGGGAGGAGTCATGTAGTAAACAAATGAGCAGTTAAGTGTGTAAATCAAACTGTCACAGAACAGTCTGAGATAATATCAAAGGTGGGAGGGCTACCTGAGATTGTGGTCAGGGAAGGCTCTCTAAAGAGAGACTTTGGAAAGAAAACATGAAAGAGAGGGGTGTGAGCCAGCAGGCCAAGTATGGAAGACATAGCGTATGCAGAGACTGAGAGCTCGGCCACACAGTGATGTCGGTGAAGCTGGGATGGCCCCAGAGGAGCTTGGAGAGAGAGGAGAGGCCAGTGGCATAGGGCCTGGGAGGCCGTGAAGAGGGCCTTGGAAAGAGGAATGGGAAGGCATTGAAAGGTTTTATTCAGGCAATGACATGATCCAATTTATGTTCTTCAAAGGTCCCTGTGACTGTGGTGTGAACTAATGGGGAGGGGGACAAGAAGAAAGACCAGGTTAGGAGCTTTTACCGTAGTCCAGGAGAGAGATGATGGTTGACCTGGAGATGGAGAAAAGCAGATTCACCCAAGATATAGCCTAGGACTGATCATGAATGGCCTGTGGGTAGTGAAGGAGAAGGCAGCTGGAATGGCTTTCTGGCCACTATACTCCTATCAGAATGGATAAACTAAAAACACTAGCAAGTGCTGATGAGTGTGGGGCAGCTGCATCTCTCACACATGGGATGGTGACGGATGGCATCTTAAAAAGTGAAAAATGCGATCACCACGTGACTCAGTGGTCCCTCCTCTGGATTTTTGACCTGGAGAAATGAAAAGTTAGATCCACACAAAAACCTGTTCAGAGCTCTATCCACAATTGCCTTAAACCAAAGCACCCCAGAGGCCCTTCAGGGGGTGTCTGGATGAGGAAGCAGTGGCCCAGCTGCGCAGGGGAGCAAAGGAGTCTGCAGCGCGAGGAAACCGACCAGCATCACAGTCCCTGGGCTGCATCCCAAAGGCATTACTCTGAGGGAAAGAAGCCAATGCTGAAAGGTTGAAGACTGTCTAATTTTATTTATGTGACATTCTTGGAAAGATAAAACTGTCATGAGAGAAAGCAGATCTGTGGTTTGCCAATGGTGGCGATTATAACTGTTCTTTATCTGATTTTGGTGGTGGGTACAAGAATTTATGTGTGTTAAAATTCACAAAACCGTACACCCCTCCCCGGAAAATTTTCTTTTTATTGTATGATCATTTTGAAAATAAAAAAGAATGAAATCTTAAAAAAAAGACACCTGGGTTTCTGGCGTGGGAGATAAGTAGGTGGTATCGCCATGTGCCAAGGTGGACCGGGAAGTGGGAGAGGAAATGAAGAGCTTGGTGTGGACTTGTGAAGCTGAGATGCCCAGAACACGGCAGGATGCACGAGAGCCTCGGGCTAGTGATGGAAATTCAGAAATCACCCATGATTAAAGCCATGGTGATGGATTAGAATGCCTGGGGGGAGGGTGTCACGCAAGAGCAAAAGGAGAGAACCTTCCAGAAGATGCCTTGAGGGGCTGGAGAAGGAGCCAGGCTTGAGAGAGAGGGATCCCAGGGTTATGGGGTTCTTGGAGCTCCCCTCTGCCTGGCTGTGTCCTCCTGAGACCTCCCCTGTGAGGGTGGGAGGCGGCTCGCAGAGCCCGGCTGCTGGGGCGGTCAGGGACTTCGAAACAAGAACAAAAACTGGTCAGACCAATGTTAGAAAGTCAGCAGGTCTCTGCAGCTGTTGGCCATCAGATTTGGGCAAAGTTATCTCTGAGCTGCGCGTCCGTCTTCCTTCCCACTCATCCCCATCATCTGAACCGTCCTCAGCTGACAGAACCACAGAGGCCACAAACTGGGAGCCTGCCTGGGAGCCTGCCTGGGAGCCAGCCTGCACCCCTCAGACCTGCTTTGTTTTCACCACACACAGTATTTTAACGTTTTGACTTGGTGATCACCGTAAACGAATATATGATTTCAAAAACAGCAATAACAACTGTATTTTTGACTTGAAAAATTGGAAGGGGTGGCAGCATGGAGCCCACAGCCCCGCTTGGTAATAAGACAGGAGTTGAATTTGCATGAGCCACATAGTCTCCAGGTGACCAGAGTTCCTGCTACCTGCTCCTGATCTCCAGCACCAAGATAAGAGCCGAATGCCGTGGATCACCTGTTTGCGCCATGGTTCCTGCCCTTTGGTGTGACCTGGTTCTTCCCATGGCAGTCACAACTTCTGCAGAGTGGCACAGAAAAAGCAGAGACCTGCTGGGCTTGTTGAGACTTGGAGAGAATTATTGATGGCGTTGTGTACGCCTGTAATATGAGGTGACACACAGAGGGGAAGTGATGTGACATCTTTAAATCGACTTTTTTTTATTGAGGCTGAATTTACATATAGTAAAATGCACACATTTTAAGCATATAGTTTGATAAGTTTTGACAAACATAGACATCTGGGAAACCTCCTACCCTAATCAAGTAATAGAACACTTCCATCACCCTAAAATGTTCCTCTGGCATTTCCTAGTCTGTGCCCTCACCCCTGCATCCCAGCCCCTGGAACCACTGATCTTGTTTTCTGTCAGTAAAGGGGTTCTGTACTGATTCCAACCCAGGGGGGTGGTTTTCCCCATACCACAAAGCCATTCGCTGGACACCAGCAGCAGGTCTTACAATTCAACTCAATTTTGACACTGTCTCCCTGGAGATCGAATCAGATTGCACAGGTTAAAGCCTCAGTCCTACAAGACTGCTTGCATTTCACCTGTGCTTCTGGCTGACTGGCTATGGATTGGAGGTTTCTCTGAGCCCCTCCTTGTGTTTGATAATTTGCCAGAGTAGCTCACACAACTCACAAAAACAATTTACTAGATTACCGGTTTACTATAAAAGAATGTAACTCAGGAACAGGCAGACAGAAGAGATGAATAGGGCAAGTTATGGGGAAAGGGTGCAGAGCCTCCATGCCCTCTCCTGCAGCTTTCCCCCAAATCTCCATTTGTTCATGAACTCATAAGCTCTCTCAGCCTCATGGTCCGGTGGGGTTTTATGGAGGCTTCATTTCATAGGCATGATTAGGAAGTCATTGGCTATCGATGATCAATTCAACCTCCAACCCCTTTCCCTTCCCAAGAGGTTGGGGTGAGGCCTGGGATTGAAAGTCCTGACCCTCTGTCACAGCTGGCCCCACTGGCAGCCAGCCCCCATCCCTGGGTGGTGTCCCAAAGTCATGTCTTTAACATAACAAATGATGCTTCTGTTGCTCTCATCCCTTAGGAAATTCCAAGGGTTTTAGGAGCACTGTGCTGAGAACGGGGGCAAAGACCGAACACCTATTTCTTATTATAAATCATATTATCACAGTCAGAGGCTATACCATTACCTACAGCAATTTGTTAGTTTTTATTGCTGAGTAGTGTTCCATTGCACGGCTACAGAAACCATTTTAAATCCATTCTCTCTTGATGGATGCCTGGGCTGTTTCCAGCTTGGTGTAGTTATGATGAAAGCGGCTGTGACTATTTGCATCCAGTCTTTGTGTATAGGGAGGCCCTGGTCCTCCTGAGTTAGCACACAGGAAGACCTTGCCAGGTTGTAAGGCCAGAAATGATGGCTCCAAAGCCTGGTGTGTTTCTCGTCTCACAGACCCTGGACGGGTCCTCGGCAGGCTGGCTGGCATGCTGCCAGTGGCCTGGTACCCCCCACTGGTGCCCAAGCTTGCCAGCCTGTTTATTCAGTTCAGTCTTCAGTGAACTTTCCTGTTTACATCTTTTCCCGCTGACCTTTTGATTCACAGCAAATAACTTGATTGTTTTCCAGAGGATAAGCAAACAAGGTATTATCCTGAAGAAGGTTTTTCAGGTGTCAGGAGGACAGGATTGGGCTCTAAGCATAGGGAACCACTAGAAAACAATTAGGAAGGGGAGTAGGGGCCAGGGAATCAGGGAGCAGCAAGCCCCTAATAGCATAAATTGTAAGTAGTAAATTAGGCATCCAGGAACAAATATCCTCATCTTCATAAAGGCACTGTGTGCCATAGTGACTCATGGGTAAGGAGGCATAGCTGCCCTGTTTCCAGGAACACTGCAACAGGACCAAGTGTCCTTTCACAGGGCATTGCCCATGATCCCCACCCGACTCATCCAACCCTCTCTAGTCTCCATGGCAACCAATATCCCATAATAAGCCCAGGAAGTTTTATCAATAAAAGGAGAGCTTTCAGTCCAGACTGTCAGTCAGATGATACTCGACCTTAAAAAGGATTTGCTTTTTGTCCTCTAGTGCTATGTCCACACGGCCCCAGTCAGACAGCTCTTAAAAGCCCCTTTCTGAATAAGGGAGTCATCTTGGTGCCAGAGCTACTGACTGGAACCATAAGAAATCTCCCCTGAATCCAGCCATACTAGGTAAGATAACCACTAAGATTTCATAGCTCCTACAAAGCAAATAGAGTTTAGAAATTTCAGGACTGCAAATTGATGCAGCCACTATGGAAAGCAGTATGGAGTTTTCTTAAAAAACCAAAACAGAAATGCCAGATGATCCAGCAATTCCATTTCTGGAGAATTACCCAAAGAAAACAAAATCCCTAGTCCAAAAAGATAAATGCACTATGTCATTATAACATTATTTACAATAGCCAGAATATGGAAGCAACCTGAGTATCTATTGAAAGATGAGTGGATAAAAAAGATGTGGCATGTACACACAATGGAATATTACTCAGTGATAAGAAAGAATGAAATCTTGCCATATGTGACAATATGGATGATGTATGCAGAGGGCACTAAGCTAATGGAATAAGTCACACAAAGATAAATGCCATATGATTTCACTTATATGTGGAATCTAAAACACAAAACAAATGAACAAACAAAATGGAAATAGACTAAAAAACACACAGAACAGATTGGTGGTTGCCAAAGAGGGGTTGGGGAGATGGTGAAAGAGGTAAAGGGGAAAAATATTAGTGAGAATGTTTGATACCTTTATCTGGGTGATGGTTTCATGAGTGTGTACATGTCAAAATTCATCAAGCTGTACACTAAGATTTGTGCATTTTATTGTAGTACCCCTCATATATATTTATATACATGTACATATATGTATACATATTTATATACATGTGTATATGTTTGAGTATTTTAGGAGATGTAGCAGGAAAGGGAAAATCCAAAGATTTCATTACTCAAGAAAGGGGACAGGGAGGATTTCCAAAGGACTGGAAACTAAATAGAAATACGCATGCTGTGGCTACTGGTAAGGGAGATACAGGCTGTGAGAGTGGCCTAGCCAGTTTACAGAGAGAGCATTTAGCATATTCAGTGTGGACAAAAGGGATAGAAAATGATGCAGTTAACATCCCCAGGTGGAGGCAGAGATACCCCAGATGTGTTAGATACAGGATCAACAGTGTCCCATCATCTTATGGCAGGGATGTGGAAATATCCTTCAAAAGTGCTAAACTGATGGAGACAGACCCACTAAAGATGCAATAGTTAAGGGAAGAAAAAAGAGAACCTTCTTAAGTTACCATAAAAAACAAAAAAATCAGTACCTAATATCAGATACATATGCCCCATAGAATGCAAGCTCCAGACACTTTGTAAAATAAATTAATAGATTTTAAAAAACCAGAAAGAAATTCTGGGATCATAAAATAATTTAAAATAAGAGAATATGTGTCATTGGGTAGATTCTAGTAGGATATAGGATGCTTTGATATGGGTTATCCAGTAGAGTTAAGATGCATTTGGCTGCAAGTTAGAGAATATCTGCCCAGTAGTGATTCAACCATAGGAATGTTTATTAACAATGATTAGAGGTGGTGGTTCCAGCTGAGCAAGGTTATCAAGGGCTCAGATCCTTTCATCCTTCTTCTCTGCCACCCTTAGCTTGTTAGCTTTCTTGCTCAAGTCTGTGGCCTCATGGCCCCAAAATGGCTGCTGCAGTTCCAAGTATAACATCCTCACACAAAAGTTTCCAAACCATGACAACACCAAGACACATAATAATTAAAATGGCAAAGATCAAGGACAAGGACAGAGTATTAAAGGCAGCCAGAGAGAAAAAAAAGGTCACCTACAAAGGAAAACCCAGCAGGCTATCATCAGACTTCTCAACAGAAACCTTACAGGCCTGAAGAGAATGGCATGATATATTCAATGCAATGAAACAGAAGGGCCTTGAACCAAAGATACTGTATCCAGCATGATTATCATTAAATATGAAGGAGGGATTAAACAATTCACAGACAAGCTAAAGTTGAGGGAATTTGCCTCCCACAAACCACCTCTACAGGGTATTTTAGAGGGACTGCTCTAGATGGGAGCACTCCTAAAAAGAGCACAGAACGAAACACCCAACATATGAAGAATGGAGGAGGAAGAATAAGAAGGGAGAGAAATAAACATCAGACTGTTTATAATAGCTCAATAAGCAAGTTAAGTTAGACAGTAAAGTAGTAAAGAAGCTAACCTTGAACCTTTGGTAACCACGAATCTAAAGCCTGCAATGGCAATAAGTACATATCTTTCAAGTATCACCCTAAATGTAAATGGACTGAATGCACCAATCAAAAGATATAGAGTAATAGAATGGATAAAAAAGCAAGACCCATCTATATGCTGCTTACAAGAGACTCACCTCAAACCCAAAGACATGCACAGATTAAAAGTCAAGGGATGGAAAAAGATATTTTATGAAAACAACAGAGAGAAAAAGCAGGTGTTGCAATACTAGTATTAGACAAAATAGACTTCAAAACAAAGAAAGTAACAAGAGATGAAGAAGGAGACTACATAATGATAAAGGGCTCAGTCCAACAAGAGGATATCACCATTATAAACATATATGCACCCAATACAGGAGCACCAATATATGTGAAACAAATACTAACAGTATTAAAGGAGGAAATAGAATGCAATGCATTCATTTTGGGAGACTTTAACACACCGCTCACTCCAAAGGACAGATCCACCAGACAGAAAATAAATAAGGACACAGAGGCACTGAACAACACACTAGAACAGATGGACCTAACAGACATCTATAGAACTCTACATCCAAAAGCAACAGGATACACATTCTTCTCAAGTGCACATGGAACATTCTCCAGAATAGACCACATGCTAGGCCACAAGAAGAGCCTCAGTAAATTCCAAAAGATTGAAATCCTAAAAACCAACTTTTCAGACCACAAAGGTATAAAACTAGAACTAAATTGTACAAAGAAAGCAAAAATGCTCACAAACCCATGGAGGCTTAACAACATACTCCTAAATAATCAATGGATTAATGACCAAATTAAAATGGAGATCCAGCAATATATGGAAACAAATGACAACAACAACACAAAGCCCCAACTTCTGTGGGACGCAGCAAAAGCAGTCTTAAGAGGAAAGTATATAGCAATCCAGGCATATTTAAAGAAGGAATAACAATCCCAAATGAATAGTCTAATGTCACAACTATCGAAATTGGAAAAAGAAGAACAAATGAGGCCTAAGGTCAGCAGACGGAGGGACATAATAAAGATCAAAGAAGAAATAAATAAAATTGAGAAGAAAAAAAAAAAGTTTCCAAACCAGGAAGGGAGAGGGCAGAAAATCGCACAGCCATATTTTTAATATGGAAGAAAGTCTTTCCCAGAGACCCCAGCAGACTTCTTACCTTTTATTGGCTAGAATTGGATCACATGTCCATCCAGAGAAAGTCACAATAAAGAGAACAAGATTGCCATGATTGGGGCCAATTACAACTTGACCCTGGGGTTGGGGGAACTGCAACAGAGGGTGATTGATTTGATTGTCTTACTATACTTTTCTAGTCTAAAGCCAATAAAACCAAAGTATTTCCATACCCCATTCCCTCTTCTGCAACATTTTCTCTTCCCTAGCTCCATGCCTCCATTAGGGGCAGACTCCATGTACCTTCCCACTTTCACCACTGTTTATCAAACTCATTCCTTCTATCTCATTCTTTTTCTGGAAAGTGATCCCAGCATCCTTTCCAGAACACTAGCCACCTGCCTTGATCTGCCTCCACGTGGATGATTTTTCAGAACTGACCTTAGGGGGACGTCAGCAGGCTTCTCACTGATTTTGCAAAGTTCAGGGGCCGCAGCTGCCTGTTAAAATTTCAGACGTTTTTTTTTTTTAAAACCGGAGGAGTCCCATCAGAGAAAGGAAGGTAGAGTTGAGTGCTTTCTCACACCATTTCACCATTACACCCTATTCCTTCTCCCACCCCAGACTCTGTCTCCACCACTAACCCTCCTCTCCCAGGACTAGCAGCGGCTAGGACTGAGTGCTTTGGGACAGGAAGATGAGGTGTGGACCAGAGAGACAGCTCATGACATCATCTCTGCACAGAGATGACGTCTCTCTCCTTACACCTGAAACCCAATCTCCCACCCACAGCTAGTCTTCATTCTCCAGCTACCTTAACCCCAGGAGGAAAGCAGAGGCTAGATAATATTAAAGACATTAGTATTAAAAACTCTGGAGTTCTGAGCCCAGCCATCTGCACACAGTAGGTGCAAAATCAATGTTTTTGAACTAAAGCTGAGTGCAAACAGATGCCAGGATTTCTGTGGTTGCCTTGCTGGGAGAGGTGTCCCTGACCAGCTCCTTCTCACACACCATCCCTCAGTGGAAAAAGAAAATGTACTGAATGATCACATCTTGATAAAAATAGCTCTTAAGAACATACATTTGTCTTTGAAATCAACTGGGCTGACTATCTTAATTTTTTTGAGAGGGTTTCTTTACTGGGAAGAGGATGTATCAACATAGATAGTTGATCTTCTTTGTATCTAGTTCTGTTTCTCGTCATGGCCTGTTTACATTTGTCCTGGGCAGACCACCTCGCTGACTCTGGACTTGACTAGGTCCGGCCTCTGCGGATAGTATACAGCTGGAGGCAGAGCAGCAGGGTGGGCCGAAGCCTGGGCTACAGAGTCAGCAAATTCCAGCTTCCAGGCCTGCTTCAGTCACTTATTGGCTATAGGATCTCAGGGAAGAGACTTCACATCTTTGGGTCCATTCCCTCATCTATAAAAGTGGAAATAATAATAGTACCCGCCACAGGGTTACTGAGAGGATCGTAGGAGGTAATGTGTCAGGACAAGTCCTTCAGATAGGCCAGGTGCTAATTTAGTTCCTGCAGCCCAGATCCTCTCCCAGCATCTCAGCATCTTATTGTTTAGCCCTTCTCCTTCCACCCACCAATTCTACCTGACCACATACACCATAAGGAAAAAAACAAAATGCAAGAACATTCTCTTTCGCTTGCTACCAAATTTATTTAGCTAATTTTTTTCTTTTGTCATTTTTATAAATGTCCCTGAAAATCTGAATTGATTGAAAAATAGACACTCCCTGGAAAAATTCCACATGACAGCAGGACGCTCCTTCATGACGGGAGTCCTAAGCCCCGACTCTTGACGTGCTGGGTAGGAGCAGCTCTGCAGGGTAGGTTCATTTCCCCTCTCCTGTTCCAAGCCACCAGGCAGCACCCTCAGTCCCTGAACACCGCTCTCAACTCCGCCTTTGTCCTCAGAAAAGCACAGGAACTGGCCTGCTGCCACAGGAGCTCATTTTTCTCCAGAGCGATCCCTCACCATGACAGCTTCCCAGAGCCGAATCCAGAGCATGTGGGGGAATGGAAGGGAGGGCAGCATGGTGAGATCAAGAGGTGGGCTTTGCTGAGCACATCCTTAGGAGGCTGGGTGCCTGCTCTGTCCCGACTCCTTCGGTCCCCAGCCTGCCTCTTCAAGGTCCTGCCTGACTTGAAGTGGGAACTGCGTTGGCACGTAGCTCAACCCAGGCCTCCAATTACGAGCCACTACCTGTTCTCTATGTTGGATACCTCCCATGGCTGGCCTCTCCTCCATTCTTCCGTTTCATGCTGCCCTTCTGTGTCCAAGGGCCCGAGACCCCAGTCAGCTTCCTCAGCAGGCTCTGAAATTCGGCTTGGAACCCTGACGATGAGAAGTAGTAGACAAGGGGGTCGACGCAGGAATTCAGGGTGCTGAGGAGCAGCGTGTAACTTCTCCACCGCGGGCTTTCACCCCGGACATAGCCCACTACATGGGACACATTGTAAGGCCCAAAGCAGACAAGGAAGTTGAGCAGCGTGGCCCCCACGAGCCCGATCACCCTCCTCCGCCGGTGACGGCTGGCTCCCCTGCTGAGCAGCCACACCAGGTGGCTGTAGCAGTAACCAGTGACGAGCAGGGGCACCCCAAAAAGGACCATGGCCATTTCCAGCCGGACAGGCAGAAGAACAGCCAGTTGTTCCTCCTGGAATTCCAGGAAGCAGGTCACATTGGTGCTCTGACTACGGAAGGAGTTCCCTGAGAACTCAGTGATGTAGACCACACTGCAGTGGGCAGCGGCCAGCAGCCAGCAGGCCACGCTGACCAGGCCGGCCTGTCCCGGCCTCGGCCGGGTCTTGTACCATAGTGGGTAGGCCACGCTCAGGAAGCGCTCAATGCTCACAGCTGCCAGGAAGAGGGAAGTGAGATAGATGGTGGTGAAGAAGAGGAATCTGGAGAGGGGGCAGAAAGCAAAGGGCAGGGGCCAGCGCATGTCACTGGCTGCCTCTATCATGTGGAACGGCAGGAAGAGCAGCAGGAGCAGGTCTGAGAGGGTCAGGTTGAGCAAGAGCACGTCCACAGCCACCGGGCGGCGGCGCAGCTTGCCCCTGAAGATAACCAGGGCCATGACGTTGAGGGGCAGCCCCACGAGGAAGGTGAAGAGGTACACGGAGAAGTGGAGCCAGTGACTGCCAGGGAAGAAGGACTGGTCTGGGCTGGTGTCCATGGTGACGGCCCCTGGTGAGAGAGAGAATGGGAGAGGGTCTGGGTGGGGCTCCTCCTGCCCTGAGCCAGCAGCACCTCAACCATCCACAGCAAACACTCCCTTACGCGCCCTGATGCTTTCTCCAGCAGGGCCAGCCTGCCTGTCATCCTATCCCTTCCCCCAGTGAAGCAGGCCCCAGGGCGCCCCTCCACACAGCCCCGTAGGGCCCCCTCTCACCTGCTTACCTGAGACCCAACTGCCCTGTTGCTGCTCAGCACATTGCGGATCCTCCAGAGCAAATATGATTAGATATTTATCTACCAGAACTGATAAACACCTGGCAGTGCCCGTGACATCACTCACTGCTGAGCAATGACACAAAAGATGCCTTTAGCTCTGCTACCATCTCCACGCCAGTATGCAAAACGAGGAGAGAATTCCGCTACTGCACGCCCGCTCCTCCGGCAGCCTCAGATGGGATGCCCTAACAAGCCCCGGCCGACTTCCTCTTCCCCTCCCTGATCCTCCACTTTTTGCATCTGCTCCTCTGGAATGGCACTCATCCAGTTTGCCTTGTAAGGACAAGAAGTGCAGTGCAGGGATGGAGAGCCTGGGCTCTGGAGCCAGAGGCCTGGGTGCAATGCTGGCTCTGTCACTAACTGTATGACTCGGGGCAAGTGACTTAAACTCTCTGTATCTCTGCTTTCTCGTCTTTAAGCAGGGATAATGATAGCACCAATCTCAGAGGGTTGTTCTATAGATTAATGCATTAATACATGTCAAATGCTTAGAATGGGACCTGGCATGTTGTGGTAAGCACTTAACAGATGTTAACTGCCATCACCCCAGTCACTGGTGTGGGCTTGTCTCCAGAGTGATGGTAGTAACAGCAGTATTGATAATGATGATATGGTGGTGGGGATGATGATAGCAGCTACCTTTTAGTGGGCACATAATGCATAGAGGATGCTCTGCTTTTGAGGGCACCACTATTATGTTTTGAAATCCCTGTATCTCCCACAATGGGGAAGTGACTTGCTGCAGCTAACACAGCTTATTAAATATCACCACCAGGTGTCAAACCCACATTCTGTCCAGCTTCAGAGATCATTTATTTATTCCTTCAGATATGTAGGGAGACCAATCAGATACGATTTCACACCCACTAGAATGGTGGTAAGTAAAAAAACAAAACAGAACAACTGGTAATACCAAGTGTCGATGAAGACATGTAGAAACAGGAATCTTCATCCATTGCTGCTGAGAACATAAAATGGTAGTGTCACTTTGGAAAACAGTCTGGCAATTTCTTAAAAAGGTTAAATTTACCGTGGGTCCCAATTCCACTCTAGGAACCTACATAAATTAAATGAAACGTGTCCACACAAAGACTAGCTCATAAATGTTCAGAATAGCATGGGTCATAAGAGCCAGAAAGGGGACACATCCCCCAGTGGTGCATCAGCTAGTGAGTGGATAAGCCATGTGTCACATCCCTACCATGGAATACTATTTGGCAACAAAAAGGAATATAATTTCCCTGTGCCCTGTGACATGAATGAACCTTAAAAACATCATGCTAAGTGAAATAAGCCAGACATGAAAGATGGCATAGTGTATGTTTCCATTTATATGAAATGTCTGGAATAAGCAAATTTAGAGAGAGAGAAAGGTGATTACTGATTGCCTGGGGACTGGGGGTGGAATGAGAATGAACTGTTAAGTGAGCAGAGGGATCATACCTGGGCAATGGCAATGTTGGTAGTTCCACACTTCACTTAAGTCTATAAAACTCATGGAATTGTACGCTGAGAATGGGTGAATTTTATGATGTGTAAATCTGATCTCAAATAAATGGTTGAAAGTACAGCAGGGAGCAACATCTGTTTGTGCTACCATGGTGCTTGTTTGTGAGGGGACGTGCACGGGTTGAGTGGCCGGAGGGTAATGAAGCTGTGGCGGCAACGCAGAGCCGGAGAAAGGGCTGTGTACACAGGCTGAGCCTCTGGGGGAACCGGCAGAGGTTTATGGCTCAGGGGGCAAAGGTCATGAGAGGGGGCGGTGCAGGTCAGGCGGGCCTCCCGGGCCCCAGGGAGGACCTGAACACTTCTCTGCTGGTGGAGGAAGCACCGGTAACTGGGAGCAAGGACTCCCCAGCTGCGGGAGGAGAGTAATCCCAGGGCTGGCGTCTGGGCTTTGACTGAAATTCTCTGGTGACACCATCACACGGGAAACTTGTTTCTGGCTTCCTCGGAGTCTTGGGCAAGTTACTTAACTTCTCTGGCCTGTTTCCATATTTATGAAATGGGTGATAAAACTTCCTTTGGAGGCTATTGAGAGCACTCATTCATTCAGCAAATATTTACTGAGAGCCTACTATGTGCCAGGGTCTCTTCCAGGTGCTGGAGGCTACATCAGCAAATCAAACAAAATGCTTTGCCCTTGTAGACATTTAGGCATGAAGAGGAGTAACTTGCAGAAACCAGGTCGTGCATGCCAGGCACGTGGCCACCGCTCTTTGTGTTCCTGTCACTGTGGGTGCCGTGGTCATCAGAGGAAGAAGTCTGCTTCCTACACCTTGCCTCCTGCCAGCAGACGCCCGGATGCTGGTCTGCCTCAGGGCCGCTGTCCTCTGCCTGCTCTCTCTTGGGCTTAGGGTGCCCCCATTTGCCTTTACAGAATGGAACACAAGACCAGGCATTTACCCCAATACCCCAAATTTTCCAAATGTCCCCTGACCTCTGGGGGCCCTGCCTGAGAGATCACATCCCACATCTACCCATTCTTTGCTGTAGGCCCTTAGGGAAATTTCTTAACCCCACAAAATGATAATAATTTATCACTTACCATAATATTTTATTATTGTAATTTATCACAATATTTACCAAGATTTTTATGAGTAA